>NW_027142355.1:10255702-10904802 GCF_026170545.1 Melanerpes formicivorus | reverse complement strand
ATCTTTTTATCAGAAAAAAAAAAATACATCTGAAAATTTAGAAATGGAAAAGATTGAAACACAGAGGGATGAGTCACATAAAATGGTTATATATCAACAATAGATGAAATAAAAAGCAAGTAGGAATTTTGAGCAGCCAGTAAGGTTGCTAAAAATCTTGTCATTGTTACAGGAAATATCCATGTGTAATTTAAAATTTACAAAATATAAAGGAATGATGAAGACATCAGCTTTCAACTGCTATGAATAACCAGCAATGTGCAAATGAAAGGAAGTGTTTGTGAAAGGTAGAATTGTTCTTTGAAAGGACAGTTCAGTTCATTCAGGTTTTCATCAAACAAAATAGTTTCAGTAATAAATAGAACATGAAACAATTCAGTTCCCCCCAGGCAGCAAAGCCTTCTTCCCTAGACCAACTATGTGGACTGATACAAGTACAGTAACATCCCTGCAGCCTCACAATTTCATAGTTTCATAGTTTCACAGTTTCACAGTTTCACAGTTTCATAGTTTCATAGTTTCATTCAGGGTTGGAAGGAACCACAAGGATCATCTAGTTCCAACCCCCCTGCCATGGGCAGGGACACCCCACACTAGATCAGGCTGGACAGAGCCTCATCCAGCCTGCTCTTAAACACCCCCAGGGATGGCGCCTCGACCACCTCCCTGGACAACACATTTCAGGGTTTCACCACTCTCATGGGGAAGAACCTCCTCCTCACATCTAGCCTGAATCTCCCCACCTCCAGCTTCATTCCATTCCCCCTAGTCCTATCACTACCTGAGATCCTGAGAAGTCCTTCCCCAGCCTTCCTGTAGGCCCCCTTCAGATACTGGAAGGCCACAATTAGGTCACCTCGGAGCCTTCTCTTCTGCAGACTGAACAGCCCCAACTCCTTCAGTCTGTCCTCATAGGAGAGGTGCTCCAGCCCTCTGATCATCCTTGTGGCCCTTCTCTGGACACGTTCCAGCACCTCCATATCCCTCTTGTAATAGGGGCTCCAGAACTGGACACAGTACTCCAGGTGGGGTCTCACCAGGGCTGAGTAGAGGGGGAGGATCACCTCCCTCGACCTGCTGGCCACACTTCTCCTGATGCAGCCCAGGATCTGATTGGCTTTGCGGGCTGCAAGTGCACATTGAGAGCTCATGTTGAGCTTTTTGTCCACCAGCACCCCCAAGTCTCTCTCCTCAGGGCTACTTTCCAGCCAGTCACTGCCCAGCCTGGATTTGTGCCTGGGATTGCCTCGACCCAGATGCAGGACCCTGCACTTGCTCTTATTGAACTTCATGAGGTTGGCTTGTGCCCACCTCTCCAGCCTGTCAAGGTCCCTCTGGATGGCCTCCCTTCCCTCCAGCATGTCTGCTGCACCACACAGCTTGGTGTCATCAGCAAACTTGCTGAGGGTGCACTCAATGCCACTGTCCATGTCATTTATTGCTAAGGAAGCTATTCCTATGTTTTCTCAAATACATAAACTGCTCACAGAGTTGCCTAAGCACAATACCCAATTTAAGTATGTGGCCATTCTTTGCCTTCATAGTTCATGCACTGGGATAAAGAAAGGATTATTCCACTATGGTAAATATAGTTTCACCACTACAAAATCAATAAGACACAAGAGTCAGGCTTCTTTTTCCTTTCTTCAGCAACTACTTTCCACTATCTTTTCTTTTCCTTTTTTGTCTGAGTTCATGCTGATAACTAGAATTCTTTCTTTCTGAGACAAGAGGCAGGAAAATAATAAGGAAAATGTATTGAAAGTTGTAGTAACAGTGACATAAATTATGGTAGCATACTTTTTCCACAATGGAGAGATGAGTCAGGAGGTGATGTGTCTCCTAAAATGTGATTTACTTTTGCCCCATATTGTAAAGTAGACTTTGCTTGTGGGATTAAGATAACAAAACAAAACAAACAAGCAAATAAACAAAACAAAACAAAAACAACAAAACAACCCCATCAAAACACAAACCCCTAAACCAATAAACAAGAAGCAATGAATTTTCAGTGTATGTGCAATACAAATTTCTAAATTCATTCCTGCATACCAATGTTTCATGCCTGTACTTTTTAAGTACTCTTTTTTTAGATACCTTAGTGTCAACAGGTGTAATCAAGTGCTGGGAGTCATGTTGAGAAGCAGCCTTGCTGTGACAGAGCAGAGGCTTCCTACTGAAGAACCAGCACATGCAAAGCTCTGCAAACAGCAGAATTTACTTGGCACCTATGCCCTAGCAAAGCTGACATACCACCATGTGTGTGGGCACAGTGCCATCCTGACAGATGGAGATGACTGCAAGCAGCCAAGATACCATGTCTGAGCATCAAATATGTTTGTGGAGGGCATGATTCCCAGCTAGAAATGTCAAAACAGCTGTTTGCCCTGAGTTTTGTGTGCCTACAGGTTAGGTAGTATATGCCTTTGCTAATTCATCACTGAGCCTGATTAATTTTTTAAGAGTTTCTGCTATAGCAGTCAGTCATTGTGGGTCCAGACTACTGTTGTGTGCAGAGCAATGGTACCAGTCTCTTCTCCTTTTAGACGAGACTGAAAATAGTGTCACAATAATAGAAGAGTTTTTCCTGCCTTCTGCAATTTCCTAAGTTATTTTGCTAAATACAATGTTACAATATTTGGTATTAGTTTACCTCAAAACCAGCATCTTTGATGTCTCATAATCAAACACAGTAAGAACCACAAGAGCTATTTAAAATTGGTTGCCACTGTTCACAAGATAAAATCAGCAGAAAGCAATCATGGCTGAAAAAGATGTAAAATGGTAGATCTCTAAAATTTACTCTTTCAACTTGTCTCTAACAACAATAATATGTACAACTTCTATTTTCATAAGAACAAAGCATATTCTTACCCACTAGGTAGAGGGGCTTTAATGAATTCCTACTTTAAAAATAAATCTACTCTTTCACCTCTTCTCAACCTTCTCTTTCAGAACTAATTTCAGACATGACTGTTCTGTGACTGCTACTAACACAATTTTTATAATTCCTATTTTTAATACCTCAGTCTCAATGACAGTAGTGAATAGCTTCATAATGACAGCATATTGATTATTATTTTGTTTGAGGTTCAAAAGATTGCCTTTCCACAGACACTATTATAATCACTATTTTTCATTATTATTATATGCCCAAGTGCAAATGATTACTTTACAAGCATTAAAAAAATACCTACTATATCTAGTGTCCCAGTCTTCAGTCTTATTTACCAATATCAAGCTAATTACTGAATGCCTTTATTTTTTAAAATAAAAAAAAAAAAAAAAGAAAATAAAGTTATGGTTCAAAGACTTGTTTCACTATAAAACCATGTAAAAATATTGACCTCACATAAAAGTGTAATTTCAGAACACTGAGGACATTCTGCAATGTAATTTATGGAATGAGGTTAAGACTTTCATATCCAAGCTTCTAAAAATGTCTACTCCAGCAAATGACCTGCCTTCCTATCCTCTGCCAGGTGATACTTGTTCCATCTGTAAAATCTTTCATAAAGGCTATTATGACCTTGAGCAACAATAGAGAACTGTATTTCTTAGCAGGGATACATACTGTGCTGTCATCTCTGTCTACTGCTTCATAAGTGCGATATAGATTACCAAGGGGACAATGTTTAGACTAGGGAAGGAATGCATGGGAAGCATCACAGTTGCTGAGTGAAGAGCGTTGAAGATGGCAGGCAGTAAGAGGTCATGAAATTCAGATGTGTGTGGCTTAATCTGCTGCAAACACACCTCTGTGACCACATGCCTGAGAAGACGCAGGCACCAGAATTTTTTAAAAGAAGAAACCTCACATTCTTATTCAGAACATAAAAGCTTGGGGGGGTAGAGGAGGGAATCAAGTTCATTCAATTCATAAAAGCTATATGGGGATTAGAAATCACTTTGATTTTTCAGTTTCCTCACTTTCAGTGGAAAGCTTTGAGGACTTCTGTCAATATATGCTGCCAATAATGTTCACAGCCACCAAGACATATGATGGAAGTATGATTGATTGTTAACTCTTTTGATAATCATGGCACATTATTTAACTGACATTTTGATAGCTGTTCTAAAACGATAATATGTTCCAGTTTGGCTGCAGTCTCTTTTCTTAGCCTGCTTGCCGTCTTCCATTCACCCTCCTAACAGTTTTCCCACTGTACACTACAAAGTTTTACAGCTCACTACCTCAACTATGACTGCCTGTGGTAAATGCAATTCAGCCTACTATGAACCAGTACCCCCAGGTTCCTTTCTGCCTGGCTGCTCTCCAGCCACTCTGACCCCAGCCTGTAGCACTGCATGGGGTTGTTGTGGCCAATATGTAGAACCTGGCACTCAGATGTGTTAAATCTCATGCCATTGGACTCTGACCATCTGCCCAGCCTGTCAAGGTCCCTCTGCTGAGCTCTCTTACCCTCTAACAGATCAACTCCTGCCCCCAGCTTGGTGTCATCAGCAAATTTACTGATGATGGACTCAATGCCCTCAACCAGATCATCAATAAAGATATTGAAGAGGATGGGGCCCAGCACTGATCCCTGGGGGACACTACTAGTGACTGGCTGCCAGCTGGATGTGGCACCATTCACCACCACTCTCTGGGCTCGGCCATCCAGCCAGTTCCTAACCCATCGCAGTGTGCTCCCGTCCAAGCCATGGGCTGACAGCTTGGCCAGGAGTTTGCTATGGAGGACGACATCAAAGGCCTTGCTGAAGTCCAGGTAGACTACATCCACAGCCTTTCCCACATCCAACAGGTGGGTCACCTGGTCATAGAAGAAGATAAGGTTGGTGAGGAAGGATCTGTCCTTCCTAAATCCATGCTGACTGGGCCTGATCCCTTGGCCATGCTGTAAGTGCTGTGTGATTGCACTTAAGATGACCTGTTCCATAATCTTGCCTGGCACTGAGGTCAGGCTGACAGGTTTGTAATTCCCTGGCTCATCCAACCGGCCCTTCTTGTGGATGGGCATCATGTTGGCCAGCTTCCAGTTTTCTGGGACCTCTCCAGTGAGCCAGGAGTGTTGAAAAATGATGGAGAGTGGCTTGGCCAGCTCATCTGCCAGCTCTCTCAGCATCCTAGGATGGATCTGATCCAGTCCCACGGACTTGTGGGGATTCAACCCTAAGTTCAACCTCAGTCTGGGTTGACACAGATCTTTTGAAAACAGCTTTGTGGCGAGTTACCACCATCCCTATTCCTGGCCATGTGACCTAACTGGAGAATGCTTCAGGAACTAGCCCATGTGACTCAGCACCTCCCTGCCTCTGGTGAATGTACTGTCGCTGCAGCAGTCTCTGCTGATGCCGCACTGGCCTCTCAGGAAAGAAAAAGCTGGCTCAGGGGGTAGGGGAGGACATGCCGCTCCGCACGGTGTGGTGCCTGGGTCCTAACTCAGTGCACTGCAGTTGCAAATCCAATCCAGTTGCAGATTGACCTGCATAGATGATATTATGCTGTTATCGAGGAGAATTTCCCTGTCCAAGGAGCTTTCAGAGTCATGTTTTATAATCTGAGAAAAAAAGCTAGATAAAGGGTTCTGAGTTTGTTTGGTGTAACCACAATGTACAGATTGATTAAAACAGCAAAAAAAAACAAACCCTAGTGATTAAACAGAGGCTGAAGAGCCAGTCTTGCAGGTTTGGTTACATGAGGACAGGTTTGTAGATAAGAGTTTATTGAATAAATGCAATAAAACACTAAGCTGTGATTTTCATTTGAGAGCAAAAAGTCAAAGAGAATATTAGAATATCAAATTCTGGCGAAGCATGAACTCAATCAAGCAGAAACAAATCTGCAGACACTGTGGTAAAATACATAGGCCAAAACAACATGGCAGAAGTTAAAAATAAAAATCCAGAGTGGGTTACGTCACCTCTCATGGCCTTTGTCAGAGTTGGTAGAGTGCACAGCAGATGCTAGTCAGGTCTATAATCACTGTTAGAACAATTCTTTACAGAATCAGGGCAGAGAGCTGCAAGAGAACTGAGTGAAATATCAACAGAAATGTATTTAGGACACCAGCAGATTTGGAAAAGAGTCCAATCACAGCTTAAATTTTCCTGTTAGCATTCAGGAAGCTACTGACAATACAGCATAAATTGGTAAAGCTAATAGCTTGCTCCAGGAATGTTTTTTGGTTTATGAGAGATATAGACTAATAACAATACATACTATATTGGTATATACACTAATAATAATACATAATATATTATCCATTTTTGTTGAGCCATGTCAAAAGAATGAAGTCATGGAAGAGGGGAAGAGAAATGAAACAGAGGAAAAACATAAAAAGAGTTTCTGGGGTTGAAGCTTGGAGTGTTGCTGGACAAATAACTTTAATCATTCCTAGTAAAGTGCCATAGGCTCTGCACTGACCTGAAAGCACAAGTCTCAGAGCTGGCTTGGACTCACCTTGGTTAGAGTTAGGTTGGGCTTGTTTCAGTGCCTGCCTGAGGGACAAGTTTCTGTTCCCTCTCCAGCTTGAGCATGAGCTCTGCTAGTGAATCTGTAAGCAGAGTCTGGAAAATTCAGGGGTCACTGCCCAGCAGACAAGAGCCCCTGGAGGGGTTGAGCCTGGGGAGGCTCTGGGACCATCCTCACATTCATTCAGGAATGGCCAGATGGTAGCAGCCTGGAACAAGCAAATGCATGACAATACACATAAGCAGGTCCCAGGAATAAAGAGGAAGACATCTCCACTATTAATGTCATCCTTCTTTTAGCAAAGACATACAGATACTGACAGCATTAAAAACTCACCAGCGTCTGCAATTTTTATTGAGGAAAGTTGGAAGTTTCAATATTAAGACCTAAAAGGACACTGAAATTGTAAGAACAGCACCAGGAAAAAAAGATAGATATGAGGAAAAAATCTGGGGGTTGGGCTGGGATTGATTTTTGGCATACAAATTTAAACTGGTAAGGTTTTTCTGTGTTAATGGTTAAAAGTTTAATTGGAGTAACAATAAATCCTTAGCTTCATGGATTCCTTGCTCAATACCAGGACTTGGAGTGCAATAAGAGTGCACAGAATAGAGATGAAAAAGACCAACTGCCTTGAAATTTAGGTCCATTACTAAGTCCTTTCTCTAAGATGAAAGAGAAGCAGCATAAGCTCATCATTAGTAAGAAGTTATGTGTAAAACAAATAATACTCTCTTGTTGGTCACTGCAAGGGAAAAGTCATGGGTATCTCCACTTAATAATTGACTCTAATAAAATGTATGTACATGTATAAGAACAGTTGGTTTTTTGCTACCACAGTGGGAGAAATTATTGGAAACACAGCCAACACCAAATATTTTTTTGTAGTGCATAGGTGATGTTTTTTATATCAGATGCGTTAGTACACAAGACTCAGTAAAACTGCAGAGTGTGGAAGTGCTCTTGTAAGAGCAGTGTGGCCCAAATTCAAAATGAATGGTTTATGTAGACTAGATACTAATCAGACATCAGTATTGAAATATTAGTACATGCTTCAAATAGAGAACAAAGTTATAGTCCTAGACATAATTTTTAAAAGAAATATTTAGATAGATATCAGTATCAGAAAAATCATGGAATAGTCAGGGTTGGAAGGGACACCCCTAGTTCCAACCCCTCTGCCATGGGACACTGTCCACTAGGTCAGGCTGCCCAGTGCCAGATCCAGCCTGGCCTTAAAAACATCCTAGGATGGGACTTCCACCACCTCCCTGGGCCACTTTTCCCAGTGCCTTAGCATCCTTATGGTGAAGAACTTCTTCCTGACATCTAATTTCCCCTCTTCTCGATTGGATCCATTTTCCCTAGTCCTATCACTACCCAATGCCCTAAAACAGCCCTCCCTAGCTTTCTTGTAGGCCCCCTTCAGATATTGAAAGGCAGCAATAAGGTCTCCCCAGGACCTTCCCCTCTCCAAACTGAACAACCTGAACACTCTCAGTCACACAGTATTCATTGCCACTGCTGCCAAAAGAATGGCTGGAAGGTTAAATAAAAGCATGAGCTGTGGTGTGGTACGTCAGTGGCTGGTACATCATACCATGGGCACGTAACACAAATGCAGTGGAACAAAATTTGTGTTAAACAAAATTTGTGTTAAACAAAATTTGTGTGGTGTCACAGAGATGACGGTAATATGGTCTGAGAACAGTGGATGTACTGCCTTAGACCAAATGCCCAATGGTTTACTATTTTATTTACTTATTAGACAAACATAAAGTATGACACTTCTCTGTTAATAGTATTTCTACTTGCTGTATTTAGGTAGCAAAAATAATATGCAAAATGTGTCTTTGAAGAGTCTTTAGAGATAACTCTGGATTGCAGTGCTCAGATCTATGCCATATGAAAGGGCATTAGCCCTCAGAAACACAATTGTGGCAGACTCACTGGATCCTGATTTTTTAAATTTAACTTGATGAACATGTAAGTCAGCCTTCAATTAACAGTACCAATATGCTTTGTAGTAACTCACAAAGCAGCAATTTCAGGAAGCTGTGGTGGGCTCTGTTCCTTGTTTGCTATTCTGTATCTCCCGCTTCTTGGGACAAGGTTTAGAGAGGAGAAAGAGACAAGATTTTCTACAAGGTAAAATCCCCAGCCCATCCCTTAGAAACTGAAACAAAATAGAAAGAAAGTCTATGAGAATGGTTTGACAAGTAATTAATTAGGAAATTCACAAACAAAGAGGAAAATAAAGGAGATTAAAGATGACCCAGTCCCCACTTTTGTTGAAATTTGTATCCAGAATACAGTTTATGAACATGCATCCTCATTTTCTCTTTCATTTGTTTAGATTTTATGCAGATTAGGGGGAAAAGAACATATGCTCAAGTTTTGTATCCAGCTCCTAAGATGAGGTAAGTGGACCAGAAAAGCTGATGAATCTCACTTGTGAGACAAATACTAAACTGAACATCTTTGTTAAGCTGTGAAAGATCCTGAGTGTCTATGGATGCAGGTCTTCATGTGCATAAGAATATGCAGTTGAGGAAAGTGAGGCACCTGGGGAATTTAGGTTCCAGTACCCTTGAGAACCAGTAGAAACTCACAGGCAGGTCCAGGCTTCTGCTCATGCAGACAGGCAGTTTATTCTTCAGTGCTTCCCAGTTCTTGGTTTGCATCTTAATAAGGAAAACCAAAACAACAACAAAAAAACCCAAACCCAACAAAACACACTGTTTTCAAATTACCTGATTATTGGTCCAAGATCTTTTCAAAGCTTTATTTTTTTCCTCTTTCCTTTTTTTTTTTTTTAATAATTTACATCATCCATGCCCTGAGAGGTACCAAGGCTTTCAATTAAATGTGGCCCAGGTAGAGCTGCAGCTACAATCCTAGACCATCCCATGTCCACAAAGAGTTCAAGGCATTGTGTGCTTCAAAGACAATCAACGGAGTCCAGATAAGAGCTATATAAAAAAGCAGATCCTCAATCTGGCCCTTAAAACAGGTAGTGAGTGAACATTTCCTAGACCCAAAAGGCAGCAAGATCATAGAATAGTTTGGGTTAGAACGGTCCTTTTAAGGTCATGTAGTTCAACCTCTCCCTTGCAATGAGGAGGGACGTCTTCAAGTAGATCTGGTTGCTCAGAGCCCCATCCAAACTGAGTTTGAATGCTTCCAGGGATGGGGCATATACCACCTTTCTTAGCAACCTATTCCAATGTTTTGCCCCCCTCATTGTAACGAGTTTCTTCTCTATATCTACTCTGATTCTAGCCTCTTTTAGTTTAAAATCATTACCCCTCCTCCTGCCAGCACCAGAACAAGAAGACACATTCTCAAGCTGTGCCAGGGGAGATTTATGCTCGAGGTGTGACCGTTTGAGGCTGTGCCCTTAAGAAAGGGAATATGGTGGACGGAAGTTGGTAAACGGAAAGAATAATCTAAACTATTTCATTGGTGAAGTGGGAGGAAGCACCTTCTGAACTGGGAGTGAACTGGGCATTTCCAGCACTTCTCTGTCAGTCTTGCTTCCACCTCTTCTTTGGGTAGCAGCTCTTTCTCTGCTGGGCTTTCTGCCAAGACTTCGGCCTTGAAACCAATAAGATAGAAGGCCTGTATTGACTCCTTTCCAATTAACACAAAACTGCTTTTAACTTCTTTCTTTCTTCTTTCTCCCTTTTTCTGACCTACTCTGGGGAAAGGGGGGGAAAGAGGGGAGAGCGGAGGTGGGGAACCCCCTCTGCTGAGGGGGGTTACTCTCATTTCTGTGTTACTCTGTTGTATATCTTTGTATATATTGTAAATATTGTAAATTTGTAAATATTCCCCTGCAAATCCTACACTGCTTTGTAAATATAGCTCCACTGCCTTGCTAATTCAGCTTGTGAGTTTTTTTTCCTTTCCCTTCAATTTTTCTTTCCCTTTACTTTACAAGGGGGAAGGGAGGAGGCTTCTTGGCCTTACCCTTCCACCCCACCACACGAGGTGAGGAGAAGGTTCTTCACAGAAAGAGTTATTGGCCATTGGAATGGGCTGCCCAGAGAGCTGGGGGAGTCACCGTCCCTGGAGGTGTTCAAAAAAGGACTGAATGTGGCACTTGAAGACATAGTTTAGTTAGTCATGAGGTGTTGGGTGATAGGTTGGTCTTGATGATCTCTGTGGTCTTTTCCAACCTTGTTGATTCTATGTTTCTATGATTCTAGTGCAATAGGTCCTGCTAAAATGATTGTCCCCATCTTTCCGTCTTTCTTATAGTCCCCTTTTAAGTACTGAAATGTCACATTAAGTTCTTGTCGTAGTTTGGGCTGGGTGCCCTCTGCTACAGGGGTGTTTCCTGTGTCCAGAAGTCCAGCCCATTGGGTGGGCACAGGAAATTATGTATTTCTACCATAATTCCTGCACCGCTATAAATTTACGGCGGGGTCTGGCACTTCCTCTTCTCCTTCCTCTCCGCCACCCAGTAACTGGGGGAGATGTTTCCCAGCCATGGGCCTGGTTAGGCCCAAGGCCATGGGGGGATGGGCAGTCTCAGATCTGGCCAGCTGAAACTAGCCTAGCAGTGGGGGGGGGGGGGGGGGGGGAGGAGCCCTGGGGGTTTTGGGTGCACCCTCAGGTGGAGATGGGATCTTTCTGGGTCTGTTTTGGGGTCTCTCTTGTCACTGTGTTTCTAGCTTTCTGCACGTATTCACTGTTTTCTATTTAAACTTTCCATTACTTTTGCAATCCATTTTGTCTGAGTCGTTATTTCTGCCCGTGGTGGGGAGGCGGTTTGCCCCAACCCATTACAGTTCTCCCCAGAGCCTTCTCTTCTCCAAATGGAACAAGTCCAACTCTCTCAGCCTGTTTTCATAGGATGCTTCAGCCTTCTGATCATCTTTGTGGCCCTCCTCTGGACCTGTTTCAGCAGGCCTATGTATCTCTTGTGTTCGAGGTCCCATACCTGGACACAGTACTCCAAGTGAGATCTCACCAGAGCAGAGTAGAGTGGCATAATCACCATCCCTCTGATCAATTCTGTGGTTCTCCTCTGATTCCAGTTCAATAGGTCCGTGTCTTTCCTATGCTGAAGACTTGAGTCAAACACAGTACTTCAAGTGAGGTTTAGCCAGAGACATAAGTTCAAGGAGAGTATTTTAATAATTTCCGTTGCTCCAAAAACATGGATCTTTAATGTAGTCTCCCGGAGGTTCTCTTAAACATTGCTATGTATGGATTATTCCATTAAATTAATGGACATATTTACTTAAACAGTCTCAGTAACATCTTTTTTTTTTAACAATATTTGCTCACCACAACTTTTATTTTAAATTACTTTATACAATGGCTTTAATTAAAATGGTAAAAAAAACTCAAAACCAAAGACAAATCCACAAAACAGTACACTTCTGATTTAAGGCTCTAAAATTTAGTACTTTAACAATAACTGATTTTTTTTTTCCATATGAAAATGAGACAAAGTCAAACATATTCCATGAAAGAGTAAAAATAAAGTTTCTAATTAGGCACATATATATATATATGTGCATATATATATATATAATTATATATACTTTTAGAGCTAAGAAACATAAAAATGTTTGAATTTTTTTTTTTAACAGTGTTTTCAAGACAGTCCATATTTTGCTTACATAAACATGAGGAAGGAAACAACTAGTGGTATTTGCAACACAGACTATCTTTCATTGATGAACAGTAGTTTAAGACTGAGACATTAGAGAAATTCTAGTCAGCACCACAGACAAGGAGAGGGGGGAAAACCTAACATATTTAAAAGGGTATCCAAGTCCATTTCCTCCACTTTCTGAAGAATTTGCTGAGTCTTTGGCCTGTTTGCATTGTAAAATGGATGGTCCTGCTAGTAACAAACAGTGGCTTGGGAAACCTGAAATTCAGTTACCAGATTTCAGAGGGCTCCTGTGTGCTCACGGACGAGGTAACCAATTAATCAGTGCACTACTTTCCCTGTGCATTAATTAAGAATGATAACTCTTTCTTTGTCCCTCTCTTACCTACAAAAGCTGACAAGCTGACTCAGATCATGGAGAAATGCCATTAATCTGTAAGAGCCTTGTGCTTGTCTTAGGAGTTGCAGAATATCTCTCCAGATTTCCTTATCACATGTACCAGAATCTCATGTGAGGAGCCTCCAGTCTCAGACGGCTCACAGACTTGCTGTGGAAACACAAAGATTAACTACTCTATTTGCTGCTTCAGTAGTTTACAGCTTTCACACATAAGAAACAAAGAGTTCACACTAACCATTAAAAGTTGCTCTACAAGCCTATACAAATGGCCAAAGACACTTTTTTTTTTTTTGCCCCCAGACATTCAGAACAACTTTGCTTCATTGTTGCCTGATATTTTACCATCAATTTGAAAGAAACCTCTGGTGAACATGACCCAGCTGCATCAACCAACCAGCAGAAGGCACAAACCCAATCCTGAACTGTGCCAGGAAATAAGTTACTCTCTTCACCATGAAACCCTCTGATGCACAGTAGTATCACTGTGTCTGAGGGGTAGCAGACACCCAGAGAGACCAGGAAATTTTAAAAACCGTTGTATGCATTTTAAGAAGAAAAAAAATCTTAGGTCTTTTGTAATTTATAGCCAATCATTTACTTAGAAATATTTCTTGCAGTGAATTTTCATAGCCACATCTTCGGCAGTTCTTCTGTGGATAAATGGTTAAGTGCTATCTTTCCATAAATTAGCGAAAGAGAAAACCCATAAACTTTGTCATCAGGCTTCAGAAGCGTGCTATTTTAAAGCAGTAGAAATTGTGACTGGCTCAGTACCATATGGTATTTAATTTTCTCTAACATATGCATGTGCACAAATTGCATTTAGGTAACTGGAATGCTGTCAGTCTGAAGATAATTCCACATACACTAACAGGTAGAAAGCAAAGTTCTCTCATAATATCTGAATCATTTCAAAAAGTGAACATTATATTCATGCCCCATTTAAGTAGGCATAAGGCCTAGGTTCTTGGCTAAATCTGAGATTTTATTTCCAAACCATGGTTTGATGTAAAAAAAAAAAAAAAAAAAAAAAAAAAAAAAAAAAGCCCAAAATAAATATATGTGTTTTTTTTGAAACCATCTTCCTGAATTTATGTTATATGCAGCATTCATGGAAACCTGATGAGTTGCTCTCACTAAGGATAATGTCTGTGTTGTACCCTGAGATAGTAACATGACACAATGTGGTACAAATTCAGAAGAAGTCTGTGAGGTCATTTTCTGCTTTAGTTACAACTATTCTGTAAATATTTTTGATGTATTTCCTCCCTTTTGTTCTCTTAAAGTTTTAGGAAGTAAAATACAGTAGCCAGGTCTTAAGCAGAGGCTACATAAACTGCTGCACTACCTTCTTTACCCTCATGCACCATGACAACATTTAGATGTGGATATAGGAAATGACTGTATGATTTCCATCTAATTTATTTGAAAATAATTTTTTGTTTATTCCTTAATAATAATCAGAACTTATTCAGTTAAAAACTGCACTCCAAATCATATTTTAGAACATATTTCAGGGAAATTATACTAGCTTAGATACTCAGAAATCACTAATGTGATACTGACACTTTGCTGACTTTAGTGGGACTCCCATGGATGATGTGGAGCAATGTCAGCTGAACTTGTGTTTTCTTCTTTCACCAACATAAATCCCAATTACTTAATCATAAAATAAACACCAGGAATTGAATTCTAGTTTGGGCACAAGGAAAAATATTAGCCATGGACATTTGATGTGTAATATAGGGATACAATGGAAGGGATACAATGGAAAGGATACAATGGAAAGGATACAATAAACAGAGGAAAAAAATCTTACCAGATGGCTGGTGAAGAGATGCTCAGATTTGTACTTAGGATAGTGCCCATTGCAGCTGTCATGTACGCACGTAAAAAAAATTAAGACAGAGAAGAATAAAATTACACCCATCAACAGAATGTAAATGTTACATGAGACAGCTTAGAAGGAATGGATATTTGAAATCTAGTGATGGCACTCATATTAGAAGTGAGAAACAGTGAAAATCAAAATAGTGTGTTCTGCCCTGCCTGGTAGCAAAGAGCAGTCCTCCAAACTTTCAGTGCTCAGCAGTGATTACCAGTTGACCTTGAACATTCCATTTACATAGCCCATTTTATATACACAATTTGGAGGATAAGCTAGAATTTGCCTTTCTTTATGGCTATGAACACTTAGATATCATTGTAGTGATTAAGGAAAACTGATCGTATTAAAATATAAAATGCTATACTATTGACATAGAATGGAAGTTAGCATTGTGCTGTTGGCTATGGTCACCCTAGTACTCTGTATAAAATCAAAGGCAGCAAAGCCCTAAGCCAAGTGTGGTAGGGTTGGAAGGGTAAGGCCAAGAAGCCTCTTCCCTCCCCCCTGTAAAGTAAAGGGAAAGAAAATTGAAGGGAAAAAAAAACTCACAGCTGAATTAGCAAAGCAGTGGAGCTGTATATTTACAAAGCAATGTAGGATATGCAGGGGAATATATACAAATTTACAATATTTACAATATATACAAAGATATACAATAGAGTAGCACAGAAATGAGAGTTCCCCCCCTCTGCTGAGGGGGGTTTCCCACCTCCGCTCTCCCCTCTTTCCCTCTTTCCCCAGAGTGGGTTAGAAAGAGAAAGAAAAGAGAGAAAAAAGGTTAGAAGCACTTGTGTTAATTGGAAAGCAGTTAATACAGGCCTGGTAGCTTATCAGTTTTCAAGGCCAAAGCCTTGGCCGAAAGCCCAGGAGCTGCAAGCTGCTGCCCGAAGGAGAAGCGGAAGCAAGACTGACAGAAAAGTGCTGGACTGCCCAGTATACCCTCCTGCACTCCCAGGTCAGAAGGTGCTTCCTCCCACTTTACCAATTAAATTAGTTTAGATCGTTCTTTCCGTATACCAACTTCCGTCCACCATATTCCCTTTCTTAAGGGGACAGCGTCAACCGGTCACACCAAGACAGGGTATTTAGTAGGCTGCTTTTTCTGATATGATGAGAGACAGTCCATAAACATATTACACCTGAATTGACAAGTAGGGAGAGGATCACAAACATGCAATAGCCAAGAATTCTGGACTTCTCAGCAGCAGATAATACTGATCTAAGGTCAGTAGGGATTAAAAGTCTGTAAATTAATTATAGACTAAATCAGGGTCACACAACAACTCCTCAATGACTTTCTTATGTTGCTGATATATGCCTACAGAGAAAATGTTTTAAAACACTGTTATCCCAGATGCTCCCCTGCAGACTGTGAGGAAGAAAGTATGTGTGGAACTCAAGGCAAAGTCACTCCTGATAGTTCATGCCATCTGCAATGGCAGTGTCAACTAATGTGGCAGATTTTGCACCAAAAATAATGAGGGATACATGCATTATATCCTTCATAAGTCCTGATGTGGGCAGTCATGTACAGCAGAAAGATAATGAAAAAGAGCCAAGGAGGAAGAGATATAAAAGGTGTGAGACTCAGAATAACAGTCTGCAAAATGGATAGACGCATAAAATTTACCGACAAAAATCACAACTCTGCGCACTTGAGGATTAAGGTAAATAACACAACACCAGTTTATCTTTCTCTGAAATTCTTAGTTGGTTTCCTAAATTAGGTTGGAATATTTCAGACTGAATAATTTGAAAACAGCATAACCTTAATAGTGGACACTAAAAAGATTTTAGGGTTCATTGAAATATGAACCAACATATTTGTATGCTAGAATCACTTTAGCCTTTCATTTGTCTATGTGAATTTGTAATAAGTTTCGTAAAATTTGCAAAACTTAAAAATTTCTTGGAATTACCTGATTACTTTGAAACTCAGCATTCCTAAAGAGTAATCTGATGTCAAAAGATTAGGAAGAAATCCAAGACAAAAATAGAAAATAAATAAATAGACCAAGTACATATTAGTATCTTACATATTATAAACTCTTTAAATCATTGTAATACTTAGGCATACCGACGGGATGGAAGGACTCAGGAGACACTGTACTTGAATTTGAACTTACGTGATGATACACCAGGAGACAAAAGGAATGTCAGCAACTCACCAAAACAGGTTTCATTCACATAAGAGTTCAAATGAACTCAGTGTTGAAATAGACAAATTACTAAATACACTCACTTAAAGCTCAATACCTGAAGCCTAAAGGGTAGCAGTCATCATATTGATCTTAAACAAAACCCACAAAAACACCACAAAAAACAATCTTCCATAACAAGCAAATCAGTAACAAGTATATGAAAGCATAAATTACTGAATGTCTCTGTAAAAATGCTTGTGAAAATTAAATTCAGAGACTTCTGTTACGAGAACTTCTGTCCCAGAATTATATTGATACTCTTTGACAAAGTAAAAAATCACAGAGTTAACAGTGATTAATATAGCCTATATGGATTACCAGAAAATTTTTCACAATAGCCTTTGCTGCAGACACTTAAGGAAAACAAACAGACATTGCATTAGTGTGGGGATGCTTAAATGGCCAGATTTAAGGAATTAAGAGTTAAGAATTCAGAAATGAAAAGCAGGATTGAAATATTAATCCCTGTGGTGCAGAGAGATCAGTAGCTGAGTTCTGTGTTATTCAACACCTTTGACAGCCTGGTAAGGACATTGGAGAAGTGACTGTGCTTCTGATGATGCTAAGTAATTCAAGACACTGAGGATGAAGGCAGATTTTGAAGGATCTTACAAACCAAGTAACTGGATATACAAATGACAGATGAAATTTAGCACAGGTAGGTGTACATTGATAGAAGGAAAAGCAATCCTAGATCCATGTACAAATTGAGAGGCTTTCAGTTGGCTAATGGCACTCAGAAGCTAAACTCTGCAGTTGCTACAAATCATTCTATGAAGATTATCCAGCTAAGCTAATAAAAAAATAAATTAAAAAATCAATTAAATATGCAGTGTTCTTGTTATGCAAAGGTTCTCTGTTAGGAAAAGAGGTAGTTCCTCACCCAGCAGTTAAAACTGTCATGCTCCTTACCAAAGAATTTTGTGAAGGCAAATGATTTCTCTGAGTTGAAAGGAAGACCAGACAATTTCTTAGTAGAGACATTCATGGAAGGCCACCAAGGCAAACTGCAAGAGATTCCATAATCATCTTCAGCCGAGAATAGTTGCAGTGGTTTAGGGATTATTTCCCTACATGTTTGTCCTTCTCTTATTCTTCCTCAGGTGTCCACTTCATAGATACTTATCTCCATGACATCTTTTGTCTGAATCAACACACTGGTCTTATGTTAATTTAATGTATAACCCATTTAAACCAAAATCAGAATAGACACACTGCACAACAAAATTACTTGGTACTCTATATGGAACCTTTTGGAAAACAATCCTTCATGTTTTCTCCACTAGTGACTCCCTATGTTCATAAGACCCACTTGTGGCTTTGGCAGTAGTATGAAAAAGAAATAATTTTGGAAACCCCTGAAAAATTAACTCTTGTTAAGAAAACATGTGGCAGCAGATCTGAGGACAAGGGAAAGATGTTTAAAAAAAAACAAAATACGTAGTGATAAAGGACAAGACCTCTTTAATATGCATCTAACTCAAGACTCAAACAAAAAGTAAAAGTATACACAACAGAGACTGCTAATACTTTTCTTGGATATCTATAGCAAAGTGTATAGTCATTGTTATATACACAGAAATCCATTGGAGACCAAGGCTACTGTCAGAAAGAAATATCAAAGGATGGAGGTATAGATCACCAGCAAGGCAACAGTAGAGGTACTGCTTTTTAAAAATTATATGGTACTTAAACTGGGTGAATTGGCTTGATGGTGCTCTTTTTGGTGGCTAGTAGAAAATGGAGAACAGAAATAATTATATTCAAAATAGCATCCTTAAAATCAGATTCATAGGCTGTTCAGATTTTTAAAATTTCAAAGATGGTTTCTTGACATTCATTTGCTGGTTGTTTTTCCTTTCAAACCTGCATAAATATGAACAAAAATAACACACCGTATCTGGTATGTTGGTTGATTTTTGTAGAATATCTTCCCACTGTTCTTTAAAAAAAGTGGACTGATCAAAGTCACAAAGCTACACATACTGTATCACTAAATATTTTTACAGAGATCTTTGAACTGTTATCCTGACAGTAAACAAGGGTATTCTAATAGTATTCTGTATAAAAGGTCACAAACTTCGTGCACACCAAAGGCAACTTTAGACACAGGCCTCATAGATTTGAATCTAAGGGACAACTCAGAACTGCAGAAGTTACATCTTTTCATATGCTGTTAAATTATGTTGAATTACCAGAAACATATTGGATGGTGTACCTGATGAAGCTACTCTGCTTTGTGTCTAATAGTGTGAGCTCTACATAAATTTTATATCCTTCGTCACAATCTGGCTTCCTTATATATAGAAAGGACAGCACAACATGTTGTCAGAACAACGATAGCCCACGCAAAGAAAGGATTTGCTGTTTCATCTGAAACCCTGTCAAGCCAAAAGAAAAATGAGGAGTATCTAGAAAATGTTCTTATCTTTATCTCAGTGAACTCACCAAGGAATGGAAATAATAGAAACAAAGTTTCCATATCTGTGTGAATACCCTGGGGGAAGATAACAAAGAAGAGGACCTATAAGTATCTCTTTTATTGCACACAATGGGCAAAGAAGTCCTGGAAGTATTAACTCATTTTATTAGAAGCCAACTGAAAATATTTCAGTTAGAATTAAATCATAATATATGGGAACTGCTGTAATTTTAAACAAGTATTGGGTTTGATCAAAGTCAGTTCCTTTTCTCATCTACACCTAGGAGAAGAGCAGATAAAACATGTTACAAAGCTGAAGGAAAAAAAAAAAAAAATATGAAGTGATGAGTTTGGAAACACAAAGAATGCCCTGAGTGTGTTGAGTGCTACTGCTGAAAACAACCTAAGAAGAAAACGGTGAAGGAATTCAAAAAGAAAACCCAACAAGGTGTTACAAGAGCATCACTAAATGAAACACATGGGTTAACAGTTTCATCAAAATTAGGAAGAGAAATGGCAGATAAGAAATTTTGTATTAGCAAGCATTCACAAGAGAATATCAGGTTTATCTTATGGTAGTATCACTTTATTTCCACATTAGTTGACATACATCAACAAACTGATAAAAACATTTTAACTGAGCAAAAAGGACAGCTCCTGGCAAGCCAGATTATATAATGGTCAGCTGAATTGAGCAATTTCTAACACTACACAGTAGCTACAAGACTATAAACAATTTCACTTGTCCTATTGTGGGCTGCAGGGGAGATGAGCTCAGCGCTACCTCACCTCCTCAGGAAGCTGCAGAGAGCAATGTGATCATCCTTCAGCCTCCTATTCTCCAGCTGCCTCAATGCTGTAACAGGTGAGCAGATGGATATACTGCATTTGTCCTCTTGGCTTCCAGAGTATACTGGTGACTCATATTGATCCTGTTTCCAGAACCCTTTCTTCAGGGCTGATCTCCAGACACTCCTCTCCAAATCTATACTTGTGCCTGGCTTTACTCCATACTAGAAAACATTTGTGCCACTGGTGGCATTAGAATCCACACTCCCAAAGAGTCTGGAGCCTTAAACCAGTTCCTTAGACTGCTTGGCCATGCTACCTTATAATGGGAACTGTACCTCAGCCTCCAGAAATTGTATCTCACAATCAGTGTTCCACAGGATGTTTAAGAACAACTAATCCTTATCCATGATTAAATATAATAGGAAAAAAGGACAAACAATGGGTCTTTCTATAAGCACAAGTAGACACTCCTTGCAGAACACCACACATTTCTTGTTCCTTTGTTACCTCTCAGGGAACATCCAATGGAAAGTTCTGCAAATACCTCCTTGCCTATGAACCTGTGATCCCTTCCCAAGAAAAGAAAAGCTAATGGTGTATTTTGGGGAGGAATGTGGGTTGACTGTTCATTCAGCTTTATAATTTCATATTTGAAGTGTACTAAGCCAGGGTCAATGAAATATCTGTCCCTTCATGTAAACATGTGATGTTACAAATAAGTATTGACCTAGTAGAAGGTCAACAGGAACAGCTACAAGATGTTGTCCCCTGGAGTTAAGGATTCTTGAGAGAATATAGTGGGATTGAATGATCAGAGGACCTTTCTGTTAGTGTTAACCTCTAGTATTCTATACAATCTAGCAGAGACTGTCAATTATGTCCTTCCTGGTTTTGTTAAACTTCTTCAAGGTATCTCAGCTTTTAAGGGTATACATTTATTTATATATCTACTTAACCAAATTAGAAGGTATATTTGAAAATATTTTCCATCCTTGTTTATGCATCTATCACTGTATAGACAGCAGCTCGAATAGCAGCAGTATTAAAAAGATATGAATTAATATTATAGAAATAAAATAGCCAGTATTATATAAGGCAAAGTAGAACTGCAAATGAGAGAGAAGGATTGATTTTAAATGCACAAGTGATCAGGGCAAATTGCATAGGCTTATTCTGTTTCCAAGGCCACAACTTTGACCAACTGACTGGGATTTTCCACGGAAGCATTTGTTCTGGCTTTGTTGACATTCAATATGGGGAATATAGTCTTGACTTCACTATTTGATTTAGTAGATATTCAGCCTACATGCAAAAAATATGTGTCTGATAAGGAAGTTCATTATGTCTGCCTGAATTCTTGCATTTTTTGTTCAACTAATGCTGTTTGTTGATAGATTAAACAGTTCTTTAATATCCTGTACTTTCTCCCTCCGAAGGTAGTTAGAAACTATGGTGAAAGAAACCTTCATTTCTCTTTTTGTTGAGATAAAGGCATAAGTCTTAAAGAATTTCAGTTAACATTAAATATTTTTTGTGTCACTGAAGGTTTATGACATTCTACCATTTTGCATTTCCTTCCATTGTAAAATATGGTATTAGAACTGTAGTACTCTACTAGTCTAGTAGTATTCCCCTATGAGTCTGTATCTATACCTGTAGGACAAGGTGAAAGCATCTGCTACTTCCTCTACATGTAGCCAAGAATCATTATAGCTCCTTTTTGTCACAGCTTTTTCCAAGCATATCTTTAGGAACTCTTGACAAATTGTTTGCCCCCTACAGCCTCCACAAGTCAATTGTCTCAATATGATTTTGTAACTTCTCCTCAACAGCCTAGAGTTTTATTGTATGAATCATAACACCCATTAAAAAAAAAAAAAAAAAAGTTTTAGTATTATTTTTTATGGTATTTTATTATCTAGAAATATAATTTTTACATAAACACTTGCAGGAAAAGTGATTCTTACTTTTTCTCTCACATTCACAGTTCCAAACGTCTTGAGGAGGTTTCTATTTAAATAGTAGGATTTGGAGGACAATAGTCATTTTACTTGTTTATGCTCTTAATTACTGGTGCCACAGGAAATACATTTATTACACCAGGGTATCTAGAACTGTACAAAATATAAAGATGTGTGTGCTCTTACTTTTATCATCTCAACATTTTTGCAGCACTGTATTTATCTTTCATTGCCTTGACCGTTGGTATATCATTGTGTTCATGTTCTCAGAGCAGCAAGAGAGAAGCAGCTCAGAAATGGCATTAGAATTCCAATTGGGGTTTCTTCCAATACAATTCAACATAAGTAGCTGAAACAGAATATTGTATTTTTATATACTCTGTAGCATTCCTTCTGAGAAACAACTTTCTATTCACGTATTATTGTGTAGGTTATAAATTGTAGTTTGCATTTCTTCTATCAAAATGTACAGCTAGCAATATTTAACTGTAAAGAAATATATCCTTCAGCAATGAATATAGTCAGAAATTACTAGATGAGTTTAATCAAGATCCTATATTGATGTAGGGTATAAATTTTTGAGTGTGGGTCAATGGTCCCCATTTATTAACTTTTTATCTCTGCATTGAAATGCCTGACCTTGCTTCAGCAGTTTTATGGCTAGCAAGATCTCTGCAAGTTCAATTTTTCCCTCTAGAAAAATAAAGCATCTATGTTGATGGGAATAAATACAACTCAGACATAATTTTTCTGCTTTTCTTCAGAGGTAGCGGAAAGATGAATACTTCTATAGCATAACAATTCAGATAATAAAAAGATCAATTGTCATAAAAGTGGAGAGAGGAAATACTTAGAAATTGGTACTCATACACAAGTAAAACAGTGAAAATAATTTTTTATATATGTGATTCCTAAAGTAATAGGTAAAGTCACCTTACTATTTCATCTGTATTTCTCAGAACAGGTGGTCAGCTAATCAACAAAACTTTTCACAGCCAGTCGTACTGCAATTGAAACATAGAAATGTAAGTTCAGGAAACTATCTCAGGAAAACTAAGCCTCACATCATTAAGATCTTGAAATGTTCTATATTTGGGGCAGCTACCTGTCAATATCAAGTGCTAGGGGCTTTCACCTATTTTAAATTGGAAATATCACTGAATTAAATACCAAATAACTATGAGAGCAGGGGTAAGAAGGGACAGAAATCCATTAACAGGGAGGTGCTGGGTATGTCAGGGCTTGGAATGGTGCCAGGACTCTGTTGGACAGAATCTTGGTCCTAGGTGAATGTAGCTTCTGCTCTAGAGAGATACCTAAGTTCTGCTGAAAATAGTCCCAGATACTCTTCACCAGTTCAGATGAGCTGTGTGTCAGAGCTTTACTCTCCTTTATGCAATATACCCAGTTTATCATGCTATGAATTACTCTCCCAGAAGTGGCTGCCTGCCTTCTGAAGCATTTTACATCTTCCCACAAGTTTTTAAAACCACACACCTACCTCAAGAGTAATAAAACAACATAGGAAAATCTAAAACAATACAAAATATCGGAATATCAAAAAGCAACTAGTCCCAGCAACACATCAAAAGTAAAATAAATTTGGTATTTTGTCTGAAAATTCACTACTTTTATAGAGAGTTAATTTAGCATCACCACTTGACAGATGGACTCCCCAGCAGGGACTTAGTTGTTTGGTTTTTTTTTCCTTCCTCCTATTTGTCAGACCGACACAGTTTTAAAAGATGTTTGAGACAGTGAGAGGTGTATATTTTTCCAGCATGAAGACCAGTTTCCAGCAAGCTAGTATAAAGGCAACTTTATACTAAAGTTGACAGATTAGTCAGTGGGATTTGTTTTGAGGTGATCTGTGTTAAAAAAAAAAAAAAAAGAGGAGACTGTTTTCATCTCTACATAGTGAAATGATGAAAGTACGCAGAATTGTTCACTCTTAGCATTACGTTGTTGCTTTGGCTTTGCTCCTTCCTATGATAGCTTTCTGTAAAGAGAAATGAAAGAGCTGTTTAAGGATCCTCAAATCCCCAGTTTGGTACACAAATGAGTTTTATGAGGCTGCTATAGAGAGTCATAATCTATGTAATCCTCTTGATGGTAGAGTGTTAGCCAGAATAAATTAGTTTACATGGTACTCAAAACTGAGAATTTTAGAGTGAGAGGCTTCATATGAGGCAGAAGCAGTAGACCAGGACAAGAACATAGAAATGTCATTGCATAGGGAGAGGGAAGAAATAACATGATTCACAAGAAGAACTGGAAGTGCTTGAAAAGTACACTTCCAAAAGCTACCATCTGGGTATTAGCATTCCACTGACCTTGTAAGATTAATTCCTCCACTGAAGGAAAAACTAGACAGACTATGACTCTTTAGCATGAAAAACAGATGTAATAGAAGTCTGCATAACCATGAATACCACCCAATAAGTGGACAGAGTATGAAGTTCCTACTTGAGAAAGAGAACAAATTAAACTATGTGGCAGTTTCAAAGTAAACAAGCACGATGCTTCATCACTTGGGGATGATTAAATAATGGAATTCTTTCTGACATGATGCCTGATAACCAAGAGGTTACATGGATTTGGAAACTAATTAGATAAATTATTGTAAGAGAGATAATTCAGGATTATTAAATCCAAATATATTATTCAGTTCCAACCTGAGAAAATATCTATACATGCTTGTGTTACATTCATAGAAACATAGAATGCTTTGGTTTGAAAGGACAATTAAAGGTAATCTAGTCCTAAGTCCCTGCAATGATGAGGGATATCTTGAGCTAGATGAGGTTTCTCAGAACTTTGTCCAACTCAGTCTTGAATTTTTCTAGGGATGGAGCTTTTATCACCTCACTGGGCAACCTGAAACAGTGTTACCATTGTAATTGTAAAATAATTCTTCCCTGCATATAGTTTGAATCTACCCTTCTCTAGTTTGGAACCATTACCCCTAGTCATATTGAAACAGGCCCCGCTAAAATCTTTGTTCCTTCCTTTTTCTTGTAAACCTCCTTTAAGTATTGAAAGGCCTTCTCTTCTCCAGGATGAACAATCCCAACTGTCTCAGCCTTTCCTCACAGGAGAGGCATTCAACCCATCTGATCATTTTTGTGGCCTTTTTCTGGATTCACCCCGATGGGTTCATATCTTGCTAGACATTCTTTGTTGGCTGCTGTCAGAGGGAGTGCTAATTGTTAATTCTGTGAGGCTTAATTATTCTGTCTTGGTTTGCTGTATATATTGTATGTGTTAACAAGGATGGAAGATCTGTACTAGGGTTCGGGCATTCAGAGACCCCTAAAAGCATCTAACCTGAACAGAACATAAGACAGATCAACACTAAATAATACCTGTGTCTAGCCCACAACTCAAGTAAAATGAAGAATACAAGAACATCCAATACAAACAAAATATTTCAAGTGCTGGATGATTCTTTAAAAAATGATGACACACCAATTCAGCAGATTTTCTTTTGGCATCCAGCTTTGACTTTGCAGCTTGTTCTCTGGTGAGCATGGTTAAATCTACTAGTCTTGAAACACTGCCATGAGAGCAAGGTTTAAACAGGACTAACTATCCATTTTCTCCACAAAAAATCCTTGTCTCACCGATGCCATCTGCATACATACACAAATGGGCAGATACCATGTGGTTTATTTTGATGCCAATGTTCTTCTTATTTTGACCCTCTGAATTGTATTGCCAGACAAGATGCTCAAAGTAAGAAGATATCTTCTGAGCAAAACCATACTGAGAGTGTTTATAAGATTACTTTGTAAGTAAACAGCAATAGGTAGAATTAATTATGATAGAAGTTATACTTTAATTCAGCTGCAGTTGCTTTTGAATTTCAAATACATTACAAGTAAAATTAATTGAAACTTGAGAAAAAAAAGTTATATTGATAAGAAATTTATAGGTATTTAGAGGATTAAAAGGTATTGTAAGTCTTTCAACAGCAGAGTTCAAATTGTGCCATATTTCATTTTCTGTGTAATTTTTGTTTGATTCTTGATTGATGAATGAGTATTTTCCAAACAAGTTATTTGATCATATTTCCTTTCTGGTTTTCACCCTGTCAAAAAACCAGATCTCAATTTTCTCTGCCTGTTCATTTTTCCCCTTTGTTCTCAGTATCTTCAAAAGCTTCTTCTTCAGCCCTTTTCTGCTCTTGAGCCAGCAGTTTTTCCAGGCAATTAGTAATATTTTTTTTTTTTTTACAACTTCTCTTTGAAACTATGTAAACTTTTAGAATGTTTCAGATCTTCTGGCAAAGAGCTGTAATAAAGTTTATAGTAGAATATTTCCATAATTTATCTCCTAACCTATTTTTATGTATCAGTTCTTCTTGCTCAGCTTCAGGGAAGAAACTAAGGGGAAATGATCACAGAATGAAACTGTCTCTGCTATCCAGAGGATGAGGGCAAATAGGGCAAGGGGTTTTCCTGACCACTGAGGGAGAACTCTGAGAGACAGTGAAGCATCCAGCTACCACCGTGTCAGTGACCATTCTATATCTCAGAGCATCAGTAGCTACTCATTACTTGGGCTTTTACCTTTACTGCATTGCCAAGGTAAAAAATAACAGAGAGGAGTCCTCCATGTCTCCCTAGGTACCCACTGAGTACAGTCTCCCATATGACAGTGACAACTAATGCCAAATAGATAAAAAGTTTAGAAGAGATCCAGATAAAGGGCTATCTCTTTCAAGAGATCCTGTCTTCCATTTATAATCCTACTGGAAGATCATGTCTGCATTTCAGCTCTTAGTAAACCTGTTTATGTGTTTGCTGTCCATCACATTTTATGACCAGACATCTGGGAGCTTAACTGTGCAGAAATTGCACAGAAATTTTCTTGACTTGCACAAGCTGGTTACCTTGAGTACTTTTCCAATAAATTTGAACAGAAATCTGATTTTTCTCTCAATCAGGATCACAATATATATGGAAATTTTTACATCTATTCACATTGCTGTTGTATTTGAAAGGGATTTTTCAGAAACAAGGAAGAGTTGCCATGGTGCAGTTCAGAAGTATAATGCCTGGAGCAAAGCACTGCAGCATATATTTGGCTTACCCTTCATTATCCTCCAAAATCTATAATCAATGAAAATACTAGTCTTTAAAATATCAGTAGGAAATAACTCAGCATTGTTTAATGTGTTAAAAGAGAAAATGTATCTATTTTTATACAAAATATGAGGACTGATTACTATTTTGAACATGCAGGTCAAAATATTAATAAGAAAAAATCTATTAATATCTAAGAATGGAATAAAAGTATTACGTATCAGACTCTTTTAAAACATAGAGTAAAAATATAAGTATATGATATCAGTCAATTAATTCTCATACATGTTCAACTTCTGGAATTATAGAATAGAATAATAGAATAATAGAATAAACCAGGTTGGAAGAGACCTTCAAGATCATCGTGTCCAACCCATCAACCAATCCAACCCACCTAAACAACTAAACCATGGCACCAAGCACCCTGTCAAGTCTCCTCCTGAACACCTCCAATGATGGTGACTCCACCACCTCCCCAGGCAGCCCATTCCAATGAGCAATCATTCTCTCTGTATAGAACTTCTTCCTGACCTCCAGCCTAAACCTCCCCTGGTGCAGCCTGAGACTGCATCCTCTTGTTCTGGTACTGGCTGCCTGGGAGAAGAGACCAACATCCGCCTGTCTACAACCTCCCTTCAGGTAGTTGTAGAGTGATAAGGTCACCCCTGAGTCTCCTCTTCTCCAGCCTAAGCAACCCCAGCTCCCTCAGCCTCTTCTCATAGGGCTTGTGTTCCAAACCCCTCACCAACTTTGTTGCCCTTCTCTGGATTCATTCCAGCAAGTCAACATCCTTCCTAAACTGAGGAGCCCAGAACTGGACACAGGACTCGAGGTGCGGCCTAACCAGTGCAGTGTACAGGGGCAGAATGACCTCCCTCCTCCCGCTGGCCACACTGTTCTTGATGCAGACCAGGATGCCATTGGCCCTCCTGGCTGCCTGGGCACACTGCAGGCTCATGTTCAGCCTACCATTGACCAGTACCCCCAGGTCCCTCTCTGCCTGGCTGCTCTCCAGCCACTCTGACCCCAGCCTGTAGCACTGCATGGGGTTGTTGTGGCCAATGTGCAGAACCCGGCACTTGGATGTGTTCAATCTCATGCCCTTGGACTCTGCCCATCTATCCAGCCTGTCAAGGTCCCTCTGCAAAGCCTCTCTACCCCCCAGCAGATCAACTCCTGCCCCCAGCTTGGTGTCGTCAGCAAATTTACTGATGATGGACTCAATGCCCTCATCCAGATCATCAATAAAGATGTTAAAGAGCAGGGGGCCCAGCATTGATCCTTGGGGCAATGGAAAAAATGGAAAAAAAATTGAAAGAGCATAAATGCTACTAAAATGACAGTGTAACTCTGCCTGTTACCACAGTCTCAAAAGGAAACCAATCTTGTTGCAACTGTGCAGCAGGTGAAAGGAGAAAAGATGAACTGTTATTAACACACATGTCATTCCATGGAATTCAATCAACTGTTTCACCATTTTTTCTGAAAAGTAGAACTACAAAAATACCAGGTGTGCAATAATTACTAATGTCTGGCAGACTTAAATCAGGATAGAATTGCAACTAAATAATTGAGAGTAAGCATATTTTAAAAATCCCAGTCCTGCAAAATCTCCCAAGACCTCAATATGAGCAGTCAGTGTACACTTGCAGACTGGAAAGCAAATCGTATCCTGGGCTGCATCGAGATAAGGGTGGCCAGTAGGTTGAGGGAGGAGATTCTCCCCCTCTACACCACCGTTATGAGACCCCACCTGGAATATTGTGTCCAGTTATGGAGTCCCTGTTACAAGAAAGATACAGACATGCTGGAACATGTCCAGAAGGGCCACAAGGACCATCAGAGGGCTGAGGCAGCTCTCCTGTGATAACAGACTGGGAGAGTTGTGGTTGTTCAGTCTGGAGAAGAGAAGATTCCAAGGAGACCTTATTGAGGCCTTCTAGTATCTGAATGGGGGCTTACAAGAAAGCTGGGGAGGGACTTTTTAGGATCTCAGGTAATGATAGAACTAGGAGGAATGGATCCAAGCTAAAGGAGGGTAGATTTAGATTAGATGTTAGGAAGAAATTATTCATCATGAGGGTGGTGAGACACTGGAACAGGCTGCCCAGAGAGGTGGTAGAAGCCTCATCCCTGGATGTTTTTAAGGCCAGGCTGGATGTGGCTCTGGGAACCTGATCAAGTGGAAAGTGTCCCTGTCCATGGCAGGGGGCTTCGAATCTTTGGGGTGCCTTCCAACCCTGACAAACTTGTGATTCTGTGATATACTAAGCTTGTTTTTTTTTATTTTTGGTTTGGTTTAATGTTTTATAGAAATACAGATTGAGGAAGGTTTCATTGTCCCCTCTTACATGAAGTATGGACGTTAAACAAGATTTATGTGAAGGTCATCTGTACACAAAAGAAGACTATCTTACAACTTAATCCAGAAAAATATTTTTTAACATATAATTTAAAATATTTCTCTCAGTTGAAAAAAAAATTATCATAGGTATTCCCACAGCAGAAAAGCCAGTGAAAAAATGCAAATATCAGTAATGAAGTAGTGAATGAAGGTTTGTCACCATCAAAAATTAGAACTATGATTAAAATGGGAAAATATATCAAGGAAGTGTTCTTCATATAAGTAAGATCAGCATTATTAAGATTTAATAGCTGGATATTGAACAAGGTGGTAAGGAGAAAGACTGACATCTTTTGTTGAAGTCTAACTAACTTTTTGGACACTGAAAGAGAAAGCAGACTTGAATTACAAGAAAGGATGTGAAATGGAGCATTATACCAAAATAGAATAGCTTATGGTGAAATAAGTCAAATTGGTGTTATTAAGCCAGTATGGTGAATTAACATGTACAGAAGTCAGATGCCATTGAGGCAGGTAAACAAAATTAAAGTCCAAAGATGTGAAATAAAACATCCATAGACTTAAGTCAGCATTTACATTTGAAACATGAAAAAAATGAAAGTAGCTCTCAAGCTGCACAGTCTTGTAGAAGAGGCTGTGTAGCATGTGCCAAATATCTGAGAATGTTCTGTGATCTGTTTCAGTATTACAGCATCTTGGTTTTGCTAGTATAGAATCATAGGTCACCTATGGTCTACAAGACCTTAGCAGTTTTGAGTCAGCCAAGGCAGCTGACCCAACTGGGCTCACAGGTGCATCCCAGACTACGAGGTTCTACCCTTGCTGAAACATGAATCCAAACCTTCACACAACACATTTATCTTTTGAATCCTGTCCATGACTTCAATTTAAGTATTACCAATTGATAGGGTCAGCAAAACAGACAAAGGTACCAAGTTAAAGAAGTAAACTTAAGTTTACGTTATGTATAGGGCAGTAGAAGAACAACAATAATACAGCTAAGCTAAAATACATCAAGGTAATACACCTAACCATTACTACATAAGGTTAGTTACAGTGATTAAGAAAAGTACAGCACCAGTTGCCCTAATGCTTTGCCATCATCCAGATTCACAGTCACTGAGGAGCCCCAGGTACAGCAAGGATTTGGTGAACCTTTCCCAGAAATCGGGAAGTCCTATGCAGTGCATCAACTCATAGGTGAGGCTTCCACAGTCTCTGCAAGAGGGTCCAGTTTTTATATTGAATAAACAAGTTTGTGTAACTTCAAATGTGGGAATATCTGTTTTCTTGCTAGATTCCTTCCATAGTCTGGCTAGGGCCCAGGGAGAAACTAAGGTAGTGTGTCTATCTGTTTGGATTTGACCACATCCTTTCCAACATGGCCAAACTTCTGGCTGCACAGCCTTGACAATCTCTCAAATACAGTCTTGGTCATTCATCTACAGGGCTTTGATGATTTACCAAATAAGGCTGGATATCTGATTACATGGCCTTGATACTGTACTAAACAAGGAAAGTTTAATACATTCTCACAACATTTTATCCCCACTAATGATTGTATTTTGTCTACGCTGCATATTGCACTAATGAGAGGATACTAATAATATCCAGCATTTGGCTGGGACATTCATCTGGAGGTCAACTTTGGTACAGGGCCTATTGCACCGGCCACAGGCCTTCAGTCTTACAAATGGAACCACTTCATAATATTGTTTGCTACCATTTATTCCTACCTACCAGTCATTGTTTAAAGTCAGAAAAAAAGAAGAAGAAAATTAACGGCTAACAAGCCTCCAAACTACAGATACCTCCTGTTTCCTAATTAAACTGTTTAATGTCTTTGTGCAAACTTTTTAGAAATCCATTAGCACATAGCTAAATCTCTCAATTAAAAAAAATCAGTGTATCTATGCAAATTTATTGGGCATATGAATACTATGGATTCAGTCTTATGTCTCACATGAGAAAGCTTAATACTTCTTTTAGATAAGCTGTTTTTCCTTTTCCCCTTCCATCTGGAAGGCACATAATAATTTTTTTCCAGAAGTTAAAAAGCCCTTGAAACCGAAGCACCAGGAGAACACAGAGCATTGAGGCAGTGGGATGTAGAACACTACAGTATGTCAATTCATGTGCTTTAATTTAAATAAGATATTAATATATCACTTTGGCATGTATGCATTTTTTTTTTTATTTTACAAAAATAAACAAAAACTGACCTTCAACTTTATCTGCTATTCTTGAATTGTACAAGAACAAAACAGATGCCCTCACAACTCCCTTTTCCAGTCCCCACCCACACTTTAAAAAAAGATAGAATTTCATAAAGCTTTTAAATTTAAGACCACCATTTCAGAGTTCAGCTACCTGGGGCTATGCTCTGTCAGACTGGGGAATTAAGCTCATTAAGTTGCTTATAAAACCCCTTTTCTCATCTAGTAGGATAGTGGTGATGAATGATAGTGTCTGAGGAGCTGCAGGTGTCTTTGATGGACAGCCTGCTTCAAATGAGTTGAAGTTCCCTCTTTCCTTCCCCTCGTGTCTGCTAGGGACAGTGGTATTACAAAGAAAGGATCTTCTACTACTGTTTTATATCTCTGTACAAACTCTTAGAAAGTGGAGGCGTTTTTCCTTTTGTTTTTAAATAAGATTTAGGTTAGTAGAGATTTTTCAGCATCCTCAAGCTGAAAATGGATCTGAAAACATAAAAGAAGATACTTTTTAAAAGACCAAGTGAAATGGAGGGATAAAAGCATCTTTTTGGAATCCAATTTTAAATGGTACCATTGCATGATGGCAGATTGGACAGTGAAATATTTGCAGATTCCATCTACCATCTGTCCATAATTTATTATCCATTTGATTGCAGATTATTATTGTTTTTCTGCTATCACTAACACGTGTTATTTATCTTGTTACACCACTTCTGCATTTAACATTGAGACCTTCACAGATTTGAGTGTGGTTATCTCCAGTGACCTATAATTTATGTAAGTCCTTTTTGGTGCCCTTAGTTCCCCAGGCATCTAAAAGTGAACATTGCTCTCAGATTAGATTCCTGATTAATTAATTTCTACCTTCCCTGTCCTTGCATTGACGCCTTGGGTTACGAGTTTAAAGTAATAATTCACTGTTGCATATAGTTTGTCAAGTTAAATTCTGAAAACTTCTGATAGAGCCCAATTTCCATGCTACATTTAATAGTTGGTCCCTTAGAAACTAATCCCTTCCTATCTTTAATTTTTTTTTTCCTTCTGCTGTGTAGGGACAAAAATGGATTTCCCCCCCTAATCTGCTGGAATCTGGCTCCCTTTCCTGCAGAACTCAGTGTAAATGGTGTGACTCCATCTGCTACTTTTTTCTCTCTTGTGTAGTTATAGCTCTGAAGATTACAACGGAAGTTGGAATGTCACAACTGCAGGTGGCAGAACTACATACAACTCTAAATAGAGACTGGTAGCAACAGCAAAGTTTGAATACAAATCTAAACATTCGCAGCACTTGTGAGGATATGAAATTCCTCATCCATTTCCTACAGTTTCTACATATGACCCAAAAGTCAATTACCTTCTATTACCTTCTGTTAGCACCATGTTTGTTTCCATGTTACTGAACTCATGCAACTAGCTATGAATTCAAAGCAAACTGCAGCATTCCTTCTACCAGTACAAGTTCACATACAGTGCAGAAGGGCCCTGCAGAGCATTTATGATAACTTTTAGGCATGGGTGGCAAGGAGCCAACCAGGAGAGGTGTGTTGCTGGACCTTGTATTAACAAAGAAGGACAGGTTGGGGATGTGAAGGCTGAGAGCAGCCTTGGCTGCAGTGACCATGAAACAGTGTTGTTCAGTATCTTTCAAGAAAAAGGACAATAAGCAGGATTCAAACCCTGGAATTCAGGAGAGTTAACTGGCTTCTTCAGAGACTTGTTTGGAGGAATCCCATGGGTTAGGGCTCCAGAAGGGAAAGGAGCACAAGAAAGCTGGTTAACATTGACATATCATTTCCTCCTAGATCAGTATTGGTGCATCCATGTGACTAAGAAATCAAGCAAAGGCAGCAGGAGACCTGCATAGGTGAGCAGGTTGCCCAGAGAGTTTGTGGAGCCTCCTTTTCCAGAAATATTCAAAACATGCCTGATGTGACCCTGAGCAACCTACTCTAGGAAAACTTACTTTAGTAGGTGGTGTTTGGACTAGATGATCTTCAGAGGTCCCTTCCAGCCTCTACCATTTTCTGATTTTCTGAAACATGACCCACATATCCTCTAGAAGGTAGCTTCTTCTGCTTGGCATCAGCTTTCTAATCCTTTCCACATCTATTATAAGAATTATATTAAAGATTTTAATTTAAAGTTACAGAACATGTAGAAAAGAATTTGCTCTTTTTCAAATTAATTTTCATCCTAAACAAAGACAGACAATCAAGCTACCAACTCCTCTAGAACAATGGATTACTCAAGAAAATTAATAAACTTTGAAATATCTCACTTATATATATTTTTTTTAATGATCTCAGAACACCATTACAGCTTTTATTTAATACTGAGCTGCATCCTGTCAGATTTCCAGAGTCTCATAAAATTATCTCAGAGCAGTTCAAACCTCATTTCCCATGGTTAACAATTATTTCAACAAAGACAACACCACAGAAGGATTCTTTGTATCCTTCAAGCCTTATTTCCTCACTTTCAACTCTAGCAGATTATTATTCCATTTTTTTTAAACTTAGACTTTTGTCTCTCAGCACAGATCCTTTCCCTCAAGCTTTTCACTCTTTCCCTCTAGTTCTCATTTCCATATATCACTGCCAGTCCTGACCTTCTTGTCCTCCTCTCCAACAAGAACACATATCTCATTCTGCACCAAATCCATTCATTAAAGAAAAATTTCTGACCTAAATGTGCAGTACAACAGTGTAAAAATAGTTTATTAATGCTAAACAAAAAAAAAAAAAAAAAAAAAAAAAGAGTTGTATTTGTAGACCTACTTTGATCTGCTGGCTGTACTTCTCATGAGATTTCAGGATATGCTTGGCTTTCTGGGCTGAAAGAGTACTTTGCTAGCTCATATCCTGTCTTGCATTCATCAGTATCCCCAAATTCTTCTTCACAGAGAAGCACTCAATCCAATCATCCTCCAGCCTGCATTGATATTGGAGATTGTCCTGACCTCATTGCAGGACCTTGCACTTTGTCTTGCTGAACCTCATGAGGTTCATATAGGCCTACTCTTCGAGCCAGGTCCTTCTGGTTGGCATCTCTTCCCTCTAGACAATCAACTACACCACTCATCTTGGTTAATCCTCAAATTTGCTGAGAGTGCACTCAGTCCCACTGTCTATGTTGATGATATTTAATATGAAGATATTAAATAGTACTGGTGCTAATACAGACCCTTGAGGGACACCATTCATTGCTGTTTTCCACTTGTACACTCAGCCATTGATTGTAACTCTGTGTGTGACTTCCCAGCCAATACCTTATTCCTCTAACAGTCAAACCTATATTTCTTCAACAAGAGATAAGATGGTTGGGGGGGACCATATCAGAGACCTTACAGAAGCTCAGGTAGATGACACCTTTAACTCTTCTCTTGTCTACTAATGCAGTCACCACATCGTGGAAGACCATTAGGTTAGTCAAGCCATACTGGCTGTTTCTGATTACTTCTCTCTTTCATGGGTTTCAACATGTTTTCTGGGAAGATCTACTTCGTGATCTTCCAGGCATTGAGATGAAGCCAGTAGTTCTCAGGACCCTCCTTTTTATCCTTTTTAAAAATGAGTGTGATATTTCCCATTATCCTGGCACTGAAAGCTTTGCCTGACTGCCTTAACTTTTAACACTAGATGCTTGGCAACTACTTGAGTCAATTCCTTCAGAACACTAGGATCCTTGTGCTTATGTATATTCAGATTCTTCAGGTCGTCTCTAACTAGATGTTCTTTTACAAGTGAAGGGAATTTTTTCCCCTAGTCCTTGCCTTGAAGGTTCAGGGACTTGAGAGACATGGGAAGAATAATTGTCTAAGGTGCAACTTACTAATCTTCACATTCCTTGTGTGTCTTCTTCCCTGATCCCTACATATCCAGGCACAGTCCCTACATTCTTCCCACAGCACTTGTTCCTGGTTCTATTGCTTGTGCATTTGCCTTACACTTTAGTGAGATTGGAAGGTTCTCAGTAAGCCATGCCAGCCTCCTTCCTTTCTTGCTTGTTCATCCAAAATTCAGTTTCCTGACTCAGCTTTTCATCTGGTTCATATACCTCAGGATTGTCATGGACTTCTGGAAAGTGGTTACAGACAGAGTGACAGCATGAATATACGTACATTCGTTATGTTAGTGTTTCTGACTTATTCAGATATCCCCTAAGGGTTTTCATCTCTTCTGGGATTAAGTCACTAGCAATATTAACAGTGGACAGTGTTCTCATGAATGGATACAAAAAGATGAGGAATGAGGCTACAGACAGATTCCAGCTGGAAAGTCACCTATGATACAGTACAAAAACCAATGAAAGCAACCCCGTGAGATACTCTGTCATGTGGAAATCTTTGATTTTATCTCCTGTTTTAAATTTTGCTTCCGAAATCTAGCCTAGTCTTTATAGTCTGTATTTCTATTAAAATGTGTGGGGGGTTAATTATATCTATCCTTGCAGATGTTCAAGAATGCCTACCACTGGATGTATTCAAAGCTCAATTAGAGATGTTTGAATAGCCTGAACTATGTAGACCTTCTTTGAGTAGTGAGTTACACAAGATGACCTATGATAGTCCCTTTGAACCTAAATTAGTGTATGATTCTATAAATTCAAAATTTTTCTGGCCTGCAGACTTTACATCAGACTTAATTGTAGGATGGGTACTATAGCTCCACATCATGTAAAAATCACCTGCTTTGAAACACACAGATATGTAATTCTGTCTCTACTGCCGTGCGGCATTTGTGACACTAAATCACACTGATCTGCAAGACTGCAAGTTAAATATTCTAATTTAAGATGTCAGTAACCGTGGAAATACAAATACTGTTTGGTTTGATGATAGAAATTTAAACTGGGTCATTTTAGTTGTGCATTATGTCTCTATTTAATTTAACTCCTTTTCTGTCATGCTATTTTTGGGATACATTGTACAACTTTCATTCAGGTTGATTAAACATTAATTCAGAGGCATAGTGCCATTTACTCATCCATGAAGCTTCCCTGATTTGAAAGGACTTACTCAACTAGTAAAGAATTCGACAGCAAAAAGGTTGCATGGTCTAGTCCTTAGGCAAAGTTGTTGCAGTTGAGATTTTTCTATAGTGAATAAAAGCACATTATTTTTATGACAGGTTAACTGATGGTATTTATTAGTGTGGTTCAACTTTATGCTACCTTGTGCAGTTGGGGAGTACTTTGTATTAATAACAATTATAGTAACACAGAATAGTGTAGTGTGCTTGGGGATCCATATTCTGCATTCTGTGGAAAACAAATTGTGGTCAGGATGGAGTCTCCCCTTAGAAAGCACTTGAGCAAATGGTGAAAAATGCTGCATTCTGGAAGTAAATTCAAAGCAGGTGGACAGAGCAGCAGGAGGCCATATTGAGGAGAAATGGGCAGCTTCAGTCTCTCTCATTGCATATTCATCAACTCCTCCTGTTAATGTAATGACAAACAGCCAGACATTAATAACAGAACGGAAAGAATGATTTCCCATTGAAGCAAAGATGCTATTCTAATGTTGCATATGAAATCTCCAGTTGTTACTGATAATGATCTGCCATATACCTACAAGACATTTGTTTTGAAGTAGAATGAGTGTGACTTCGAAATGAAGGTAAATACTAAGGTGCAGAGGATCGTGTTTCTTTTTACTCTTGGCCACTTTTCTCCTTTCTGTTTGCCAGTGGCAACCTGTGCTGAAAGTTAGTAGGAGTGATGATTCTTACCTTGTTACTACAACCAGTGAGTTGATTGCCTTTAAGCCTCCCCTAATCTGCACATTCACTGCAGGAGTTGTATTGTGCCTGACACAAACTGTTAGAGGAGCTGAAGCACAGGCTTCCTGAGTGCTGCTAACCACTCAATATTTACATTTGGGGTTATGCTTTAGCATTAGTCAATTAAACCAGCAGACGTGGATTAGTACTCTGTGTAAGTGTCGATTTATCCACAAAGTACAGTCATCTTGCTTGTCAGCTGGTAGATGGTTTATTCCATTACTCACCTGAGACATCTGCTTTGCCAGTTAATTAGCCAGTCATTTTGTGTTAGTTTTTAAACAACAGACTGTATTTTCAGCTTTAGTTAATCCAGTTTGTTTGCCCAGAGATTTTTCTAGTAAAAGATTATAGAGTTCTCTTGGAGATTTATTGTACAGCTAATTAGGAACCTGGTATTATGATTCACTTTACCAGTGCAGAGACATCAACAGCTCTGCAGCAAAACAAACCTTCTGGGGGAAAGTGAGGTGAAATTCCACTCTCTCAACTGAAAAAATTACTTACTTACTAGTAACTTAGTCTGGAAGAGAAACAAAATGGGTTTAATTCTCTCAGAGCCTAGAATCAAGTGTTTAATGTGTTTAATCTTGCATTAATGTATGTTACTAATCACACTAAATTAAAAAAAGAAAAAAAAAAAGTAAATCTTAAAATATCCTCAAACAAAACCACAATAATAACACAAAAACAAAAAGAACAACAATAAATGCACCTCTTCAAACTGGTCTTTTAGCCAAGGCTGAGAGATTTTGGAGTGTAGTAAAGCAGTAAACCAAAACCCTATTATTAGTATATTATTATAATATTAGTATATTATTTATCCAGATAAAAGTAGTTATGAGTACTAGGGGAAAGATTCTTTTAGATATAAAATTCTCAAATATCTTCTCTCTAGTTAGGGTGAGTGCCATTAACCTTTCACAGAAACCGTATATAAACTGGGTAGAAATTTTGTCTGCACTGCATGACTAAGATCACGCCTTAAATATCTCCTTCTCTTGAAGAACAGTATCTAAAATTACACATTGATTTGTTTTTTACCAGTCAGGAAATTAGTTATTGTATTGTCATGTACTGTCATCAATCACTATTTAAATTAAGGGTGAATTTTTTTGTTTGGTTGTTTTTTTTTCCCCTGGAGCCTACTTCTATTGCTTAGTACTATTTTAAATATCACATTAATATAGCACCTTTTCCCAGGGAATATGTGAAAGTAGTGTCCATACCGTGCATACAGAATATTTAATCAAATTAATGTAGCTGCATTTGGAATGTGGGGAAAGGTTTAGAAGTCGTACCACATTCTTAATAATTTATTTCCTAATGTCTAGCCTAAACCTACCCTGGTGCAGCTTGAGGCCTTTCCCTCTTGTTCTATCACGAATTACCTGTAAGAAGAGACCCGCACCAGCCTCCTTATATCTTCCTTTTAGGTGGTCATAGAGAGCAATAAAGGCTGCCCTCAGTCTCCTCTTCCTCAAACTAAACAGTCTCAATTCCCTCAGACACTTTTCATAAGACTTATTCTCTAGGCCCTTCACCAACTTAGCTGCTCTTCTTTGCACCCACTCCAGTATCTCAACGTCTTTGTATATTGCAGTGCCCAATACTGAACACAGTACTGAAGGTTTGGCCTTACCAATGCCAAGTACAGGGGAAAATCACTTCCCTACTTCATTCTGGTCACACTATTTCTGAGGCCTCTTCCAACCCTAACAATTCTATGATTCTGGGTTCTTGATTCTTGTTGGCTTTTTGTGCTGCTTCTGCAAATAGGCTAAGCTAAGGTAATAATGTATTTTATTATTGGATTAATCAGATTATTAGCTAAAGTAATTTAAAAATTGAAATTATAAAAGGGGGAGGACTATGACTCTTCTAATGGATAATTTAAATGTTCATTTTAGAAAAAGAATCTCCCTACATTTGCAGTTCTTTACCAATTTCCTACTTTCAAGGCTTCAAAAAACTTTTTTTTTTACCTCTAGAGCCTGAGTCTGCCTGTGAGTTGTTTAATGGAAAAGAGAAAGTGGGAGGGAAAGTGGACATTGTGCCATGAGTAACAGATTGTATGAGTTTTATCCAGCTCTTATCTACTACTGACAATGTGTTGGTGTTTCTGATTGTCATATCAGTTACAGTGATCTTGATAGAAGAACAGGTATTATTCACTTCTAATTTATCTTCTCTTGATCTTTTGCCTTTCTGTCCATCTATATTTTCTGCTGAACTGATTGATTTGCCATCATGTGCCTACTTAGACCATGTGATCAAGAAAATATACTTTTATTTGGGGGAAAAGGCAGAAAAAGCTTTTCCCTAAACCCACCTGTACTTATTCCTCTGAAATAGTCTCAGATGCTACACACAAATCTGGCAACCTGTCGAAATCAGCAAGAAGGTGATGCTTCACTGGACATTGAATCAAAATGAGAAAGAAAATGAGTAAAAGCTTTCAATGCTAAGGCTTTACAGAGAGCTTACATTGCTGTATTTAAATAAAACATATAGCAAATATTTAAGGCATCTCAATGAGGTTTTAAAAAGTAATTCAGAGTTCTGATTCTTGTCCTAGAACTAGCATTCCTAATCAAAGCACTGCTAATATACAAAAGAGTTCTACTATTTGGCCTCTCATACAAGTATGATTCCCAATCACAGCCCTTGATATCGAAGGTAAAGAAGAAGGCTCAGACAGGACAGGACATGGATAATACAAAGTCACTAAGTAATTTTCACACTGCAGCTGCCCAAAATTCATCTCGCACAAAAGTAATTTATATTTTCTCCTGGTTAAGCACATAGGCCTTGCAGCTGTAAAGAAGAAATGATCTGCAACTAACTGCAACTATTCTTTCTTTCTCTGACCTATTGTCAGTCTTAACCATAAAATGAGGAGTTAACAATGCAAGAGTAGAGTTCATTTGGGCTCACTCATTGGGAAGAGTGTATCAGCTGCTGTTCTGCAGTGAAGTGCCTGTTTGGAGCTAAGGTAAGATTACCATAAAAATATTTTGTGGAGCAGAAATATGGAAGAGTATATTAACCCAGTTACTTTCAAACAATGCACTTCCTGACTGTATTAGGGAACTCACCACAGGTCTGTATTTTTGGTGACTCAACTCTTCTTGGGAAAATAATCCCAAAAAATTTTACAAGGGAAGGTTGTTTTGTATTATCCAGTCACATGTGTAATCCTCACTCAGGAGCAGTACATGAGGATCAAAATGAGATGGCAGAAAGAAAGTAATTCAGGGAAAGGACTGTTAGAAGATGTGAGCATCTTCTAACTACAAGGAGATGATAAATGGAATTTTCTTCCAAACAGCTGGGACAGTACTATAGTTTACTTTTCAAAAGGAGATAACTGTACATATTTCAAGGAGAGCTGAAATTAAAAAAAAAAAAGTACTTGAGAAATCATTTGTATGAATCTGAGGCCTGTCTCTTACCTTTGTGGCCTTTAACACTGCTGTTTAGTTAACTTGATCTCTTCTTTGTGCTATGAAATATTAATTAAAGGATGAAAATTTACTTTTCACTGTGCTTTAGTCACCTCTTTCATGCACTACAGGCACGGGGAGATCTTACCTGGAAATGGTGAGATAGCCACAGCTAGAACTTTATAACCTTTGGGTCTGAGTTTTAATTCCCTTCCACAGAGGCACTACAGATGCCACTGCCTTCTGGCATCTAACTGCATTTTCAGCAGCATACCAGGTCTTGAAGCCCTGTAGTACTTACTCCCTTCAGCAGTCTAGGTTTATCTTCTACAGCTGGTTTCCAAACTGATGGGCTTATGTATTAAGATATGAGGTCCTTCCACCTTGAAAACTGGGTCACTGATATGTGAAATGAGTCTCTATTACACATTTGAAAACTGTATATGATGCAAAAGTTCCACAGGTACTCTACAATATTTGGTTACAGTACGCAAGGTGGAAGTCTGCATTTTCATTAGTCCTCATCTGCTTGTATCCAGTTGTACTCCCTTTTCTCTGACTCTTAACTGAGTGTAGCAGGCTGTGCACAACTGTAAAGCATTTTCTGGTATCAACAGCAACATCACTTCAGTTGTAATATTTTGTTCATGGTAAATGTAGGTCCTAAGGAAATCCTTGTCAGCCCAACCACTATTGACATAGAGACTTCAAGACAAAAGGGATCTCTGAAGGCCTTATCTGACTAAATGTTAACAAATCTCAAATTACATACATGTTGCAAAGTTTCTGCAACTCAGAATTTGTCAAACCTGTTTCAGACTGTCACCATGCTAGCAGGACAATTCTAAGACCAAAGAAAAATCTCATTCAAAATAATTGGTTGTGTCCTTTTGTGTCTTTTCCCATGATATAATTCTCACTATCATACCATCACATGCTGAATCTATCTAATGCATCAAGACACCAGTCAGACTTCATTCTACATAACTGTTAGTAGCAAGGTAATTAGAAACACTGGCCTTACAGATTTCAGTCTGGTTTAGCACTGCAAAATCTTTAAGCATCACAAATAATCTCAGAAATGTTACTTTCTTCTATTTAATGATAATTTGATTTTGCAAACTATGCCTTAAGTCTAACAGCACGTTGTGAACAATGAGGAACACTTAGCAAATCAATAAACAACTTAAGACACCTAGAAGACTTAAAATTCATAAAACAAGATTCACACTGCTATATATTTATAATGGTTTTGTCTCTTTCTTCTACTTTTTGAATAGATGATCTTTTTATTAATAACAAGTCTTTCTAATGACAGAAATATCTGTCCTCTAAATTGTCATGTGATTATCAGAATTTCTCCACCTACCAACATAAATGTTAGCACATAACTCACTCCATGCATGTTAAAGAGGCTTTTGCTGTCAAGTTTATTAAATTATGCAACTTGAGAATCAAAGTAACTCTTCTGACTGTTCCACTTTCTAATCAGAGAAGAAAATCCTACCATTATTCTAATAAAAAGCTATTAATAGCTATTAATATAGTAATTTTAATATGAAATATAATGGTATGGGTTTTTTCAGTATCTGTCTTAAATGCATTATAGACCAAATTGCAGTGAACCCCATAATATTTAGCTCTGAAACAATATAACAGGAAGAAAACTTTCCTGCTAACTTCAGAAATCAGAAGTTCATTTATGACTTGCAAAATGAAAACCAACATAGTCAGGAAATTATAAAGAATTAGGTGCAACAGCATACTCACAACAACAAAAAAAAGTGGTTTCTTTTAATTTGATGAAGCTTGCAGTGGTTTTTAACAGCTACATTGAAAGGTTTTGCTCATGAGTTTACTTCTATTATTATAATCAAAGCATTCTCTCTAGTTTGTGGTGGAGTGCTCAGCTGAAATATGCTTTATCTTTCCTTAATAGTTAACAAACTATTTCTCTACAATTTTGTTTATTTACATAGTTTGTTTAGTATATTTTTTCTTTTATATCACTAGAAAGCAATGAAGTTTCCTGTTTTCCCATTGGTGACAGACACCCACACAGCCCAAATTCATCCGTGATCTTACTATCATCTCCTTTTGCTCCATCGAGGGATTGTCTTGTCTTAAGTACCTAATATAAAACAAGTTGTCCCTTAAAGAACGATTTCATGAAAGTGTGTGTAGTTGATCCATAACCTCTGATCTTTGGCTACTTCAGGTTTAATAAAGGGAAATTGAGAATAACAACCAATAAATGCAAATTTAATCTATGTTTACAGCTCAATGCTTTTGACTCATCTACTCCCAGCTCTGCAAGAAATTAACAGTAATGTTGATTCATGAATTGTGGGGCTGATCAGTGCAATCTCAAATTTCTACTGCAAGTTGGATCAACTGGAATGGGTCTCTAATTAATGCCTGTTACCCTGAAGAAACAGTCTACAAGTCAGGAGTTATCAACTGAATAAGTGTGCTGTTGTTTTTCCTGTATTAAAGGGGGGAAAAAAGTACAGGAAGAACATGGAAAAAAATAACATTGTTGATGAAATTTTCATGAAATTGCATGGATTTAAGATGACTCTGAAGTGAAAACTAAGTGTATCTCCATCAAGCTGAAATAGTATGAGAATGGTGAGATCAGTATCTGAGAGTTCAAGCTGCAGTGAATTTTCATTTTTGCTGGGAAATCTCACTTTGCTGAAACATAAGATGCTTAAGTGCTCTGCAACTTCATGGGAAAAGGTGTCTTGTGAAGCATGGGAGATCTTGACTTGCACCCTAACGTCATGACTATGAAGTCTGTACACTAACCACAAGGATATATGTGCACTCTTACTAAGTGGAAAACCCCACAGTTAAATCTATTAATTGAGATTTAAATTTTATTTAAATACATTAAAATATTGGTTTTATTCCAATCTAGAATTTAACAAATATAAAAATCTCAAACATTATTACAAAATGGAACTGTTATCTTCTGCAAAGCTCTCATCTGCCATGCTCTGTTAACATTAGTTGCAGAGGATAAGTAGTTTGTCAAATAATAATGACAGAACTGATACGGAGCCACCATCTTCATCTGAAAATTTTTTCAAGCTGCTTCTTCCTCTAACACATTACAAAAATTTAGACCCTTATCCACACAGTAGTCACTTGAGAAGTGACAATTCAGTATTTATATTCCAGGTTATATTCATAATATAATAGCTATTATAGAGAATGCTATTTAATGACAAAAATAAATTTTATCCTTTTCAGCTAAGCTTCCCAACTGTGATAAAAGTATAAATGCAGTATAATTTTGTATTTGACAATATCCTTTATTACTCTATTGACTTATAGATACCACGAAATGTTGGAACATGCTACAGTTTCTAAGTGGGGTTAGTTGAATGTGAGGAGGCTTAATCAGTTTGAAAAGGTATCATAGCTGTAATCCATTCAACTGTAGCATTTAATTTGTTGGGTTTAATCACATAATTGGATCTTATAACAATGTAAACAGGATGTAATACAGAAATAGGATAAATATCTGTTTTATTTATGTATGGGTATATATAAAATAGGATCAGCATTTTAGACAAATAGATAATTAAGATAAATAGGATTACTGTTCAGGGTATAAAGCACCTTGAATCAGTAACACGACATCTGCATAGAGAATGCACCTTCTGGCAAGGTAAGAGAAAGAAGGTCCTGGGGTGGAGAGGAGCCCTGCAAGGAACAAAATCACATTTCCAAAGTGCTGAAAATAACACACTTCTGGAAGTCCTAGAGGGGACTGTGGACCTTGTCGTCACTGGAGTGAAACCCTGGAGATAGTTACTCTGTAAGGACATGTGGGAGCTGTGCTGATTTACAAAACGGTTTTATTTCTATTTCATCTGCCTGTTAATGTTTAATGTATTAGTTTATGTTCACATGAAATCTAATTTAAAGACTCTATCTGAAGTTCTGTCCCATCATAAGTATTTCAGTCATTTGGTTCTATGTCACACAGATGCAAAATATATGCTGATGCGCAGTGTTTCCCTTTTGCAGATAAGATTATGGACCACTGCCAGTGTAGCTAACAAGAAGGAAGAAAACATTTTTATCCTTCCTTCAAATCACTTAGTACATATATTCACTGGACAGTTACTAAAATCACAATGCAATAATTCACACTACTGTTATATTTCTGAAGCAGTTAGCTTTTTTTTCTCTGTTAAATTGCTTTAATTGCTCTAAGGTGACTAAATTGAGCTATCTGCAAGTGAAAAAATATTAGTTGTTTTGGAATGCAGTCATTTATGGTTGCAAGCTTAGTTTTTAAAAATCTTTTTTAACCTCTTTTTTTTAAAGATTCAGCACCCTTTTTGCTAAAATGCTGCCTCACTTTTAGATGTTTTCATAACAGAAGTGGAGTAGAACAGAGCAACATGCAAAAGTGATATTATGGAAAAACACCACTATAGAAATCCTGGGAAAAAAGGTCATATCAGAGTAAATTTCAGTATTTGCCCACAGATACAGAGAAATTGGAGGGCTTTTGAGTGTCTTGTAATTCCAGAAGACTTAATATCAATACCAATAAATGGGAGAACTATAGCAGTATGACTGTATATAATTTGCATATTGTAGATGAATGAAAAATGAATAAGGGTAGAATAAGAATAGAATAGAGCAGAGCAGAGCACAGCAGAGCAGAGCAGAGCAGAATAGAATAGAATAGAATAGAATAGAATAGAATAGAATAGAATAGAATAGAATAGAATAGAATAGAATAGAATAGAATAGACGGGAAGAGACCTTCAAGATCATCGTGTCCAATCTGTCATCCAACACCACCTAATCAACTAAACCATGCAGCCAAACACCCTATCAAGTCTTCTCCTAACCACTTCCAATGATGGCAACTCCACCACCTCCCCGGGCAGCACATTCCAATGGGCAATCACTCTTTCTATGAATAATTTCTTCCTAACATCCAGTCTAAACCTCCCCTGGTGCAGCATGAGACTGTGTCCTCTTGTTCTGGTGCTGGTTGCCTGGGAGAAGAGACCAACATCCACCTGTCTACAACCACCTTTCAGGTAGTTGTAGACAGCAAGAAGGTCTTCCCAGAGCCTCCTCTTCTCCAGGCTAAGCAACCCCAGCTCCCTCAGCCTCCCCTCATAGGGCTTGTGTTCCAAACCCCTCATCAACTTTGTTGCCCTTCTCTGGACATGTTCTAGCAAGTCAACATCTTTCCTAAACTGAGGGGCCCAGAACTGGACACAGTACTCAAGGTGTAGCATAACCAGTGCAGTATACAGGGGCACAATGACCTCCCTGCTCCTGGTATGTAGGCCTGAGGAATTAAAGATGTAAAAATCCTGATTCAAGGACAAAGCTAATGATAATAATACAGATAATGGACTTTGAGTGGGGATGAATGTTGACTGTAGGTTTGGGCTATAAATTTGTCTCAAAAATTGTTATTAATTACCTATTCTCAGTGTCACATTTCAGATTCCAATTCTGAATTATTATAACTAGACACTAAATTTCAATGCAGTGGACTGAGTTATCTATCTCTAAAGAGACAGCTTCACAGTCAGAGGAAAACTAATAATATTTTGACAGACAATGGAGCAGTCTATCATGCTTGCCCTTGATACACTCAAGTTTTTAATTCTGATTCCCTATTTTTGGATATATACCTAGAAGCTTTGGGTTTTTTCCCAAAATTTGGTTTTTACATGATGTGTAAGAAAATAATCTGAACTCTGCTATCCTAACTATGAAGGCAACATTATTTTTCTGTTCCATGAAACATCTCATTTCCATTGGTTAATGTCAGCTGAGGAATCAACTGAGCCTTGACATTTTTCATTTGAGGTTGGCAAATAAAAGAGCATGGTAATAAATAGCAAGCTTTCAGAACTATGCAGCAGAAATATCATGTTTTGTATTAAACTTCAAAGATGAAAACAAAGTCAGATTTTAGCAATGCTTTGTTTGTGGATGTTAGAACAATTGCACAATTCATACACTTACTAAACTTTAATGCTGAACATGATATGTGCACGTGGACACAGTGGTCACTAAGGATGAAACTGGAATTGTGTAGAAATAAATTCACTGTTTTGCCCTTTTCGGTTTCCTGCCTAAATAACCTGTTCTGGAAAATCTGAGGTCCTTTATATTTGTGCTTTTTAAAAGTTCTGTTTTATTTGTCTTCTATTTTTTCCTGTTTAAGAGCCTCTTATCTAGCACCTAAATCTTTAATCTATTTCCTCCACTCAATTGTATTAATTTAAAACCAGCAATGAGATGAACCTTAAAATTTGTCTGGTTTACATGGTGTTTAAAAGCAAGAGTACCTGGTTATACACAAATCCTTGATATCCAAAGAAGTGAAATACTTTCTTTTTTTTTTCTAATTATTACTTACCAATTCCCTCTAAATACCTGCTGCTTGTTGTTGTAAATCTATTAAGCTTCGCATTTCAGGAGGATGTAAGCAAGGAAAGACTTAACACCTTTCAAAAACAGTACAAACTGAGCACACAGATGAACTTATGTATGAAAGCAACAAATTTATTTTTATCAATCAAATATTTCTTTCTATTGGACTTCCCTTACCATTTCAGCATTTCCATTTGCTGCAGGGTCAGGTAGTGATAAACATTAAATTTATATTCTACAAAATATTGCCATATATGCAGTTTAAAAGCTTGACATCCAGGGGATAACTGAGGTTATTAAGCTGCCAGAAATACTGTTTTGTAGCAGCTAAAACTATCTACAGATACATGGAAGTTTTGATAAACAGTTTCTGCTGTAATTGAAATATTTTGGAAATTTTTCAGACTTCATTTAGGTAAAAATATATAAATAAACAAAATATTTCCTTGACATTTTGTTTTCAAGAACAAAAAGCCCCAGTATGAATTCCCAGACCTTGATCAGCTCAAGACCAAAGCAGAACTAACGCTCCTACACAGTTACCCAGTTATTCCCTTAAAATATGGTAAAAGCAAGTTCATATACTTCTTCTATCATTTACTCTATTTCTTATCCTTGTCACTGAAGAAAGGTCTAGGATGTTTCTTCTAAGAGTGTTAATAACTTTCTTTATATCAGATAATGTTTATATAAACCTTGGAACATGTCAGAAGATGAACAAGCTGCGAGAGGCCTAGATTTGCTTGATCAAAACTTCTGTTATCACTGACAAGATCATTCAGCTAGAAAAAGGAAATTATGCTATTGCTAAATATTACCAATGCATTTATAGAGACAGATTGAAAAAGATGGAGTGAGAAAAGTTGAAAAGTTTGTGCATTAACTCATGCACAGTTAAAACCTCTTTCATCTGATCCAGAGTAGACATCTGAATGCACTCACCAATGTATCGGATGAATACCTTTATTACTGAGTTGCTAAATAAAAAGACTAAATTTTATGATACGTCCTGTCTTTCTTCACTTTTATTGCACATCCCCAAAAAATGCAATTTCAAAATAACTGTATTTTTCCCTTCCTCTGCTAATTAAGCTTATTTATTCAGTACTCAAACTGAACTAGTGCCACTTACAGCACACATGCTGTTGGCCCTTCTGTTAGAAGAGTTCACATTTTTTGACCCATCGAGGGAGGCAAAAGCACATTATTGGCAAGGGGCTTGCTGCACAAACAAAGCTGTTCCACTTGCAGTAGAATGCTATATCCAGCTGTTTGTTTATTGCAGCCCCGTGTCGGAGCAATGAAGCTGACAAGAATGGAATCAGCAGGCAGTGGTAAGAATTGTATTTTTAAAAGACAGTGGCGGTTGTTGATTTGGAAGAAAGAAGAAATTAGTCATTAGTTTTCCCACCTGTTCCTGTGCTAAATATTGGCATTAATTAGGTAGTTCAGAAATGCCAGGCAGCTGAACACAGGAGATTCAATGTAAGTGGTTTAAACTGCTACCTACGGGTTTACGATGTTGTTCTTTCAGTAAGACAGGAGACTTTAATGGGAACACTCTAAAGCATGCTTAATGTTAGGTATGTCTCTCAGTCCCTTCTCTTTACTGAGAGGATTTCCTTGCTGCCTGATGTTTATAGGTTGGTTTGTTTGCTCTTCATTTAACTATCAGATTCATGATACTTCAGAACCAGGCTTATTTTTTTTATCTACTTATTCTGTGAAGAGTATTATACAATAAAATTCTATTTTTAACACAGAAGAAATTAAGAAAATATTACCTACCTTTTCTCCTCATAATTCCAAATATTTTTAGTTAGTCTTAGAATTTTTTTTTTCCATGTGTAATTGGCTTTAAGCTTTTTTTTTTTTTTTTTTGGCTTTTTTCCCCCTAACCAATATTAATGATCTAAATATCTGGAATAACAGCTGTCTCTGATCTGACACTTACTAACTTACAGCAGGACTCCCTCTGGCTGTTACTCTTTCAGTTTTGCATTTGTTTTCAACAAGAGTGAAACTGAGCAATAGTCAGAACTATAAAGGTCAGTTATTTTCCTCTTCCTGTCCTGAATTAAATAAATTTTTAACTGGTTGAAATGTCATTGTTACAACACAGATGGTAATCCACAACCCAAGCTACCTGGATGAAGTACAAACAAAAGTTCAGTAAGTTATACACTGTTCCAAACTTTCTAGATTTTTCTAATAGAAAAAATCCAGGTCTAGAGTTTTTATTTCAACTGATGTAAACTGCCATAATTTTGCATCAGCTCTAAGTGATCTCATCAAGCCATACAGGTAGACAGAACCTCAATAGTAGAAACTTCAGAGATTGATGGAATCAATTGCCTTTACTCAATCTGCCCAAAGCAGTCATTTGTGGATCTATTGCTGCTCTCAAGAGAACCACAAAGGAGTTGCTTGCTTTTGCCATCTCTCTGTTGTCAGCTTCAAGTGTGCTGCTAAAAAATGCCTCCGTCTGAACCACAAACATAAAGCATCTAGGTATTAGTGAACAAGGAGAGGAGAAAGAGAGCAATCAGCTGTGAAACAAAGTTATTTATCCATTCTGTGTCATAAGTGGCAAACTGGATTCATCCTTCTAAGAGTTATAGGAAGTTATTAATCTATTCTGTTTGAGTTTCTTCTTGTTTTTTTCATCCAGAATGGAAAAAGTTTGTTTCTGCCCTCTTTGATTTGCCTTCTGGAATGGCCACATTGCCCTACAAATAGGGTTGTTGAAAATGGCTTTGGGGCATCAGGTGCATTGTTATTTAAGGAAGAACCAGAAGCTTATCATTTTCTGCAAAAATAGCCTGCCCCCTCTGGTTTAATTTCTCCTGGCAGTAAATGATGCTAGGAAATAAGCCATTGGGGTAGTCATTATCAGGATTCATGCTGCTGCTTTCAACTTCTTTTTAGTTTTTTTTCCCCATTACACCACATAGTCTGCCTAACAATTATTTTATATTTTCTGCAGTGTGGGACATGTTCATCAATGCTTCAATTAGAAGTGCAAACCTATAATTACTGTCTCCACAGCCAGAAAAATGTGAAGTTTCATTTGTGATGATGAATATGCAGCTCTTTTTAAAAGTTTCAGTGTATTATTAGAAAGTGAAGGAGATAAAGAAACAGAGGGGGATTTGTATGACATTTCCACTAGGGAAATGACAGTTATACTGAGACACTTTTGTCCCTTTTTCTGAAAAAATCATCAAAGACTTTATATCTTTTCTTCAATGTATAGGACATAACTATAGAGACTACATACAATCTACTTAAGATTACTTTAAAGAACATGCCGTTTATACAGATGAAAAGAATATTAACAGCATTGAGATGTGAATTTATACACTTTTGTAAAGAAAATAAGAGTATAGTTTTGTGTAAGAGCACATTCTATCCACTGGCTAGGATAGGAAGGAGTTTTTGTTTATTGAGTATGCCCAGTCTTGTGTTACACTTTAGCATTCCATAATACTGAAGCAAGTGGTCTAAGGAAAGAACTGTTTCAGAAAGCCGTTGTCCCCTGCTCCCTCTTTCAGCTTAGAAATTCCTTCCAAGGAGGTCACACCATGGTTTTTGTCATTCAATATTGCATTCATGATTTTACCCAGCAAGGAGCTATTGCAAAACTTTGTCCTTCTCTGTCTGATCTGACTGTATTGAAATTAATCCTGTGGCACAGCAGCATTCTTTCACATCTCTCTCACTGTGCATTGTCCTTGTTCTGATCTTATACAGCTAGGGAATGAAAGCATTTGGATCATACATTGGCCCTGACCCTCACAGGTCTAAACCACTGCAGATATTCAGAGCTATCTTGGCCTAACTTCCTTCTTTTCCTAAATCTGTGCTAGATGTAACTCCAGTGACTACCATTTTCTGTATCCACTGGTATCCAGAAGTAAGTGGCATACCTTGACAATTTATTCTTTGTCACCTTCATTTTTCAAATCCTGCATAAATTATTTCAAGGACAGTGCTGTCATTTTTCTGTTGTTGTTTTTTAAATCTCATTCTTCTAAGGGAAAATAAATAGTGAATAGGCACATCTAATCTGTAGTCCAAAGCAGACAGTGGAGAAAGAGTGCAGCAGAATGTGTTTGCATGGAAAACAGTGATGATTCTCCAAAGATGGTCACAATTCAAAACAGCCAGGTACAAGTGACTCCTGTGCTATTTTCAGTTGGCCTCTGCTAAATATGATTTGTAAGTTCCTGATGCTTGAGATGTAATGGAGAGCATGTGGCATTGAGAGGATAATAAACAAGAGGCAGTGGAAGATTAAGGTTACTGAGTAAAAAGACTCATCATCAACTAGATTTGTAACAGAAAGCTACTGTTGATAAATAAATGTCAGGGCTATGTCTCAGTGAGTGGATAGTAGTATTCACAGGGTGGACCTCACTTAATTCTTATTCATAAATTCAGAAATGTTGAAAGTCAAGCAGAGATAGACCTTGCAAAGGAAATTATAACAAGTGGAAAAGGTTCTTTAGTAAAAAAGAGGGGGGGAAAAGTGGAGTTGCAAGGTGTTAAAAGTGAGTATTGTCTAAAAGATAGCATGGGTCTGGCTCAAAAAATAAATGAATGCTTCATCTCAGTTTTCAAATAAAGAGGACTCTATAACACTGGTACAAAGGCAGGATAGCTAATGGATATGACTATACAGAAATACAAATTACAATAGCTAAGGTGAAATAACTCTCAGATGGATGTGTTGGAGTCAGAAAGATGAGGTAATCTTTATCAGAGATACCAAATAATTGACAGATGAAAACTGAGTTCAGTAGCATGGAGTCTTATTAAAATCATCAACAAGTTTTGTACTTAGTAGCCAAAGAAAAGCAAAAATAGCAATTGCAATTAGGAAAGGTAAAATGCAAAAAAAGTAACTATAAACACATTACACTCATAAACTGCAAGAATTTAGAAGGAAGCATAACGGAAATCACCTGACTATAGATACTAAAAGAAATTCTAATTTACCAAGAGTGGACTCCATCCAACCAGTCTGATTTAAATCCTTTTTTCTTAATGAGGTTATCGATATTTGGAGCATAAAATCCTGAAAATATTCTCATCAGTAGTTAACTCATTTTAATAATTTTTGCTTAAGTCATATCCAACATTAATAACCATCCTTAATTTTTTTTGGTATAAATACATCACACTGTTATCTGTACTTTTTAACTGACATTTTTCTCTTTGTAAACACTACCATGCTTGACAGTTTAATATTAATGAATTTTAGACTCACAGCAAAGTTATGAGGATGGGAAATACTGTCTTAATTTTGGAGACAAGCTGAACCATCATAGGGTGAATGACAGAGAAGACACAAGGGAACTCATGGATGAGACAGTGTTTGACACAAAGCCCAGTGTACTTAGTTTCTTCTCCCCTAAAATCTGCCTTCTGTTTCACAACCTTTGTAAAGCAGAACAAAGGAAACAGTCACTCCTAGCACATTTTCTATTTCCAAATTGGCAGTTTCAAAATATATATACAGCAAGGCATTTGACACTGTCCCCCACAGCAAACTCCTGATCAAGCTGTCAGCCCATGGCTTGGACAGCAGCAATCTGTGCTGTGTTAGAAGCTGACTGGAGGGCAGAGCCCAGAGAGTGATGGTGAATGGTCCCACATCCAGCTGGAGGCCAGTCACTAGTGGTCTCCCCCAGGGATCAGTGCTGAGCCCCATCCTGTTCAAAATCTTTATTGATGATTTGGATGAGGGACTGAGTCCACCATTAGTAAATTTGCAGATGACACCAAGTTGGGAGCAGGTGTTGATCTGTAAGAGGGTAGGAGAGGAATCTGGACCAGCTGGACAGATGGGCAGAGTCCAGCAAGATGGCATTTAACAAGTCCAAGTGCTGGGTGCTGCACTTTGCCCACAACAGCCCCCATGCAGTGCTACAGGCTGGGATCAGAGTGGCTGGAGAGAGGCCAGGCAAAAGGGGACCTGGGGGTACTGGTTGACAGCTGGCTGAACATGAGCCAGAAGTGTGCCCAGGTGGCCAAGAAGGCTAATGGCATCCTGGTCTGCATCAGGAATAGTGTGGCCAGCAGGAACAGGGAAGTCATTGTGCCCCTGTACTCAGCACTGGTTAGGCCACACCTTGAGTACTGTGTCCAGTTCTGGGCCCCTCAATTTAAGAAGGACATTGAGACACTTGATTCTGTCCAGAGAAGGGCAATGAGGCTGGTGAGAGACCTTGAGCACAATCCCTATGAGGAGAGGCTGAGGGAGCTGGGATTGTTTAGCCTGGAGAAGAGGAGGCTCAGTGGAGACCTCATTGCTCTCTACAGCTGCCTGAAGGATGGTGGTTGTAGCCAGGAGGGAGTTGGTCTCTTCTCTCAAGCAACCAGCACCAGAACAAGAGGACATGATCTCAAGCAGCTCCAGGGTAAGATTAGTCTGGAGGTGAGGAGAAAGTTTGTCACGAAGAGAGTTGTTAGCCACTGGAATGGGATGCCCAGGAAGGTGGTGGAGTCATCGTCCCTGGAGGTGTTCAAACAAGGATTGGACGTGGCACTTGGTGCCATGATCTGTAGTCATGAGGTCTTGGGTGACCAGTTGGACTTGATGATCCTTGAGGTCTTTTCCAACCTTATTGATTCTGTGATTCTATTCCATTTATTTCAAAAGTACCTGTGCAGAGGAATATTGAGTTCACCTAAAATGAGGTTTCTACTGATAAGCTAAATGCTCAGTTCACTATCTCATCTGCAGGTGCTCTGGGGTATCTTGCCTGGCTTCCAGCTCTTCATCCAGAAGGAAATAGATATCTCTGAGTGCTGTATCATGTAATATGTTACAAAACTGCTTTTAAAATTAGTTACTAAATTGTTGTCTCTTCACCAAATACAGAATTTGTTTTGTCAGACTTGGTTTTCAAACTCACAAATAGGTTCCATTTCAGAAACTTCCCATACCAGGCATATCTTCTGAGGAAGTCAGGCTTCTAGGGACAAAGTTTTAGTAAATAGTAGTTAAATTTCTCTGATTTTTTTCCCCCTCAGAATATTGAAAATATGATAAAAATACTGGATCATAAATGCTGACATTTTCTATGGTCCAACTGAAATATCACCTAAACTGAGACTTACTGTGCTTTTACTCAGATCATTTTGGTGCTTTCCAGTATATGTGTTCATTGAAAGTCTGGAGAAAGTGGTAGTTAAACTTGAAAGCACAAAAATTGCTTACTCAAAAATGCTGTTTTGAAAGTTCATTTTATTCCTTTAAAATTACTTTTTAGTCATTCCTTGCATGGATGGGTTTCATGTGTATGTTTGTCTGGGGGTGTGATGCCTGCCATATTCCAGGGGTGGGAGGGTCTGCGTGTCTGTGATACCAGCAACTGCAGAAGCAGGAAAGCTCTTGTTCCTTCCGAAACAATGTTGCAATTGGAGAGGGGAAGAAGCTAGACATTAGCAAATTTCCTTTGCGTCTTTCTCCTCTGAAACTTCAAATAGATATTGGATTTGCTGCTGGCACATAGTGCTGATGCTACTAGTGGAAGACTGAAGGCTTAAGAAGACTTATGTGGTTAAACTGGCTGTAATGGGTTTGTGGAACAGCTGTTAAAATAGTCCATTGATAGTACAAGAACATCAAATATATGCATTTAAACAATCTTTCTGCCACACTAGTGTCCGATTGCTGAAGTAAATTATATCTTACCATTGTTTTTCAGAGACTAGTATTTACAGTTAGCCTTGGCTTGTTGGCACATGCCATACCACATTTAGAATGGATTGCAATTTTACCTGTAGTGATTTTTTTAACTTAAAAAAAAAAAAAAAAATCCAGCATGTATGGTTCAGTGTTGTCATTGTGAAGCTGCAATGACCTCCTGAGCCTGAAATTACTTTATATCAAGTTACTTGTAAATGGACTCATGCATACCTTATGGGCTCAACATTTTGGATTTATGCCAGGACAGAGCCAAGGTTTCTAATGTTATAAATCTGTGTCTTGGTCTTTCAATGTCAAATAGAATGCACAGTCAAAACTGTAATTCTTTGAGTCCAATATGTTCACCATTGAGTTTAATCAGCACCAAACTTAATCATTTATAATATCAGCTTTCTGGTTTGTGTCTACTTATCAAATGTAACCACACATTCATGAATCAATGTTGTGTGATTTGAATATTGTTCTGTGCTTTAAATTTTTCCATTTTGAAATTATTTCCCTGATGTCTGACATGTAGAAAGAAAGCAAGTGCAGAAAGGATAGAGTGAGAGAGTTTGACTAACAAGGAATGATGTGTTCTCAAAGAATTCAGACTGTCCCCTTCTGCTGCTATTAAATATACAGGACTAAATGGTTAGCTGTACAGCACATATGTATCATATTCTTAGAGTCAATTTTCATGGTTCTTTTACTCACTCATACTCTAAATTTCATGTTTAGCTTTTCAGTAAATCTAGAGAATAGACTAAAAGTTACATTTATCTTGGCATGCTTACATGATTGCTCTGTTATTCAATTGAATTTCATTAATTCATAGAATTCTTTTCCTTTTCCCCATCCCCTTAAAACTAAGACTTCTATGGCATCATGATTTGTTCCAAAAGAAATTTGATTTTGTAAGCAGTTAATGGTCTTCATTTAGGTGTAAAAAACATGCTAAGGATTTTGGCAGACTATTTACTTTTTGCTGTATATCTATTCTCTTGTGGACCTTTACTGGTAATAAGTTTGTCCTAATGCAATGAGTAACAGATTGAACATTTTTCAAATAGCAGCCACAGTGATCAATAACAGATTCCAATTTTCTAATAACATGTACTGATGGTATCAATACCAGTTGCTACTAAGCAGTGTTTGAAGATAAGGTATGTAAATGCCAGTGTATTACTGAAATGTTTGTGAATAATGTTGCATTTATATTTACTGTGTGAATGTATGGCAGTTTACGTGTGTATTATCTAGATGAATTGGGAATGAAAGGCTAATGCTGTGCAGTGAAGGATTAGCATTCATCTCTGTATGTTCTACAAAGGGACACCTTAGCTCTGCATGCCATAGCCTTAAAGGTGTGTTCTGGTTTTGTCTAATTAACACTTAAATACTGTTTATCCTGATATAAGATTCTATCATTATAGTAATCTCTAAATATTAAATGCACTCTGATACTCCTGTTTTTCATCTGCTGAAAAGTATGTGTTTCACTGGCTTGTCACACTACACATTACTATACTTATTCACATAAAGAGACTCAAATTCTCATAAATGTTACTCCACATAACACAGAGAGGAGAGCTAGAAGAATGCACTTCCTCTTATCATAACAATGCTTAATTAAGAGAGATTTCCAGATCACATAGTCTAAGTTTTCACACTTCTATGTATGTTTCCAGTGTCTGGAACAGAAACTGTTTAAAATACCACAAAGTAGGGGTCTGTTAGTTAACACCCACCTACCTACTGTCTCAATGTTGCTATGAGCTTGTCTCTACGAGCTGCTGAACTGTGTTTATGGCTGTTAGTGGCCCCTCCTCCCTCCTTGTGGAAAGAAAAAGAGAAAGAAAAAGAAAAAGAAGAAAAAAAAAAGAAAAAGAAGAAAAAAAATTAAAAAAAAGGGAAAAAAGGAAAAAAAGGGAAAAAAGGAAAAAAAAGAAGAAGGCAGCATAAAAATTACACTTACAAATATTTCAGTCAGATGGTTTTGATAATAAACCTCTAAGATTTACTCGCAGTTACACTGACTGAGGGAAAGATAATGCATAGACAAGTCTGGTCCTGTGGATACACACAACATTTTATATTAAGGGAACAAGGAATACTTCTTTAAGACTGTCTTTAAGACAAATAAAGGACATGTTAAGATGGATTGTGAAATGTGGTAATGCAATGTGAATTATGTATTTATAGAAATTCAGTTTGGCATTTGAGGTGTCTGGGTATGCAGTATTATTATAGTATATATTATCGCATAAGGTTGTTGACTTCTGTTCAGAAATTTTTGGATGTAACTGCTTATATTTACAGATTTATCTATACATCTGTATGTAGAAATGTATGTGATAACTTTCTGTGTTCTTAATTTTCAGTTAATTCCTTGTTTACTTGGAGATGTTAGACAGCTATAAAGTCTACGAAAAAACCTTATTAGAAATGGCATTTAATATTTATGTGTCATTAGAATATAGCATTTATAAAGGTGATTCTTGTCTTGGTGGTACCATTCAAATCCTGGGACCTTAACACCCTTATTGTGATGAACTCCTTAGAATATGTTTGCTAAAACTGACTTTTATATGTCTCAGAAACTGAACTTTTTTCTCTGTGATGGCCTATTCAAATTTTTTAATATTAACTTCCTTGCGCAAATATGGTGATTAAAAAAATAGTGTTTCTTCTAAATTATTGTTTTGAGTAAAGATCAATTTGATATCAGATCCTGCATTCTAAATAGAGAAGGAACGATTCATTGTAACTCAAGTGCAATAACAGAAAGTTCTGCTTTATTTAAGGTTACGAAAATAGTCAAAGAACCAAAAGATCATCCATTCTGAACCACATTCTTGAAGAAATAGGAAAAAAACAAGGTAGAACAGTATGTCTTCTCTTGCTTTATCTCCCCCAGCTTTTAGGAACTTCTTCAGCTATCTTTCAAACATACTTTTGCAATTTAAAAAAAAAAAAAAATAAAATCTTTTTTATCTCATTTCATTTGCTTCTAACTGAATTGGTCTGGCAAAGTTAATGCTGGGGGGAAACTTCAACCCACCACACTCTGCAACACCTATGGAAATGAGTTTTGCAATAAGACAAGTGCTGACAACAAACCAGTGCTGAGAAGATGCTCTGTGGGATATTTTTCCCTTTGGTGGGAAACTAACTTCTGGTATTGTCTGTAAATACTGACATTCTAGAGCTTCCTACAGATTGTTTGGGGTCATGACAGATTTCCAGTTCTATGCAAGTACACAACACCACAGTCAAACCATAATAACAAATGTAAATAATGATAGTTTTCATCAACAAGATGTGAACAAAAATATACAGTTGAGCCAGTTCAACAGACAGTGGTAGGAAGATTATTTTTTTTTTTTAATGAGAATAGGAGGTCATATAAACATTTTGAGCTGGTTTTCTATTGATTATCCCTTTACATGAAATAAATTATACCTACCCAGAGTGATTTCTACCTTTCGCCTGACATTTGATTGTATCAGCCCCCCTGCAATTTAGTAGAGCCTGCACACTAGATTCACTCAAACAATTCTTTGTGAAATCAAGTTACTTTCTCTTTCATCTTATCTGATGTGTTTCTCATGTCTAAGGATTTTAGTACATCAGACATTTTAAAAAGTGTTTTTTATTATTATTCTGCCAAAACAAACTGCAAATTAGAAAGAGTAAAAAGGAAAAAAAAATAAAAAGGGTATAAGAACTTCAAATATATCTATAAGAAATATCACAGTGTCACCAAGGTTGGAAGAGACCTCAAAGATCATCAAGTCCAACCTGTCACCACAGACCTCATGACTAGACTATGGCACCAAGTGCCACATCCAATCCCCTCTTGAACACCTCGAGGGATGGTGACTCCACCACCTCCCTGGGCAGCACATTTCAATGACAAATGACTCTTTCTGTGAAAAACTTTCTCCTCACCTCGAGTCTAAACCTCCCCTGGCGCAGCTTGAGACTGTGTCCCCTTGTTCTGGTGCTGGTTGCCTGGGAGAAGAGACCAACCCCTTCTTGGCTACAACCACCACCCTTCAGGTAGTTGTAGAGAGCAATGAGGTCTCCCCTGAGCCTCCTCTTCTCCAGGCTAAACAATCCCAGCTCCCTCAGCCTCTCCTCATAGGGCTTGTGCTCAAGGTCTCTCACCAGCCTCATTGCCCTTCTCTGGACACGTTCAAGTATCTTGATATCCTTCTTGAACTGAGGGGCCCAGAACTGGACACAGTACTCAAGGTGTGGCCTAACCAGTGCTGAGTACAGGGGCACAATGACTTCCCTGTTCCTGCTGGCCACACTATTCCTGATGCAGACCAGGATGCCATTTGCTTTCTTGGCCACCTGGGCACACTGCTGGCTTGTGTTTAGGTGGCTGTCAGTCAGCACCCCCATGTCTCTTTCTGCCTGGCCACTCTCCAGCCACTCTGACCCCAGCCTGTAGCACTGCATGGGGTTGTTGTGGCCAAAATACATTAGAATAATCTCACAAATTGTGATTTAACTTTTTTGATGAGTCAGTTCTTAGCTGAAATATTTTTTTAAATCCACTTGAGATCTGAGTGTTCAAACCCTCACAGAAGATTCTCTTCTTGTCTGTTCTGTTCAGCTGCTTGTTCCTTTGCCAGTGTTGGTATCTCTGTTCCAACTCCATTCTTATCCAGTTTAATAATGTCCCTTCTGAGGAAGTGTCTTGCATCTTTTGCTTCCATGACTTGTCTGCATGTAAATCTCCAAAGTTTGTTGGATTGACACTTCATTTTTCTCATTCAGAAGTTTAAAGAAAAGAAATTGCAATTTGTCTTAGGCCTGGATGCTTTTAGGAACAACAACCAAAAAAGAATAAAAAAAAAAAATTCCACAAAAGTACCCAACAAAAGTTGGGTAAATTCCTTTGAAATAATTCAGGCACAAATTTCTAGAAATTGTATTGATGTGGATTCCATCTCATGACATCTGTCTCTAATAAAATGATACACATTGTGATTGGTGTCATAGTTTCACAAGCATTTTGAATTTTTCTATAATGGACATATATATATATATGTCTTTCCATAGAAACTTCAGAAAAATAAAATCAATAATGAAGAAGACTCAATTGACTTGTGGTGTCCTCATCTGTTCCCTAATATTTTGCCAGATATTCAAGGCTCATTACTTGTCTTCTGCCCTCCTGTATTTTCATTGAATGAGAAAGTTATCTGTCAACTGGCAATTGTGAAGTGTTGTGTGGTCTCTGTCTTGTATTTCTTAGTTTTAGAAAATAAAATTTAAAAAAACAAAATAGCAACAACCAACTTCCAAAATCTTAGGCTTTAGTCCTCTGTGCAGTAGGAACATTTATAAGTTTTTTAAGCCACATAGAATGATTTTTTTTGTTGTTGTTTTTTCCATTAAGGTATCAGGGTACCAGGGCCACAAGGGTGATCAGAGGGTTGGAGCACCTCTCCTATGAGGACAGGCTGAGTGATTTGGGGTTGTTCAGTTTGGGGAAGGCTCCAAGAAGACCTTATTGTGACTTTCCAATATCTGCAGGGGGCCTACAATTTGCTGGTGAGCAAATTTTTAGGCTGTTGGGTAGTGATGGGACTAGGGGGAATGGATCCAAGCTACAGAAGGGGAGATTTAGATTGGATGTTAGGAAGAAGTTCTTCAGCATAAGGGTGGTGAGACACTGAAACAGGTGGCCTAGAGAGGTAATGGAGACCCCATCCCTGGATATTTTTAAATCCAGGCTGGATGTAGCTCTGGGAACCTGATCTAGTGGAAGGTGTCCCTGCCCATGGCAGGGGGATTGCAACTAGATGATCCTCGATGTCCATTCCAACCCTGACAATTCTGTGATTCTGTGAGATTGCGTCACATATTTGGCTATCACACTGAAATAAGACAATGTTAGTACATGAAAATATTGAGTCCTGCCCTACTTGGACTGGACCAATTTGTGACAGATACCTAAGGGACCTGGCTCTTTTCCCATGCTTTAGCAGCATTTGTACTGCTCCTCACACCAATATAATCTATGAAATTGAAATCTGTACACTTCTAACATGAATGCATCCTCCTTTGAAAGATAAAAAAATGGCTTTGCTTGTAACAGAGTATATTAGAAATAAAGCTAAACATTTTAGAAGTTTTATATAATGCTATATATTCTTAGCTTCCTTTTTAATAAAATATTAAACCATTCTGTACTAAAAGGGTAAATACTGTAGTTACTAAGTGAAGAGGACTGAAATGATGCCTTTTAGAAGACCATAGAATGGATATGTGAGTTAAAAATACATGCACTTTGTAAGTACAACCTAGCATATAAATCATGACTTCCCCACCACATCCTAAAAGGAATAATCTGGTAAATTTGTTTTCTCATCAGTTTGTTTTGGTTTTTTTCCTGTTTACTTATTTTCTAATGTTATTTGTTTATTGAATTTCTGAGGGGGGTTCTGTCTTAACTGTACAATGATGGTTTACTGTTTGTAATCAATACACAAGTATTCCTTAAGATTCTAGATAAAATCAAAATCATGAAGTTTTGTTTCTTATTTGCAACCAAGAGGCATATTGCTATCAAGCCATATCTGTGACTGATCACTAGTTTTAAAAAATCAGTGTTTATTGGGCCATAAAATTGTTTGTATGTAAGATCAGCTAAATCACTGCACAGAATCATTTACACATCTGCACACCTTTCAGGCTTCAAATTGCTTTGTATGTTAACCTTTACTTAAACGTATAACCTATTAAATGAGTATTACTCCATAGGAAGAAAGGCTGACATTGAAAGATCACTAAAAACATTAGGGTTTTGTTGGAGTTTTTTGGCTCGTTTTGATTTTTTGCTATCTTTTTTTAATGGTAGGTGCTGTTCTAAATGTTTGTAAAGCTATACTTTTAAACTTGTCAATACAAGTTCTCTTTCACCAGAAATAAAAAGAGAAGAGGTGAAACAGCCATTATCAAGTTCAGTTTTACTTGTTTCCTATCCAAGTTAACAAAATGTACTGGTAGGGAGCCATAGGGAAAGTACAAATGAATATTCTACCAGCTGGCTAAAAGGTATCTTTGAGAGAGCTATAATTGCTTCAGCAAATTTATTAAAAAGGCAGTGGTGATTATAAAGTGTCTTCCTTTATTCCTACTTGTGGTACTTCCTGTCAGGGGCATGGGAAGAAAATACAGGTAAGAGACAAGTAAACATACGCTTTATTGCTGTGTTCTAAACTCTATTAGTGACAGTTGGGGTTTTTTCACCTATTCAGATCAGACCCCTTACGATGCACTACTGGAGACTGTCTTCCTGTTTAGTTCTATTCAGATTTAAACAAGTTGCATTTGTGGATATGTAAGTATCCATATTTATATAGGAAGTAAGATCTTACTCCAAACTAGAAAAATAGTGTAGACATCCCTTATGAAGATCATTGAGATGATAATTTGTAGGTTTGACTGCTGATGGTTTTGTATATATACTTAGCGTTCTTTTATTTCTAATCTGAAAAGAACATATTTTTTCCATTTCTGTGTGTTGCTATGTTCACTACTCTTCCCCTAAAGTAACAGTTCAAGTAAATAGCTTCTTTTGTTCTTGTGAATTATTGTAATAGTTACCTACTGAAAATAATTATGTTTGTTTTCAACAAGTTCCTTTCATCCATGGTTAGGCCTCTTTTGTGTTTGATTTCTGTCAGCTCTTGAGCTATAAAACCTTACTAGATTATAAAAAATGCCCATATGACCAATTCCAATGTTTGAGGTGATAGACTTCAAGCTGCAGTGGTATTTCTCTGTAATTTGACAATCTAATTATCAAATTATTTTAAAGATAAAAAAAACCAACAAACTTTTAACTAATAATGGATCTACAGACATGATCAATGAAAATAAAATTTACTTAAAGAAGCATAGTTATATGAAATATGCTATCATTTATATTTAGGGAGTGGATGGAAAACAGGTCATTGCTTTGAGGGAAAACTATCTTATCATATCCTTAAAGTGCTCACACTAAGAAAAAAATACCAAAGCACTTCGAAACTCTGAAGCTGCAGCACAAACATTCCAATACAGAGGAAGTACAGCTACCTTAAAATGACCTCTGTACACACCTCAAGGGGATTTGGGGCTCCATCTCAGCTGGTCTGTGGTCCCCTGTATGTTTCTTTTCCATCACACTCTCCAAGCACATCCATGCCAGGAAAATGAAACACCCATGCAATGGCTCTGAACCCACCCCCAAAACACATACTTTGTCATACTGTGGAAAAAAAAGGGTGTTCAGACTTTTTCTAACAGCAGTGCCTAAGAAGATTACAAACATGCAAGAAATTTGTGATATAATTTGTGATAAATTATATTTGTGATATTATTTGTGGTAAATCATAGGCTTTGTTTTAATAGACTTTAAAAAAAAAATAAATAAAATTTAACATTCAAAACCCCTCTTGCAAAGCAGAAGATCCCAAAGTTCTTAAAAGTTATCTGGACTGAGCATGCTTTACGTGTCATGGTACATGACATGTAAAATGTACAAAGGAAATGTATACATTAAAAACTTTGCCTTGATTTTTGCTGTCACAACATATGGTACCTGGAGCTCTACTTCATAAGATCAAAATTTTATCTAATGATAGGCTGCAGGATTGTGAATAAAATTGCATGTACGCTTTTCTTATGATATTTGAATGACTTAAAATTTAAGATAGAAGCTAATTGAATATGCCTGAGGGTAAGAATGTAAGTTTGCATTTCATATTTAAATTTCAAAATAAATCATAAAATCCATCCTTAATAATGTTAACTCTCTTATGCAGAGTACTCAAGAACCAGGTATAACATATCTGAGGTAATAAAATCTGAGGGAATAGATGATAAAAACAAATTGAGAGTAATACATAGTAATGTATTAGATTTTGAACCTCTACATCAATGTATAAAACCAAAACTCTACAAGGGATAGATTGTAGATTCACCTGATAAAGGATTAGGGAAAAAAAAAAATTACATGTGGGTGTGACTCACTCAGTATGCCTATTTTTATTTAAAAACTGTGATATTTTAAAAATGCATAGTTTTCTGATTCTTTATTAGCGCTGTATGACAGCCACCAAACTTCAATAGCTACTGCTAGTCTTAACTGTACAGCAGATCAAGAAATCTAAGGGAAAGAATTTTTGTCTGAAAAAAATATTAAACAAATTAAAGAGGAAATACTTGAAACATTCAAGCAAAAAGAATGGGAATGATGCAAACTAAAATCACCAAGATTTAAATAAATCAGAAAAAATGCATTATTTCTAATAGAGAAAATTTTATATTATATCAAGTGTGTTTCTGATGAAAAGATAAAAGGTAGTGATAATGCTTGTTCGAGATATCAGACAGACAAAGGAAACTAAATGTAGAGTGTATTCAAGCATTCTAAAGTCTATCATCCATTCTGAATCCTTCTGTGAAACCCTGCCACGAATAAAGCCAAACAATGAATGTTTGATTACATGACAGAAGGGAGGGGAGTGAGAAGGAAAGCTGGAGATAATGTTTTTGCAGCTTTCATGATAAGGCTATAAAACATGCGACTGCTGAATAGCTGTACAGGGTCCAACAAGCATTGAATACTTAACTATGTTCAGAGGAAGTAAAAGGCTATTTGTGAACAAAAGCACAAAAGTGAAAAACTCCTGGATGAAAAGATTAACAAAAAGAGGTTAAAAATTTGAACCAATGAGGTACCAGACGATAGTAAAATATATTTAAAGCAGTGTATTCTTTTTCTATCATCAAGGCCTGCAAGCTGCAGGAAGACTCAAAATATGCAGCAGCAGGACATTTTACAGTCAGCTTCTAGAGGTGTATTTATACCAGCTTCTCAGGCCAGGCTTCAAAAAAGGTAACAAATTTGCCCACATCCTTTTTCTTTACTCATTCTTCCCCTAGGAAGCACATAGGGGAATTCATAGCCCCTTGTGGTCAACCCTCATTTTAGTTCTGCCTTTTGCAAAAAGACTCTGCAAACAGGTTCTAAAAGTACATAGTGGTTATTTTTTGGTTAACACAGTAGCTGGTTGAGACTTAATTATGACAACAGGTGAGGCATTAATAAGGTCACCTTACCCAGTGAGATAGGTGAGGTGACTGACCAGTCCAGGCGATTGTCAATCAGGATAGGAAGGCTTGTTTGTGGATTGGTACTTCATGATGCTGATTTGTTCTTTTCTGATTCACTGCTTTTCTTCTAGGAATTTGCATCTTCTCATGCCAATATTTTCCTTGTAAATCCTTCATCTGCCTGATTTAGCAATTGCACCTCTTTGGGTTTACTTTTCTTACATCACGTGGCTTAGCCTATGTACTCTCTTTTATATATTTTTCCCAATAAAGAATTTTCCCAATTAAACTGAGCTAAGGACGTACAGCCATGATTTAACAAAATGGGGTTTGGAGCAGAGACAGCTGAACTCCTGAGATGAAAGTTATATGCAGGAGCAGTGCACTACTCCCACATCTGTCCCCATTCTGCTGTGAAATCTCTGGGGCTCTATTGAATGCTTCTGCAGTATTGAAGCTAGGACTATGATTACCCTCTTAAGTAGCTTTTTTTTTTAATAAATGTTATAATCATTTGCTTCATTAGTTGTCCTATACATTATTGAGAATCAGTAAGTTCTTTATTTCTCTTCCATTTTATGGAAGCTAGATGAAAAGGTCTGAGATACAAATTCATACATATCAGGATTTCACAGCTATCTTATCATGTGATTGACAGAAAATGATTCATTCATCATTCATTTCAGAGAGATTTTCTGACTTGCAAATGTGCTAGTGAATTGGAACTGAAAGTGGAGATACCGAGGCTGGTTTCTAGCACTGGAGAAAGATTTATGATTTCTACAAACAGAATTTAGTGAACCTGACTCTCTGTGCTGCCATAGGAAAGTCTGTAAAATTAGACTGGCATAAATTCAACTCATCAGGATGGTGGATCCACCTCTACAGGTTCCACTATATTTTTTCTGTGATTATGTCCTAAATACAAAGTGAAATATAGGGGAAGAATTACAAATGGAGTCCATACAAGTGAGGGTGATAAAAGTTACATGAAGCATCACTGAACATAAACTGCCATATTCTGCATGTCTCTTACATTGACCTGAAAATACTCATTTCCTCTGTATGGAATAATGCTGTAGCTTTTTATTCTTTTTGAACACCCCTTTTTTGGTTTGTTTTTTTTTTTTTTATAAGTAGACAGAAAAGTCTATACATACCAAAGGAATGTAAGAAGTGCATCTATCCATTCATATCATCTCTGCCCTTTCTAAGTCTTGAGCTATGTTTTATATTAATTTTATTCCCACATTTAAAAATTGGAGTAAGGAAGATTAAGAAGCAGTTAGAAATTACAGCGTTCACATATGAAGGTAGAGTATCAACTTGAAAAACAATAAAAGGTTATTTTCTATTTTCACACAGTGTAGTTGTGTCTACTTTATATTTTCATTAGGTGATGGCATCATTATTAAATACTTCCAGGTTTAATACAAATATTTTCTGAAATATTTACCATAGTTTATAATTTGTCATATCACTGTTTCTCAGTCTCTGGCTTGTGATCTGCTGAAAGGACATTATCATCATCATCATTGATGGATTTCCTTTTTCTTCTTAGTTATACTGCAAGAGTTTCTCTTTAAAGGTTTGCCATTTTGTTCTGGGTTTTTTAATTCATTCAAGGAGTTTCATTTATCTAGAAATATAAAACATGGAAGAACTTCTGATAGGAAGAAAATGCACAAATGCTCTTAGAGACTAACTTTTAAAACACGGTCTTCATCAAAGACAACTTTGAGCAGGTTCCTTAATAGCTTTACACAGTACATATGCTTTTCCCCATAGAAAAACAGTGTAGGCCTATCTTACAGCAGTGTATTTTAATTTTGTGTTCTAAAGAACCAGATACTTGCAGTTTTCTAAAAATTTCTGTCACTTATCAGATAAATTTATCATAAATTTCTATGAAAGTAATTTTCCAGAAAATAGTTTAAACTACTTAGACTAACGAGAAGTCATAAGATTCATTACCAAAATATTACTATTTTTAAAAGGGAATAACATAACTTAAAAGTTCTCAAGGGGAAAAAAAATCTATTTAAATAGTGGATCTTTGTCAAGGACAATAAAATGTCTTAGGTCTAACCTAGGCTTATAAGTAGATCGTTTTCCATGTATGTGTGTGGCAGTTTAGGCTGGGAGCCTCCTGCTGCTGCCACATCAGTTACACCTCCAGTGCCCTGGGTGTCCAGCCCAGTGGGTGGACACAGGAAGCTGCGTATTTTATACCCATAATGTCCTGCTCCCTATAAATCCATCTGCAAGGTCTCAAACTTCCTTTTTCTTCCCTCGCTGCTCCCATGGGAGATGCTCCCTATCTGGTAATGGAAGGGGAGTTATCTCAAGGCCTGGCTAGGCTTAATGCCAGGAGGAGAAGGGGGAAGGGTAATCTCAGATCTGGCTAGCTGAGATTAGCCTAACAATCGAGGGGGGTAAGAAAGACCCCTGGGGGTTTTGGGTATACCCTCAGGTAGGGAGAAGGGAAATGCTGGGAGGCTTCTGGGTATGCTGTGAGGGACTCTGTATGCTTTGGGATTTCTTTTGTCACTGTGCTGGTAAAACACTCACTGCTTCTCCATTTAAACTTTCTATCACTTCTGCAATCCATTTGTTTGTGTCTCATTTTTTTCTGCCCTGGTGGGAGGCATGGGAGGATCTCCATTCTCCAGTCCTGGCCCACTGGTGAGGTCCCAGATGACTGGAAACTGGCCACTGTGGTCCCCATCCACAAGAAGGGTTGGATGGAGGAACCTGGAAACTACAGGCCGGTCAGCCTGACCTCAGTGCCAGGGAAAGTGATGGAGCAGATTATCCTGGCAGCAATAACTGCGCACCTGAAGGATGGCCAAGGGCTCAGGTCCAGCCAACATGGATTCAGGAAGGGCAGATCCTGCCTCTCCAACCTGATCTCTTTCTATGATCAGGTGACCCGCCTGGTGGATGTGGGGAGGCCTGTGGATGTGGTCTACCTAGACTTCAGCAAGGCCTTTGACACCGTCCCCCACAGCAAACTGCTGGCTAAGCTGTCAGCCTGTGGATTGGACCACTACACTCTGTGCTGGGTTAGGAACTGGCTGGAGGGCCGGGCCCAGAGAGTGGTCATGAACGGTGCCACATCCAGCTGGCGGCCAGTCACCAGTGGTGTCCCCCAGGGATCAGTGCTGGGCCCTGTCCTCTTCAACATATTCGTTGATGATCTGGATGAAGGGGTAGAGTCAGTCATCAGCAAGTTTGCAGATGACACAAAGTTAGGGGCAGATGTTAGTCAGTTAGAGGGTAGAAAGGCTCTGCAGAGGGACCTCGACCGACTGGTCAGATGGGCAGAGTCCAATGGGATGGCTTTCAACAAGTCCAAGTGCCGAGTGCTGCACTTTGGCTACGGCAATCCCATGCAGAGCTATAGGCTGGGGTCGGAGTGGCTGGAGAGCTCCCAGACAGAGAGGGACCTGGGTGTGCTGATCGACAGCTGCCTGAATATGAGCCAGCAGTGTGCTCAGGTGGCCAGGAGGGCCAATGGCATCCTGGCCTGCATTAGGAATAGTGTGGCCAGCAGGAGCAGGGAGGTCATAGTGCCCCTGTACTCTGCTCTGGTTAGGCCGCACCTTGAGTACTGTGTCCAGTTCTGGGCTCCTCAGTTTAAGAAGGACATTGAAACACTTGAGTGTGTCCAGAGAAGGGCAACAAGGCTGGTGAGAGGCCTTGAACACAAGCCCTATGAGGAGAGGCTGAGGGAGCTGGGATTGTTTAGCCTGGAGAAGAGGAGGCTCAGGGGTGACCTCATTGCCCTCTACAGCTACCTGAAAGGTGGTTGTAGCCAGGAGGGAGTTGGCCTCTTCTCCCAGGCAACCAGCACCAGAACAAGGGGACACAGTCTCAAGCTGCGCCAGGGGAGGTTCGGACTCGAGGTGAGGAGGAAGTTCTTCACCGAGCGAGTCATTCGGCATTGGAATGGGTTGCCCAGGGAGGTGGTTGAGTCATCGACCCTGGAGGCGTTCAAGGGGAGATTGGACGTGGCACTTGGTGCCATGGTCTAGTCATGGGGTCTGTGGTGTCAGGTTGGACTCGATGATCCTCGAGGTCCTTTCCAACCTAAGTGATACTGTGATACTGTGATCTGCCTCAACCTGGGACAGTGAGAAAAGTGATGACACAGTTTTCCATTTCCTTATCATGACTTAGTACTTATATATTATTCATTTTACTGTTCTGTGTAGTGCTGTGTTTGCATTCAGTGCTCTGTAAGTTGTTTTCCTGAAAATGTTGCATAATTTAAAACCTATGAGATTTTGACTTTTTAAAGGATAGGGAAAAATAATTTATATCCTTGGAAATTCTGAAATTTCAGATTCCTTCAGTACATTCTGGAAGAATATCTGCAATGTTTATGCACACAAAATTCTCGCAGCATTCAATTTCACTCAAATAAAAAATCAGAATCATGAAATCATAGAATTATTTTGGTTGTAAAAGAACTCTAAGCTCGCTGAGTCCAACTGTTCATCTAACATGACAAGTGCCATGTCCACACATTTCTTGAGCTCCACCAGGGATGGTGACTCCACCACCTTCCTGAGCAACCTATTCCAATGCCAGGCCACTCTTTCTGTAAAGAAATGTTTCTTAATATCCAATTGAAACCTCCTATGGCACAGTTTCAGGCCATTTCTTCTCATGCTGTTGCTAGTTATTTGTGTGAAGAGATTGACCCCCACCTCACTACAACCTCCTTCCAGGTAGTTGTAGAGAGCAATGAGGTCTCCTCTCAGCCTCCTCTTCTCCAGGCTCAACAATCCCAGTTCCCTCAGCCTATCCTCATAAGACTTGTTCTTTAGACACTTCACCAGTTTTCTTGCCCTTCTCTGGACATGTTCCAGCACCTCAATGCCTTTCTTGTCATGAGGTGCCCCAAACTGGACACAGTATTGAAGGTGCAGCCTCACCAGTGCTGACTACAAGGGCACAATCACTTCCGTTCTCCTGCTAGACACACTAGTCACTGCTGTTGATGGCACAAGAGCAGTTTGAATGATAAGATACAGAGCATTATTTGCGTTACCACATTCTAACAGGGTGGAAGATACTGCTCAAACTAAATTCCTAAATTATCTCAACTACTACTGTGGCTTTTTCTCTTCCCTTTAATCCTTTGGAGATCATTTCAGTTGAACATAAAAGGAATTTCTAGAGAAACCATTTGGAAAGTTTCCTTTTCTGTCATTGAATCTATCTTTGAGAAGCATCTCAGGAATTCATGGGTTGTTCTTTTTTAAGATATGCAGCATAGCTAGGATCACAACATTTAAAATGCAGAGCACATCAATATTGCAGCAAAGTTGTTATTGTTGTATGAAATAAATAATCTTTCAAATGTGTATCTGAACATGCCTAAATGTACAACTTTGTATATTTTTATAAATATAGTGCCATACCCATTTGAAAACTTTTCCTATAGTGCTTCCAGTAATGATAAAATGGTATTCAAAGCTTAGAAGCTAACAGAGAACCTATTATATGAATTTTGAAAAATGTACCTATTATCATTGAAACAGAATACTGAAGAAAAGGCAAGGGAACACACAACTAGTAATTTAATAATTCATTGAAATGTAAGAGTTTTGAATGCTTGCTTCTGGAGCATTCTGGAGATGTTCATTCTCTTCCACTTCAGTAGCTGCTGACCTTAGTCTTGTGTCAAAGCCAAGCCATTGTATCATTCTTGCCAGGTGAGCAAGTCCCAAAGCCTGAACTAATCTGGCTGCTAGTTGTCATGTCCGATACAGTGCAACTGCTTCTAGCCAAAACAGTGCTCTTCACTCTGCTCCTGAAGCAAACAGAGTTGTCTTCATATGCATGTTTAAGGAAAGCACGGGAGAAGTTCTTAACCCTAAAAAGCTATTCTAAAAAAAATAGGGTTACTCTGACACCTACATTTTATAGTCTTTGCCCTGTTTTTATAGACACATGAAGGGGCAGAATAATGCAGTGGCTGTTTAAGAGAAAAATATCATACAAAATAAGGGTTACTCACTGTCAAAATAACCCTGATAGGAGAAGAATATGTACTTCTTGGTTATTGGAAAACAAAAAAAAATGGCCATTACCTGGTCAAAGACATGGCAACTTTCTAGCCTGTGTTTACCTGCTTGTGCTACCCATGGACTAGCAGTTTCTGACGGTGGATCATCATACAAGCAATTTGGACCAGACTGGACCACACAAAACATTAACCACTCATTATACAAAAAAAAATCATGTTCAAGACCATCTTAGGAACCTGAAGGTGCACAGTCCATGGTACCTGATAAGATGCAGCTGAGGAGCTGAGGGTCATGAGGGAACTCATAGATAAAGTAGCTAAACCACTATCTCCATGTTTAAGATGTGTCAGTCAGGTAAAGTTCCTACTGACTGGAAAAGAGGAAACATAAACAGCACTTTTAAAAAGGAGGGAAAGGGAAGACCCAGGGAACTGCAAGCCAGTCAGTCTCACCGCTGTGCCTGAAAAGATCATGGAGCATATCCTCCTGGAAACTATGCTAGATCCCATGGAAAATAAGGAGGTAATTGGTGGTAGCCAACATGGCTTCACTGATGGTAAATCATGCCTGATAATTTGGAGGCCTTCTATGATGGGGTTACAGCATTGGTGGACAAAAGAAGGGCAACTGATATCACCTGTCTTTACTTGTTCAAAGCATTGGACACTGTCCCAAACAGTATCCTTGACCCTAAATTGAAGAGATTTGAATTGGGTGGTTGGGCTGCTCTATAGATAAGGAATTGGCATGATGATCACATTCAAAGAGTTGTGGTCAAGGGCTCAGTGTCTGTGTGGATACCCATGATGAATGGTCCTGAGGTCAGTACTGGGACCAGTGCTGTTTAACATCTGTTTTGGGGACATGGATAGTCAAATTGAGGGCACCTGCAACAAGTTTGCATGACAGGCTTGAGAGGTGGGCACATGTAAACCTCAACAAGGCCATGTGCAAGCTCTTGCACCTGGGGCAGGCAAATCCCAGGAACAAATCAAAGTCTGGAAAATGAGTGTGTTGAAAGCATATCTGTGGAGAACTCAGGGGTACTGGTGGATATAAAACTGAATAGGAGCTAGCATTAAGTGCTCACAGCCTAGAAAATCTATCACATCCTGGGCTGCATCAAAAGAAGTGTGGACAGCAGGGTCAAAGAAGGTGTTTCTCTCCCTCTGCTTTGCTCTGGTGAAATTCCACCTGGAGTACAGTGTTCCGCTGTAGGGTTTCCAGTACAAGAAAAGCATGGACCTGCTTCAGTAGTCCTGAGGAGGGCCATAAATATAATCAAGGGGCTGGAGCCCTTTTTCTATGAAAACCAGATGAGAGAGTGAGTTGTTCAGCCTAGAAGGAGGATACAGAGAGACAATAGAGTGGCTTTCCAGTACTTTAAAAGGGGATCTCAGGGACAACAGCATTTCATATGTTCATGAATAGTGGTAACTGTTTTCACTTCTAATCTATTCTTACAACCTGTAGGTACTGCTAACCCCTTCTGGGTGAATGTTTGTAACTGACAAGAGAGCTAATACTGTGCTGAGAACATAATATAAAATTTACCTAGGACACTAAAATTCAACCTTCTAGACACCTCAAAGTATCACAGAAGGGTAGAGAACAAAACCACTGCAATATATTCTGTACTTTTTCTCTGTGTGTTGCCTTCAATCCTCCTCCAGGAGATTTGGATTGCTTTATTCCCATCTGAGGCTTGAAAGCACAGAAAAAAAATAAACTAACCTAATATGCAGATTGTCAGTATGACATTTCAAAATAGTCTACATCTTTGTTTTCAGGATATGTCTTTAAAGGTTTCTTTTGCAGACAGAAAATAAAGTATGAGTCTTATTTTGGAAGCTGTTCATATTTTTCTTGTGAAAATCATCAGAAATAAAAGGAAAGGTATGTAAAGAAAACAGCTTTTCTGAATCTGACATGTCTTATGCTGAGCTATGAGAACTGCTACTCAACAAGGTAAACTGTCTGTGCTGCAAAATGATTAGTTAGTATGTTTCTAGTTAAAAATAAGGCAGAGGGAATCTGTAATAAGCTCCTGGAAAACAAACAAAAAAGAACCCCAGAACAGGATCTGTCAAAAAACTAGTTTTTGAAAACCCTCAGCTATTTAATACATAGACTTGAACTCCAAGAATACAGAAACACGCACACTGGAATTTCAATCTGTCCCTGTTTCAGTGGGACGTCTTCAGGACATACATAACCTCTTTTACTCCTTTTCTTTTTTTATGTGGCTGCCTTTATAACATTACTACCAGTACAACTCACTGCACTCAGGAAAGTTACAGTAAGTAAAAATTAATTAGTGTTAGTAAAGGTCATAGACATCATGGTGATACATGTTGTCAAAACAACTCCAAAAGACAGATGAAGGTGGGGAAGGGGGGCACGTGGAAAAAAACAATGAGATAACAGGTAGCAGAAGATGTCTGTGAAGAAAACATTGAGACTCAGGAAGCGCAATACCAGCAATCAGGAGACAACTATCTCTAACTGTAATGATGCCAGTGATACTAACATGACTTGACCACTGATAGAACTGACAGTGGAAAACCCCTCATTTAATAAAAGTGTTGGTGTCTCACTCACCATATATTTTTAAAAAGTTTTAAGTGTACCTGCTTAGCTTATAGCAATGATTGGCAATTGTGTGGTCATGGTATACCCAAATCTGCATTCAAAAGTCATACCATTAAATATATTTTTTTGTCTGAGAGGAAAAATACTCAAGAATGTTAATAATAAACATAGAAATAAACAAATAAATGAACAATAGGCATTCTGATTACATCACACAGTAATAAATAATACTAAGATCCATCAGAGAAAAACACAACACTGGCTTTTGATTATACACAAACTCACACATGGAACTGTTAGCAACAGAATTTAGTGCTTCTAATATTCAACAGTCTGTACCAAACAACAATTCTTCCACTTGCAGATCTTTGGTTTTCATAGAAGGAAATCTTTCTTGATGGTTCTCTCTTGGTGTTTTCAGAAGGATGGACTAGTTATTTTGATTTTCTTGTATCTTTGGGACAAGGTACTCAATGTAGAACCACCACCCTTGTTTGGTCTGAATTTCAGTTTAATATTCAGTTATGTATTTTAACTACTGATCCACCATTCAATGATTTTCTTTTTCTTTCTTTCCTTTTTTATTTTTTAGTATCACCAAAGTGTTATTAAGTGTCTTCCCTAACATTCTGTGATCCCCCCATACTGCACAAATTATTTAATTTCTTGTAGGCCCCCTTCAGGTAGTGGAAGGCTACTATCAGGTCTCCTTGGAGCCTCTTTTTCTCCAGGCTGAATAGCCCCAGCTCCCTCAGCTTGTCTTCATAGCAGAGGTGCTCCTACCCCCTGATCATTTTTGTGGCCCTCCTCTGAACCTTCTCTATTAGGTCCATGTCCTTCCTATATGGAGGACTCCGGACCTGGACACAGTACTCCAGGTGTGGTCTCACCAGAGCACAGTGGCAGAATCACCTCTCTGGATCTGCTGGCAGCACATCTTTTGATGCAGCCCAGGATGTGATTTGCCTGCTCATGTCCAGCTTCTCATCTAGCAGCACCCCCAAGTCCTTTTCCATAGGGCTGCTTTCTATCACCTCATTCCCCAGTCTGTATCGTTGCAAGGATTGTTCCGGCTCAGATGCAGAACCCTGCACTTGCTCTTGAAGAACCTCATGTGGTTCACCTGGGCTCACCTCTCCAGCTTGTCTAGGTCCCTCTGGGTGACATCCTGTCCCTCTGGTGTATCAACAGTACAGATTACTGTGCAGGAGCCATCAACTTTCAAAGTTTGCATGTATTGGTTATTTTTTTAATTCATACATAAAGTTTTAAATTACACAGTGAAGGAAATGGTAACCAAATTCTTTCTGTTTTCACTGCAGCTTATTATTATTTCTGGTGATCAAAATGCCCTTGAATAATTAGCATGACTAATATACAGCTTACTCAAGTAGGCATAGTATGCAAATTGTACCTCATGACTGATGGATTGACTAGTCCAGAATTTAAAAGTAAAATTCTTTCTCTGAGTTTAAATTTTGTTTATTTAGAAACAAGATCAAGCACAAACTACTGGAATACTAATACTCGACAGTTAGTCAAGAAGATGTATTTAATTATTCTGCTTTAGAACTTTGTAGATACTTGCATGAGTAGTCCTCAATCATACAAGCCATCTCACTAAGATTTATTGGGAAAGCTTTCCTGATTAAAATGTACTTGCAGTCATTAGAGGCACATGATGTTGAAAGCCCCAAAGCAAAATGCTTGATGAAATGAGCTGTTGCTTCTACTTTTCTAAACTTCCACATTAGTGGGTTGGTTGCCTGAATAAATTGAAGATTTGGCTTGTGATATATAATTTCCCATGTGGTTAAGCTATAGTAGCAGGAGGATAGGTTCCAGCCTTAGAGAAACAAGATACCTGAGCCGTCGTTATGTAAACCATGCAAATTTTGGCTTCCAGCATTTCCAAGCTACACATTGCTTTCGAACCAGAAATCCTTGAGTGATTGCAAGAGCTGAGAGATTTTTATTAGCTTCTTTGCCCAGCGAACACAAGAAAGCTATCTAACAGTTTTATAAATAATGAATTAATTTTAAACTGAGGTGGTGTCTCCCAGTGGATGACTGTGTGAAAAATTCTAGTTTAGTTTAAATGGGGCCTTCTGCAGATTTTATGGACAAAATAGCATTCTAACTATCCCAAGATAAATACAGCATAAAGAAAGAAGATAATGAGATAGCATTTATATCACTACATCTGACGGAAGAAATTTCCACCAGGTTATATTTTATCATTTATTATATTTACTTTTCCTTTGAATTAACATAGTCCTCTCTCACAAAAGAGGGAAAAAAAATCACTCCTGATTCTAAAGAGACAAGTAAAACACTATTTGAGATCTTTTAAAGACATAGTAAGTCTTCATTCAGTGAATTTAATTTGCTATGGTTTTACACTTATTTTTATTTATTTTTTCTTGTTTTTCTTCTTATCTTACTCTGTGTATCAGTCCACACAAACTTATAGTAGGAATATTAATAGGTTTATAAATAGGCAGAAAAATAGCTATTAGTCTTAGGCGGGAGGGGAAGGGGGAAGTAAAAGATAATTAATGCTGATGAATTGAGACGTTGCTGTAATGAAAAGTTATTAAGAGGAGTAGGCAAAACTTCTTTTTCCCTAATACAAATGTCTGTTTAAGATTGTTCCAATGCGTACTGTAACTACTATAACTGTCTAGTGATAGTCAGACTAAAAATCTACATTTAAATGATAATATTGAAAAGAATAACACAGAATATTTCAACAGCTTTCATCTAACCACTCTGTATGCACATGCTTGCAGGTTCTTGTATGTACACACGTTTTCATCCTCCATATGGACTGAACATTATTATTTTATCATGAGACTGTGAAGTTTTTCCAGTGTGAGTTAACAATGTATTTGATCCCTCTTTATTCAACTATCTGTTTGGGGTTTCTATAATGTTCAAAAATTCAGGTGACTTCGCCTAAGTGGTTCATACACAAAAATGAAAAACAAATGCAAACACAGATAAACTAACAGTATCTGTGATTTACAAATTGCTGCCTCCTAGCTTGCAAGCTTGTTATTCACTGTAAGATTTAGAACAAAGATATTGTTTACTTTCTTCAGGGTTGTTTTTACTGTGCAATGTAAATTTATAGTAATGATTCATAAATCTAGTTATTTTATGGCAAACATCCATTCCATTATCCTTTATCTCTCCATTACAATATAGACTAGTTGTGAAAGGAGACTTACCTTTGTAAGATGCATCTGTAAAAGTAAACTTTAAATACTGAAGAATACAGACTTTAATCTCAGACAAAGATTAGGAGAAAAGGTCATCTGCAACTGCAAATTTGTGCAACTATTGTTTTGGTAAACTCTGATTACAGCTGGAATTGCTGAATTTAGTAGACAGCAATGTCACTGAATCTGTACCTCAGAGACTTTGGTATAACACGTAGCTTCCTTCTGCTTTCATAAAATTTTTGTTTGGTTGGTTTTAATTTTCTTTGTTTATGGTTCATTTTTGTTTATTTGCTTGCTTTTTGATTTGTTTTGTTTTGATGGGTTGGGTTTTGTTTGTTTATTCGTTTTAATTTAGGAAAGTGATAAATCTTTTCTAAGAAAAGAACAAACCCACTTTGGGAAGGTGCATCGTCCTTGTCTAGATCCCAAACAAATGTTTACCAATGCAGTTCCATGGATCTAATGTAGAAATGCTTTTCCTTCAGTATAGGCAAGCAATTTTTGTAATGACAGCAGCTGCAGATTAGGCCTAAAATCCGCATTGTTATTTTACTTATGGCCCTACTTCATCCCATTATTATTTTTACATACACTGATTAGGATCTTATTCCCTGAGCAATTCCACTGCTTTTATTTAGCCTCTAAAGGTTGTCCAGCAATAACATATTTCAAATCATGGTTATATGAAACAGACCACTCAGAGATCATTTTGCTTAGATTTCATCAATTTTTCATTTCCCTCACAACAATCCACTATAAAAGAAAACAAAGCAACAGTAGCAACAAAGTTTATGGAGGGTCTCATATATAGAAAAAAAAACCACACATACAAAAACCCAAACAAGCATCCAAAACAAGCAAGCAAACAAACAAACAAACCAACAATCAAACCAAACCACAAAACAATTTAGAAACATGCTAGCTTAAGACTTTTAAAAGGATAACTAAAATTATATTATATTTCGTCTCTGGATAATTGAAGATCAAACTGGTTTTATTTTTTTAAAATAAAAAGCTTTCCATTTAATTGTGGGCACAGATTAAAATATGTTGCTAAAAATCAGAATTTCTCTGCTCTCATTTGAAATGAAAATGTCCCTGCCTTCTAAGTGTGAAGAAATATTTGGTATTACAGAGTTTTTGTTGATTTTTCTTTATTCTTTCTTCGCATTCTTGTCCACTGTCTGTGTATAACAGCACCATTAACAGCAAATAAGTCATTTTTTATTCCAAGTAATGCAGTATTTGGCAGTACTCCCAAAAAATTCCTTTTCCCTTTTATTTCTCCACTTTCCTCACCATAGTGGTGATGGGCTGATTGTTTGTTTATACAAGATGAAAGAGTCAATAAGTGAGTTTTCATATCAGCAAACAGACATTTGTCATTTAAATAGGAATTTCTGTGCCTGCAGCAAAAACTCAGTTTGATCTGCTAAGAAAATAAACAAAACCAAAACAATAACAAAACAAACAAAAAAACCAACAAACACACACACAAAAAAAGCCCAACACCAAGCCCAAACAAAACTAAAAAACCCAAAAACATTTGGTTAAATATGCTGCTGAGGATGTACACTGCCTCAACAGAGGGACTAGATTAAGAACAGATATACATTTTAGCTCATCTAAAAATATCAGAAAACATTATGACATATTTTCTAGCAAAATATAGCCTATATGATATTTCAAGGGAAAACATTACAGAACTCAACATTAACATGCAGCAAACACATCCCTTAAAATGGAAACAGAATGGGTTGATGCTGCTTGCTTTTTTTGTTTTCTTTCTGATGAGCATATTGTCTCGAGCACTATATTTAAATTTAAGATTCACTGGTGTTTATGAAGGAGCCACTACGGAATATCCAGTTAAGAAATACAGCTGCAGATTTGATTTGAATGATAAATATTGTAGTGATGTATTATAAATAAAGTAATGTGTTGTCTTAAACAACTTAAAATGATGCAACAAAAATCAAGTAGAGAAGATGTAACTTGAACCTGGCTCTTTTGGGAAAATATAACTCTATAATTTGAGTTTTCTTCAATCCCAAGACCCACTCTTTCAGCTTGGCATACATTTTGTCCCTTTACAATTTGAGAAGTCTTCAAAACACAGTTAATATCACTGCTGACTTCTAAGTGTCAGTTCAATTGAAGATGCAAGCAATATAACACCTTAATGAGATCTAAAATCTGATTTTTTTTTTTTCTTTAGATCACTCATAGTTTCCATCAAAAGTTAAAATTAGAATGGTATCCCTGGGGATCAAAAGCCTAATCTAAAAGACATCAGTACACTCAAGATGCTGCTATACAAAGGCAACTAAATGCAGATAATTAGGAATGAAAATTCTTAAATTTGGTCTCTGAAGTGGATTATCCACATCTTCAGACACCTATCACAGCACCCTAAAGCACTTCTAGAACTGGTAGGTTTGCCAGTAATTTTTATTCCCCCTGTTTGACGATAGAAACTTGGCAGAACGGACAATATTGAACTGATGTTTCACTTCTGTAACTTCACAGAGGATGTGGAAGTAAAGCCCAGAGGAAAACTGTGCTGGGTTACACCCATCCTCAATGGGGGCTGAAAGAACTCAGTCCCAGGTAGACAAAAGAAACTTGATCCAGGTGGGCAGAAAGATACTTGGTTTTCCCCCTTCCAGGAGGAGGGGTCCCCTGGGACAAAGATGGTCTGTTCCACTCCCCTGTCCAGCAGCCCAATAAAAAGGGCAGGCATCTTTTACTGCTCTTTTTCCTTGCCTTGCCTGTTCAAGAGAGATCTGGTGCTGCTGCTACTTCCTGCACTGAACATGTGGTCAAGACCTATTTTTCAAGCTACATCCATGCTTTTAAAGGACTGAATCCACTTACATCCAGGGAAATACAAGGCCATCCAGGCTTCGCTTTGTATATTATCCTATTTATCCTTATCCCTTACCTTTTTGAACCCTCCCTGTTATTGCTACATATATATATTTTGTTAAAAATTTACCTCTTTTTACTTCCAAACCGATTCCAGACTATTTACTTCATGAATTTACCTCTTCTTTCCCCTACCCTTTCTTTTGTTTTATCTTACCAGGAAAAAGGCAAGGGGTGGAGGGGAACCCATTTGAGCTTTTAAACTCCAGTTAAAGCTCAAACCAGCACAAAACCAAACAAACAAAACCACCACCAACAAAAAAATCCTGCAACACAAAATCTCTGCTTCACTTGATTTTAAGATATAAGAAGTAAATGCAGCATAAACAGAACAGGAAGTGACATCCGATCTCTTCCTTTTAAGTGGAAGTATTTCACTGAAGCATCATAATTGTTCCAAGCTGCATATCACTGAGAAAAATCTACAAAGGTATGTCTTGTCAGACTCCTAGTCATGCTCTCACAGATTAGTATGATGGGTCATGTAGCTTCCTGAACTTAGTTCTATAGAACTTGATATTGACCCAAAAGTAAAAAGTAATGACTTCAGAAGAATGTACTCTGGAATTTAGTAATAACTACAGGGATTATATTGATCCACATCCAGCCTGTACATGTAAACAACAAAGTTCATGGTGGTTACAGACTAAGTAATGAATATCACTGAGATTGCTTCTGCACAGTATGTGTGATCCCAGAATAGATAATAAATGTCTCCATCTTGGCTGTCATCTCTGCTCTAAACTGAAATTTTTGTCAAGTGAGTTGAGAATAAATTCATCTTACATATCTGTTATTTAAAATTTGGAGCTGGACATAGAAAAGCTCAAAATGTTCTTCTTTTGCTGTGAACAATCTACGTCATATCTTTAGCTCTTTATAATGCCATAATGGAACACGTGAGGGGGGACCAAGGACTTCTCTTCCTTAGAGATACAAGTGCAATAAATCAAGATTTATTTGAAATGAACTAATTAGTTTTTGTCTTTACTTGGAAATGCACTGTCCTAGTTTGAAAGCATCTATTAATGGGACATGTTTTATTTTGAGAGTAGTATATAATTTTGAATAAGCTTTATTGCAGTGAAAGGGGGAAGAGCCTTCGAGACGACCACCTGTTCTATTGAGTCAATATAGCATTAAGCTAGCAAAAAAATGAGAAAGATAAAAAGTAATCACTCATTTAATACTGACTAAAGACATCAAGAAGAAAATTCACTAAATCATTATTCATTCTCTAAAAGTATACAGTATTTAATTTACTATACATATGTCTGCCAACAGAATGGCTTCCAAATGGAGAATTTGAGCTCATAAATTGATCATTTCTGAACATAAATTCAGCCTTGTTGATATTACTGAAACCTGGTAGGTAGAATCACATGATTATAATGTTAAAATCATAAATTACAACTTGCTTAGGAAAGGCAAAATGGGAAATAATAATAATAATAATAATAATAATAATAATAATAATAATAATGATAATAATAATAATAATAATAATAATAATAATAATAATAATAATAATAATAATAATAATAATAAACAAACGCCAAAAAAAACCTCACAAAAACAAAGGCCTTATCTCCACCTGATTGAAAATTCAATTTCAACTAGTCCTGAATATTTACAGATTGGTATACTAATGGAAAGGTCAAGATGTACTAAAGAAGGTGTGTGTTAAATACCACAACATCCCATTAGGAAAGAGAAGTGCTTCAACAACATACAGAGGAAAAACCCAAAACATGCAGAAGTTCTGTTTGGGCTAGAAGCCTGGGCTAGAAGCCTAGGCTAGAAGTCTATGCTTGCTGGTACAAGGCTTTTATTTTGTCATTTGCAAACACACTGAACAAATGTTACACATAAGGGTCCACATACTCTTGTGACCTGGATTTTAGCTCAAATTTCATTCCAAGAAATAGAGGAGATCATAGAACTGAAAGTTAGTCATTGATTAGTTCCAAGTGGTTGCAGCTTGTCTACATTTGCAAAATGACTGAAATCCCCAGTGTTAATATGTGCTTGTCTTATACTCCAGGAGTACCAAGATCACAAATTGGAAAACAATTATCAGCCAGAACAGCTTGCCTAGAGACATTGTGGATGCCGCTGCCCCACAAGTGTTCAAGACCAGGTTGGATGGGACCTAGAGCATCCTGATGTAGTGGAAGGATTCACGGCCCATGGCAGGGGCATTGGAACTTGATGATTTTTAAGGGGCCTACCAATCCAAACCATTCAAGGAGCCTTCATATCTAATTTTTATGTCATAAAATGCCAGACTGCAATGCATAGCTGTGAAAATGTAGTGATATCTGTGGTAAGCACCAGTAGCTACTTTTACCTGCTGAAAAGCACTTCTGGTTAGATATTTTTATATCAATTTCATCTTTCTACTTAAATTTATTCAAAAGAATATTTTCTAAATCCCTAAAAGCTATCCCAGCAGTAGTAGTCCTTTTATATTACACATTTCATAGGCTGTGAAACTTAGTAATAGCTATTGTTCTTGAATGAGATGAGTGCATCACAGATGGTTTATGCACCTGCAGCATACATTTGTCTCAGGCTGGCATAGTTAGATTGTTTTGTACCCAAAACAATGTTCATAATGGAGGAAAGCATATCTGACAATAGCAAAGTACTGTACCACTTACTATCTTTCAGAGAATAAATCTGTTTGACATTTGCATTGATTTAATCATGGCTGGTAGGAAATTATTCCAGAAGTTCATGTCTTCGCAGCTAAAACAATATTGTCTCTAGCCTGAGCTTGTCAAACTTAGGCTTTGTTAGTTCTATGTCTGACTACGTAGAAAATAATCTGTTATGCTGTATGCAAGTTCAGTAAATCTTCATTTGCAGATAATACCAACCCTTTGGACCTCTACCCCTCACTGGATTGTCATTTGAGCTATTACACACTGATTATAAGACTCATCATTTCTTAGAATAACATTCTATTCTGCGTGTATGGTTAACTTATTTGGCCATACCTATGCTTTTTTCTTTTCTTTTTCATTTCCATTTTGAAACATTCTGGTTTTCTTGGACTCTGCCGTTAAAAAATCATATAATTCTGTATATTTTACCTGTTATATTCATTATTATGTCCTTTTCTACTCTCTTATCTAAAAATTTTGCACATGATATATCTCAAATAATATACAGTTTATAATTGATCAAAATTGAAAATATACTTCAATTAAGGGTCATATTTATATTCCACATGGCCATTTATTAATCCAGTTAAAGGGCATCGTGCTGATTTTCTGTTCTTTGTTTTAAACAACAATTTAAGCCACAGGAAGTCTAGTAGAAGGGTGAAGTCTTAGTGTCATTATACAAGTCATTTGGTGGAACTTTGTCTGGAAAATGTTTGGACAGTTCTGGCCACTTTTCTTCAATGAAAATTAATTAAAACAGGAACAGGCTCAAGGGAAAATACTAGCGTGACTGAAACCATGAAAACAGAAGAAATTTGAGAATTTAGATTACTCAAATTAGCATAATAAAGCCAGAGAAGCCTTAACCTACAATTTCACCCTATAAATATAGCAGGTGATAAACAGAGAGGAAGAACTGATCACGCCAAATATTCATAACAGCACTAGAAATGAATGTATGTAAACCGTCTGTTAAATAAACTAGGATAGAAAATAGAAACAGAATCCTAACACAAGATGAATGCCAGTACAGTTCACCAAAGGGAGCATGAAAAGACAAAAAAAATCCCCTAACACTATACTTAAGACACAGTTTATCTGTCTGTGAAAATTATAAATAGTTTGCAGTTAAAGCAAAGAACTTGAGCCTGTGCTGTAGCAGACAACATCTGTTATAGTGTTCCTCGGCAGTTTATAAAACTATGCGCTGTTGACATTTTTACCTTTAGCAAACCAGCTTGCTGGAATGTTCTATTTCTTCTCAGGTTTGCCTCTTCTAAACTGATCCTGTAAGTTCCATCTCAGAACCAACTGCATAACTTCTCCAGTAACATTAAAAAAATACATTTACTGTATAAACCGTTTTCTATAGAAAAGGGGAAAAAAATTTCTAAAACCTGAACCTTGTTATATTCTCACAGTTTGCATTCCCATTTTGGAAGAGTACAGTGTGCCTTCTTTCTGTTACAAGTGTATATTAAACAATCCCAGCAACACTTATTCATAAAGAACTCTTCATGCTCAGTTTCAGTTCTTCTGAGAACTAAATTTATAGGATGGGTGATATTTTTACCCGGCAGAAATCACCTGTGGGATGTAATTGAAGTTTATAGTTATTGTCTTTGATTGTTTTCTATACTTACATATGAAAAACAAACTTAGATAAGCCACAAAGGATAGTTTAATAGAAAATGCCTTTGTCCTTATCACTGACAAATTTTTAGAATAATTTCTGCAGAATTTTAGATTTTAATTACACTTTAACCTGTGAGTAAATACAGAGCATGTCTCTCCCAAAACATGGTGATAAGGTTTCTACAGAAACAGATTTTGACACTGATGGTGATGAGTGTTGTGCCAGTTTAAGATGAGAAGCTGTATCAACATTAATTCTCTGAACATTAATCCTATGGTGCAATTTATACACTGACTTTCTGGATGGGAAGATGACTGGACATTAGGAAAAATTCTGGGCACTAGGGCAAATTTTTTCATGGAAAGAGTGGTCAGGCATTGGAATGGGATACCCAGGGAGGTGGTTAAGTCACCAACCCTGAATGTGTTCAAAGGTCATTTGGATGTGATGCTTGGGTATATGGTTTAGGAATGAACCTTGTAGGGTAGGGTTATTGGTTGGACTTGGTGACTCCAAGGGTCTTTTCCAACCTGAATGTTTCTGTGATTCTGTGACTTAGAGATAGAGACAGGCTATGAATATATTACTGAGTAGGAAAAACAAACAAAAATAACAACACAAAACCAAAATAAAACTCAAGTCAGACTCAAAAAACCACAAAGAACTGCTAATTTTTTTTAACATCTTTCTGCTAAATGCTAAATTTAAGAGAAAATTCTGAGCCCTTTAGCAAAAATTGTACTCAAGTGAGAGGTTTGCTTGAGCAAAACCAGCATAAATAGGATCACAGCTGAAAGAAGACAGTGAAGTCAGAAGTTAAGTTGAACTTTACTGACAGTTGGAGCACATGCACAGTTAAGAACTACATATGTTCTTCTAGAGTTTATTATTTTAAACTAAGAGAGGAATTCTTATTAATGTTCCATTAAAATTCAGAATTTGGCAGGTTAGATGTTTGTTTAAGAAAACCATGTTTGTCATCGCTGATGACACTTACCAAATCAAACTGTATTCAGTTTTGGGAACTATATCAATATTCACTGCACCAATGATTCACAATTTTGATTGTTGTTGTTTACTTACTGCACTCCCTGGTTCTAGACTTTGGTTCTAGTCTAGGTAATTTAAAATTAAACCACGTCACTTCTGTTTTCTTGGTATGCACCTGTAAGAGAATGTTTTCTATAGAGCATAATTATTAATCCTGTGTAAACTTACATGTATTTGCACTACTACTCGGAACTATGAAAGTTACTCATCTATATTTATCTTAATTTCTCACACTGTTTCAGACAATCTCATAAAGACACAAAGAATTTCATCCATCACACTATTACTGAAAAGCAAAAATAGACAGAAGCAGAATTCATTTAGTACTCATTTAGTGTAATGGACTTCAAAACTTGTACAGGAATAAAGTCATGGTAGCCTTCAAACACAAAAAACAAGAACTCCACCCCTTTAAAACTTGCTGAATTATTAATGTGCCTGTGGCCTTCATAGTTCTTTTTGTGACCAAGTAAAGATACTAGTATAACCTTACATATTAAGCAAGAACTTTCAGAAAATTATCTAATACTGAGATCGAAATGAGATGTTCGGCTCTGGTGTAACAGAACAAAGTCTCTGGCACAAAGACTTACAGAAAAATACATGTGACCTTAAGTCTCTGTGTAATTCTATCATTTAAAGAGCTAAGCCAAAGGTATCGCTAATGTTACTTAAGTGAAGTATATGTATTTTGTGACTACAGCCTAATTTAGATGCAACCAAGTCCCCTCCCAATGACTGATTAATATTAAGACACTGGAGCACAGATACCGCAGAAAGTCTCTGCCTTCTAAAGCAGGCAAGTGGGCTTTCTAGTGACAGTGATATGCTCAGTCTTGAAGTTGCTTTCAAAAGCAGTAGGTCTTGAACTCTTTTCTATCTGGGCAGGTATAATGAATAAAAGAGGCATAGAGCACCCTGCTGCCCATGCAGGCAGGCAGGTACTTGTCGGGTTTGAGAAGTGGATTTGCATTCATTTCAGTAACAAAGAGCCTGATATGAAATGGCTTCTGTCTGAATGTGTGTATATGAAAATGTCATTATACAAGCAGAATGCCTCCTCATTTGACTTTATCAGAAAAGACTGAATTATTTTCCAGTCCTTAAAATTCTGTCTAGGTTGAAGATTCAAAGTGGATGGAGATTACTTGTAGCTATTGAAGTAGACAACTGGGAACACAGGAGAGATTGCTTTTACCATCAGTGTTTCCAACCTAGTGTGCCAGCTTTAAGTAATGACTCCTCAGAATTTGTATTTTGCAAATGGAAGTCATTGCTAGTTGCAATTTTTCAGACAGATGTTTAGAATCCAATCACTGGTGATCATCTAAATTTTAGGATCATTTAATACGGCTATTAAATACTTCTTGGGTGCAAAGAACAGTGGTCAATGGAACTGAATAAAAAAAAAATACCAGAAAATGCATTCAGAATGAAAAGAGTCTGTCCAAAGCCTTGATGCAGAATGATTGTCTCCCAGTTCCAATGTTATCCCACTTCATTACTGCATAATTTACAGGGAAATATTCAGTAGTTCCTGATTCACAAATTCTCCTGAAATAGCAGTTTTGAATAAGGAGAAATAGAGTATGAGAAAACAGCTTCTCCAGAGTTCCTTGTCTTTCCAAGTAATATTGCAATTATAATAACAAACAAATTTGGAGCGATAGTATAGGTTATTAGCATGTCCCCTGGGTGTCCCTTTTTCATAGAAGCATAAAATGGTTTGTGTTAGAAGGGACTTTTAAAGGCTACCTAGTCCAACATTCCTGCAATGAGCAGCAACTTCTTCAAGATTAGGTTGCTCAGAGCTCCATTTAACCTGACCTTGAACGCTACCAGGGATAGGGCATGCACAACCTCTGTAGTGGGTTGAGAGAGAAGGCCTAGCTTTCTCTCCCCCACAAAGAGGAAAAAAAACCCACAGCTAACTCAGCCGGAGAAGCAAAGGGATGTAGTTATATTTACAAGCCATGGGAAAATGCAAGATATGTACACAATATATACAGTATTTACAATATATATACAGAAATATACAGCAAAGAAAGATACAGGAACAAGACCCCCACCTCCAGACAGAGGAGGGTTCCCTCCTGTACCCCCTTTTCTCCCCCTACCTCCCTTTTTTCCCAAAGAGGGTTAGAGAGAGAAAAAGGTAGTTATTAAGAAAGAAGAATTTTAGTAGGCCTATTAGTACAGGATTAGTGCTTATCTTGTCCAAGGTTGTTCTGGCTAGGAGCCCAGAAGCAGGCAAGCTGGAAGGGAGAGGGAAAGGAACGAACAAAGGAACTGAGAAAAATTCCAGCTGCACTAAAAGCTGCGTTCTACCAATCTACCAATGAAATTTGTTTAGAATATCTGATTGTTTTCATTATTATTCCAAAACATTCAGCCAGAGTGTTCCAGCGCTATCCCTTTCTTAAAGGCACAGCCTCAAATGGTCACGATCTCTCTGGACAGACTTTTCCAGTCCTTCATCTAATCTAACTCTACCAACTTTTGATTTTAAACCATTACCCTTGTCCCTTAGCAACAGGACCTGCTAAAAAGATTGCCTCATTCCTTCTTGTGTATCCCTTTAAATAATGAAAACTCTCAATAACATCTTGAAACCTTCTCTAGGCTGAACAACCCCAGTTCCCCATAGGAGGGGTGTTGCATCCCTCTGGTCATTTCCTCTGGACCTGCTCCAACAGGTTCCTGTTTTTCTTGTGCTGAGGACTTCAGAGCTGGACATAGTACTCCAGGTACTGTTAAACTGGAGCAGAGTACAATGGTAGAATCACCTTCCCCAGCCTTCTGACCATGCTTTTTTTGATGCAGGATGCAGGATGCAATCACCCTTCTGGGCAGGAAGGGCACTGACAGCTCATTTGCAGATTTTGCTTCATCAATGCCCCCAGGTCCTTCCCACAGCACGACTCTCAATCCTTTCCACAGTCTGTATTGATGCCAAAGATTGCTGTGACTCAGGAGCAGAACCCTGTGCTTGTTGAACCTCATGAGCTTCATACAGGCCCACTTCTCATTTCTGACACAACATGGAAGTTCAGCAGAAATTTTAGTGTGCTCTGGCTAAACTTTAATTACAAACTAGAAGAGTTTTTCTCTGGGTAGACACCAAGTGTTCTTTAGCACTGAAAGGGCACATAGGGACCAAGCATTCACTGGTTCTTTGGGTACATTTGAGCCATGTGCATGGTGAAAACATTCAGTTTAGGGACCACAATAAATCCAGACTGATCTGAAATAAACTCTTGGACTTCATAGATTGTAGCTGCAGTGGCTCTAGCACCAGCTACTTCATACTCCTATGACATGCCTTAGAAACAAATTTATTACCATTTAGATTCTTGGATCCAAGGTCCTACGAAAATATTATCATAGACCAGGGTATCGAATCAAATAAATGCTGATTTTGGCAACTAGAAACGATGTACTGTGAAGGGGATGTTCTTCCCCTCTATCAGTTCTACATTTTACACTTTACTTTTTAGATGCAAGCAGCCATAGAGTACGACTCTTTATCACATTAGCATTTCTTTTTACTTTATTAGACGCTATAGGAAGATCTGTAGTAGACCAGATTGTGGACTGACACTTTGGTTGCACATTGATAGTGGGCTATTGAATAGGCACTTGTGAAAGATCAAAAAGATGTGAGTATAACAGTGCATATGCACAAATATAGCAATTAAGAAGGATATTTCAAAGTTTTGCTTAACAATATAATCACAGACACTGTACTTTCCAATGATCTAATTCAATCTATTAAGTTTAAACTAAGAGTAGAGAATTATTCACCTTCCAGAGACATTGCAAATGAAAGAAACTTTGTTTCAAAGAAAAAATATGTTAAGACCACCTACTTTCTCTAAATCAATGAAAGAGCTAGTATCCAATTATTTTGATTAGAATCATAGCTAGTACCATTCAGAAACGTCTCAACCTTGTTGTGAAAGGTTAAAGTTATTAAAAAAAAGAGAATTGCATGAATGTGGTAATTTCCTTAGACTAAGGAGAACAATGTCTTCATGTAATAAAGGAATCTTATTTTGCTTTAACTAACCTCTCTACCTGCTTTGCAGAGGGAAAAGAACTCTCAGAAATGTTATTTTCAGTTATTCCCATCATATAATTTTGCAGCTGTTGTCTCTAACTGCATTGCAAGTTGGGATTTTTTGCTTCTTTGGAATGTTTTTTACAGAATCAGTGGTATCAGAATGTCATAAGAAAATGAATACAAGCTTATTTACAATTTGAGACATTAACTCAGTTTGTGAATCCAATAGGAAATTTCCTGGTTCAAATGGTAGGAAAAGATGACATGAGCTGCAATGTGGGAAATATTTTCTCTACAGTCTGATCATTTGCTCCCACATGCAAATAATCATGTATACATCAACCTACTAATTGTTAATCAGACCCCACACTGTTTTAATAAATTAATCTACAAAAGTTGTTCTGTCAATATTTAATTAATGCAGCATAATATAATTACTATTTCTGTTAACATCTACTAATAACAAATATGAAATTCAGACATTTTATAACACAGCACTGCTTTTCTTCACAGGAAATTGTGTCTAAACAGTGTTTTCCTTTACATAGCGAATATTATCTAAGACATCCAACAACTTACAATACCACCCATTTCAAATGTAGCAGCACTTATATAACAGCCTTAAAGATGCACCAATTTGAGTACTGTAAGTATGCATCTGAAACACTGGCATAGATGTTAAGCACAAAACCTGTGTTACAAGTTATGTAACAAAATTATGTAACAAGGAACAAGTTATGCTAACACAAAATATAACAGCCTGGAAAAGTGTTCCCAATTTTCAAAGTGATTTTAATTTGGACATTTGGTGACCTCCAGTTTAAGTTGTCAAATAAAACTAACCTTCTCTGTGGAATACACTAACTGACACTAAGTTGACTAGAATCCAGGTTAATAAAATGATAATTTTGATTAACTTTTTTACTTTTCTTCACTGAGTGTCTTTTAAAGTGTAATTATGCAGTATCTTTGATGCAAGAACATCACATGTATATCTGCATATTGACCACAGTAATTCTCCACCATATGCAAGATCCTTGGGATTTATTAATTATAATGCAAATTGTCTGCCAAATTATCAGTAAAAAGCATCAAATGTACTTCATTTAAAGCATATAAATGCAATTAATAGTGCTTTATTCATTCAAAAGATAAGTGACTACAGAAAATATTAAGGAATGATGATGATTTGGTTTCATTAAAAGTTTAACAATTTAAGAACTTGCTATATCTAAGTACATTCAGCAGTTTCTATTCTGTTTAATAGAAATAGAAGTGTTTTGGAATGAGAAAAATAACTATATTGATTCATATGTTTGCAAGTATAGAAAGTGTTTTTAAGTATATATCTGATTTTAATGAAATTATAGACGACACCATTTTTCATTTACATATTCATGTTAATGTAATGAGACTTCATGGACTCTATACATGGGACTTGACCCCTCTACTTCCAGAACATACTTCATATTGGTAATGTTTTTCATTCTGGTTTTGTAATAGACTATGGCTTTTTGCAGAGCTGAACCAGTGCACAAATAAACAGTACGGTTGCCAATCCCTGATTTGGAGAGGGGGTAGCAAAATGTGCACAAAAATTCAGTTTTGAATTGTTGTTCACAAAAGGGATAGACATATCAGTCTGTGTAAAATTTAGATGAGCACAGAAATAAATAAGAAGATATCACTGCCCAATGGAAACTAGATGATCTTTAAGATCCCCTACAACCCAAACCATACTAGGATTCTATCTGTGGGTTTGGGTTGTTTTTTCATACCCTAAAGCAAACACAGTAGAAAAAATTGTTGAATGGATAAAGGTGGTAGTGAGGGAAAGGGTGAATGAGAAGACTGTCATACTGAGAGAAGTGTCATGTCACACCACAGCCTGTTAGCTTTATCACATGTATGCACAATAAATATTTTCTTTATGATGTACAATTTATAAAATGCTGTGACACTCTTGAAAAGGTGAATGTCAAGAAGACCATTTAAGCTTTGAAGGATGTGATAAACCAAATATATGAACAATAGGTTCACGTGTCAAAGAAGTCTTCTGGGGGACAAAATGCTCTATTTTTCACATTTTAACTGAATTAATTGTGTCAATAAAAGTAAGTAAGAAAGAGATGCTGTGAAGCTATCATAAACTCAGAGGAAAAGGAGATTTTTTTTTTTTTTTTTAAAGCCAGTACCCCATTGGGGAGCTAGAACTACTGGGACAGAATGTAGAAAATCCACTCAAAGCTAGTTAAGTCACTGGACTAAGCAAAAATAAAATGTAGGCTTTTAATATTCCTTGAGGTAAGGGTAATTCTGATTTAGCAATTTAAGGTTAATGCTGTACTGGGACAGACTTCTGTAAATTTATCTGATGCTATGTGTAAGAGGTTACTTGGGGGAGAACAAGACAGTATCTGTTCAGAAAAAAAATGAAGTTAAAACAAATATTGTTGCAGGCTAACCTGAGATGCTTGCAGTCAAACATCTATTTGGGCATCTCAGGGAGCAGTATTCCCTTTACACCATTTTGTAGTTGGGGATCTGGCTGTATCAAATGTTAGGCATGGAGACATCTTGTGATAAACATTAATCATTGAAGGCAAAAAGGCAGTTCAGGCAGGATTCAAGCAGGATTCTCTGCCCAAACAGAGAATGTATTTTTAGTATGGGAAGCTGAGCTAGAATAAGTCCTGCCCCCATTCACTGCAGACCTACATGAGAAGATGCAGACAGTTCTACCAATGTTCAGTTTTCCAGTCTGGCAAGCTATATAACTTAGAATACTAACTATAACCACTGCTTTCATTCCTGAGTGTTCAATTTGCTAGGAGTTGGAGGCTTACATGCATTTATTTAAGTGAATTTCCCAATCAATTTCATTTATCAGGTTTACAACAAGAAATAACTTCAAAACTTACAAGCAGGATTTCTTTCACATCAAACAGAACCAGAAAGGACTGGTGCACTCCTCCTACTGTGGACTCTAAATCCATAGAACAAGACTAGAGGTCAAGTAACTCACCAAAATGCATCTAGAATGCACATCAGGTCCATAGTACTGTTTTACTTTACAAAAATGCTCCTACAGTTATGTACTAGCTTTAAGTGTCAATATAACTTTACAGGACTTACTGTTTTCCAACAGGTAGTCCTGTCCCTCAAGTGAGGTAAGTGTTATGTTAATATGGCCATAAAGATTCAGAGCCGGAGATGCAGATGTCCCACAGGCTTACAGGACAGATGAAACCCTGACTGATTCTCTTGTAAGCATAAGCTTTGAGATACATAATACATCCAAGATATCCTAAACAGTAAGGAACAGGAAAATGTGTGCCCTGTAGTGATGGAGATCTTAGTATTCCTGTTTGTATTATTGATCCACTTTGAATTGGAATTTCTGCAGAAAAAAATAATTAATTTACATTACCATTACCCTTTTTTTAAACTCAAATACTTTTGAAATCAACCTTTGTTCTTGTTATTATCTTTCTTATCTTAAATCACGTATGAAAAAAATCAGGCAAAATTTATTTGTCCTTCTGTAATAATAGGAAAAAAAAAATCACAATTCATTTAATTGGTTATATTCCAGAATTTAAAATTACTTTTGGTGCAACCTTGTTTCAGATCTCTGAACAACACTAGACAGACAGCATAGCAGTGCTTAAATAAACATTGTGAGGATGTGACAGGCTATAAATCCTTTTGTAACCTAACAGATACCCAGCCTTTTCCTATGTATAACAGACTTTATCAGTTGTTCCTTGTTTCAATAAAATACATTGGCATTTATCATGACTGAGAAAAATTCTTTTTTCTTTTAATTTGTCATCCAGACAAACTCTTCATATGATATTTCACTAGTTAACTGTTTTTATTGTTCAAAATAATGTCTTAATTCTCATCTAATACTAAACTTTGGTTTACTTCTAGTCATTCACCTTGAAGAGTACTCTGCTACCAAGTACCTATTTTTCACATATACTCTATGCTCAAATGAGCTTAGAGGTTTCAAACTTTGAATTCTCCATGGACTATTGAAACAGGAAAGAGTTTAAGTAGCTCAGCATTTTCACAGAATGGTTTGGGTTGGAAGGGACCTCCAAGTGTCATGTAGCCCAACCCCTCTGCAGTAAGCGGGCACATCCTCAGCTACATCAGGCTGCCTAGAGCCTTGTCAAGCCTCATCTTGAATATCTCCAGTGATGGGGCCTGAATGTTCTTAATATGATGATTAGTCTTTGAAAGTAAATATTCTTTGACTATATAGGGCTGGCATGAATAGCTTGACTTCTAGAATAGGTTCTCACAATTCAGGATTGAGGCATATCATGTCTGAATGGAGAGGATGGAAAGGGCCAGAAACATGGTGGTTTTGACTCCTAATGTATGGAAATGGTAGTTTCTAGTGGTGTGCATGTAGCTAGACAGTATGTCCAATTACAGTAACTGGTCCTATAGCATCCCAAGAGCCAGGATATTTGCAGCAGTCCAAAAGACCTGTTTTGTTGTTCTCCTACCATTCTTCACTGTTCTTTCATCTTTCATTCTTAGACATGTGTGTCATATTCTTTTATAAGAGTGAAATGAGAGCAAAATTTTTCAGTAACAAAGCAGAGGCTACCAGACATAGGCCACCAAGGGCGGGATTAACATCATCATAATCAGCTACTGCCAGTATGAGTACCAGTTTGCTACTCTCTTAAAACAGAAATCAACAGTCCAGTTTTCTCTCCTCTTAGCCTTAAAAAGATTCTGCTTATTGTTTCCTTCTTTATCACAGCCTGTTTCATTTTGACATCTCTTTTTATTTCCAGGGTAGTCAACAGTAATGTGAGAAAATAAAAAAGGCTTTATACTACCATGATTACTCTATAGTTTGTTCCTTGAGTTGCTGCTGAAGAATACCATCAATTTCTCAAAGTGATTTCATGTGCCTTTTCTGCTAGATAAAGTTTTTGGAGGGTTTTTTTGGTTGGTTGGTCAGTTGGTTGGTTTAATTTATTTAGTAAGACAGAGATGTCCTAGAAGAAAGTAATAATCAAATCTAGCACTTTTCTTGTTGATGAAGCGTATCCAAAGGAGAATCTTTTAGATATGCTAGTGGCCATTGGTAATTTCTAAAGTCATGTTCATTATAAATCCTCAAAGACTGTACATAGATGAAAAGGACAACTTGTACCTGTCTGCTCTTCCTGACATCCAGTACAATGACATTTGACTTTGTGTGAGGTGAAACTAGTGCATAACCTCAACACTCTCCTCATTTACATACTGCTACCAGGAAAAAAGCTGTCACTCCCTATAAAGTAAGTCATTTGAGATAGAGGCAGTCAATAATGCAAATTGAGGTTTCCACATACTTTTCTTCTGTGACCTGTTTGCCTTATTTTATCACCAAGAGTTATCAAGGCTGATTTTTTTCAGTGTGTTTTCCAATGTTTTTCACAATAATGAAAGCCCATAAGTTAAAGGACAGGGGGTAAGAATGTACAGAGGACATGATTCTTAGGAAACCCAGTATGTTAATGACATATTTGAAGAGACTTTATAACTGGAGATCTTTGAGTTGATATATCTGACCTTGCTAAAGAAAAATTCATTACAGTTCTTGCAAGGACAGCTTCAAAAAAAGTCATCAATAACTCCTTGGCAGTTAACACAAAAGAGTTAGCAGACAGGGCAAATAACATGATCTTACAGTCAAGGAAACACTGGGAATTATGCAAGTTTCCATCAGGAATGTATATTCAATTCTGAACCAACAAATAGACTGGGCAGTGACTGGCTGGAAAGCAGCCCTGAGGAGAGAGACTTGGGGGTGCTGGTGGACAAAAAGCTCAACATGAGCTCTCAGTGTGCACTTGCAGCCCGCAAAGCCAATCAGATCCTGGGCTGCATCAGGAGAAGTGTGGCTAGCAGGTCGAGGGAGGTGACCCTCCCCCTCTACTCAGCCCTGGTGAGACCCCACCTGGAGTACTGTGTCCAGTTCTGGAGCCCCTATTACAAGAGGGATGTGGAGGTGCTGGAAGGTGTCCAGAGAAGGGCCACAAGGATGATCAGAGGGCTGGAGCACCTCTCCTATGAGGACAGACTGAAGGAGTTGGGGCTGTTCAGTCTGCAGAAGAGAAGGCTCCGAGGTGACCTAATTGTGGCCTTCCAGGATCTGAAGGGGGCCTACAGGAAGGCTGGGGAAGGACTTCTCAGGATGTCAGGTAGTGATAGGACTAGGGGGAATGGAATGAAGCTGGAGGTGGGGAGATTCAGGCTAGATGTGAGGAGGAGGTTCTTCACCATGAGAGTGGTGAAACCCTGGAATGGGTTGTCCAGGGAGGTGGTCGAGGCCCCGTCCCTGGGGGTGTTTAAGAGCAGGCTGGATGAGGCTCTGGCCAGCCTGATCTAGTGTGGGGAGTCCCTGCCCATGGCAGGGGCGTTGGAACTAGATGATCCTTGTGGTCCCTTCCAACCCTGAATGATACTATGATACTATACTATGAATAAGAGAATAAAACTATTGTGTTCATCTAGAAGACCAAAGTATTTCTTTGACATTATTTCTGTATTGTATTTGTTACTGTCACCCTGTATGAAAGATTAAATACTTCCATCTCCATTTAAATGGGACACAATTCATTGGAGTATTTGCTTAATTGGGGCATCTCCTAGAGAAAAATTTGGCTGAAAGGCAAAATGTTCTACTTTATTCTGGATATCAATGCAATCATAACCATCCTTTTTCTCCCAATGAAGTTGAAAGCAAAATTTAGTCATTGCAGAGATGTTGATAAAGTTGAAGAGTACAAATGCAAGACATCTGTTGTTTCAGAGAGGCAAACAGTACTCAGTCTTCTCTCAAAATATGCAGGAAGAACAATTTTCTTGAGGCTTTGTCACAGATCAATGATTATGAGTTTCTGAAAAGCAATATGGGTGTTGTGTTAGATTCCAGAATTTCTTTACAGAATTTGCATTAGAGATCCATTAAAGAAGTATGAAACTCTGTACCAAGGCAAAATGCAGGTTAGTGTTCTGTCAAGATGCTCTGCTCTTGTTTGCACTTCTGATAGCTCCCTAAATTTAATGGCTTTTCCCCCACTGAGTGTTATGATTAGAAAAAAAAAAAAAAAGGACAAAATCTGTGTTCAGATAAGGGTATAAGCTGGTGGTTAATTTTTCATTATGGTTACATTTTTTTCTCCACCTCATGTGACAGTAATATTTATCACAGAAGAACAACCCTCAGCTGAAACCTGTGGGGAACTTAAGAGTCTTTTATGGTCTTTTTCATATAAGAAATTGTCTTCACATTTATAGCTTGTGTTTCAGGGAAGGCTGTTACTTCAATTAGACAAGGAATAGCTAAAATATTTTCATTTACTTCAATATAATTAATCCAAAGACCTGCTGGAGCAATTGAAATAAGGTTCTGAGTCTCAAGGCAGACATTTATTTAGAATGATAGGTTGCAAACAAGCGTGATTCTAAAATATTTAAATATTACAGTCAGGCACCCATACAGAGACCAAATCCCAGTTTTCAGCACTCTGATGCACACTAATGAAACAATAATCATATTGTTTCGCTCCCTGTCTCAACTGTCACACTTTTTGAGTAGCTGAACATTTATACACTGTGATTGTTTTGGGGTTTGTGTGGGTTTTTTTCTTATTGGGAGATAAAGTGTTTAACGAGAACAGAGTGTATTCTAAATGTATTTTAAACACGTATGCTTTTGAGGAGATATATCAGATAGCAATGCCAAATCAGAGCTCATAATTGATATTGACAGAACTCATTAAAGCAAACTTGAAACGGTCTTATCCCAGACTGTTTTATAGGTGTGATTCTTCTTTAACTCATAGCAATTTTACATGTTATAGCAATACTGCCAAAACTTATGTCAGTGTTAAAGACAAACATATATTCTTAAATAGCCAGTCCTTATATTTTCACTACATAGAACTTCCTGATCATTAATATCTGGTATGATTTTATTATAATATATTTTTTAAATATATAAATAATATATTATATATAAGACAGGAACTGGTCTCTGTGTAACTATGCTATATTGAAAGACAGGAACCACAATGGGGATAAGACAACCAGCAGTCAGGGCCTGTTCCAGCTGCCACCCAGGAGCAGGGCAGCCAGCAGGCAGTCTCAGGCCCAGGCATCAGGAATAGTCATAGCTGGGCTGAGATATTATCCCACAGACAGGAGTCAGGCCTTGTGACGGCATACAGACATAGCCCCAGTATGGCCAATTTCAGATGTTTGCTCATGACCTGGGGACAGGATCATCAGTGCTCATGGCCAGGCCATGTCAGGCATGACTGCATGAAGCTGAAGGCTGGTAAACCTACAAGCCCATCTCCAACAGGGACAGATGGACTGAGCTGGGTCTACGGGCATGAAAATTCCCAGATGAAGCTGCTTAGGAACATCAAAGACTCAAAGTGCTCTCAGGACCTAAATCCAAGCTCCCTTGCAGAGGGAGAGGTGTTTATATAGTTTGTTTTGTTGTGTCAAATGGGTTTCTCCTTCGTGTTCAGCTTTTCTAATAGCAAGCTAACCAGCTACACATTCAGCATTATTGCTTCTGTTTCAATGGAAAGGTTTAAAAGAAGGAGACTGGCCCTTGAAAGTAAGGTATTCTATCACTTGACTGATATAATTGACAGCTAGTTTAGATAATTATTGCCAAGGCATGAAGAAAACATGAAGCTGGAAGTCAGTGTCTTTAGGCTGTCTTTCTTAATACCAATTTTTAAAACTTTTTCTGGTTCAATTATTAACTGAAGTACTTAATTTTTGTTTTTTTAAGCATGGCCTCTGCTGAATATTTGTGTTTTCAGCTGCAATCAGCAGTGTGAGACCAGATCTGCTGAATCTCCCAGTACATCCCTGAAGGTCATGTAACATGCTGGATTTCACAGTTCCTACTTCTGCTTGCTTGTGTTCTCCTGTGACACGAGCAATAGCTGATAACAGGAGATTCTTTTCATTATGAACAACTATATCCTTCTGATGTGTTTCATTTTTTTATTTTTCTGCTAGTTTACTGTTCAAAGTTGTGGCAGAGAAAAGTTTTAGATTTGTTTTCTTCCTCTGAACGTCTGTTGTTGGCTTTTTTCTGACATACCTTCTTGTGATTTTTTATTTTCTCTATAAGTTTTTTTCAATTTTGTTTTTACACTTTTTTAAAAATTATTTTAATGGGGAAATTAAAATACTGTAGGTGATTTGGGCCTTTTTTAGATAGTGCTGGTTCCAATATTTAAGCAATCCCTAGCTAAACTGAACCTGGTTGTCTGCATTAAATGCAGAGTGTATATCTTCCCTTAGGTAGTATTTTTTCCAAGACCCATTTCTCAATTTGTTATCATTACAGCCAGCATAATTAATGCTTTTAAATCCCAGAGCCCATGCTGTGATATAGTACCTAAAAAAAACCCCACCTGCCTTAGAGTCATGCAGTATTTTTTCAGCTATGATGGAATCGCTGGGTGACTTTAGGCTATATTGGTTTAACACAATAAAGTTTCGGGGAGGGAGTGTGTGTGCAGAGGTGGCTTCTATCAGAATAGGCATGGGACTGTTGCCATGCCAGATAGTGCCAGGTACAGGCAACTCCAAAATGGAACTATCACAGGCCAAATCTGAACCCATCAGCAATATGGGTAGTGTCTCTCAAACAACATATTTAAGGAAGGGTGGAAAAAAAAATGCACAGCAGCTGCAAGAGAGGGGAGCAAAAAGAATGTGCAAAACAACTCTTCAGACACTAAGGATGGTGAAAGGAGAAGATGGTCCATGGGTTCAAAGGAAACCACAGTAACACAGTGTTCTGGATTTGGTTAGGACGGGATTAATTTTCATAAGAAGCTGGAAGGGTCCACAGCCAGGATAGCCTAACTGAACCAGCCAAAGGGATTTTCAGTAGCTGTTATGTAAGGGAGCGGCTGGCCAAGGGTAGGGCAAGTAATTTTGAGCAGCTGGCATGGTGTAGGTAGTGTTGGGAGTATCAGCTGTGAGTACCAATGTACAAATGGTGAGAAGTTGCATATAATGGTTTTATTTATTATTAGTATTATTGTTATTACTGTATCCTGAGGAAAGGACTTCACGCTGGAGCAGAAGTGTGAGGAAGGAACAGCAGAGAGAAACTGTTATCATATGATTGTAATTCTCATTTCCCTGCACTACTGGAACTGTGAGGGGGATGAGGGCCAGACGAATTAGGGACTAAGACATAAAGCTGAGCCCAGGAAAAGAAGTGGGTGAGAGCAAGGTTGCTTTAGTTTTGCCTCTATTTCTCACCATCTTACTCTATTTTAATTTTTCTAACAAATTAAAATTTCCCCAGGTCAAGTCTGTTTTACCAGTGACTGTAACTGGTAAGTGAAGCTCTTGTCCTTATTTCAATCCACCAGGTTGTCTGATTTTCTTTCCCTGTCCTGTTGGGGATGGGGAGTGATAGAGCAGCCAGGTGGCGGGCTGGCAGCCAACCAAGGTCAACTCAAACCATTACATAGGCAAATAATCAAATGATTTAAAACTTGCAGCTTAAAATAAAAGGTGGTATGTATCACATTATGTCCAGATTCTATTGTGTGGGCTCAGGATTGCTGGCACAGGGCATGAAGTCTTTTTCCTACTTCACACAGGAGGTACTCACAATATCCAGTCTACTATTTAGTTATCACATGTTGAAGCATGGGATAGTTCTTTATCTTTGTCGAAATACTATGCGCAGTGAAGATAAAGTAGTAGTTTTTCATCAAGGATTACCAAGTTCCTGGCTAATATTTAATTCTTACATGGCCTGACTATAGAATGTATAAGCACCATTCTTAGTCTTACTCTTTACAGAATCACAGAATGTTAGGGCCTGGAAGACACCTCAAAAGACCATCTAGTCCAACCCTGCTGCCACAGCAGGATCACCTATAGCAGATCACACAGGAATGCACACAGGCGGGTCTTGAATATCTCCAGAGGAGACTTCTCCTTTTCTTATTCACAACATCTCAGTGAAACACTACTACTCAGAGCCTGAAATGGTCTTGAATCAGTTTTCCCATTCTACAGTGCTTAAACTGCCCTTTCTAATAAACTTTAAGTATGTCTCCTTTCTCACCAAGCTATTTGCCAATTTGTCAGTTTTGCAGTTTGCCAATTGGTTTATTTGTCAGGTTTCGTTTCTTAATTTGTTCATTTGTCAATTTGTTAATTGCTTGACACTTTCACAGTACTTACCCAGTTGCATTCACATCTTCATTCTAATGATTGCATGGGAGGTGGGGGGGAAGGCAGATACTCTGTTCAACTCAAAATCTGAGAGTTCTGCTTTGAAAGGCAGGATATTAACATGGCATATTTTAAACTTCATGCTGTGTGGATTTGTAAATATTTTAGACAAGACTTTTAATTTTTACTCTATATGAAGTTGCCAAAATACCTCCATACAAGGAATTTTCTATTAACTATATAGATTGGGATTTGTTAACATACTTCAGCCAGTACATTGTATACCTCCATAGAAATCCATGAATTGTGGAATCCATGAACTGATGTGACTGGCTATAGGACAGAATAGCAAGTTGCCATAAAATTAGAGTTTTTTCTATGAGAGAGCCACTTTGACCTTTAGAAACAGTATCAACAGCTTAAATATTCAAAACAAATGGAGAAAGCATATTGGAGAAGGAGAATAGTTCACCAATCTAGTAGTACAGATTCCAAGGTTCTGTTTTCTTTTTAAGGATCAACATTCTCAACTCCTAAAACTGTTACGTTGAGTTACTCTGCTGTTGTGGCATTATCAAGCTAGCCTGCTAAAGGCAGTTTCTTTGCAGAAAACAATTTAAGATTTATTGGACTTGGGAAAAAAAAATAGTTTTACTCTGTAGCCCAGTAGTTATAGCCCTTGCTGTGGAAAGAAGAGACATGGGATCTGATCTCTGCTCCCAGTCCTTGTTCCTAGTTTTTTATTTTTTAAAAATCCAATAATGTTTAAGTACTGTTGTGACATGTGCTTTTAGTTTCTCCTTGTTATTACTCTTTCCTTCATGTAGTGTCAGATTGTCTGAACACAGCTGTTACTCAAACTGTCTTGGCACAAAAGCTGTTTTTCATCTCATTCTCAACATGGTGCTCAATTTGATGACTCAAAACACTGAAACTGAAAATCATGATGGTTAACTTTATCCTACTTTAATTTGCACCTTCTTATGTCATGGTATGTAACACAGACATGACTGAAACTGTTAGTCTTTGCAGAAACAGACAATCATAACTTGAAATCTCCCTAGACACAGTTGTAAGGCACTAAAATAAGGGAATTCATTAACTGTATGAGAGAAAACTTTATCTAATTTATTCAATATTTATAAGTGATTCAAGGTTTATGAAATATAGTCAGCACCTATAAATTTCAGAAAAATTAATGCAGGAGAAATTGCAGATTGTGGCTAACAATCTTCTATTTACTGCTCATGAATCTTAATTTTAATATTTCATTCGATTCTAAATTTTTGTTTCAATAGCATGTTTTCAAACCTGTATCTATTTACATCCATTTTTAAACATAAATGTATGGGGGGGGGAATAAAGACCCTTATGTTTTCTTTAAAATATTTGCATAGATTTTTATTTGGATTGTAGAAATTCATAGGCATTTGAAAAATAGCCAAGTTATCCAGATATTTCAGGAAATACAGAATTCCAACAGACAGGCAAACTGTATGTAAGGATATTTCAGGTATTAAAAATCTTGTAGCTTATAGTACAATATTACTTTTGAACATTGCAGATGTTAGTCAATTAGAGGGTAGAAAGGCTCTGCAGAGGGACCTCGACCGACTGGAAAGATGGGCAGAGTCCAATGGGATGGCTTTCAACAAGTCCAAGTGCCGAGTGCTGCACTTTGGCTATGGCAATCCCATGCAGAGCTATAGGCTGGGGTCGGAGTGGCTGGAGAGCTCCCAGACAGAGAGGGACCTGGGTGTGCTGATCGACAGCCACCTGAATATGAGCCAGCAGTGTGCTCAGGTGGCCAGGAGGGCCAATAGCATTCTGGCCTGCATTAGGAATAGTGTGGCCAGCAGGAGCAGGGAGGTCATAGTGCCCCTGTACTCTGCTCTGGTTAGGCCGCACCTTGAGTACTGTGTCCAGTTCTGGGCCCCTCAGTTTAAGAAGGACATTGAGACACTTGAGCGTGTCCAGAGAAGGGCAACAAGGCTGGTGAGAGGCCTTGAACACAAGCCCTATGAGGAGAGGCTGAGGGAGCTGGGATTGTTTAGCCTGGAGAAGAGGAGGCTCAGGGGTGACCTTATTGCCCTCTACAACTACCTGAAGGGTGGTTGTAGCCAGGAGGGAGTTGGCCTCTTCTCCCAGGCAACCAGCACCAGAACAAGGGGACACAGTCTCAAGCTGCGCCAGGGGAGGTTCAGACTCGAGGTGAGGAGGAAGTTCTTCACCGAGCGAGTCATTCGGCATTGGAATGGGTTGCCCAGGGAGGTGGTTGAGTCATCGACCCTGGAGGCGTTCAAGGGGAGATTGGACGTGGCACTTGGTGCCATGGTCTAGTCATGGGGTCTGCGGTGTCAGGTTGGACTCGATGATCCTCGAGGTCCTTTCCAACCTGGGTGATACTGTGATACTGTGATACTGTGTGATTAAATACCAAACATAAAAAAAAAAAAAAATTGCAGGCATTTGAACAGCAACTTCAGACAGTGGTTGGGTTGTCAGAAGGCCAATGGTGTCCTGGGTCGCAGCAGCTAGATGGAGGTTCTTCTTCCCTTCTGCTCTGCCCTGGTGAATCCTCAGCTGGAGTACTCTGTCCCCAGTTTAAGTGTGACAAGGAACTACTGGAGAGAGTCCAATGGAGGGCGCCTCTTAGAAGGAAAGGCTGAGAAACCTGGGGCTGTTTAGCCTGTAGAAGATTCAGAAGGGATCTTATCTGTGTTAATAAATACATAAAGGGCAAGTGTCAAGAAGGTGGTGCTGGTTCCTTTTGCAGTGATGCCCAGTGACAGGACAAGAGGTGATGGGCACAAACTAGAACAAAGGAAGCTCCATCTAAAGAGGGTTCCATCTACTTTAAGGGTGATGAAGCACTAGAACAGGCTGTTCTGAGAGGTTGTGGAGTTTCCTTCTCTGGAGATTTTCAAATTTGCCTGGATGTGTTCCTGTGCAACCTAATCTATCCAACTGAACCTGCTTTAGTAGGCTGCTTGGACTTAGATGATCCCTAGAGGACACTACCATTCTTCAAGGCAATGCAAGGCTGTCTGAAAATTCCATTTCACTAGAGGCTGAAGTTTTGGAAAATGTTTCTATGATGTATACATTATATAACAGAACACCAAAATATTGCTACAGAATTCTAACAAGGTAGTCCTTGTGGCACATGGATTAAGTGCTTCATAGTTCACTCTTGTAAAATTAACCAAAGCAAATGTTTCCCACACATGGGCAAAGTGGCTCCATTTGTGGGAACAAGGAATTGCTGCTTCATTGTGAATACACCAGGTCCTCCTTATTTCCTAAAAGATTGGTTTTCATTTCCTAGCCAATGATACATCTGGAATTTGTACAAAGGTTTGTTTGTTTTTTTTTTAATTCAACACCAATTTTCAGGGAATAAAAGATCTAGTGCCCTTATCTTAATTATAGAAAATTTATTCTGTATTTTTTTGTAGATGATTGATTTTCCATTCCAGAATATATTGGACATCTTTAGAGAAGGACAGTCATACATATTAATCCATCAGATTACTTGTATCCTCTGCTCACTTCCCTGGTGTTTGTCATATGTACAATTTACTATTTCCCTTTTTAACCACATATTTTCAATTTCATTTCCAATAATCATAAGTGAGAAAAACACATCAATGTGAGCAAGTAGCGAGATGAAACCTGGCAGAAGGAGACAATTCATCTGGACATTTAATCATCATACTTAATGAAGGAGTGGACAGGTTGTCCAACCTGTCAGTCCGCAGTCAAATGGGAATAATCCGTGCAGCAGTTTAGGCTGGGTGCCTCCTGCTGCTGCCATACAGGCTGCACTTCCGGTGCCCTGGGTGTCCAGCCCAGTCGGTGGACACAGGAAGCTGCATATTTTATACCCATAATGTCCTGCTCTGTATAAATCCATCTGCAAAGTCTCAAACTGCCTCTTTCTTCCCTCACTGCTACCATGGGAGATGTTCCTTATCTGGTAATGGAAGGGGAGTTATCTCAAGGCCTGGCTAGGCCTAATACCAGAAGGAGAAGGGGGAAGGGCAATCTCAGATCTGGCCATCCGAGATTAGCCTAACAGTGGAGGGGGGGAATAAAGAGCCCTGGGGGTTTTGGGTGTACCCTCAGGTAGGGAGACGGGGAGCACTGGGAGGCTTTTGGGTGTGCTGTGAGGGACTCTGTATGCTTTGGGATCTCTTTCGTCACTGTGCTTCTAACTTCTGTAAACCACCCACTGCTTTTCCATTTAAACTTTCCATCACTTCTGCAATCCATTTGTTTGTGTCTCATTTTTTTCTGTCCTGGTGAAAGGCATGGGAGGATCTGCCTCAAACTGGGACATCCACTTCTACAGAAAAGGCATCACAAAGTGACCTAGTGGGATGAGGAAACCTATTCTAATAACCTCTTTTACCTTTAAGTTTCGTAGATGTATTGTTCAAAAATAACACATCTCTGTATGTGTCTGTCTTATGGCAGGTCCTTGGTGGCACAGTGCTGGAAAGCAACCCACGTGGAAGGAAAACAAGAGCTGCTAATGAAATAGACCTTCATCTGCTAAATCTGATAAAAAGCCAAGGAAAACCTAGTACCACTGCTTAAGCATATTTAAGAACACCTATTAGTGGGAGGATGAACAAAACAAGACATGAAGGAGACATCTCTGCAGACATGGCGAGAGACAAACTTTTGGCAGGACAGGCTTTGTGCTACATCAGGTAGAATCTTGAAGGACACAGTTTAGGGATGACCCATCCTGGGTTGCAGACACCGCTGAAGGACTATAGCTATGGATGAACAACTCCACAGAAGCAACAGGGTCAACAGCCATGGGAAACGCATGCTGGAGCAGGGGAGAACAAGAAGCCAGGAACAGAGACATTCATCCCCAATTTCTGCTCTACCAGTCACCTCTTCAATAGAGCTGTGTACTACTGAGTGTAACCCATGGCATAAGTGAAGGAAGCTTGAGCGTAGGAGGTGAGGTGCTTTTCTACATTAAAAAAATGTAAATAAATGAACATTTCAGTATGAATTTAGGAAACAATTTATTTAGTATTGTGTTAGACTACTTTTATATAGTTTTCCTCATAGTGTTTTACAAAGTGATTATTTTAATCCAACTATCAAACAGAAACATTGAGACAATGATCAGTGGTGACTTACTAAGCATCAATTATCCAGTAACGGAATTGATAACAGAATATAAATCTATGTCACCACTTACCAGTTTATCAACCTAATCACTATTTTGAGCTATCATTATAGTAGCAAATTACAAATATATTAGTACAAATAATCAAAGTCTGTGTGTCCCAAACTCCCTGCATTTCTGGTACAGACTTGCAAACCATACAGGAGAAGGTTGGGGCTTGTTTTTAAACTGAGAAATTTATGAAAAGGTTCCAGCTGAGTTGAAACTGGCCAATATTAAGTTAGGTAACAAAAGAAGCTTTCTAAAGTATTTTAATAAGAGAAGCTCTAAGGAATATATAGAGCTGATATCTCATGCAGATAGTCACCTGGCAAACAGGGATGAGAAAAAGACTGATGCAGGGTTTTTTTACAGTATCACAGTATAACTAAGGTTGGAAGAGACCTCAAGGATCATCGAGGCCAACCTATCAACACAGACCCCATGACTAGACCATGGCACCAAGTGCCACGTCCAATCCCCTCTTGAACACCTCCAGGGACAGGGACACCTCCACCTCCCTGGGCAGCCCATTCTAATGGCGAACGACTCGCTCGGTGAAGAACTTTCTCCTCACCTCGAGTCTCAAGCTGCACCAGGGGAAGTTTAGACTGTGCCCCCTTGTTCTGGTGCTGGTTGCCTGGGAGAAGAGACCAACCCCTTCCTGGCTACAACCACCTTTCAGGTAGTTGTAGACAGCAATAAGGTCACCCCTGAGCCTCCTCTTCTCCAGGCTAAACAATCCCAGCTCCCTCAGCCTCTCCTCATAGGGCTTCTGCTCAAGGCCTCTCACCAGCCTTGTTGTCTTTCTCTGGACACGTTCAAGCGTCTCAATGTCCTTCCTAAACTGAGGGGCCCAGTACTCAAGGTGTGGCCTAACCAATGCAGAGTACAGGGGCACAATGACTCCCCTGCTCCTGCTCATCACACTATTCCTAATGCAGGCTAGGATGCCATTGGCCCTCTTGGCCACCTGAGCACACTGCCGGCTCATATTCAGGCAGCTGTCGATCAGTAGCCCCAGGTCCCTTTCTGTTTGGCAGCTCTCCAGCCACACTGACCCCAGCCTGTAGCACTGCATGGGGTTGCTGTGGCCAAAGTGCAGCACCCAGCACTTGGACTTCTTGAATGCCATCCCACTGGACTCTGCCCATCTGTCCAGTCAGTCCAGGTCCCTCTGCAGGGCCTTTCTACCCTCTGACTAACATCTGCTCCTAACTTGGTGTCATCTGCAAATTTACTGATGACTGACTCAATCCCCTCATCCAGATCATCAATGAAGATGTTGAAGAGGACAGGGCCCAGCACTGATCCCTGGGGGACACCACTGGTGACTGGCCATCAGCTGGATGTGGCACCATTCACCACCACTCTCTGGGCTCGGCCCTCCAGCCAGTTCCTAACCCAGCGCAGAGTGTTGCAGTCCAAGCCACAAGCTGACAGTTTAGCCAGCAGTTTGCTGTGGGGAACGGTGTCAAAGGCCTTGCTGAAGTCCAGGTAGACCACATCCACAGGCCTCCCCACATCCACCAGACGGGTCACCTGATCATAGAAGGAGATCAGGTTGGAGAGGCAGGACCTGCCCCTCCTAAATCCATGTTGGCTGGACCTGATCCCTTGGCCGTCCTTCAGGTGCGCAGTTATTGCCGCCAGGATAATCTGCTCCATCCTTTTCCCTGGCACTGAGGTCAGGCTGACTGGCCTGTAGTTTCCAGGTTCCTCCACCCAACCCTTCTTGTGGATGGGGACCACATTGGCCAGTTTCCAGTCACCTGGGACCTCACCGGTGAGCCAGGACTGGAGGAAAATGATGGAGAGTGGCTTGGCCAGCTCATCTGCCAGCTCCCTCAGCACCCTAGGATGGATCCCATCCGGCCCCATGGACTTGCGAGTATCCAAGTGGCTCAGCAGGTCCCGAACTAATTCATCATGGATTTCCGAGGCACTACACTGCTCCCCAACCCCATTGCCTCAATCTTTAATATTAATGATAGACCTTGGTCTGTCTGGTCTTTTGAGTAGGAGCACTATGACTTGAGGGCAAGAGAAGGCAGTTTCAAAGTGTCATAAGTCAGGCAAGTGGGGTAGAAGGCTGGCTTGGCTGAGCAGGGATATTCTAAAACTTAGGCAGAAAGGTGTATGGACATTGGAATCAAGGACAGGCAACACAGCAGGGCTTTCAGAGATGCTGTTTGCCACTATAGGAAGAAAATAGGTGTGGCCAGTACTCAAGTAGAGTTCAAGCTGGTCAGCACTGTAAAGGACAATAAAACAGGCTTTAAAAATATGCTAATAGCAAAAGGAATATCAGAGATAACAGTCCTTTGTTTGATGAGTTGGGTCACCTCATAAACAGGAACACAGACAAGGTTATAACAAATGTAGTGACATTGGGCTAGTGGTCAGTCACCAGTGAGGTTCCCCAAGGCTCAATTTTAGGGCCAGTGCTCAAATTATTTTATAAATTATGTGGACACAGCAACAAAGAGTACATTAAGTCTGTTGACAATAAACTAGCAAGATCTGTGGAATCTTATGAGTGGGAGAGACCTTACAGAGAGATCTAGATAGACTGGAGAGCTGTGCAATCACCAACCATACGAAATGTAACAAGAGTAAGTGCAGGATTCTCCATGTGGGATGGGGCAGTCCTGGTTCTATATACAAAATGGGGAATGAGAGGCAGAGAAAAAGCCCCACAGAAAAACATCTTGGGGTCTGGGTTAAAAAGTTGAATGTGACTCAACAGTGTGCCCTGGCAGCCAAAAGAGCCAACTATGTATAGAGCAGGGTAACAACAATAGTGAAAGACCTAGAGGGCAAGACATATAAGGAACAGCTGAGATCACTTACTTTGCTCAGCTTAGAGAAAACTCAGTTTACAACTTCCTTAAGAGGGGAAGTGGATGGGAAGATGTTGGTCTGTCTTTGGTGACCAGCAACAGGACATGAGGACATGGAATTAAGGTATCACAGGGGAAATTCAGGTTTGATGTTAGGAAAAGGTCACTGAGATGGTCAGTTCACAAACAGAAAGTCCTGATTAACTAATTTGGTATCTTTCTATGATGTTAACCATCTCACAGAGGAAGGTGATGGATGTAGTTTTTCTGGATTTTAATAAGGGTTTTGATAGTGGTTATCACAGTATCCTTCTGGACAAATTGTCCAGCTATGACATGACTGGATACACAGTAACTGGGAAAAGAACTGGCTGAATGGCAGGGTTCAGGGTGTTGTGATGAAGAGGGCTGCATCCAACAGTGATCAATCACCAGGGGTGTTCCTCAGGACTCAGTTCAAAACATTTGAATGAGTTGAATAGACTACTAGTAAGTTTGCTGACAATACTAAACTGTGAGATGCTGTTGACCCTTTTGAGAGGCAAAAGGCCTTGCAGAGAGCTCTAGATAGATGGGACCATTGGGTAACTGTCAGTAGCATGAAGTTTAACAGGAAGAGATTAAAGGTTCTGCATCTAGCATAGGGAGAAGTCAGGCACACTTTGGAGAGGAGTGGCTGAAAAGCAGACAGATCAAGGAGTGCTGGTGGACAGCAGGCTCAATACAAGTCAGCAGTGAGCCCTGGCAGACAAGAGATCAAACTCCATTCTGGGGTGCATCAAACACAGCAAAACCAGCCCATCAAAAATGATGATTATCCTCCTGTTAACAGCGCTGATGGAACCTCACCTTGAGTATTGTGTGCAGTTTTAGGCACCACATCTTAAGAAGGATGTAAAGGTGTCTAGAGGAGGGAAACAAAACTGATGAAAGGGATGGGAAGCATGTGCTGTAAAGGGATGGCTAAGGACTTTGGGCTTGGAGTTTGGAAAAAAGGAGGCTGAGGTATGACCTCTTTGCTCTCTACAGTCTCCTGCGGAGAAGTGAAGAGGGAGGTGCTGAACTCTTTTCCCTCATATTGAGTAATAGGATGCATGGTTCAAAGCTATGTCAGAACAGGTTTAGGCTAGACATTAGGAAGCATTTAATTACCAAGAGGGTGATCCAACACTGAAATACGGTTCTTAGAGAGGCAGAATTATTTAGGCTGGAAGAGAGACATCCGAGATCATCAAGTCCAGGCTATGACCCAACACCATCACATTGACTAGACCATTTCACTAAGTGCCAAATCCAAAGTTTCACAGTATCACCAAGGTTGGAAGATACCTCAAAGATCATCAAGTCCAACCTATCTGTGTATCCTTAAACACCTCCAGGGATGGCAACTTCACCATCTCCCTGGGCAGTCCATTCCAGTGTCTAATTACTCTTTCCATGAAGAAGTGATTCCTAACATCCAACATAAACCTCTTGTAGCACAGCTTCAGGCCCTGCCCTCTTGTCTTGTCACAAGTTAATGCCCCAATACTGTGTTTAAGATGCATTTGGACAATACCCTTAATGTGGTTCACCTTTTGGTCAGCCCTGAGTTGATCAGGTAGTTGGCCTAGATGATAGTTGTAGGTCACTTCCAACTGGAGCTATTCTATTCTGTTAGATTCTTTTGTACATTGAAAAAATCAAACATTGAAAAATGAAGGCACATTAAAGGTACCCACTTTAACCTTAATTCAGTCCTGTTTATGTATGCCTCCTGATGTATTATCTAATTACTTCTATTCTCCTAGGATCCTTGTCTCTGCAGGATGACTGTGAAATCCACACATTTGTTCAATATTTTGCATTATCCTCGTACTCTGCCTCATCTCTTTCCCCTGGCCATCTCACTTACTTTCTCCATAAAGACTGAAAGCCTAGACTGGACAAATATCCATTACTGCCATCCCCATGGGCTTTATGTAGCATCCAGGGTTGCAGCATGGACTCCAGCTCTTGAGATTCTGTGAGAATGGCTTCATGCTGTTAGAGAGATGTGTTTCCTTCACAGTCCTCCTATTCGTAGTATATATTGTTAGGATACCAACTAATTTAAAACAAATGTACAGGCAATTCTATTACCTATATTTTCCACCAGGGATGAAAAAAAATAATTTCATTTTCACTTCATTCTGGTGTATTCTTGCAGAATCAGTATTGAAAATTGAACAAAGAGGGTTTATTAAGTAGTCTGGTCTTCAGGCTATCTGATCCTTCCCTCAAGGGTTTAACTCATGATTACATGAGGATTGGTATTGAAATATACTCTATAATCTGTGTGAGTTGTCCCTGCCCACAGCAGGGGTGTTGGAACTGGATGATCCTTGTGGTCCCTTCCAACCCTGACTAATTCAATGACCTGACTGAACAGCTCCTGCTCCACCACCACCATTCCTGCACCCATCCCAGAGCTGAGAGCAAGACCCTCACCAGCCAAGATACCACCCAGAGGAGCTCAACCCCAGTAAGGAGGCCCAGCCAGCACCCATGGATGATACAGGAGGAGTCATCAATCATTGCCCTAACAACCGGGGGGCCACCAGGCCCCCCGGCCTTTGTTGTCACCACCACCATCACCCAGTGTGCACCATGAGCACTCACCAGTGATGAGAGGAGGATCCTCTAGCCCAGATGGGCTCAGCTTGGGGCTTCTGCTTTTGCTGGGGGGGATTAAATAGGGGAGTGGGTGAGGAGGGCCAAGTGGCCTCACCTGGGTTGGGAGGAGTCCAGGTGCTCTGGGTTTGAGGGGAAAAAGGGGGTGGGTGAGGGAGGGACTTGGTGTCAGATAGTGATAGGACTGGGGGGAAAGGTAAAAAAAGATAAATGGGCAGATTCAGATTGGATGTTAGGAAAATGTTCTCCCCCATGAGGGTGGTGAGAAACTGGAACAGGTAGCCTGGGGAGGTAGTAGAAGCCTCATCCCTGGAGGTTTTTGAAGAAAGGCTGGATGTGGCTCTGAGCAACCTGATCTAGTGTGAGGTTTCCCTGCCGATGGCTGGGGGTTGGAACTGGATGATCCTTGAGGTCCCTTCCAACCCAAATAATTCTATGATTCTAAAATAAAACAATTTTTCAGTTCAAGCTGGATGTTAGGAAGAAATTCTTCTCAAAAAAAGACATTGGCCATTGGAATGTGCTGCCCAGGGTGGTGGAGCCACCATCCCTGGAAGTGTTTAAAATAAGCCTGGATGAGGCATTTGGTGCCATGGTTTGGTTGATTACATGGTGTTGGGTGATAAGTTGGACTTGATGATCTTGAAGGTCTTTTCCAACCTGGTTAATTCTGTGTATCTGTGTATTTAAACTTTAGAAGATGTGTCTGGTTTTGAAGTGGGAATTGATAACACATGAAACTGCCCTAAGCATCTGTAGCTTCAATGCCCAGTAAGTGGAGTTCTGTGCTCATAGAAACAACACCTGCATAGCCATCTTTCAGTTGTAAATTTCTGTTGAAGAAGTGAACACATTTCTTGCCCAACTCATTCTTCTAGAGACCTTATTCTTAGGCCTCCTTAGAATTACAAGTCAGACATTGTTTAACAGGAAACATTTTATGTGAATAACCATTTTCAAAGACACTGTAACAATGATGCAAAGCTCTGAGTAATAAAAAAAGTTAATAATACAAAAAATAAAAAGTTGAAAGAAAAACAAAGTAAGAAATCAAGCTTTGCAAAGATTTTGGAGCAGGCTTGAAACTTGATGTTTACACATGATCACAGTAAAATTCATAGTAACAAATTACCACTGGACAGTTCTTGATGGGAGAATAGCAGATCATTATTGAATTAGCACAGAATGATGGTACTCATTCAGAGGGGGGAAAAAAAAAAAACAACCAACCAAAACCTCTGTACCTTGTCCTTCGGTGTGTGTCAGGTTTCAGGGACTGTATTTCTTAGAATCTGGAGTTAACAATGCAGTTAAGATCAGCTAAACCTATAACAAAGAAAAAGTTTATCTACAAATGCAATAGCAGTACACCCATGTGATAGTGCTATGTATAAACTCATTTTTGCAAATAGTGTCAAATATTTAGCTGAAATTAGACCCCTTATATGCATTTAAAGGAAAAGTGAGGGGCGGGGGAGAAAAACCCTGAAGTACTATGGCTATTTCCATTTAGAAATCACAGTGCTGTAGGGAAGGCAAAGTAGGAAAGCCAATACTTTTTATTAGAAATAAAATGGATAGGGTAATGTAATAAAAGTTAAGGCTTGTGTTTGTTTAGACCAGTGACAGTTGGTCAAATGCAAGGTGTCTTTTTAATAGATTACACATTGCCTTTAGCTAATCTGAATTGCATTAAGGCAATCAGCTCTTTACAGGGACAAGCAAGCTATAAAGTCGACAAGAGCTCCACAGTGGCAGTTATGTTCGCTGGCTTAAGAAGTTTGGTCTAGAAATATGCAGCTCTTTGAATACTTTGGTGATTTTTTTATATCTACAGTCTGGCTTCTACAGAAATTATTGTATTTTATGACATACTACGGCTGAAATACAGTTTATATCAACTATAAATTTGCATATTCAAATTAATGTCTGTGTAAATTTTAGTGTTGTGTACAATCACTTATACTAAATTTAAAAACATTCCTTTCAGACAAAACACTTGGTATGTAGAGGCCATATTTTTTTTAAGTACTTCTTAGTGCTCTTGGGTAATCAGAAGTCTGGCTTTATTCTTTTTCTGTAAGAAAATAACTCCTCTAAAAAACATATTTAATCACCACATTGCTGTACTGCTTCAGTAATGATTTAAAACCAGAAAAGGCATTTCTGGAAATACCAGTGCCATACAGTACAGCAGCCGAGGCTTTCATGGGAAGACTACTGTATTTATTCCTGTTTTACTTGCAAATTCTAACAAGAATAAAGATCAAGATGAGACAAACGAAGACTGCAAAAAGACATTTTAATTTTAGCATGAACAATCTCTAAACATCATGCAAAGATAGATCATATCACTCTCAGTGTACTCCAGACTGGTGTGACTTTCAGTAAAAATACATTTACCATTTAGAGACAGATCTCTTGAAACAGATGTTTCTCTGTCCTTATAATGTGCTAGTAGATTTTTCACCTTTCTTTGGCCATAGAAAACATTTGTGAATATTTTTCAGTAGCTCAGAATATTATTTTGGCAACAGTACCAACAGGACGCCGCTCAGGTCTTCTCAGCACTGTTGAATTGCATTTATAAACCAAAAAAAAAAATACAGATTATATTTAAAATTAGAAAGCAGAGGAGTTTATTGCAGTTCTTTTAACAGTGTGGTCAGGATCTAAATTAAAACAATGAAACAAAATTAATTATTCCTAATGGTAGTAAGAAAAAGAAAGTTTGTTTAGTTATGCATGAAGTATGATGGTGGAATGTGGCCAAAGGCACTGCTTCAGTGGGCATGAAAGGAAGGAGAATCTGGAAAATGGTGGAATTGGCAAATACTGTTTAACAGATACAGTAGCTTCTAATGCACAGATGTAAAAGGAGTACCACAGTACCACAGTACATTAGGTGTTGGAAGGGACCTCCAGAGATCATGAGGTCCAATACCCCTAGGGATCACCTAAGGTAGTCTGCACAGGAATGCATCCAGATAGGTTTGAGTGTGTCCAGAGAGGGAGACTCCACAACCTCTCTAGGCAGCCTGTTCCAGTGCTCCATCACCCTCACAGTGAAGATGTTTCTCCTCATGTTGAGGTGAAATCTTCTATGTTCAAGCATCAATTATTTAATGTAAATGTCCATGAAATGCAAAATTAGTTGCATTTTGAGTAATACAGAACTAATCTAAACCAAGAATCTTTAAATAACATTTAATTTCAAACACCTAGGTTTCACCTCAGGAATTCTGAGCAGCTTCTTCAACCATAGTAATGGTTACTGTTACAGTGTTACTTGCATAAGAAATATAAGCTTCTTTTTTTTGTGAGCACTGTAAAGTTTTAAGTGTCCCAAGTCTCTTTGCGGAAGGCAGCTAAATTCATAGGCTTAATTCCACAATTATGAAATAAACGTTTTCATTGGTGTGGTGGGTGGAAGTTTCCCCCAGCATGAACTTTTAAGTCAGACCAACTCAGAAGAAAATGAAGCTGTATATACAAGCAAAAAGTACACTCCACAATGGAATACAATGAATAGGTACAAAATATACAGTATTTACAATATTATGCAGATATTTACAATTAGCAAATAACAAGGAAAACCCTCTGGTCCAAAAGACCAGGGAAGCTGCTCCACTGACCCCCCAAGCCTCCCCCCTACCACCCTGTACCAGAGAGGGAAAAGAGAAGAGCTGGGAGAAGGCAGTGTTAGTTCTTATCTCAAGGTCAGCCAGAAGTGTTGTTATCTCCCAAGTGAAGCAGAATAGCCAAGATCAAAGGACAAGAGAAAAGGAATGGGAACGGAAGTGAAATGTGAAGAATTGTTATGATACAGCTCCTTTTACCCCAAACATTTATCCAATGAATTTGTTTTCCTTTTTACACCCAATAGTGATTTATTTATATTTTTCTACTTTTCTGCTCAAAATCTGCAGCTAAATTTTAAAGGCATAGCCTAAAACTACCACAAATGGCTTAAAAAAATAGCAGCTCAAATATCCTTAAAAATGGTACATTATGGCACAATACAGTGCTCCAGAGACACTCCTCTTTAGTGTCCCTGAATGACACTGCAGTGTTGTACATATGTGAATTTACCCCAGAAGAACTTCCAAACTCCCCTCAGAATCATACCAGCATGGGATAGTCCAGACTAGAAGGAACATCAGGAAGTCTGTAGTTCAACCTCCTACTTAAAGCAAGGTCAGCTGTGAGATCAGACCAGGTTGCTCAGGGCAGAAAACATCCAAGTATGGAAAGAGACTGCATAATCTTTATGAGCAGCCTGTTACACTGCTTGGAGCTACGGAAGCGCAACAGATGTTACAGTCAGACCATATGCTGATCTCCAGTACGAGCTGTAATGAACCACTGTATGTACACAACAGTGAAATACTGTTTGGTATATTATTAGCCTACTTCACAGTGTATTTCCATGAAAGAAAAAGGGAAAAGAAGGAACTGAGTAGCAGGTTAAAAAAAGCTGACGGCACAGCCTAACATGCATCTTATTTTATAGAGTGAAAAATAAAAGTGTAATTCATCAAAATTCTCCACATTTTGTTTCAGTTGTTTAAGTTTTGACTCAGGGCAAGACTGAGAACAGTATAGTATTTGAAAAGCCTGCATTTGGAAGACATACTTCAAATTTCCTATGTATGGAATATGTTCTTCTTTCAGGGTATTTTAAAACAAATTTGTAATTCTTTTTTTACAAACTTACAAATTATAGTCTACACAATATAGATGCTCAAACTGGGGATCAAATGTTTGAATTATTTATACTTGACCCTCAAAAACTAAGTTGTATTAAAGTAATTATTATCTTCTGGTTTGCATTTCATTTAATATAATCTCAAATTAATAAAACTTACATTGGTCATACAATGTCAGATGATTTAGAGGAAAGACACAGTTTTGAATATACTGAACGAGAAGAGCTATATACCTTCTCATAAAAGAACTGCAGAAGGAGAACTTCATTTTTACTGTATTGCTTTTCTGTCTGGAGGGAGTTTTATTTCTACGATATATATTTTCAGAAACTCTGATGTTTACTATGTTTTTGGGCTAAAGAGAATGATACTACCTGAAAAACCAGATTTATTGTCATCACAGATTTACACCACCCCTGGCAAAGAAAATATATGGTTTCTATGCATTAGCAATGCAATGTATGTAGGAAAAATATTCCAATATAAATTAGTAATTGAAGCTTTCTGATTTATAGACAACATACTGTTGTGTCTTTATTTTCTATTTGCTTTCAAGACATTGTGATTGAAGCTATCTTCATAACAGGTATGTCTCACCTATCATGCACTACTATTTGCTGTTACTGTTAATTGTATAGAAAGTTTTACAGCAATATTGGGGGTTTGTTGACGGGATTTTTCCATGCTTGAAATAATACAGGTAAACCAAGGGTGTAAGGACATTTATAGAAAGGCAGCAATATGTAAAAAAAATAGTATCTGGTTCAAATGCCATCTAAATATAAACATACCTCAGCCTGATTGAAGAAGACAGAACTGTCTCAGACCTTAAAGGCATACCACCTGTTTTACACATATGACCTGTGACCATGCAGGTAACAGCTGTGGTATCCTCAGTTTAGGTGCTGTCTAGAATTTGTGGTCTCAGTTCACAGAGCAACTGATGCCTCTGCAGGCCTCAGGGTTTCTCTGATTCATGCCAGTTGCATCTACACTGTGCATGGGTATGTACATGACTGGCCAATTTAGCTATTTTCCAAGCTATTCTCCTTTATAAAAACTCTGCTACATTAATGGAAACATGTCATATAGCTTCATCTGGTAAAAGAACTGAAGGGGGTCTTGTGCCAAGGATATCTGCTAGGCCTTAGAATTGATATCTATCTTTCTTGCAGGGTGCAAAGTTAAGATACTGGGATGAGAATCATTCTTTATTCTAGTCTGCATCCAGAGATCTTTACTTTTTTGTTTCCCAACAAATAATAGTTTGGATTAAATAGTACTCACAGAATAGCTTTGTATCTTTCAAAATCAGATTCACATATAGCATTCTCTTTGATTATGAGCATTATAATTTGTTCATTTACTTACAGCTAGTTGTAACCTCAAACAGTGTTCCTGAAGAGGATTTGGAGGTTTATGTGTTTCAAGTGAACTCCACAATGACGTAAGCAATTCTCATGGCTTTTAATCAGGTTTTTATTTGCTGTTCATTTTACAATAAAAAAGATTTGTTTTCAAGATAATTTGCAAGAGGCAAAGAATGCATATTTCTAAATATAGTACCAAAAATAATGCATTTGCATTGAACTAGGTATTCTATGAGAGTTGACTAGAAGCTCTGATCTAGGTTTCCATTTTCCTTGAGTGGATTTAATTTGTGCTAACTCTCTACAAAGAGTATCTTCTGGCTCTTTGCATTGCCTTATCTGCTCCTAGACACTGGAAGCAGTTGGTTTCCCTACTGTCTTTGCTAGAGATGCTGTTTGTCTACCTCCCACACACTAGCATGTGACAGAATAAACTGGCCCCATGGGAATGTTGGTCTTTTCACCTGATAGTTGTGATAGAAGTAACCCATGTACACCTCATGATCTCCAAGAATGTGCAGGACCATAGTAGTAGAGTCACTCCTTATTTATCAGTCCTCTGATTCAATTCTCTGCTCTTGCTCATGTAATGTTACCAAAAGCCAAAAGCAAATAAAAAGCTGAGAATCCAATTGTAAAATATTTGCTGTCTTCAGTTACCAAGATTCTAACACAGAAGGAGGCCCTGAATGAGCAATTCAGAAACAAAGGGATGTGGGATCACTGAAATAAAAATATATACACTTAGATAGTTAGTGAAGTAAAAAATCATGGTCTATCTTACCTCAGAAGATAAATATACCATATCATAAGGTTGCTAGTAAAAACTGTAGCTATCAGCAATGTAAATCTTAACTATTCCTGAGAAAAACATTCAAACCAATGCTACAATTCAAACAATGTTTGAAAACTATGTGTATGTGCATATGTAGTAAATATTCAAGAAACCTATGAAATACCAGTCATTCTACATAATAATAATTTCAACAAACTTTATATGGCCAAACCCAAATACGACTCAGACACCAAATAAATTAAGTGTAAATACATCTAATTGTTAATGAAAGATTTTTTTTTTCCATGTAAATTTAGGGAAAATAAGTTTAAAAAAAAAAAAAAAAGTAACCAATAAGCCTAAAGGAGCCAAAAAGTAACCCTGCGCAGGTAACAAATGGCAAGGGAGAAGATCAGCCCTTTGAAGAGCAGTGGGTGCAAATTAGATTTTTGGAAACACCTGACCATGTTCCACATCACAGATTCATGTCTAATGCTAACAGTCAGAGGAGACAGGAAAAGCTGGCCAACTGACTGAAAAACACCAAGCAACCCAACCCTCAGCAATTGCCTGGAGTGCTGATGAGAAAAGGTATCAATAAATAGAAGCAGCAAAATATAAATGTCCTTATCAACAAGGAACACAGAAACTGCTGCCACATCTTTGGCTTTCTCTGGATTGCTTAGGCCCTTAGATGCATCCTTTATGTTAAGTAGTGTATTCGATTTGAAAGTTGCTTTATACCTGGCAAGTCCAGTTCTCCCTTTCTCCCCACAAGGGGAATGCATCATGCTGGACAGCTTCCTGTGGAAGGTGTCTTCCTTATTTAGTATGTCCTGAAGTAACCAAAGACTAACAGATCTTGGACATCTCTTCCAACTTTATTTTCTCAGTTTAAGTTAAACTTTTAAGACTCTACAAGGATTTGCAGTGTGTCACATCATATAACATACAGTATAGGAAATGCATGTGCATGCTGAGAACACTAAGGTTCTTGTCACATTACCAGCTTTCTTTAGAGGATATCTTTGATGTATTTGATATTACATTTTACATTGTCAGAGATGATTATTATTATTAATTATATTTTGCTAGTAATCATTGTTATTATTGAATAAATATGACAACTTTTAGTAAGCTTTTTTTTTTGGAGTTGCCTTTCAGAACATGTTGCATGCCACCACAATCAAAAGAGAGAATATAAATTGGAAATACTTTCAGAAAATCCAAACTACAGCAATTTATAGAGGAATCCCACTTACGTTGCCACAGCATAGATCAGTTTCAAAAGGAACAATCCTGTATTTCACTCTTTAGTAATTTATGTTGCAAAATTGTATTCTTACATTGCTGAATCCTGGTGGAAACACTTATCACTATATAGTTTGTTTGTTTGTTTGTTTGAAGTAGCTGAATCTTTGAGCTATGTTCTCTGTGCTATATTGGCACTGTTTACTGAGTCCGTAACATCTTCTGATCTAAGTATCCTCTGATATTCAGCATTCATCTTGTTATCACTCAAGATTTTCATGGATTTTTAAATTTTTCTTATGTAAAAGGAAATATAATGCCTGCTGAGAGATACAGCTTATTCTTGCAAATTACATTAAAAAATAAGAAACATTTGTTTGTGGTTTTGTGGTATGTAGTTACATGCTAAAAGGTGTATGCATTATTTCAACAAGAGTGTGAAACAGTTATTCTCAAGTAATGAGAATTTGAAAGATGATTCTGCTTTAAAGGTCTATGCAATGATTCACATTCAGAAAAACTCAGAATAAGCACAAGCTCTTAGACAAACTAATTCATTAACAAAGTGGGCTGAAAAACTAGCTCTATTGTTCTTTTGCAGATTGCACCAAATTATATTAACTTAATTAAAACCTGAAACAATGCTTATTAATTTATTTGTTCTGTCAGCAATCAGGAAGATTGAGTAGCTTCTTCAGTATAGAGTTTGAATGCAATGTGAGATTACATGCTGAATTACCGCAGGTAATGAGGTAAGTTGCTAGTACATTACCTATACCTTCTACTGGACACAGCTAGAGCAAAGTATAAGTTAGACACTGCTCTTTTCATGGATATTTCCTCTTAGAAAGATGAATAAAGACAGAAAGCATATTTATCACAATCTTTACACTATTCAAGTTATCCTGATATGCTGCAGAACCTGATTTGATTTCTAAAAGAAGATTCATGGTATATTTTGCCACAAATTTTAAATTTTTAATATAGGTTTGCATTAGTAAAGACAACAGAGACCTTAAAGTGGTCAGAGCAGTAATGGCCAAAAGCTGACATAAAGTCCATTCAAAGCAAACAGAAATATGCAATTTTTACATACTGTAATACCATGGGAGAAAAAAAAAGATATATATATATATATATATATATATATATATATATATATATATATATATATATATATATATATATATATATATATATATATATATATATATAAAAGACCAGGAACTGCTCACTCAAACACAAAAACTCCAGAAAAGATGTTGCAAATGAAGATTAAAGGGCCTGCTTCCTCTTCTCAATTTCTGACATAAGAGGAGAGGTAACAACAATGATCTTTAGAGACTTTCTCTCTTTAAATGTCTCTTCCCTAAGGGATATAACTACTGCCTTATTATAGCAAGGTATAAGGACAAACTACAGAGACTCTCTAGGTTTCACTACCCTGTGAATTAAAAAATAACTTCTCAGTCCACAATTCAGAGTTTATCCCTACCATACAGTCAAATGTCCTCCTGGCACATGAATTCTGGTATGTATCTGAGAAAGTTATATATGTTTCTAAACATTTTTTCCCATTTCCAGAAAAGAAGAATATGTACAAATTATTTCTAATTCACAGTTTTGAAAATGTTACTAAATCCCAGTGTTGGATGGTTAACAAAAAAAAGCATATAAAAAAATCTTACTATTTTATCATCTTAGTTGCACAATTTACATAGTATTTTAGAAAGTTTCTAAATGTAACACATTTTAAAGTCTTGAATTATTGCAGTATGCTAATTTCAGTAGAGTTTGCTCTCCAATTTTTTATCCACTTCTGCCTCATTTGCTTAAACTTATCTCTCTAAGAATAATGGTGCTATCTTAATTCAATTGCGATTGTTTGAAGTGAAAAACTGCTCATCATTAATCTTCTAGTGACAGCCCTTATTGTAATTAAACTCCAAAGATATGTAATTCCATATTAAGACATTCTTTTACTGCACAGCTCACAATTAAAATTTATCTGTTTTAATACACTTTGCCATTTTATGGTAGCAAGTTGTCATTTATTTTACCTGAGTGTTTTAAATGTGTTGATTTTTTTATACTATGTTTATGCAACTGTGAAATTAATTCATAAATGAAAAAGCCTTGTAGATAAATAAACAAAAAATACCCATTTATGATATGTGTGAACAACTAATAGTGTGAATAAGTTAAAATGGTTTTTATTACTGAGATTTTAAAGTTATGTTACGCTAATGGTCATGCCAAGTATATACAGATCACCATTGACACTTTGGCACACTATTACTAATAAGGAAAAGGTGCATAGTGAGCTTCTGAAAGAAAAGCTAAGAAACAGATAATGCAGCAGGCAATATACCTCATTACTTTAAACAATTTGCAATACAATCCACAAGCAACAGATATGTTAAATCAGAGGAGGTATTTGATTCCTGAATACCAAGAGATAAGTAAAAAGTACAATATTCTGACTTCCAAAGTTACCAGAACCTATAGAGCTTTATTTTGAAATAACTTGTAAATTTTTAAAAATTACTGACAGTTTGTTTTGTTTTTTTTCCCCTTGTGTAGGTAGGAAGCATTAAAAATCAAAAAAAATGGCTCTTCAGACTGATGTTTCTTTATTTTTATTTGCCAGTTTCTTTTATCTTTGTGGAAATAATGTGAAAAGGTTGGTCATCAGCCTGGAAGATCAAGAAGCATGTATCCATTCTTTCTGATTATGACAAACTGACCTTTTATGCTTTATATATAGGTCATTAAATGTCAGGGCTCTGAGAGCAATCATGGCCCTCAATGGCCCTATCCAGTATCCTCTGGGGGCTGGGGCTACCCCCCACCCCTGCTGTATGGCCCATGACCCCACTTCAGCTCAGCCCGGAGCTGCCAGACTCTGTCCCAGTGATGCTGCAGAAGCATGGACCTCTAATTCAGTATTCCTAAGATTGGAACAGACCTCAAAGATCATTGAGCCCAACCTGTCACCACAGACCACATGACTAGAGTAGGGAAGACACTACTGCCCACTGCAGGCTTGAACTCATGACCTTCCCATTCAGGGTCTGATGCACTACCAAGCAGAGCCACCCTTTCTTTGTCAGCTACCTCTAGGTCAGCTACAGAAAGATTCTGATCATGGCTCTGCTGAGCCAGGCCCGAGCCACAGGTGAATATTTCCATTCCCACCAAGGTACTTAATGGTGTCTAGGGCTGCCCCCCAGCTGTACTCCTGGCCTGCTCTACTCCCTGACTAGTGGCCATGGAGCAGGTGAGGCCCATGGTGATCCCCTGTGTCTCCTGGTACCTGACCCCAGGCAGTTTTAAGTCCCTGTGCCCCCTCTCACCCCAAGCGTAATGCACTCATGCAATCACTAATCTCATGAGGGTTTGTGTTCCTCCTCTCTGCACAGAGTTAAAAGTACACAAAGCAAAGATTTCAAACAACTGATCTATAACAATGTTCTCAACCCCAATTACTTTTGTTTCATACTGTAACGGAACAGAATCAGTGAAAGAGATGCAAGGTTTATATTGCTTTGCAATCTCGAAACAGACCTATGTAAAGCTATGTGGCTATTTAATCTTCAGGAGATCTGAGTACCACACAAGAGCTGACATCACTTACATTACAAGGACAGTCAGATCCAACATCTCATTTTTTACAAACTGGAGTGTGACCATGCTATTTATGCTCTGTTGTACTGAACTAAAGCATTGTGTCTTGTTGCCCTGTATGTTACATCCACTCAGTCTTGTATGCATCAGCAGAGTAGGAAGAAACATAAATGTGTGTTTAAAAAGGTAACACTTCTTAAGTGGCACTTAAATCAACACTGACGTTGTGACAGGATAACAGCCTTATGAAACTTACACTAGGCCAGGAAGATGCTGTAATAACTTGATTGGAATTCGAGCAAGTCAGTTATTCCTTTTTCAGTTTTATTATAGTGCATATGTGCCTTTTACAATTAGATAATTTCTCTAGAGAAAAATGATTTCTCTATAGATATTTTCTCAGCAGCTGAGGATCAGGTTAGGAGAGCCAAAGCCCAGATAGAATTTAATCTGGCTAGGAATGTCAAGGAGAACAAGAAAAATTTCTATAGGTATGTCAGTGATAAAAGGAAGACTAGGGAAAATTTGGGCCCTCTCTGGAAGGAAATGGGATACCTTGTTATCCAGACATGGAGAAGGTTGACGTACTCAATAAATCTTTTTTCCTCAGTCTTCACCAGCAGTGCTCCAGCCACATCACACAAGTCACAGAAGGTAAAGGCGTATACTGGAAGAATAAAGAACTGCTCATTGTAGAAGACCCAGTTTGAGACCATCTAAGGAATCTGAAGATGCATGAGTCCATGGGACCTGATGTCATACATCTGCAAGTCTTGAGGGAACTGGTGGATGAAGTTTCTAAGCCACTATCCATCACATTTGAGAAGTTGTGGCAGTCTGTAATGGTTTAAATCAGAAAAAAAATGGATTAAACCGAACCAGTGGGTTTGCCTGTCTATTTTCCCTGAACAAAAGTGAGTTACACACCAAAACTCAGGATTCAGAGGAAAAAAAGAAAAAAAAAAAAGAAAAAAGAAAAAAAACCAAAGTAAGGTAGAGTTTACTGAACAAAATCAGATAAACTTAGTACAAAATGCAGAATTACCTTAGCCTATTTGCAGAAAAAATACAGTGCAAAGCAGCAGCAAGCAGATGCAAGTCAAAAGCCCAATCCAGAAAACTACACCCCCATCCCTCCTTGTCCCACCTCCATCCCAGAAGACGAGATAACACCCAAACAAAACCCAAACCCAAAGCATTAATGGAAGCAAAAACTTTAACAGTATTTCACAGAACTATGGTCTCAATTTCTAAAGTTTCCTAACTGGAGAAACAGTTTAAATTGCATTATATAAAAACATGGCTCATTAAAGACTGAATCAAGATAGTCTTACCCAGTGTAAATAGGAGGTGGAGATGAACAATGAAGAAAAACATCTTTCAAACTACTAAGGTTTTACTAGTACAGTGTAGACTTGCCATTAATATATTGAGCCTGCAAATTAAGTTCTGATGAGATCCTTTAACAGTTTTACAATGAGAACAATATGGTCAAAATGTTTATGAAACTATTAAGCAGTTAATGTTGGTACTTTACCAGGCACTACATATGGATTTTGGACTTAAGCCTCCCAGAAGAGACAACAGATTAACAGAGGCTTTGCAGGCACTAATTTGTTATAAATATATTAATATGAACTCAGATTTTTACTCCCAAGAAAGCATTTAAATTCATTAAAAGACTTAAGTCCAAAGTCCAAGTGGCTGTGAAACTAATCATATGGACCAAACCTGAATTTTGCAAACAGCACCCGGAAAAAAGTTAGATTGAGAGTTTAGAGATGAAACAGACTGAAGTTCTCAATCAGATCTGAAGAATAAGGTCATGGTGTTCCCAAAAATACCACTTCCCTAGTGCAATTATTATTTCTGCTGTCCTGGACCTGAATTTTTGAACTTTTACTGTGCTTCTATGCTTAATGACTACCACAACAGATGTGTTGTGGGATATGGTAGCACTCAAAAGTCTTTGCTAAACAGAAATTAAAACTCCCTAGCAGGGAACAGCTGCAGACAAATCAAAGTGTCACCTACAATGATCCATATAGTCAGGCCTGGGTATACTAATGGGGGCTCCCCTGGCTGCAAATTCAGGAGTTAATGTATTGACTATGGCATGTCTGAGCTGAGAAAAGAAATAGGTTTAGAAGTTCATCGCATCTAAGTTTAAATGTCCATAATATCTGATCTAGTCACAGGTGGGCTTCCTTTGCAAGCATCAGAAAGAATATTCAGGTCCCAGTTGAACTGACCGGTGTTAAACGAAGCACGATAAAACCTGTGCACTAGTCTCCATTGATTACTGTGACTGGTTGAATCTCAATTTAATTAATTTTAAGCTTTCTGAAATGTCTCTGAGCAGTATCTAGTGCTCTCTGTTGACTACGTAACAAACTTTTCCTCTTAATGTATCTGCTCCGAGTTGTGCCAAAGGAGTTGAAGTAGTGACTTTATGACCAGAAAAAATAGTAACAAGAAGATAGTTTCTTGGGCACAAATCTCAGTGGAACAGCAGACTTCAGAGTGTCAAGAAAGGAAATGGCCTTTTGTTAGAGGGGTTCTTACAAAATAACTTTACCTTTGCTAGTTTTCAGAAGCAATAGTGCATTATTTTCTTCTGAAGAATATTTGGGAGAAGGTGGCAAACAAACACATTCTCAGTCACCTCTCTTTATTGGTTAGCTTCATTCTCAAGTTACTTGTACTTAGATCTGAGAATATCAACCAATATTCAGAAGATAAAAGTAAAAAAACCAAACTACTGCCTTCTGCTGAACTGCCCAGTCTACATACTCTGAGAGTATATACACATCCTGGTGATTTTATTTGCTATCGAGCTACAACTACTCAACTACTATAAATTATAATATAGATATATTAATAAGATTTAAAATGTAGTCTCATATTTTTTCTTAACAGGACCTTGCTATTGATGGAAGTAGCATTTTACTCTGGGTTCCTCTTTCAAGGAAACAAAACATAATGTAGTTTAAACAAATTATATTAATTATCCTAAGAGCTATATTCTTGCATTATATTTCTTCCTTCTTTTTAGCATCTTTCAACCCTCACAAATTAACCCAGTCTATTCAATTATGTAGTATTTTCCTTTTCATTTTCCTTCTTTTTTTGCTTATTACCTTGTAATATGACTTTTAACAAGAAGATGAAGGTTCTTGAGCCTTTCCATAGCAACTTCAATACTGTATTTAAGCAAATAAAATACAGTAAAAAAAAGTCATGTGTAAAACTGTGCCATAGAGGGGGTTTTTGTGTCTTATTTCTTGTATGTGCCAGCAATTCCAGTCATTCAGGCTCACTTTATGCAGAGAAGCATCTAGACATCTATAAAGAGTACTTGGCATGAGAAGGGAAGAGCCAGAAGCCAGTGACAGATCATCACTTTGTACATCCCCCATGGTGTGCTGTTTGACAGCTAGAACATTACACATTCTTATGTCTGTGTGCATTAGCAAGTGTGCATACATGTGAACGATGTGAAAAATATACTTGTTCAGCTATTGGCCTAAAAATAATTGGCATCTACAATAGAACAGTTTGTAACACGAATATCAGGGCAGGTTTTCACAGGGCTACAGATTATGTTGTAAAAGAACACAAGTGTTTTACAATACAGCCTGTCCTGTAAGAACCTATTTACAAATTAAATGTTATATGCCCTTCTGGGTCATTTCTTCCTTGCTCATTTGTACTTTTTCCAAGACAGCCACTCTGTGTGTTGTTTCTTTGTCAGCATTGCCACAAGCTGTGGTATACCAACACCCTGCAGCTACCCATTCAATTGATTACATAATATCAGTGGGTCATTTCCTGCCACCCTTAGTATCATAGGAAAAAGTCGAAGTCAAACACGCACTTCCTAGCATTTGAGTCAAAAGCATGAAGTGAGCATCATATTAGACTGGTAAAAACTACTGAAAAGTGAAATCCCTGCAGAGACAGATTTACATGACTCTACATAAAATCAAATTAAACTTTTTAATAACAAACACCGCTTTCTTTCAGAGCATTTTGCTCATAGTCTATATAACATCTAATCCATTTTAAAAGGCAACTCATACTTTTACTTTCCCCCCCCCTAAATAAATGCTCTTTATTTAAATGTAACACTATATTATCTTTTATTATAATAGCTTATTTTAATTTAAAAATATATAATTTGGCTATTACATAGTATGTTCTTAATTTCACTCTCAATAGACAGTTTCTAACAATTCATTCCCAAGAGCCAAGATATTTTACAAATGTTCCATTCAAGTCATGTGTCTCCATACATTTCCATACGTACAGTTGTTCACTTCTCTAGTCATCTCACACAATTTTGAGTGCCTTACCCTCAGATTAATATAGATGAAATTATATTCTGTATTTTGTGTTTTTAATCTCCTCATATAACAGTAGCTGTTATTATTTTTACTGTTTTTCATTATTTAGAACCTACTTCAATACTTTAATTCCTCAGCTATTTGATTAATTTCTTAACTCATCCAGTTGGTTTGGTTTTTTATATTATTGTGGCATGGAATTAGAGGGACTGGAACATCTTATGAGAAAATGCTGAGGGACCTGGGGCTCTTCAGTCTGCAGAAGAGAAGGCTGAGAGGCAATCTGATCAGTGTTTACAAATATATTAAGGGTGAGTGTCAAGAACATGGGGCCAGTCCCTTTTCACTGTGCACCAGTAAAAGGATGAGGAGCAATATAAGCTGGAACACAGGACTGTGGGGATGCCAGAGCACTGGAATAGACTGCCCAGAGAGGTTGTGGAGTCTCCTCTACAGATTTTCAAGACTTGTGCAGATGCATTCCTGTGTGACTTGCCCTAGGTAATCCTGCATTGGCAGGGGGCTTGGTCTCAGTGATCTCTGGAACTCCCTTCCAACCCCTAACATTCTATGATTCTTTGGAATGTTAGAAATTAAAATATGCTGAAGAAGGAACTAACACAGTATTCCAAACAGAGAATTTTATGTCTTTATCTTTGTGAAAGTTTATGAACAAGAATGCTCATGCTTCCTACTTGTGCCCATAATTTCATATAAAACAAGGAGAACTATGTGTTATGAATCAACACAGAGCTGTGACCTGAAGTTTTAAGTAGAGGTTCAAAAATATGAGTCTTCCTATCAAAATATATCCAAACAGCACCTTCTTTTGCACTATGACAAGCAGACTGACCTGAAAACAAAAGGATTTTAATTTAGTAAACATAGTTACCTTTTTCCCCCATTTGTTTTCTCCATGTAGGAGAAAAATAAAATAATTACAAATTTTCCAGAGATACTAAGGGAGACAGAGAGAGATTTCCCCAATATTTAAGCACTGAGCACAGACATTTTTAAAGTGTCTGCTGTAGCTCAAAGTAAGAGATTTAAATATAGATCTCCTAACTTGCCCTGACCACAGAGGTACATATATCTCCATTTGTCAGGATTTGGTTAGATTTTTTTTCTTGACCTGAAATAAAAATCTTCATTATAAAGCTTTTATTTAAATGACACACATTTCTTTGAAAAACCTTGGTTTCACCAAGTCAACCCTTCCTCACAAAAAATGGTTTTGCCAATACTATTCTCACCAGCTCTTCCTGAAAAAGACAAGATGAAAACTTATTATGACATTATTTAAAAGATACCTACCCTTTTCCTTCCCATTTGGCATCAGAATCACCTCAGAAAAATGAATGTGTATGATTCTGCAACATTTGGAAAGTATCATTTCCAAGAATGACATTTTAGTTTATAGGAAATCCCATAAAGGATGCTACCTAAGTTTAAAAGCAGCTTAGAAAGAAGCTAAAATGGATGGACTGCAATTAAACAAGAAAAAAAAAATGTATGCTTTGACAGGCTCAGCTCCTGCCATATTAAGCCTGTAATGGCTTTGCAATTAAGTGGAAAATCTAATGATTCAAAAGCTATCTCTTAAAATTCTATTAGAAAGAAAACTGACAAGACAGAAATGAAAAAAATACTATGTAGAAAAGCTTTTTTTCAGCACCATAGTTAATCATAAGGCAGGAGAAATCACCTATGAAGACATTATTGAAATGTCTTGTCCAAAAAAAATTATCTCAAATTTTTATCAGATCTAAGATAAGTCAAAATCTGTACAGTTCTTACACATAAAACTTCTCAGAACAGCATTTTAAAATGTGTAAGATTTTTACTTGATCTGTTCTCAAAGCCAATGCTTCTTATGATTTGCTTAAAATATTGTGTAGATCTGACATAAAGCACAGACTATGAGAGGGTATTCTAGTTATAGCAGGTGGTTTCTTTTGTGTGGGACAGGGGAACCATTCCACACAGTTCTAAGCACACCAGATAGTAACACAGCATTTTTCAAAGAGAGTTTATGGACATAGAAACATTCACAACAGACTTGAAATTTCACATTACTTTCATGGGGTGTCCAGATAATAAATAAAGACATTGTTAAGGTCGTTCCTGACTGACAGAAATAAATCACACAGTTGATGAAATTTAAAAATCCACTGTGGAATGAGCATCAGAAACCATCTAAAGATGAGGGCTGGCAAATTGTCAAGGATTTCTATCTGATGACACAGAAACATGTTTAGGTTCCATTCTTACTGTCCTGCTAAATTCAGCACAATAAAATTTATCAAAAACGTTCATTAGTTGTCTTGTAAGCAAGTATATTATTTTTCCATTTTCGGCTCGATTACTCTGAAAATTTTCAACAACAATTTTTCAGTGCAGTACCTAAAAATGGATTAACAAACTATGCGTCTCACCTTACTCCAACATAAATCACTTCTCCTCAACCAGAGATGAAATTGCAGAATATTGGCATGATGAAGGTAGTAAAACTTGATAGGGGAACCATAAGGCAAGGTCTAAAAGAGACCTAAAAACCAATGTACACAGCCTAGTTTTAGTGTGCCCAACAGCAGACCGAACCATGCTGCTTTAGGCACAGAAGCCTATCTAGGATTCTAATGAACTAGTTCAAATGAGCTGAACAGTGGAAGTACCAGTTATTAAAGCTTTATGAATCAAATGTGTCTATGACAAGTTAACATGCACATGTGAGCCACTCAATTTCTACTTATACTGATGTATATTCAACAGGTTTCAATACAATACTACATACATTTCTATAAACAAGAAAGGTAGAACTGTTTATTGACAGAATCCCAAGTTTAGACCGCAGGGACCTCCCAAGACCATCCAGCCCAGCTCGCCTGCTCAAGCAGGGTAAACTACAGCATGTTGCCCAGGACAATACCCGAAAGAGTTCTGGAGAGACAGAGAACTCCGTAATTCCTCCGAGCAAGATTTGCAAAGGAGAATCTTCTGCAGCTTCCATCATTCAGCCAGCCAGCTGCCACAGCTACGGGATTCACAGGCAATTGACTCTGCTATCCCTTTCTGCCACTGCCATGCAATGTCCCCACCTCTTATTCCCATGAAGTCCTGCTCTGAAAACCCAGGACACCAAGAAGGTGAGGCAGAGGTGTCAGAGTACCCATCAGGGCTGGTACCAGTGGTGCAGGGCCACAGGTGTGGCAGAACACATCACATCTGTGTCCTTGCTCCCCATGGAGGCTCCAGCACCAGGTATGAGTTCTGTGTAAATACTAAGTGTAGTTTATATGAAAAGGTGCTTGGTATAAACACCACATAATACTGCAACAATCACAAATGCAATGAAGCAGCATTGGAATTCTCATTTTGAAACTTGTGAATTTTGAAGGGTAAAAAATGGAAGTGTAAGGGAGAAAGCAAACAAGCTTTGGAGAGCGGAGCATTTTATTTTGTGAGAAAATTATTTTTCTGTAAGAAAATTACTATTTCCAGTAACTCCATTTTCCTAATTGTCTGCATTTCTAAAAGAGAAACAAATTGGGTCTGTATAGGATGAAGAAGAAGGTGAGTTTAAAGAAAGAGAGTGTATAGAGGAGCAGGTAACAGTATACTAATTGTAACATTTCTTAGATCTTGTCAGAAAACATTGTTGTGACATTTTATTTTTCCTTCATTTACTAAAACCTGTCCTAGATGTAACTATTCAGAAAAAAAAAAAACACCTAGCTCTGTGTTGGTTGGAAACCGATTCAACATCAGAAAGACAATGCCATAGATTATCTCATTATATGCAACGCAATACCAAATTTGCCATGAAAGTTACAGACTTACACTAAGTATAATCCAACCCACAGACAAACCATGGAAGCTAAGGCCAAGTAAAGCAAAGCTTTCTGGTATCAATCGTCTTCAATAGCTTGTCTTTGTCATAATTAAGCACTTTATGCAGTCATTGTTAAAATTACAGTAAGCATCCTGGGATCATGCAAGAAAAGATTGGTCTCCTCTCAAGGTGAGTCCCCACATAAACAGTTAGCTAGAGAGTCAGTCTAACTTTTATACTTTGTTCTGCTATGTAAGTCTTGATCTATTACATGTAAAATGACACTGTTTCAACAAGTGGGTTGCAAGTGCTCCATTACAGAACTACTGATTGATGCAGATTTGCCCATGGCAGAGAACTGAACGCACACCCTGAACAAATGTTGTAATAACTAGGATGCATTAAGGATATGTTGTGGAATCTATCCCATTGCCATCACTTCATTCCCCTCTAAACAAAATACTTGGTTAGAAAGATTACAGGTGTCAGCCTTCATGAGTAGGGTCTGGGAAAAAGACCCAGGTGGACAGAATACCACTTAAAGTCCTAAGAAGAGAGCAGCAGTTACCCTTGTCCTCAGCATTTTCAAGTAACTATGTACTAGTTATTTCTTAAAGCTGTACCGAATTGATGATTTTGTGTTCAGATCCTGTACTAAGGCACTTAGCCCATCATTGTCTGAAGGCACAGATGTGCTCAGTCTTGGATAATAGTCAATTACCTTAAAAAAGAGGCAAGACAGTATCTAACTTTTACTGTGCAATTATTATTGTTGTTATTATTCAGCATTACTCGACTATTCTTTAAAGAATATTTGAAGTTGATAAAGACCTCTGGAAACTGTCTAGTCCAACCTTCCTGCTCAAAGCAGGCTCAGTTGCACCAGGCTGCTTAGGACCCTGTCTAGACAGGTTTTCAGTATCCCCAAAGACACAGACTGAACAATGCCAGTGCACACATCATTGCAGTGCATAATCAACCTCATAGAGAAATGTTTTTTCTTCAGTATAAGTGGAATTTCCCATCTTTTCATTTTGTGCCTATTGCGTCTTTTCCTTTCACTGTCTATTACTGAGAAGTCTGTCTCCACCCACAGCAGGACCCTCTGATAAGATAGTCCCTCTCTTGTCTTATTGAGGATAAACAATCCCAGCGCTCTCAGCTTGACTTGTACAACAGATGCTCTAATTCCACAATCATCCTCTTGGCCCTTTCCTGCACTGTGTCCAGCATGTCTATGTCTCTCATACTGGAGAGAGAGATGGACATGTCTATCTTTTGCTACCTCTTGATGCAGTCCAGCATAAGACACAGCACTTCAGGTATGTCTCACCAGTGCTGAGTAGAGTGAATCACCTCCTTTGACTTGCTGGCAATGCTCTCCCTATGCAGCCCAGGAGACTGATGACTTTTTTTGCTTCAAGGGCACATTGTTGGTTCACGGTCACGTTGATGTCCACCAGGACTCCCAGGCCCCTTATTGCGAGGCTGCTTTCCAGATAGATTGCTTCCAGTCCATACTGATGCATGGTTATTCCTCAGCAGCTGCAGGACTTTGAACTTCTCGTTTTTTAATTTCATGAGCTCAGTGTTCTGTGAGAGACAAACTCTTTATCCAAATCCATCCTTCATCATGAACATAATTTTGCAAGATGTATGTGAAGCTAACACCTTAGGAATCAAATAGGTCCACTGGCTAATGAAAACAGAGCCCTTTCATAATTCAAAATTTTCTGACACCTCATCCTTTCTTCTCACTGCTCCCCCTAGACCCTCATTCAAATCCAAAAATCCTATAAGAAAAATTATTTATCTCTACTCACTCATCTTTGGAGCCCTCCAAAGAAAGTGTAATCATTCCTTTTTTTGTAATTTACTTCTAGTAGCCTTTCAACTTCTACCCTACACCTAAAATCCTAACTTAGAAGATAGGAACAGAGTTTGTTTTATGATGAAACATGCATTTCAGCCGAGCAGAAAAGCCACCAGAAATTTCAACCCGTGACTGTTCTGCAAGATATTATTCAAGAGACATCTTGTCTGCTTCTCAAAATGTCCACCACGTTCATCGACTGCAGTTCCTAACTTCTGCTCAGGAAGACAGTGATTTGTTTGAGGGATGTCCTGGTTACACAGTTAGATGCTTTCTGAAAAACAGCGTAATGATACCAGAAGCACAATTTCATTCTAGCCTAAAAAAACAATAGTTGAACTGGCTAATGGTACAGTGCAAACAAAACACACTATCAGTTCTAAAAAAAAATTTCAATCTGCAGCTTTGCTTATTTTGTCAAGATTCCCCCCCAGGGAATTGTCCTACTATTGATTGATCAACCATACTGATGCATGATGAATTTAACAATTTGGGTACCAGCTTAGGATGAACAAAACTGCTCAATGTCCCATCATTGAGATGAGGTCTGAACAATGTATTTTGAAATGTTTGTGCCACCTAAAAACAGATCACTTGAGAATATTTAATCAAAAATCACTAGATCATTACAGAAAGGCCATTAACCATACAAGGTTCCAGCAGAAACTAAGGCAAGAAGAGACATTAAAACAATTGTCAAAGAGCTGCTTAGAAAATGTATTGGCTTCATTAGCAACAGAAGTCAGTTTTCAGAATGTAACCTTGTATTCTACCTCCAGACAACACCACTTCTTCCTTACCCTACAGCAAAGTTTGTGAAGAAGCGGTGAGATTTCTAGAAAATACCAAGAAAATACATTTTGCCACCTATGCCCTTACAGCTCTGGTGTATGTTAACATGTGAAAGGAAAAAATGATTTACACAGAAAATCCTTCAGAGCATGCTCCCTGAAAGACAGGATTGTGCAGTTTCCAGACCTGCAATGATGCTTTTTCTCTTGAATGGGTGGTTGCTGAGTGTATGTATAGACATGTATAGGATACCTTGATTTCTCTCCTAGGTAACTCAGTGCAGGGAAATACATTGATACAGGACTGGAAAAGACCAGTTCCAAAAAAATTAGGTCTTTGTGGCTGTACACTTAATATCTGTATGATGTGCAATTTGTGGTATGTCACTAAAGGAAAACTAATAATAGGAAATCAAGGGAAGAAGAAAAAAGACAAAAATTACCACACAATTTGTACATTCCTTCATTGCTTTAAATCTACTTTAACAGAATTGCATACGCTATTGGTTATGTATTGAACAGACACTGAATTCAGCATCCTTTTCACTTGAATACATAAAATGAAACTAGACCTAATTCACAACAGATCTGATCAACAATTTGCCTAATCTCCAAGACAGAAATTTGCTTATAATTATGATTTCACGTATCTCTTACTCTTTAGGTATTTACTGCAATGAAAGTAATTTGCTGTATTTGGATTTATTTCTGATTTGTTTGCTCTTTTATCTTCTGATTTCTTTCCTATTTTTTAAAAAATAACTCCCCTTCCTAAATTATCCATGCAAGAAAGTTAGTTATTTCTGTTCTTGCTGTCAAATACAGTATACTGCATCATTGTAGCTCAGGTAATGAGTCAGCTCTGAATGATTTGGTAAAGCACTAAACATAAGACACTTTCAATAACAGCATTCCAGATACCCCCAAATTTTCTTCCAAACCACTGAAGGTTGCTAAGTGACAGAAATGTACTTATGTACCACATCAGTTGTAGGCATTTCAGTACATGGAAACAATCTTACACACGCATCATAGAAACAAACATTTTATTCGTACGTGTTATAAACCTCTGTAGTTTATTGCAACCCAGCCTTAGTCTGAGATTTGAGCTTTATGCCTATCAATAGTAAAACTCAGTATCTGAAGGATCTAAGTGATAACATGGTGATTTTACACAAGTTTGTTTATTCCCTTGGTCATCTATAGCTGGGGTTTCTCAAAAAGAAAAAAAGTAAGAAACAAAAAAGAAACATTTTGATAGGATTTTGTATCAGTGCAGGTTCTTTATAAAAACTTCAGACTTGCCTTTGACACAAAGTGGAATTAAAATGCACCTTTAAGTGTTTTTCCTTCATTCTGCGTTTTAGTGCAAAGTCTATAAATAATGGTTGGTGAGAATAATAATGGGGATGTTGTGACAACACATCAGTTATATAGACAGGTATAACATTTTTTGGTATAGGCAGTGTATTTCCACTGTTTTCACTCTTGCCTTTTTGTTCTGTTTTGTTGTTGTATTTGTTTGGCTATACAAATAATTGGATAGGTTAGCATAGTTGTCAGTGAACAACTTTATATATCTTGTTTTACAACTTCCCATACTTCCCATAACTTATGAAAACTTTCATGCTAAATCATAAACACATATGGCTTTCCAATCTATATCAAACTGTATCTATAAAGTCACTAGTGGGCAATTAAAGTTAGAACATAAACCATCCAAACCAGTAATAACTAGAAAAAAACCCCACTACTAACTGATAGCTTGACTCTGTTACAGAAAGATCAGTGAAAAGGCAGTCTACAAGTATAACATCATAGACCTAGGCTTGTTATAAGCAATAAAAGCATTCATCAGTGAGAGCACCTGGCACACAGTCAATGCAGTAAAGCAATATAATCTATCTTTGGTCATTGAATGGTCAACAGCTTCCCTCTAAATATATTTTTAACTATGCATTAAGAGGATTTTAGACAGTTCTGAAGGACTCTATTGTTAAGCTCCCTACATGAATACGTATTGAAATTAATGAATTTTTATGTACCCTGTAAATAAATACTTTTACTGAAATACTGGGTGAGAACTAAGTTCCCGATCCCAGTTTCAGACACATGCAGTTCTCTGCCATTCAGTATCAAGTATGTTTTCTGTTATTGATGGAATGGACTTATTTTCTAAGTTATCATTCAGCAACAAAATCAGCAGGTGTATACCCACTTTGCCTTTCTCTTCCTTCCTCTTTTCTTTGTCACAAATGCCATAAGTTTCTGCTCAATGTGAACTAATAGCAAAACCTTCCCTCTTAAATGGATGGTGAATATTATGGGCACTAAACAAGATATTGAAAAAATCACTGAGATATGTGTCGAATTTAAATCTTTGTATTTACTAATCTTTGGCCGTGATTGGAATAAAGACAGCAAATCTTCTACGAAAAATACAACTAAAAAAGTTATTTTTCTTTGACAATTAATCTGCATCATCTGATCAGTCTCCAATGAAGCCTCCTTAAGGAAGATGGAAGAAAAGTGCAATTCCCTTGCTCCTTTTCTGATACTGACTATGGCTGTTAAAGAGGTGTTATGGATTGTTATAAAGAACAACTAACTACTTTGTTGAAAATGTAAATGTTCAAATAAATTTGAAGAACTTGCTTCCTTTGCAGTAAGATCCATTGTTCTTCCCCTGAAAATTATACTGAGATAAAACAAGCTGATGTTACATAGCTCTTGCATGCAATTAATGTTCTTAACACGCTAAAAAATATTTTTATTGATGCTATTCTTTTACATCTATTTTACTCATATTAATCTCAGCATTAACAGATCTAAACAATACTGGCCATTCACAGAGTATTCTATTCTTTAAAATCAACATTCAGAATCAACTGAAGCATTTCACTCTAAAAACTAAACTCAGGTGTTGGTTTGAATATTACTGGTTGGTAATTCCTTATAAATTACATTGAACCAGTATACAGCCATGTAGTCTACCCACCTTGAATACTGACTTTTTGAAATAAATACGCAAACTCAAAAAGATCTTTCAGTAAATATCTAAAGAATGTTACCTTTCTACAAGGCACATGCTTGATGATAAATCAGCGTTAGGATTTATCCTCTGTAGGTTGCACCTGGAATAGACTAGACTAGACTAGACTAGACCAGACCAGGTTGGAAGAGACCTTCAAGATCATCGTGTCCAACCTATCAATCAATCCAACCCACCTAATCAACTAAACCATGGCAGTATCACTGTCCGAGCTTTACTGGTCTGAAATCCTCGCAGAAAGTAACGGTGCATATAGACATTATAGACAAATTGTCTGACACACAGATATGGCATACCAAGAGGCTTCAGACTATTCCTGTTTCTAGTCACTAGAAACATTTGGCTTGTAATTTCAACTGGAGCAACGGCACAACCTATCTAATGAAGAACTTAAATATTAATTTCCTTGTAGATTGGCTTACAATAGTACCTAGGTCAGGGATAGAAGGTGTTACAATAAAGCTTAGTATATTGCCATAATATTTGAATTGTATCTATTCTAGTTTTTTAATGTAGGAGAAAAAAGTTCTCACTGAATAATAAAGGAAATGAAAGACACCATTTTAGAAGGGTACTGTACACATACCCAAATAATAGTTAAAGCTTCATCTTTGAAGCATACCTGAACATATCAGCCCTGTATCCTGCAGTTCAGGATGCAAACTACTCTCGTGGAAAATCAGATCTGAAATCAAAGAGGTTATGCTGATGATGTCTTCATGATGCAAAACTGAACTTAGTTCTAAGTATCTAGTCAAGCGCAGCTGTACTGAAAGTGCCCCTACAGTCCTGTCTTGTAAATAATGTATCATTCGTATATAATTTTAAGTCCAGATATTTAAGTGGCAAATTAGACAAATCAGACAAACCTGGCACTACTGAAAGAATATGGATCTACTCTTTCATAGTATTTTCATTATGCAAACAGAACACAGGAGGAGATGACTGGAACATTTTGTGACCAGGCTCCTTTTCTAGTCTGACAATCCTGTCTGTGCTTGGAAAATGATTACCTTCTGCAAAACCGAGAATATTGAGGACACTGATATAGAGACTCTGAATGTAAAAACTTAACTACCTGGTACCTATTAAAACATTGCAGTTTTCTGTTGTTACCACAAAGGCTACTGGCACACACGTGAACTGGAGCCCTCCAAACTGGATTTCACAGCAACATTTCTGTGGTTCTACATCAACAGAAATTGCTTCTCGACAGTTCCTGTATGGACCACAGATAAGTACAGGAGGAACGTTACCATTAACACCTATTCTGGCGTGTCTAGACAGAATACACCGTGGGAACTTGGAGCCGCCCTAAGCAGGTAAGGGGACGGGAAGATGTGCCCATACCCCTCGGCCTTCTGCCGGGACTCCGTTTCATCGAGAGCAAAGGCCTCCCAGAGCAGCCGGTGCCGCTTCCCCTGCCTTACCCTTCCCCTCCCAGCGGTTCACCCACTCTGCCTCTCCGCAGAAGGCCGTGGGGAGACGCTGGGTGCTGGAGTTGGCTCTACTCTTGCAGAGCCACAGCGTTCGTCCCTCACTGCCCCACGGCCCCTCCTCGCCGCGGGGCCCGCTCGGCCATTCCCCCGCGACACAGCTCAGTGGAGCCACAGCGGGGAGACTGCCCCCGCGGCTCCTCCCTCCCCACCGCCCAGGGCTAAACCTGCTGGTCGCAGTGTCGCGCCCGGGAAAGGCGAGCGAAGGAGTGGGGTGAGGCGCTGCCGCCGGGCAGGTGTGAGGCCGCGGGGCGATGCTTTCCCGGGGGGCGGGAGCGCTGCACCAGTTGGGGCGTGCAGGTGGTGCGGTGCCGGGAGAAGGACGGCTCCGTGCGCTCTTCACCTGTGGGCGTGACCGCCATCCCTCTCTTCCTCCTCCTCCTTTTTACTTGAAGGGCCCGCGGTGCTCTAGCGGCAGAGCTTAGGAGCGGAGCTGGTGGTTTGTGGATAGGAGGAGACCTGCTGCCGCCGATCCTCCTTGTAAAGTGTCCCGCCCGTGGCGGATCAAGCTGCCCTTCGCGCCTCCGCCCCGTCGAGCCCGAAGGACTGTCCGGGAGCGGAGATCAGGCTGGACTCGCCGGGGGGAGGACGGTGCGCCTCTCCGCCCGGCGGGCTGTGCTGTCCGTCTCCTCCGCCGTACTCAGCCGTTGGCTCCTCCGCGGGTGCTGAGCTCGGGCGCGGATCGTCCTCGTCCTGCGGAGCTGTCTGGCGGAGCTCTCCTCCGAGGGTTGTAGGTAGTGGTTGCTGGCGTGCCCTCGACTCTCCCTGTCGGCTGTTCCCGCTGCCATGCTGCCCTGGGCTTGGAGGCGGCGGCGGCCTGAGCGGGGGTCGCCCTAGAGCGACCGGCGGGCGGGCGTCAGAGGCCTCCCAGGACTAGCGCCGGCTCGGTGCGGGCCCGTCTGCGGAGGTCTACCTCCGGAGAAGGGGAGGAAGCCGGAGAAAGACAACAAGCGGCACAACTTCTGCGATTGAAACAGAAAAGGAAAAAAAAAAAAAGGGGGAGGTGTGGGGTGGGCTCATCCCTGGGACATCTTCAAAGCTCAGCACTAAGACGGGCATCCGAGTCCCAGTAAAACGCATCGCGCTACTGAATCCCACCACAGTAATAGGAGGGAATCTGGCCTGCAGCTACTGCGCCACAGTCTTGCATGCTTTAGAGGTACCTTGGCTTTCTGACTGGAAGATGATTCCCGAAACAGGACTATGTTGCTGCTGACAAACTGCGGGATCATTGGAAGATGCTTTCCTTGAGGATTACACGTGGAGAAAGGCCATCAGTCAAGGGGAGAGCTGGCTGGTGAGACTGTCTGACTTTACCCCCCACCGGGGAAGTGGCTTCAATGGCTCCATCTCCCAGGAGAAGCAGTAGAAAAGATGCCAACGCCTTGCCAAGCATGTCCTCAACTTTCTGGGCTATCATGATCCTGGCCAGTCTCCTCATCGCTTATTGCAGTAAGTACATATTTGTGCTGGTGCTTTTTCTGGACGTAAATCCATGCCCTTCCCATCCGAGGTAACACTTCTGGCAAAGGCCATGCTCTGAAGCTGGCTGGCATGGGTACTGTGCCATAGACCTGCCATCATGATGCGACTTCCCCTACTCCCCCATGGTAAAGCAGGTAGACAAGGACTTTAATACTGTTGCTTCTCGAGAGGATGAGATTTCTGTAGGTTGTGTATGTGGCATTTCTAGTCCAAACAGAAACATCTCTTGGATTTTAAGAACATAGTTTTTTGTGGTAGCAACCATGATCACTGTTTATTTTCAGATGTTACCAACTTTTATGGAGACTTCTTCCTCTGTGGACACACTGTCCTACACCCATCTGCCTTCCATAAACAGGAGCTGTTTTGCTTATGTGCATTCCTTTAAGAAGCATACACTTGGTCAAGTGGTTGATGATAGATGTCTTAACATCACTGGCATCGTATGTGTTTCTCTGATTGTGAAATGACACTGGAACAAATCATGATGCTTTCTTAGCATGTCCTCAGGACTTTAGTAAGCCATGCTATCAGTTTTAAAGCTGCATTATGGGTTATTAGTAGAGTTTTGTATATTTTTTCCGGGCCTGACAGATGGTCCATTAATCACACTGAGTTGCAGATAAGGTATCTGTAAGAATCAAGTGCCTGGAATATTAATACTTCAAAAGGTGTTTTGGTGAAGTGTGGTGTGTAATTTACCCGTAACTGAGTATTCCTTTCACTGGCTGTATCATAAAAGACTTTGCACTGGGCTTGTCTTGTTGAGCTGTAATAGGTGTAGGTTACGATGAATAGGAAATGGATTCTGATTTTCAGGAGCATGGCTGCTGTATTTCTTAACCCTCTGTTCCATTCCCTACAGCTGTGTTATATTGTCCACTTTTTTCTGCAGTGGTTTTATTCCTCAAACAAGATTGAATTGGCTTAGAGAACCTTTAATTTTTTTTATTTTTTTTTTTTGCATATTACAGGGACTCTTCATACTGGCAACAGTGAAAGAGGATAATTGAAAAAAAAAAGCTTATTTTGTAGTTATTTTTTGTAATTTAGCACCTTTTGCATTACGCTCACTATAAAAAGATCGTATCAGTAATTTCATGGTGTACATGATGCCATATTTGGTGTGCTAATATACAGGGTATATTAAACAAAATGCTGAAATTTGACAGAATTTCTGTGCATACTGGGACACTGGGACTCAATAATAAATGCATATTACAGGATGAATAGTTGAAGTGTAAAGGGGATTTATCTGGATATTAGTAATAGGAAGTATTTTATGAAGTGTCTTGAGGTGTCTGGAGGGTCCCAGGCTTGGTATGCAAGTTCTCTGTGCAAATACCTCCTATTAGTGTAGCCTCAGAAAGAGTTAACTCTTAACTCTGATACCTCAAAAACTATTTATATTTAATAGTGAGAGGTTTGACAGTGTTCTGTTCTAAGGAGTGAAGCTGTCAATTTGAATCATTATATATAGTTTGTTATCCGTCTTTTGCATTGTTAACTGATGCTGAATAATACAAATGTTAGATGATATGAAAGCAATTTCTGGTGTGTTTAAATGACCAGTTTCTAATTAATTCTCTCTGCCAGTGTAGATGGTGTTCCTCAAATGTAGTATGATCTTCATTCCATATAATGCTGAAAAGCACCATTCAGCTTAAAATATACAGTGTCAAAACACTCCACCATTTCTGCAATGTTTCACTGATTTGACAGCTGCAATTTGAAATGTTAATGAAGGACCATGAACATTTTCTGTAGTGATAGTATTTGAAAAATTGCAAAAACTGTTTTTGCTCTGTGGGAAAGAGGGAATATGTTTAAAGATCAAGGAAAAACATGGGAGGCTATTTCTAGTTAAAGTAGTACTGCAAATTTTATGAATTTGTTAAAAAAATAATTTAGAATTTATTCAGTTAGCCTTTTTTTCATCTGGTGCCTTATTTCACGAATTACAGCCTTTCCATATTTCTTAGAAAGGAAAATAACTTGTCAACTAGGGTGTTCTGTGTTTTTCTACACACCTTGTAGTCAGGTATATGGAAGTATACCAACTGAAATTTCTGATAACAAGCAGACTTGTGTAAAAAAACAATTGAATATGTTATTGAGGTAGTTACAGGAACCTCGTATCTGATTATCTCACAGTGCATCATTTCACTACATGTACATAAAATTCTGTAGCTCCTCAAAAAATCAGAACTGTTCAATTTAAACCCCCCTTTTATTAATAGAGCTATAAATAAAAGTTACTGATCTGCCTTGTTTATTTAAATTTTTAGTCTATTACTATGACTAACTTTATTCCTGAATCAGTTATATGAATGTTCCTTCCCCTTCCCCTAATTTGTGAATCTTTGTTTCTGGAAATATATTTGTTGTACACTAGTCATACCTATTGTGAGAGCAACCAGTAAACACCATACTCTGCTTGACAGATACACACTTTATAAATATTCTTATGTACAGTCCATTAGACTTTCATTTATGCTTTAATTTCTGAAGGCAAATGATGTTCTTCTTGACATGGTAAAAACATAAACCGACCATTTTTCCTTTATTTAATGTTTAGATTATACTTAGGGATAGTGGCTCCATCCTATGGTGAAAGAGAAACCTGCATCAAATCAATTAGTTGCTATAGTGATAAATATAATGTAATATACTCCAACTGAAGAAGAATGGTCTGATTATTAACAGGAGAAGGCAAAAGGGAAGCAGTAGAAGTAGGCCATTGATAGTCCTTGGTTTACTTAACAGAAGCATCAGTAAATATAAAAAAAGTCTTAGAAGTCTGTCCTTCTAGACAGTGACCACCTTCAGTGGAAATTCAGAATTAGAGAAGTTGTGACATTTTTTTATTCCAGATATGCATTCTACATGCTTGTTTAATGAAAAGTAGTAGACCAGAAAGAAGTAGTGAATTCTTGTAAGTTACAATTTTCATATTGTAAAGGTGCACTGAATTGAGTTTTTTGCCTTCATAATCTCAGGGATTTGCGTTTTTCCATGTTAGAAAGTTTGGTCAAATCAAGGAAATTTTCTGTGGTATAACAGCTGTTTGCTATGTGAGGAATCTAAAGAGCATGCTTAGAATAATAACTTTTTACTGCATTTTAATTGGCTTTGTTGTAAATATTGAGGTGCTTTTAACATGTAATTGGTGACTTTTTAAATAGCATATGATTCAGCTTTAGCAAAGTTGTGGACAACCAAAGTTGGTAAACTTTTAGCTTTCTGTATTTTGTACTTTTTTTTTTTTTTTAAAGCATAAAGAATAGACTATTAGACTTCTGTGGTGTTATAGGTTCTGATGTTCAGTTAGGGCAATACTCCTAGGGGCAAGCAAATGGGGTTTCTGAAAGAACCACCAAAACAATAGTACTTGGAAAGTTCACATTCTTGTTACACCTTCTTCATGGAAGAGAGCAATCTGAAGTCCAGTATTTATGCCAACTAAGTGGTGATGGTACTAGGTAAAAAGAACCCAAAACTCCAAAGTGCAAAATATTACCCATAACTCTGCAGGTCTGCATTTTAAGTGCTAGTCCTTTCACAGTAATAAGAAATGGAGGGAGGAAATGTTTTCCTAATTCATTATTTGTTTTGCTTGCATGATACAAAACAAGGCCATTGTAATGATGAAATACTGGTAGGTTATATTAAATGACTGATTCTGCAGTCTGTCGTTTAAATTTGTGGAATTTTTGATCTTAAAAATGTCTCCAAAATTCTGCATGGTACCATGCAAAATGCAGATTATTCATATGTGAAATATTATACTGACCTCAAATTAAATTGAGATCTGGTTGTTAAACATAGAATGCACACTGTTCATTTGAGAAGCATATTTCTGTCATCCTGTTCTGAAACGTTTTCTGCTTATAAGACACTGGCTTTCAAGTTCTCTGGGTCTTACTCTTCCCTTGTGCTATTTAAGACTGTTAGGGATGGCAGTTAGCTGTGGTTGTCACCTAAACACCTTTCCAGTAGGAACTACCATGTCATCATGTATAGGTTACTTGAACAGTTGTTAGATTATAAATGGTCACTGCTGACTTAGGCTGGATGCAAAGAATTTTTCTCTGAATGAAGGCCTACAGCTCCTGTTACTGATCCTGTACCATTCAGTTCACTTTCTCCGTTTTTAGCAAATGAAATAGGCACACAACTGATCTGTAATTTTACTATGTTTTATGCAGGAATTACTGTTTGCATTTTTTCTAAACTCTGTACACAGAATAAATGTGACATATTGTGGCAGTTTAGGCTGGGTGCCTCCTGCTGCTGCCACGTAAGATTCATCTTTGGTGCCCCGTGTGTCCAGCCCAGTGGGTGGACACAGGAAGCTGCGTATTTCATTCCCATAATGTCCTGCTCCCTGTAAATCTATCAGCAAGATCTCACACTTCCTTTCTTCCCTCACTGCTCCTGTGGTAGATGTTCCCTATCTGGTAATGGAGGGGGTGTTATCTCAAGGCCTCTTAGGCCTGGCTAGGCCTAATGCCCGGAGGGGAAGCGGGAAGGGCAATCTCAGGTCTGGCCAGCTGAGATTAGCCTAATGGTGGAGAGGGGGGAAGAAAGAGCCCTGGGGGTTTTGGGTGTACCCTCAGGTAGGGAGAAGGGGTATGCTGGGAGGTTTCTGGGTATGCTTTGGGGTCTTTTGTCACTGTGCTTGTGGTTCTCTGTAAACCACTCACTGCTTTTCCATTTAAACTTTCCATCACTTCTGCAATCCGTTTGTCTGAGTCTTGTTTTTCTGCCCCGGTGGGAGGCAAGGGAGGATCTGCCTCAAACTGGGACACATCTAGAGAGACTGTCATTATTCAAACTTTTTTTTTTTTTTTTTTTCAGTGTGGTTTCTGTATAGAAATTAAGTAGAATGCCCCCTTTTTTGACATTAAATTAGAAAAGTGATATATTAAAATTGTATTTCTTTATATAACATTCCATCTGTTCTTTAAGAAGGTTCTCTCTCTTTTATTAAAAAAAACCCAAGAAAACCAAAAAATACAATGTTTTGAACTGACTGGTCTTTACAGCATACTACCTGTCAATGTGCATACCAAACTGACACTGAAATTGTCTTACTAGTTATGTTATAGTCTGTCCAGATGATGTATTACATAGAAGTTGTTGGTGCCAACATAAGAAATAACTTCTTACAGCTTTTAATGTTGAATTCAATCCTATAAGGCTAAGTAAGCGCCATTTACAGTTTCTCACATGCACCTGAATTCTTGTAACTGTTACTGCAGGTATAACCATTGTTACTGAGGGATACAATGGGAAATGGGTAGGGAGGGGAAACTGAAAAGAAATGGGCATTTTCAATTAAATACGCAGCAGAGCAATATTCCATGTCTTTCAGCAGGGTTGATAGGAGAGAGACCAAGACTTCTTTGAAGTGCCTTTTTTTCCTTTTTTTTACTTTCTTTTCTTTTCTGTTTATACAGTATTTGGAGTATGGCTTCTCTGGCTAAGTGTGTAAACATGGGCTGGGTCTTACCTTTGGGGGCATCCCATTCATCTTTCACCCTCTGCTTAGTGACTACATTGAAGTAGTAGTAAGTCCTTCACTGATATTAGCCTTATGAAGGATATTTTCCTATTCATTCTCAACTTCTAGCAGAGGAGAATATGAAATCTTCCAGTTTTCAGTTGTATTCAGTGCTTTCTCAGTGAGTGCTCTAACCGTAAAGTCATGTGAAAAAAACAACACCACGTTGACAGCTTGCCCAGCAGCTGTTTATTCGAGGTATGATTTGAATGTTGGCCATAACTCAAAATTGGGTACTGAACTGTGTATGGAAGTGTCAAATGCATAGGTAAAGCTAGATAGTGTTGATAAACCTGTCTTCCTTTACTGCATATTTGTTGTTAAATTCAAACCAGAATGTGTTCATACTTAGGCTCATATTTGACCCGGTATGTGGTTCTTTTGGACTGGGGTTTTCTTTATTTTTTTCCTTTTGTTTGATTGTTTTTTACAAAGGTGGCTGGCAAAATTGCTTATTGTAGATGTTTTGGGCAGTCATCTCGTCATGAATATGCTTTTATGTTAGCCCTGCAAACAGGTAAATATGTGATGAGTGAAAGGTCCTTAAACATTACAGGAATGAGAAGTTTCTACGTATGAAAAACAAATGTAGGTTTCTGAAACTATCAAAAGGTAAAAAAGAGTTCATAATGTGTTTGTGTTAGTCCTGGTTTAATTTATGGTAGTTTTAACCTTTTGATCTTAGAACTCTTTTGTCAACATTATAATTCTAAGATGATAATAATAATAAAATTGTGTTTTAGGAGATGATATACTGCTAGTATGAGATACTATTATCTTCAGCTGCATGTATCTCTTTTGGTGCTCTCTGATGCTTTTAGCAGAATTTTTTTTTTTTCATTGAACTGCATCAGTGCAAAGTTTAGTTTGTCTTAGCCAGATAATAGAAGTTCTTGCACATCTCATTAAATGGTTCAGTTAGCAGCAGCAATGTCAAAATGCTGTTGGCACAGTGACTTCTGGAACTTATGGCAGATCCAAGGGAGACCCACAAAACTGATCGGGGGCTGGAACACCTCTCTTGTGAAGAAAGGCTGAGAGAGTTGAGATTATTCATTTTACGGAATTAGAAGGCCCCAGGGAGACTTTACTGGAGCCTTTCAATGTATGAAGTGGACTTACAAGAAACATAGAGATGTTTTCCAAGGCCTGTAGTGGCAGAACAAGGGACAGTGAATTTAAACTGGAAGCAGATAGATTAGATTAAAGCAAGACATTTGTCACTGAGGGTGGTGAGGGACTGGAATACATTGCCCAGAGAAGTTGTGGATGCCCAGTGCCTGGAAGATGAGATTGGATGATGCCTTGAGCAACCTGATCTTGTGGAAGCTGTTCCTGCCTATGGCAATGAGGGTTGAACTAGATAACCTTTAAGGGTCCCTGCCAACCCAAACCAATCTCTGACTTTTGTTCTCTTGCTTTAAATTAAACAAATACTTTGAGAGGTTACCCATAACAAGTAGCATTCTCCAGTGTTGCTGAAAGAATTCACTAATTCCACATTTTTTTGAACCAAAAGGAGCTTAATATATAACTATACCATGAGTAGACACTTTTCTACTATGCAACCTAAGAGAAATGTGACTTTTTCTATTATTTTGTGTAGTGAATAAATTCCAGAGTAGTTCTGTATATAGACTTGAACGAGTAAAATAATCTGAGTTAATTTTCAATACAATTTGGAGAAATACCAGAGAAGTATTACGGAGCTTCTTCAGTATATGAAAGCAGTGCTTTATTAAACATTCATTTTAAGATGAGAGTATGTATGTGTTTGTGTATATATGTGCTCAGTAAAAAAACATACCAACCTCAAAATTGTTTTCACTGGATGTTACTTAATGGGAGTTATTTCCCTGAAATCACCTGCCCTAAGGCATGTGAGCTATCACATCTTTGTATATTTTGATACTTGGAATAATGATTTTTTAAAGATACAATTTTAAAGAAGTTTCACAGATGTTTTCATTTTAAGTTATCAGCTCCAGCTAGGGAAAACCCCAAACATATGTTCTGGAACTCAGACCCTGAGGGGTTAGAAGAAATGACTGACAAATAGTTTCATCTGAACAGGACTGGTATTTCCTTACTTAGAAAAGTCAATGGAAACAGACATTTTACAGTGCAGTTCATGTGACCTTTTGTAGATACATGATGCAGTTTGAGGTAGATTGTGCTGCAGAAGTGCTTGTCTTTGACTATAAAGCAGATTAGACAATGTGCTAAGCTTTTAACATGTATGTTTTCATTTTAATCCAGTCCTTCATTACAGGATCTTTAAAATGTTGCTTATTTTGTTTTCGAGGCCCATGCTTAATATTTAAATGTCTAATGCCAAGTATCGGGTTCAGTATTTCTGTAGGGAATTAAAACAGTAGAAAAACAGGCTTGTAATACAGATTCATTAAGACTGTAGGTCAAGATATTGAACTACTGCAGCAATGGATTTGTACAAATTGAGGGATGTAGCTGGCATAAATTATTGGTGTCTTCTGAAGACATCTTTTCAAACAGTGTATATACTGATTTTTATTTTTTTCAGTGTGTTTTATCTTGCAGTAAATTCTCCATTTTCATTGCCAGTATTTTTATATCTGGGCACTCTATAAATAGTCTTTCTCTCAAAAAGTTGTAAATGAGGTGAATTTTAGATACGGTTACCAAAAGTTAACAGGTTTACCATCCTTTTTCTCATTTTTTAAGCCTTGTCCGTATGAAAAAATACTAAACGCATTTTCACCGTGCAACCTTTTACAGTGTGATTAAAAACATTTGAATCACTTTCATCTACTATTGATTTGTGTAAGAAAATGTTTAAAAGTGAACAATGTATACATATATATAAAAATGTAAGAAGCTGCAGGGTTGAAGATGGCTATTAATGCTTGTCTTCAGTATAAGGGCAGATAGAAATTGCACTGAGCGTTGAAGTGCAACCCCCTCAACTCCTCCTGCCCTTCGTTCTGCCTTACTTGTTAAAAAAAAAAAAGAAGTTATGTATGAAAAAAGTTTGTTATGTTGTTGGTTTTGGCAGGATATTTGACTTAATGATCTGGAGTGTTCCTCTATCTCTATATTCACAGATTTCATTGGGTTGGAAGGGACGCTCAAAGGTTATCTTGTCCAATCCCCATGCAGTGCCAGGCTGCCCAGGCCACATCAAGCCTGATCTCAAATGTCTCCAGGGCCTCACCCTGGGCAAGCTGTTCCAGTAATTTACCACTCTCATAATAAAGAACTTTTTCCTTATATCTCACCTAAATCTATCCTGTTCCAGTTTAAAACCATCGTTCCTTGTTCTATTGCTACAAGCCCTTCTACACATTCCTTCCCCAGCCTTCCTGTAGGTCCTCTTCAGATAGTGAAATGTAACTATAAGGTCTCTCCGAAGCCACCTTTTCTCCAGGCTGAACAGCCCTAGTTCTTTCAGTCTGTCTTCGTAGGAGAGGTGCTCCTATGATCTTGTGGTATCCTCTGGACCCATTCCAGCAGGTTCACATCTCTCATGTTGGGGACCCCAGAGCTGGACACATTACTCCAGGGAGCTGGCCCAATCTGGTTGTGCTGGCAGTATAACTAGAGTCTTCTAGCCTTTTCACATCTATAATGTAGTTATTTTCTAAGGTAATCTTGTTTTGAATTCCTTATTGAAGAGACCTTATAACAGCTTATGGTGTTTTATGCGTACATTTTTGAAGAGTTTGATGAAGTACTGCTGTAAACTCTTAAGATGATAAGTTGCATGAATAGCCACATTTAATGACAAAAAATGAATCCGAGATAGATACAATACTAAGGGATTAGTTTAAAAACAATCTATAATATGATTGCCTAAGGTTTCCTCAGATAATTCATCTCTAAATAGAGGAAAGAGATGTCCTATAGAATCCTCGGTTTCACAGAGTGAAAATAACATTTTCTTCTGCATACTTTAATGTAAACACAAAAGCAAAATAAAATGAAGCACCTACCTCTCTAATTTTTTCGGGTTATTTTCCCGAAACCCAAAGGGTATTTTTTTCTTACTAAAGACCAGATTTGTGGAACTTGAGAAACATTTCCTACATTACCTTACTGGAGGACATTCCCAATGTATTTCCCTATCTTTTCCTTCACTGCTTGTAATAATTGATGTCCATTTCCTTTCTGAGAGCTTCTTTTAGAGTTTAGTGGTCCATGCTGGCGTAGAGCCCAATATGAGCTTTTTGTATTTTTCAGCTTTGCTTTCTTACGTTTCTTATCTAAGGTCAGGTGAATTGAACCTACTGTTTGTGTTGCCACTTTCTGAAGTGCTTTTCTGTTACTGAGTGTGACAAGTACAGCAATGTGAATCATGGTTTGCCAGTGACTTCTCAGACAAATTAACTTGATATATATAGAGAGACTTTTTCTCTCCACTGCTGGATCTGCTGATGTTTGAGAACTGGCCTTGGTTGCTCTTCTTCCACATGTATGAGTTTCTCTGAGCCTGCTTCTGGCTCTGCTTAATGCAAAACTGCCCTAGTGGAGCAGTTAAAACTGCTACAGTCTGTCAGAATGTTAGTTCCTAACATTAGGAGTATTTTAGCTGAGAGGCAGGAAAATCAGGATCTTAAGAATGAGTATTGGCTAACTCATGTGATTTCTGCAAACTAACGTGAATATTGGCCCAGAGATTCATTCACTACTGCAGTGTTTAGCTCTATAAATACAGTGGTGCTAACCATAAAATTGTATTGTCTTTCACACTGAAAGTAGCTGTTACTGCAACTGTGCTTAGGCGAAAAAAGCATGTTGCTTGATGCCTTTAAAAACTTCCTATGCTAACAGTTGGTATTATTGCAGAAAAATGACCAGAATTTTAAATGTGTCTAAACACAAGATGAGGAATGATTTATTGTCTGTAAACAGTTGAAAAGACTCTTTTGAAATCAATTGCAGATAATGAAAGAGAATTAATGGTGGAAAGAGAAGATGTTACCTTCCCCCCGCCCCCCCCCAGTTTTTAGGTGACTATTGCTGAACTAACACATTGGAAATTTGCATGTTTCTGAGCCAGTGAAGCAAACAAAGAGCTTCTATGTGTGAAATGCTATCAAAGTATCTACCCAAGTCTTCACATTTCCTACTTCTGTTGAAATTAAGTATACCACTTTGTTTGAAACCGGCTAGACTTCTAAAGGCAGTTTTGAGGAGCCACTTAAAATGTACTTCAATTTTCTTTCTAATTCTGTGTGCTACAACATTTAAAAATGTTTTTATCTATATGTAGTATTTCTACAAATACTGGAAACTTTTGTTCCTCAAATGTCTTTGTCTAGAGAGTAATTATGTCTGTGCTGATTAGAGTACACCTCTACACAGCATAATCCTCATTTACAGAAGACTTTTTTTTTTCTCCGCTACCCAATTTGTTTCTATCCACATGGAGAAGCAGTTTTATATAAGATCAGTCTCAGTTTTCCATGAAGAATATTGATCGTACACTGACAACACGTTTCTAAACATAGAAAATGTATTTATGTGTGTTTTGAGTAACACTGAAAAAAGTGGCTGTGCAATGGGGTTTTTTTGCAGAATAGGCATAATGCATCTGTTAATTTTGGCTTTGATGAAATACATTACCTCAAGGAACTCAGATACTATTTTGTAAAAAGAAAGGAGTAAAAATCTATGAAACAAGGTCTTGTGAGTGGCAGATTTGACTAGTAGATGAACCAGGCAAAAGAAACTAGTTTTTCTGATACATCAAATACGAGATGCAGATGCTAATTTGTGAAGCCCAAAAACAAGTATCAAGGAGTTTTATGGGCCCCATTGCCTTTCAGGTTCATAGTATACTAGCAACAAGCATGTGTGTCTCTTTTGTAGAATAAATAGCACAATTAATTTATCAAACTCTTTGCATTTTTTGTGTAAAAGAAAAAAAAAGAGGGTAAATTGATCTGAATAAATTGATTTTGTGTTTTATTCCATTAGTCTTGTGAGAATTAGTATCTCAATGATACCGTCATAAAATTCTTGTTTCTTACACTTCATGTGTTTGCAGACGATGCTAAGCTGGGAGGAAGTGTTGGTCAGCTTGAAGGTAGGAAGGATCTGCAGAGGGACCTGGACAAGGTGGATTGACAGACTGAGTCCAGTTGTATGAAATTCAACAAGGCCAAGCATTGGGTCTCGTATTTGGGTCACAAGAACCCCATGCTGTGCTTTGGCCTTGGGAAGGTGTGGCTGGGAAACTGCTCAGTAGAGGAAGAACTATGGGTGTTTCCAACAGTGGAACAGAAGCAAGCAGTGTGCTCAGGTGACCAAGAAGGTCAGCAGCATTCTGGCCTGTAGCAGAATAGTGTGACAAGCAGGACCAGGGAAATTTTTTTTTTTTTTTCCCCTCCTGTCTGCTAGGCAGTGGCAAGGCAATACCTTGAGTACTGTGTTCAGCCGTATCTGTCTGAGCCAAAGGTGTGAGAAAGAAGAGACATTTTAAAAGCTGTGTCCTGATTAATTAATGTGACAAAACCAAATGTAATTGTAAATAGGACCAATTCTAGAGAAAGTTTGCTTTTTTTGGAGCACTTGTGTCAAGCTTCCAGCATTATTTTGGCATTCTTGGATTCAGTTCTTACTGCTTCCTTTTAAACAGGATGTTTTTTACAGACTTTGTTATGGTCACACTTGGCATTGGGTAGAGTTGAATGCTCTGTGTGCATTCTGCTGCTCGCACTCTATATCTAGATCCTGATGAGGAGTAAATAGGAGGAGTGTGATCACTGAGTCTGAAGGTGGTAGAGAAAAATCAATGATTGTTCTATCCTGTGTTTGTGGTCTGAGGAAAAAATGTCCCAAGTCATTTCTGGCTATGAAGGTTTGCCCTCTGCAGCTGTCTTTGGGGTGTAAGTAGAAGTATTTGGAGATAAGCTGTACTAAAGCTTCTAAGTCTGTCAGAATTGATATATCTTCTTTTACCTTGTAATGCAGAGGTGATCCAGCAGAGCCACCAGGTGCTGTTGCAGACTGGTGGCCTGGTCGGAAGCCCAGCTGACAGGTGGTGTTAGACAGGAGTGTTTTATGCTACTTTATTGAACACCTTGCTTTGAAAAAGGTGATCAGATTCTGGCCAGCAGCTGGGAACATTTCCAGCACTGGTGTGTCTGGCTGTTGTATGGTTTAGTACTTTTAACACGTGGTCAGCAGTCATAATCAAACAACCAGTCTTTCTGAGCTAAATAAATGTGATGTACATTTCTGTACCTGCACATTTCAAATTAAAGGTTTTATAACTGTATTTATTAAAAAAACCCCATTTACTTCATTATTAGAAAACAAGGTGTCAGATTCTCTATGGGAAAGTTACTGGTTTGATCTTTTTTTTCTAAAGAACAGTACTCATTAAAATTCGGTATTTTCTTGCACTTGATTGACATGGGAGCAGAAGAATAGGATAAGGCTTAATTTTCACTCAATTCTGGTGCACCTTTTCTTCAAGTATGTAATTCTCTATGTAGGAAAATATGACAAAGAGCACAATAATCCAGGATTTAATTTCATTGATTCAAGTTCTCATTTCTCATCCAAGTTCTTAGAACTTGAAATAAAAGAGGAAGAATGACAAAAGGGAACATAAGTGGTTACTTTCTGGTTATACTTAAAGTTTACCCTTTGCAACAACTTTATGATACATTTGGGTATCTACAGTAGTTTATGAGTGACTGGAGAATTTGTTTTCAGCTTTGAATGTGTATTCTTGAGGGCTGGTATATGTTAAACCAACAGTTGATACTCATAATTAATTTTCACAGTGATAATTGTTTAAAAATCTTCTGAATCAGAATACATTTTATTTCAATACTTTGCTGGTAGTTTTCTAACAGCCCTCTGACAACAGCAATTGTTTTCAAAGTTGAAGACATATTTCATTTAAAACAGCTACATTTCCTCCTGCTTTCCAGATAGTACAGTTAGGAGTGCAGCTGTTTCCTACTAAATTAAAAGCATTAATCATTTTCTTTTACTTATTAAATCAAATAGCTGCTGCAATAGTCTCTGTATATAGTATATTGTTGACTGGTTTCACTATTGTAGAGCAAACGATTCAAATGATTCAACCATGGCATCATTTGATATGAGTCTGGGATATTTTGTATTGCAATCAAAGAATGAATTGTGTCTAATGCCTCAAGAAGTGAATAAATTTAGGGTGCACATATCTCATTTAGCTTGCATTTTAAAGTCCTGCTTGTATATCAGACTATGTAACAGAAAGTTGTAGTTTGGGCTGGGTGCCCTCTGCTACAGGGGTGTTTCCTGTGTCCAGAAGTCCAGCCCAGTGGGTGGACACAGGAAATTAGGTTATTTCCTACCATGATCCCTTGCACCACTATAAGTTTCACGGCGGAGTCTGGAACTTCTTCTTTCCTTCCTCCTCGCCAGAAGGAGCCCTGGGGGTTTTGGGTGTACCCTCAGGTGGGGATGGGATCTTTCTGGGTCTGTTTTGGGGTTCTTCTTGTCACTGTGTTTCTAGTTCTCTGCACACACTCACTGTTCTCTATTTAAACTTTCCATCACTTTTGCAATCTGTTTGTCTGAGTCGTCATTTCTGCGCGTGGTGGGGAGGGGGTCTGCCCCAACCCATTACAGAAGTGTAACACCAGCAGATGCAATTGAAGAATCAAATAATAAAAAAGGGGCTGAACTACTGCTAGGTGAAGAATAGCAACATTCATTTATTAATTATCAGCATGAATTTCTGCTGTAAAATGAGAGCTCATCTGTCATCATCCAGGAACAGAGATTCTTGGCACGTTGGTTAGTTGCAGGATAGCTACAGATTATTACTGGGATTGTGAAAAAATATGTGACCCCCAAGGTGATTTAGAAAACAGATAAGTATGAATGTTTCTATAGGCAGCATTTGTTGAGACTTCATCAGAAAGCTATATGTAATTTCCTTTAATCAAAAAGTCCTACTGAATTAGATGAAAAAGTTGTTGAATGTTCAGAAGAATGGAATGTCCGCTCCAGAAATGAACTTTAAAATATCTTGGTTTGTTTAGTTGAACTGGGAGACATGATAAGATACATTAGGAGAATAAACAACAGGAGGGAAAAAGAAAATAGTGTTATTGCAGGATTAAGTGAAAGTGAGATTTAATTGATTTAGAAAAGGGGTTTTAATACATAGGATCTGTGGTAACAAGGCACTAGATTTGATGGCCTGAAGAGGTTTCTTTCAGACTTTCATTCATCTAATGACATTGCTGCTGTTAATGTTACACATCTGTGAGATGATAATATCTAGTTGGATGCACTACTTGTATTGAAGACAGGTGGAATGTGAACAGGCTGCCATTCCCTTGAAGCAGAAGATGGATACTACAATAGGTTCTAAACCCTTGTCAGTACTGATTGCTAATGATCCATGGTTTAGGTGATCATACACAGTAGAATAACCAGCCAACAATAATTATTAAATATTCTTACACCTGGGTATTTGTGTTCACTTGGTACAAATTATAACAACCTGCAGTATCTAAATAAGAATATTTTACAGCCCTTGAACCCATGGTTCTCAGTTACTCAATTTTATGTATGGCAGTGAGAGTCAGGTCATGGAAATTATGCCCATCCAGCACATTTTTAAAAAAAATTTTTTCTTCTTCCTCTTCTTCTTTTTGCTGAATTTGTTACATTTTAACAGGATCACAGAGTGGTAAGGGTTGGAAAGGATCTCTGAAGATCATCTAGTCCAACCACTCTGCCAAAGCAGGATCACGGGAATGTATCTAGGTAGGTTTTGAAAGTCTCCAGAGAAGGAGACTTCACAGTCTCTCTGGGCAGCCCATTCCAGTGCTCCATCACCCTCATAATAAAGAGGTGTATCGAACTGTGTACCAGTTTGTGCTCATTGCCGCTTGTCCTGTCACTGGGGACCAGTGAAAAGAGACTGGCCTTATGTTCTTGACAACCACCCTTGATGATCAGATCCCCTCTCAGCCTTCTCCAGACTGAACAGCCCCAGGTCTCTCAGCCTTTCCTAATAAGACAGATGTTCAAGTCCCTTAATCATCTTTGTAGCCTGCTGTTGGACTTTCTCCAGTAGTTCCTTGTGTCTCTTGAACTGGGGAGCACACAAGTGGACACAATACTCCAGAAGAGGCCTCACTAAGACAGACTAGAGGAACAGGAGAACCTCCCTTAAACTGCTTGTCACCCCAGGAATTTAACAGGTTACAGTTCTGTTTAATTAGTTATTTTATTTATACTGAAACACAGCAACATTCAGCCCAATAATCGCAGCAGAGCCATAAATGGATACTAGGGAAATCTAAGGACAGCACAAGGTTATGTAACACTTGTCCCTGAAGCCCTCTTGTCCCCCAGCTGTTTTCTGCTCAGTGAATCCTGGGTTGGATGATACTTGGAGGCAGTTAGTAAACCACAAATGATTTCAATTAACTCCTTTAGTGTGGATGTTGATAAGTGGTTACTTTTTGCTTCTCTTTTTTTCATGAGATTGTCAGACATCACTGTAGCTGGTGTAATTTAGAATAGGAGTATTATGCCATAAATTGTATCCAGCTGCAATAGGCAACAAAACATAAGAACTGGGAGAACACCCTTTTGCTTAAAGTGATTTAATAGTTTTTTTCCTCAAGATGACTGATACCTAGTCTGTTAATTTATGATCACGATGCAACAATCTTTATCACATACATAGCTGAAATCTGGAACAGAGAGGAAAAACATGTAATGCTATGTTTGAAAATGGAAATATGTATGTTATGATGATAAAAATATCAAGCACTCCCTACCAATGATGTATTCTAGTCTCCCTTTCTTTTGCTAAGAATTTAAAACAGCATTCAAATTTATTTTGTTTTAATATCAGCTTTGAAGATAAACAGGACATGGTAATTTTTAGCTAGGATTTTAAACCAAAGATAGATGCTGTTGGAAGTCATCAGGAGTGGAATGATGAACTTCACTACGATTCTCTGAAATTGGGATTATGCAGAACTACTTGAAATCACATTTCAACTCAAAAATGTTGAAGTGAATCCCTAAATCCCTGCCTTCCCTCTGGTATTGCAATGAATAATGAACACTCCATATTTTACTTGCTTAGTTGATCAAAGCAGTGGATTTCAGAAGTCTCACTGGGCATATCTTTTCTTCCTGAAAGGACTGAGATTGATTTTTAGTATTTTGATTCTTTAAACAACCTGACTTTTATAAACTGCAGTTTATTTCATTTTCACAGACAATCCTGTGAAGTCTTGCATTTTTAATGTCATATCTTACTGACAATTTAAAAACCGTTTAAATAATTTCAAAATAAAAAATTTGCCTGAAACCCTAAATTAAAGGTGTACTTTAGATTATGACTGAATTCTTTCACTGAGTTTGCAGATTTAAGTCAATCTGGAGCTGACAGTTCTGAGCTAGCATCTGTCAAGCACTGGCAGTAACGTAATACTTATGCTAAAGCTTATTACATTGACCTCATAGTCAATGGGTTTAAGAGAAACATCCTTGGTAAAAAAATTACATCAGAAGCGTTCTTCCTGATTGGCTTAACAATGCTGTTACTATTAACTTTATAGTGTGCTACCTAAGGAATAATTAAACCAGATGGCATGTTAAACCTAACTGAAAGAATAAAGACATTTTTACTTTTAACTTGATCAGAATTAGGTAAAACAACATATGTTCATGTGCATTACTATTCCTTTAACTACATATTAACTGCTTTCCTTAATACTCTTCCTGGTGATCTGAGAGCTCTGTCTTTTGGGGAAAAAAACAACAAAACCCCAAACCCTGCAAAAAATCCAAAAATCCCCAACACAAAACAACCAAAAACCCAACCAAATAAAAAACCACAAACCCAATAACAAAAACCAAAATGCAAAAAAAAAAAAAACCAACCCCAAACCAGTCCTACTTTGTATGTGTCCTTTCTGACTCTGATCACTGATATCCCTGTGTTGTTTTGTGGGTTTTTTGTGTGATTTAAATAAGCAGGTTGCTTCCTGCAGCATTCTCAAACTCTGTGAAATTGAAATACAGGCTGTTTTGGGCCATGTTCAGGTTATACAAATTGGATCAGGTACATCCAAAAAAGGATTTGGAGGTTGCCTTTAAAGAAGCACAGCTTGCACAAATGAACAGATGCAACAGATGTTGAGGAGGGAATTATAAATACTCTAATTCCTGTTACATGGTCCTGACTTGCCACCATTCCTCTTTAGCAATGCCATGGAGTGCTAATCAAAGTGAGTAAGACACCACACCACATACATTATAACTAAAGTCTCTCTACTGCCCATGAACCAGAGCTCTGCTATGTTATTCACCAGAGCATAAAATACTATTAGAATTACCACTGTCATACCAATAACTCTCTTCAAACACTGGCAGTGTTTACCTCTTGAAGATTTGTGAATGGAATGCAGCTTATGGAAATATGTAGTCCCATTGCTTGAACCGATATGAAATTAAATGAGAGTGGCAACACCCAGGTGAGATTTATGATTATAATGCATTATGGAATAATGTTTTATTTTCACATCTGCTTCTTATCCAGGTGCTGTTAAAAGCACTGCAAGTGATTCATAAAATGTAGGTAGCTGTATCTTGATTTTGTGGAGGGTTTTGAATAATGGGCTATCATTTGCTTGATCATTTTATATGCTGCTTAGTGTATACTACTCTTGAGTCACAATGACCTGTTCAATCAACTGGCAAAATGTAGAGTTAACAGTGATCTTAGGAAGAAATTCTTCACTACAAGGGTGACAAGACTCTGGAATGGTTCTAGATGTCCCCTCCCTGGAAATGTTCAAGGCCAGGTTGGATGGGGCATAAGTAACCTGATCTAGTTGAGGGGTGTCCCTGTGCATGGCAGGGAGGTTGGATTAGATTATCTCAAAGGTCTCTTCCAGCCTAGGCCATTCTATGATTATCTTCTGTTGTGACTGGACAAACGTTAGTTGGGATTTAGTTGCTAGGAGAGCTTCAGGTGCTTCAAGTGGGAGAGAAAAATTATCTATGATGTCTAATATTTTCTTCAACTCTACATTTCTTTGAGTTACAATGACGTCTGTAAAAGTGGGATGAGTTGTCAACCAGTCTAAGAACATTAATGTTATAAAGTACAGAGACTAATTTAAACAGAAAAGACCCTTGATCCCTTGCTTTTGTCTAAATAGAGGAACGATGTGTTAAAGGAATATACTTAACAGGTTTAGCAATTTTTCATTTAGCCAAGCTAAGTGTTTATATCTGTTTGTATCCAAGCATTTGTATCATCAGAGTTTGCACATAAGTAATGTATTACCTGACAAGTAAGTGTTGGTGTTGGTACATGGCAATGTTTCAGTCTGATTCTATATACGATGCTACTGCCATTTTATTATACTTTGAGCACTTTTGTTGAATTCTATCCCTTCACTGGGCTTCAGTCATATATGACACAAGTTTCTGTTACAGAATCAAAGAATCACAGAGAGGTTGATGTTGGAAGAGACATCTGGGCTCATCTGGTCCAACACCTCTGCTCAAGCAGGGTCATTCAGAGCTGGTTGCCCATGATTATGTCCATATGTGTTTGCTTGGTGTTTTTTTTTGTTTTGTTTTGTTTTGGTTTGGTTTGTTTGTTTGTTTTTTTTTACTATCTCTGAAGATGGAGTCTACAACTTCTCTGCGCAACCTATGCCAGTGGTCAGTCATCCTCACAGTAAAAATGTGTTTTCTCGTGTTCAGAGAGAACCTCCAGTATTTGTTGTGCCTGCTGCCTCTGGTCCTGTCACTGAAAGGCACCTGACTGTTGTCTTTGCAACCTCCTTTCAGGTTTTTATATACATTGAGCCTTCTCCAGGCTGAACAGCATGTTCATGCCTTATAGCAAGAAGTCCAGAACTGGATGCAGTACATGAGGTGTGGCCTCACCAGTGCTGAGGGGAATCACAGAATGGGTTGAAAGGGACCTCCCGAGATCATTGAGTCAAACCACCTTGCCAAAAGCAGGACCACCTTCCTCCACCTGCTGGCAGCAGTCTGCTCTGCTGTTGTAAGGGCTCATTGCTGGCTTAGTGTCAAGATACTTCCTGCCAAGACCCCTGTATGTTTTCTACTGAGCTACTTTCCAGCTGATTGGTGCACAGCATATACTGGTGCACATCTTGTTGAACTTCATGAGGTTCCTGTTAGGCTGTTTCTCCAGGCTGCTGAAGTCCCTCTGGATGACATCAGGCCTCTGGGATATTCACTATTCTTCCTAGTTTGTTGTCATCTGCAAGCTTGCTGAGTGAGCACTCTGTCCCATCATCCCTATCATTAGTAAAGTTGTGAAACAGAACTGGAGCCTCTATTGACCCCTGTTAGTTACTGGCTTCCAGTTAGGCTCTCTGGCACTGATCCTCTGGGTCTGGCCATTCTTCTGCTTTTCAGTCTACCTCTCTATCTGTGCATCCAGCCTATACTTCAATTGCCTCCCTTAACTGTCATAGACAGGCTGTATTAAAAGCCTTACTGGAGTTAGACAGTGTCCAGAGTCTCCTTGTCTACCAAGCCAGTCAGTGTTGGTTAGAAAAGATACTTGCTCTTTTCTTCAGGAGTGTTTTAATGTAGCTTAGAGTCAAATACAACTTGGAGGTGAAACTTTACTAAAGAAGGATGCAGAATAAGATATAAAAGGAAAATAGAAAGTAGAAATTCTGCCTACCTAGAAATCACTGAAAAATAATGTAAAGAAATGTTTTCTTACTGTAACTTGAAGAAATTTATGGGTTTAACCTATACAGCAATTCATAAAATCTTTGCACAAGTCCCCAGTTATGGGATTGTATGTGAGAATCGTGAAATATAGTGGGGCCAATCCAGCCAGTTCCAGCACTGTGAGCTGAAATACAGCTGACAGACCATTTTCCAAGGAGGTGGCTACTGCCACAAGTGAGCCAGAATGGCCTCAATTGTGGAACCAGTGGCTGTTTATTGAGAGGTTCCTACATGCTTTACTTCACTTTCCCACAGCCTACTAACCCTTGAGCCCACTGTTTTGTTTTATTCTAACTGATACTTTTTTCCCCCAACTGCTTTTCTCATCTGCTTTGAAGATACAGCATTTTTTTATCTCCAGCTCCCATCCTTTCTCACATGGTTTTGAGGTATAACATCACTTACCATCCTCTTGGCTTCCACATAGATGTGAAGGCTAGCTAAACATTCCATTAACTACTCCCATGGGTTCTCACACCCAATAATTTTGACAATGATGACTGATTTGAAAATGGTGAAGACAATATCTATTAAACAAACCTAGGAAATGAAGCAATTCTTAGGATGCTTGCTACACAAATGCTTTCATTTGCAGCTGTTGTCCTAAAGCACTAGACTGATTTTTCTGCTACAGCTACGTCTAGCCATGTCATAGGATCTTTTACCTTCAGTGAGTTTTAAAGCCAGTGTGGTAAAGAAATGGAAATGTTGTAAAAGAGCTATGGAGAATAAGGAACAATTACAGAAGAAATAAGACTGCATAAATAGAAAGTTTAGTTTTCTATGTGCTTGAAATCAATCACACATCTTGTTGAGATGCCCTGTGAATGCTAATCAAGATAAAACTAATTAAAGCCTTCAGAAATTATGCTAAAATAATACCCCGATTCTTTCATAAACCATGTAACCCTTCTAGAATTCTGCAGGAACATGATTGTGTATAAAATATAGCAAGACCTTTTCTCAAAAATTTGACCTTGTTCTACTAGCTGGCAAAAAATCTTATCCCTTTCTATTTTTAGTTATTAACAAAAAAACCAGTGGGTCTTACTGCTAAACTGTGTTGTTATGTGTTGAAGGAAAGCACTCAACAGTCTGAAAGGAAAAGGGTATCTTTCAAATTTTTTTCACACTTGAACTTAGAAATAGATAACTCTTTTTTTTTTTTTTTCAAGCTAGTTTTGCTTCTTTGCTTTAATCTTCTAGGTTGTTTTGGGTTTTTTTCATTAATTCTGTTAACTTTCATGTGTTACTCTTTCTAGTAGGCTTTTCCAATAAAGGATTTAGCAAAAATCAACACAACATGTTGTATAGCATTGAACACTGCATAGTTCTGCCCTTTACATCCTTGGACCTCTGGCAGACTTTAACTTGTTTTGGAGAATGGTTGATGGCATCCCCTGGGAAGTACTCCTGAAGGATCAAAGGAGTCCAGGTAGGCTGGACATACCTTAAGAGAGAAATCTTCAAGGCACAGGAACAAGCTGTCCCTGTGCATTGGAAAGTGAGCCAACAGGGTAGAAGACCAGCATGGCTAAGTAGAGAGCTTTGGGTAGAACTCAGGAAGAAAAGGGAAGTCTACTAGCTATGGAAGAAGGTTTGGGCAACCAGGAAGAGTGCAAGGCTCTTGTGAGGATGTGTAGGGAGACAATTAGAAAGGCCAAAGTTCACCTAGATCTAAATCTGGCCAGTGTCATTAAGATAATGAAAAGTGCTGTTATAAATATGTTAATGGTAAAAGAAGAGCTAGGGAGAATGTTCACCCACTAGTGGATGCAGAAGGGAACCTAGTGACTAAAGACGGGGAAAAGGCTGAATTTGTCAGCAATACCAATTGCTCCTTGAGAGTGCAGCCCCTGGAAGTAGAAGACAGGGATAGGGAGCTAAAAGCAGCCCCCACAATCCAGAAGGAAATGATCAGTGACCTGTTGTGCCACTCAGCTGTGCACAGGGGGACTGGATGAAAGCCACCCAATGGTACTTGAGGAGCTGGCAGATGTGCTCACCAAGCCATTCACCATTAATTGTCAACACTCCTGGCTAACTGGGGAAGTCCCACTTGACTGGAAGCTAGCAAATGTGATGCCCATCTTCAAGAAGGGCCAAAAGGATGATTCAGGGAATTGCAGGGCTGTCAGTCTGACCTTAGTGCCAGGAAAGGAATGATCTGCCTATGGCAGTGGTGGAGTCACCATGCCTGGGAGTGCATAAGCAGCATATAGACCTGGCACTTAAGGACATGGTTTAGTATTGACCCCTCAGTGCTGAGTCAAATGTTGGATTGGATGATCTTGGGGGTCTCTTCCAAGAAGGCATATTCTGGTATTCTTATACTGCCTCAAGCTAATTTAAATGTCAACCAAAGGAGTCAGTGCAGGATAGTTCTTTACAAACAAGTCAATGCTTATTTCAAGTAGACCCAGCTTGATTTATGAAAAACAAGGTTGTTTATGAAACATATGACAGACATGTAAACAAGAGGGAAAAGGGTAGTGTACAGTAGCAGACGGGAGCTCAAAGCACATCAGCAAATTGCCTAGACAGCCAAATTAAGAAGTTACATCTATTCCAGGCCAGCTTTCTCACTGAAGCAGTCTTTAAATTGCTACTTATGTTTCATTAAATAGTGTGGTATAAACACTGCTGATGTTATAAAAACTAAACAAGAAAATTAAAAAATCTTAAGAGAACAACTGTGAGTGTTAGTGTAGATTATGTCTTCTCTTTGGAATTTGGGTCTAGACTAAATTAGTATTCCTCTGTTAGGATGTCTAATTATTTTTCTAAAATTCAGTTTCTGAAAACTGAAATGGTAATTGTTTGCTGCAGTGTTTGCCAACAACTGGTACTGTCAACAGTAGATGGAAGTTTTCCACCTTGCAGAATGATGAGAAAAAAGGGAAGAATTAATGCAGTGAAAGCATCGGGCTCTCATCATCAGAAGAGAGCATAGTAGTATTGCTTACTGCAAATACACTGAATTTTTCAGTTCCAGATATTCTGTCTTATTTGCAAGATAAACTGGATGTGGCAAATTTGTTGATGCTCTGGATTAGAAGGGTTGGGGATAGCAAATCCTGGAGTGTCAAACATTGTGCCTGACTTCCTGACATAGAATTAGTTTAATGAAAACTCCACATACAAGTTGTTTTAAAAAAGAACTCATGAAAAGAAAAGAAAAACAAAAGGGGAAGAACAGAGAAATCCTACACAGTTATTTCTAAATTCCCTAGATTTGTCTGAAAGGTCTGAAACATCATCAATCAATTCATTCTATTCCATCAAAGATGCTGGAAATACTGAAGTGATATAGAATGCCATAGAGTGTTCAAACCTAGAAGATAATATTCTCCTTTGATCTAACACTTGAAAATTGAGCTTGGAGATAAGAATATATGAAGTGCTCATGATGGATACCAAGGGTCCAAGTGGCCGGGGAACACAAAAGTCTGTCCATTTTTTGCAGTCTGGAGTTGGTTAGCATGAATTATTTATCCTGAACATCTGTGTCCACAGTAGATAACCCAAGGCAGTAACTTTTCATATGTATTTGGGTTTTCTGGCTTCCACACTATCTGAAGACCACACTGTGATATTCCTGCATTTCTGTTAGGGCAACAGAAACACAGTCTTAATTTTGCAAAGAGCACATTTTGAATTAAGATGTGGTTTGAATATATATCTTTCAATGCATTTGCATAATAGTGTAACTAGGAGAAGACAACTTGTTCTTATTCTTCATGAATCTTCACCAGTTTGTTTAGTTTGGTTTTAAAGCCCAATACATTGACAAAAAGGCAGCTTTCTTCAGCTCTTTCTTGACTAGAAATGGTGATATAACTATTCTTGAGACATACACTTACCAGCAAATTCTATTCTCTTAAAAGAACTTAAAACAGGATGCTTGAGCTTCTTGTGTTTCGATATTTCATGGTAAGCTGAATATTTTATTGTTTCTTAACATTTAACATTATTCAAGTTTAGAAGGTGATAAACCTCAATCAGTGGTGTTTAAATGTTAGAAAAATTGCTGGGTTTTATTTGGCATAATATTCTAAAGCTAAGCAGGGAAGCTATGAAGTCCATTTAATTAAAAGAGACTATAAATAAATAAGTTTTAATAACTTCTTAAAAGCAACCCACATTCCCACCCCCAACCTTGTTTCTGCAGGTTCTGGTAGTATCTGCAAACTCTGTTCCTATGAAAAATTGAACCACTTCAAAGACAATTTCTAAGTGCTTAATCTTCAGATTTTGTACTTCAGTATGTAAATACTGATGCATAATGCCAGAAACAGCTATAGCCAGCTATAATAAAGGAGCCTTCTACTCAGGAAGGATCACTGACATGTTTTGACTTTTGATACAAGATTTTGCTTTAGAATAACAATTGGTGTAACAACAGTAACAGAGCTCTCTGTCAAGGTCCAGCGTAAGGCCTATTCTCCTGTTAGTTGAACCCTGATAGTGAGGGGTAGTGGATGGACTTTTTCTAGGTGAATTTTAATTTGCAGGTGAAAGAGCATGTTATGTATAGTCCATTTGCATTATTGTCTAGTTGCCATAAGTCATTGAGAACAATAAAAAAAGGTAGAATCCAGTTAGATTTCCAGGAACAAGTTAAAATCTTGGATGTTTCTGTCTCTACTTTGGTGTAACAAACAATACTTTAACAAGGTGCCCTAAATAAATAACTTTGTATTTGAAAATTCATAATGAATTGAAAGAGACAGGGTAATTTTTCATTCAACCTGGAGTGTTATTTACTTTCTGACCTGGTACTTAAAATACTGATACATAATGCCAAAAGGTAAATTATTTTGAGATAGATTTAATTTAAATTTCATTGCATTTCTGTTTGAAATAGGGGATTTGGCATTCATTTCTTTCCCTTCACTTTGAAGATCTTTCACTTTTAATAATTCTGTTGCTTAATGCCCTAATCTGTTTATTACACTACAACTTAACTTGAACAATGCTGCTTCTATTCAAAATAAACAGATTTAGTATGTCTGTGAAATAGACTTCTGTATAGTAGGATGCTTTACCATCTAGAACAGCTTGGAAGTTTCTGAATACTTAAGAAATTATAATGCCAGTGGATTTAGCATTTGTATATCTGCAGGCTCATGCTTATTCAGTTGTACCAAGGCAGCTTAAGCTAATATCTAATCTTCTTATGGAATAAGTTCTCCCTATAACAACAGGATTGTGCATAACAAGCTTGAACAACCATTTGGCTCCAACTGCTGTGTGAAAGGGAGGGAAGGAGGAGTTGCTTAACTTTTTATTATTTGCAAAAGGTCTATTTACAGCTATCCTTGCATATATAGGACAACTGAAGAGTCACACTGTGATGATGCCATACACTCAACTCACAGGAACTAAAAAGTCATGAATAAATTATTCAAAATTGTCCATCTTGATGCTTTCCTTTATGCCAGCATTCCATCAAAAGGAAAAACAGGAAAAAAGCACAGAAAAATTATTTTAGTGCTGTATTGAGCTTAGGTGTATATGACAATGGAAAAAAAAAGTGGATGAAACTCAGTTCTCTCCGTATTAGAAGGGAAAACAAGTTGAAAATGCTTAGCTATGTTTTCCTGAAAAATAGCATTAATTACATACTCATTTTCTGTTTCTGACAAAAATTAAACTAATCCCTGCTTCTGAAGCATAGAAATCTAAATTGTATTAATTTATTTCAGACTTGCACATTTTACCAAAAAAATGAAGTGACTTAGTTATATGTGAATCTTACTCTATGTTCATTGCCTATTTTGCTCAGCACTTTAAGTTGTACTCCATTGGCAAAATTCCTTCAAGGAGCAGTGTAGATTCTCTGTAGTGGAATGATAAGCCAAATGAGTTAATAAATAAAGGAGCAGTATGCATAGCAAATATATGAAGAGATTCAAGAGGTGGTGTAGGAGAAGAAATAGTGTGAGGAGTTGGATAGTTTTTGCTTTTTTGTAGTATAAAAGACCAAATAAATCTCTCTTGTACATTTCATTGATCCCATCAGTGAGCTGAAATAACACAATAGCCAAGATGAATCTACCTCCTGATCTACATCCAGATATTGTCTTCTCTTCAACAAGAAGTGCAGCCAAAAGTGTCCAAGGAGAAAACTAATAAAATAAGCTTTCCTATGCATACCATCTATCAAAGTCCAATGATGTAATCTTGACCCTCTTCTTGCATTGTGTACACAACTCATGTTTTTATTGTGTTACTGTTTTTTGAACCCATACTCACTTTTGAGCGTGCTAGAAGAATGCTAAGTAACCTTCATGTAAGATATTAAGTTATAAAACCATTGATAATCATAAGCTATAAGATCATGATATTTTTTAAAAAATAACTTAGATACTTCTTCATTATTGAAGAATGTGAGAAATTAAATTGAAGATTTTATCTATTTCTGCTGGAGATCCAAGAAATTTGATTTCCCATTTCACATAAAAATCCAAACTGAATTAAAAAAAATATGTATATATAAAATTTATTTATTCATTTATTTATGACAAGAAGTGTATAATGTAGAAGCTTCTCAGTTTAGGATAACTTCTAAGGAAAATACTGACAGTACAAATAATTAATTTTGTTGCTTAAAAAGCACATGTTTCCTGTATGTCCTCATATGATTCACTATTTTTCTTTGAATTAATATTTGTCCTCTAACCAATACAAGAAGCTTCTTTAAAGTAGACATTTGATATAAATGTAGGGTTCTCTTCATCTTACTAGAAACTAAATGAGACTTTATTTTGCCTGTGGAGTCACGTTAATTTAGATAAAACACAATCAGAATATGCAAACAATGCACATCATATCCTTCACAATTATTGCTTCATACAGACAACTTGCTTTTAATAAAATATGGCTTGATTAATTTTTTTAATGAATTTTGGTGCACCAGGTTCACTTGTTTTGTTTGAAACAGAAATACCTTATGCCTAATTGTGTTATAAGTTTAGAATACTGCAAGGTTTATGAATAAGATTTGTCATTCTAGAATTGAATATGTTTTAGAGTAGCTGCCTACAGAAAAGCTATTTGCAGCTTGTTTGACCTCTCATTGATGTAGTACTGCCGAATCTTTTTCTCCCTTGTCTTCAGCTTTTGTTCTTTTATTTCAAACACCCTTAATTATATTTTATTCTCATCACCACACTGAAGCAAAAGGATAATAACAAATCCATTAGATTTCATTAAACTGATGATTAAAGGCAGAGATTCTAAAGGACTATTTACAAGATGAAGAAGTTTTATTTAAAAGTACGGCTTCTTGGATCTGTCATATCCTAATACATCTTTATAGCTGTAACTGAAAACCAGCAGAAAATGGTTCTAACCTATTAAGTATAAGGAAAAAAAAAAGTTACAAGGACTAGTATTATAGTCACAGTATTACAGTATAACTAAGGTTGGAAGAGACCTCGAGGATCATCGAGTCCAACCTGTCTCCACAGACCTCATGACTAGACCATGGCACCAAGTGCCACGTCCAGTCTCCTTGAACACCTCGAGGGTTGGTGACTCCACCACCTCCCTGGGCAGCCCATTCCAATGATGAACGACTCGCTCGGTGAAGAACTTTCTCATCACCTCAAGTCTAAACTTCCCCTGGCGCAGCTTGAGACTGTGTCCCCTTGTTCTGGTGCTGGTTGCCTGGGAGAAGAGACCAACCCCTTCCTGGCTACAGCCACCTTTCAGGTAGTTGTAGAGGGCAATGAGGTCTCCCCTGAGCCTCCCCTTCTCCAGGCTAAACAATCCCAGCTCCCTCAGCCTCTCCTCATAGGGCTTGTGTTCAAGGACTCTCACCAGCCTTGATGCCCTTCTCTGGACACGTTCAAGTGTCTCAATGTCCTTCTTTGACCGTTTGAGGCTGTGCCTTTAAGAAAAGGACAGTACTGGGACACTATGGCTGAATGTTTTGGAATGTTGACGAAAACAACCAGATATAGTTTCATAGTTTCATTCAGGGTTGGAAGGGACCACAAGGATCATCTAGTTCCAAGCCCCCTGCCATGGGCAGGGACACCCCACACTAGATCAGGCTGGACAGAGCCTCATCCAGCCTGCTCTTAAACACCCCCAGGGACGGGGCCTCGACCACCTCCCTGGACAACACATTCCAGGGTTCTAAACTAATTTCATTGGTGGATTGGTAAAAAGGCAGTTTTAAGCTTAGGTGCAGCTGCGACTTTCCTCAGTTCGCTCCTTTCCTTCTCTCTTTCCAGCTCGTCTGCCTCTGGGCTCCCTGCCAGACTGACCTTGGACAGATAAGGCCTACTAACATATTCTGCTTTATTAACAATTGCTCTTTTTCTCTCTTTCTAACCCTCTTTGGGGAAAAAGGGGAGAGAAGGGGGTACAGGGGGGGAACCCTCCTCCAGAGGAGGGAGGAATTTAGTTTCTGTATTACTGTTTTTTTTAAAATTGCTTGTAAATACAGCATTTCCCTTTTGCTCTTCCGGTTGGCTAGCTGTGGTTTCTTTTCTTCCTCTTTTTTGGAGGGGAGAAGGCTGAACCTTTCTCTTAAACCCACCATATTTTGTTTTTGGCACCCAATGTGGGGCGCTCTGTCATTAAAAAAAGTCACTAATTGCTCCAGGGTGGTTGTTTTTATTAGCAGTTGGTTTATTCTTCTTTGAATTTACAGTTGATAACTCAGATACCTGCTTCAATTTCCATTCTGTGGTATGAATTACAAAATTTAGTAATTTTTTATGTTTTGGTTTCTATTTCCTGTTAGATAAATGAGAATTTAGCATTCAAATAGAACAATAGTTGCATGAGCATTTTTGTGGATCTGGAGGGGCTGATGAGTGATGTGAACTTAAGGGTAGCTTTGGCTGTAGCAACCATGAAATGATAGGGTTTAAGATCCTCAAGGTGTCAAAGAGTGTGAAGCAAGCTCACTACTCTGGATTTCAAGTGAGCAGACTTCCTCCTCTTCAGGGATCTGTTTGGCAGACTGTCATGGGATAAAGCCCTGGAGGGAACAGGGACCCAATAAAGCTAGTCCGTATTCAGGGACCATCTTCTCCAAGCCCAGAAGCAGTGCATTCCAAGAGTGCCAGAAGGCCAGTGTGGATAAACAAGGTGCTTCTGGACTTACTTGGGCAAGACCAGAGAGCCTATAAGCAGTGGAAGGAAGAATATATAGGCTGGGTGAGGAGTGGCTCGAGAGCAGTGTTGAAGAGAAGGACTTGGGGATATCAGTTTATGAGAAACTCAACATCAGCTGGAAGTGTGTGCTTGCAGCCCAGAAGGCAAATTTTATCCTGAGCTGCATCAAAAGGAGTATGACTAACGGGACAAGGAAGGTGATTCTCCCCCTCTACTCTGGTCTGATGAGACCCCATCTGGAGTACTCTGTTCAGTTCTAGTGCCCCCAGCATAAGAAGGACATGGAACTGCTGGAGCGGGTCCAGAGGAGGGCCATGAAGATGATCAGAGGGCTGGAGAACCACCCCTCTGTGGACAGGCTGTGAGAGGTGGGGCTGTTCAGCCTGGAGAAAAGAAAGCTCTGGGAATATCTTATAGCAGCCTTTTAGTACCTGAAGGGGGCCTACAACCAAGCTTAGAAGGGACTTTTTGCAAGGGCTTGTAGTGATAAGATGAGATAACAGATTGAAGAAGGTAGATTTAGACTAGATATTAGGAAGAAATTCTTTACTGTGAGGATGGTGAGACATTGCAACAGGTTGCCCATGGAGATCTTGGACACCTCTCCCTGTAGGTGTTCAAGGCCTTGGGCAACCTGGTCAAGTGGTTGGTCTCCCTGCCAATGACAGGAGAGTTGGAACTAGGTGATTTTCAAGGTCCCCTCCAACCTAAATGGTTATATGAATCTATGTATTACCAATAAGTAGACAGAAAAGTTGGAGAGTGTATTGACTAAAGATAGACACACTACTACTGTGGAGAGTTTAGATGGTGGAGTGTACAACAGTGGTAGAAAAAGATAACATTTTTCATATAGAAGATGTATTGTAGCTCCTTCTTTCCTTGCTAATAATTGAAAGATGGATAAATGTTCACAACAACAACAACAAAAAAGAATGAATGAATAAAATGATCCATTTCTTAGAACATGATGAATTCATAAAACTTACTGCAACAAGGAATCTGGGAGGTTGAAAGCTAGCTAAAGATGAAAGTATGATTATGTCTTTTTACAGAGAATGAAACATAGCAGTTCTAGGCAACGTGAAAATAAAATTACATTTATAAGACTTCATGATTTTACAAGGTAAGCCTATCCACAGCATATAATGGCTATGTAGAGGCCTCCACATTGATGTTCTAGTCTGTACATGTTAGAAGCAGAATTTCTTCTTGGAGGAAGGTGAACCTGAGCACTGTCAGCAGCATAGTGCTATACTAGATGAATCACCAGCCTTATCTTGTGTAGTAACTTGCTTCTTGTATTGCAAATAAGTGAGCGATGTTTCCAGTTTTCATGATGTACTTTATAGGATTATTGCAAGATAATAGGATGAATTAGTGAGAAATCTTTATGGGTGACAGAGGTCAGTTGGCTTAAATTTTCTCTCATCTCTTGGTGTTAACTGAATATATGGGATGTACATCTGAAAGTGTGACAGTAAGTGTCAGAAGAAAGAAGCAGATATCAGATTATTCTTGAATTTCTACAGTGAAGTTCTATGAAGTTTAGTTCTTGGAACCTTTTGAAGCCTTCCAGGGTTTGGTTGAAATTAGTTCAGTTGCAAATTCTATCTTCACTGTTATGTTGGTTTCTGTAATTTTGCCAAAGATCTGGTTGCTTGTTTTTTTTTCTTTCCTTTTTTTATATAAAACACCAGTCCAAAGATCATTTCAGGGATTTTATGTATATATATGTGTGTGTGTATATATATATATATATATATATATATAAATAATTTGTAGACCATCACTTTTAGTAGTGTTTTTTTTTTTTTTTCTTTTTAATATAATTAAAAATTAGTGACATGAGATGATGCTGCTGCCCATTCTTTCAGCCATTGGAATAATCTTGCCAGGTAAGTGGTGGAATCCCCAACACTGGACACTTCTAAGATTCAGCAGGACAGGGTGCTAGGTCATCTTGTCTAGACCATGCTTTTGCCAAGAAAGATTGAACCAGATGATCCTTGAGGTCCCTTCCAACCTTGTATTTTATGAATCTGTGATTCTCTGTCTCAGGTCCTGAGTTCCATGCTGTCAGAGCTCTGTAACAGATCTCAGTAAAGAGGATTCCTCGTGAGGAAGGGATGTGACAAACCCAGACACTGTTTATGCTGTTGGCCAAATTGCCTCTAGCCTCATAGTCTTGTTAAAAATGATGTCTTTTCTGAAGAGACAGGCCAATAGTTGTAATTTCTTCCCAAGTATGCACTAAAAACCTACAGAAAATGGATGCAAGAAATAGAAAACAGATCAAGTATTTGTGCAGTGATGGATGTTGTTCTTTTCACATTACATCAGATTCACACTTAAGCTGAGTTGTGCTTAATGGCTCAAAGGGAGTCTCTAGTCTTGGTGACTGACAGAAATCCAGTGACTGTGACTATTAAAAAGGAGTTCTTCGGTTCAGTCCAATTTCACTTAAGAAAAGCAATCACTTACTTTCTGATGAAGTGCTGAGGGTTTTAATGAGCTTTAACATAGGGATAAGTTAATGACCGTTCCTTTCAAATAGTGTCCAGTGGTTGCAATACTAATATGTTGCTCAACACATGCAGTTTAAATACAGGTCTGTTTATTTAATAGATGGTCTCTCCTCCTTCTGTGGTCAGTGGAGAGATTCCAAGTAACTTCAAGGATATTTAACTTAGTCTGGACACTATAGCAGATTGCCAAGAGGAAAATTCAGGATATTTTTGTCTTAATACATAGAAAAGTAACACTTGTTTAAGAATTCTAGAAAAAATAATTTTTAAGATTCTTTCCAAGTGATGGAGATTTTCATGTTTGAAGATGGTGAAGAGTAAGAGTTCATAATCCTCTTATTAGACCACCCTCATCAGATGGTTCTTCATTTTTTCATTTATGGAAAGATTCACAGATTTGCATCCCTTGGAGCCTTGAAGTATCTGACTGTGTTCTGTCAATTACTGCCTCATGTTGTCGTTGGTATAAAAAGACATAAAATCACATTTCCTGACGCTTTCTCCTAACATAAGCTTTACCTTTGTAAAGATGATGCACGAGTATTATGAGTACATTTGGTTAGTGTTTTGCTGAACTGCACTCACTGCTTATACAGCAAAATAGCTTTTTAATAGTCAGCATGCATTATGTTCCCGAGCTAATCTATTCATAGGATTTGAGCTAAAGATCGCTTAGCTCCTCAGCCAAGCTTTAATTACTTCAGAGGCTTACAAGGGATCTGTGAATCTAATAATTCAGGGTTGCTGAAACTGGATTATTCCAGGATTATTGGTTGTCTGTGGTTACTTGTAATTAGTCACCTAATTCTGGCTTTTTCTGTCTCTAAGGGAGAATGCGTGGATGTAGTAATACCGTACAGGACTGAGACTCAAGAGTCCTGTTAGTTTAGCTCTGTGATTTGTGTGCTGAGTATACTTTAAAAGGCACTTGACCTTTCTGTGCTTAGTTTTTTTTCTGTTGATAGCAATGAAGATCACTATACTAAACCTTCTTTGTAAAATATTGTGTGAATATTGATAAAAACACTGCACAGGAGTAAGTAGTTAGCAGGAACAAATCAAGTGAGAGAAACAATGAAATAGAGAAAATAAATACCATGGTAAACTTGTTATAAGATATTACTCTTGTACACTGCACTGGTTAGGCCGCACCTCGAGTACTGTGTCCAGTTCTGGGCCCCTCAGTTTAGGAAGGATGTTGACTTGCTGGAGCGAGTCCAGAGAAGGGCAACAAAGTTGGTGAGGGGTTTGGAACACAAACCCTGTGAGGAGAGGCTGAGGGAGCTAGGGTTGCTTAGCCTGGAGAGGAGGAGACTCAGGGGTGATCTTATTGCTCTCTACAACTACCTGAAGGGAGGTTGTAGACAGGCGGATGTTGGTCCCTTCTCCCAGGCAGCCAATACCAGAACAAGAGGACACAGTCTCAGGCTGTGCCAGGGGAGGTTTAGGCTGGATGTCCAGAAGAAGTTCTGTACAGAGAGAGTGATTACCCATTGGAATGGGCTGCCTGGGGAGGTGGTAGAGTCACCATCATTGGAGGTGTTCAGGAGGAGACTTAATGGGGTGCTTGGTACCATGGTTTAGTTGTTTAGGTGGGTTGGATTGGTTGATGGGTTGGACGCGATGATCTTGAAAGTCTCTTCCAACCTGGCCTGGTCTATTCTATTCTATTCTATTCTATTCTATTCTATTCTATTCTATTCTATTCTATTCTATTCTATTCTATATAATATGACTTTATAGGAAAGTTATATAGATGTTAATGAGGTCAGTCTCAACTAATTGAAGAGTTAGTATCAGAAATCTTTGTAGCTGCTGGTTTGAGCTTAATTTATGCATCCATTGCTGTGCTATATGAAAATCATGCACATTGTGTTTTAAATCAGCATTAGTCACAAACATGAGAAAACCCCAGCATATGTAAGCCAGCACTGATGAGCTTGCATAGCATATATTTATAACTTCACCAAATTACTAGCTCACTGCTGTATTGCATGGATTTAATGGAAGAAAGAGATCTTCTGAGGAATAGTTAAAATTTACTGTTTGCTAGAAACAGTTTATGTTTAGCATTTTGCAAGGACAAAGGACAGAGGGATAGTCAATTAAACACATCTAACACTCCAAGCCAATGAACCAATTACTTCCTTTTCAGTGGTGCAGGTTACCAGCTCACCCAAACTATGTTTTTCTCAAAACAATTTCATTCTTTTCCCCAGTATTTTTAAATTAATCCTTTTGCTTCTTTCATATAGAATTAATCCTCTTTCACTAGTTTACCTTCTATTTTCTCACTGTCTAAGCAGAATTTAACAAACCAAATATATTGCAGAATGATAACATACAGCTTGCTGTTTATGTTGTTTTCAGTATGGTTCTTAACAATATACTACATGTATTTTTTCTACAAATAACTCTCCTGCTTTAATAATATAATTAATTACAGATACCAACGTTTTTATTTTGTGGAGGAAAACCATAAAGTTGGTAGTAGAAGCATAAAGGGGGGGAAAAACTCAAAAGCTGTAGAAATTGACTCATAGAATATCTCAAGTTGGAAGGGACCCATAAGGATCACTGAGTCACACAGAATCACAGAATCATAGAATGGTCAGGGTTGGATGGGACCTCAAGGATCATCTAGTTCCAACCCCCTTGCCAAAGGGTCACTTTCCACTAGATAGGTTGCCCAGAGCCACATCCAGCCTGGCCTTAAAAAAATCCAGGGACGGGACTTCCACCACCTCCTAGAGCAACCTGTTCCAGTGTCTCACCACCCTTATGGTGAAGAACTTATTCCTAACATCTAACCTAAATCTACTCTTCTCTGGCTTGAATCCATTGTCCCTAGTTCTATCACTACCTGACATCCTAAAAAGTCCTTCCCTAGCTTTCTTGTAGGCCCCTTTCAAATATTGGAAGGCCACAATAAAGTCTCCTTGGAGCCTTCTTTTCTCCAAACTGAACAATCCCAACTCTCTCAGCTTGTCATCATGGGAGAGGTGCTCCAGCCCTCTGATCATCTTTGTGGCCCTTCTCTGGACACATTCCAGCACATTCATATCTTTCTTGTAATAGGGGCTCCAGAACTGGACACAGTACTCCAGATGGGGTCTCATGAAAGTGATGTAGAGGGGGAGAATCACCTCCTTCAACCTGGCCACACTTCTCTTGATGCAGCCCAGGATGTGACTGGCTTTCTGGGCTAAAAGTACACACTGGTGGCTCATGTTGAGCTTCTCATCCATCAGTATCCCCAAGTCCTTTCCTTCAGGGCTGCTCTCAAGCCAGTCACTGCCCAGCCTATACCGGTGCCTGGGATTGCCCCAGCCCGGATGCAGGACTCTGCACTTGGTCATGTTGAACTTCATAAGGTTGGAATGGGCCCACCTCTCCAGCGTGTCAAGGTCCCTCTGGATGGCATCCCTCCCCTCCAGCGTGTCAACCACACCACACAGCGCGGTTTCATTGTGAAACTTGCTGAGGGTGCCTCAGTGCCACTGCCCATGTTGCCAATGAAGATGTTGAACCAGACTGGTCCCAGTACTGATCCTTGAGGGACTTCACTTGTCACTGGCCTCCACTTGGACATGGACCCATTGACAGCCACTCTTTGGGTACGGCCATCAAGCCAGTTTTTTATCTAGTGAGTGATCCATCTTTCAAACCCATATTTTACCAGCTTGGAGATTAGGATGTTGTGTGGGACAGTGTCAAAGGCTTTGCTCAGGTCCAGGTAAATGATGTCAGCTTCTCTCACCTTGTCTATTGATGTGTCCTTGTCATAGAAGGCCACCAGGTTTGTCAGGCAGGATTTGCCCTTGGTGAAGCCATCTTGATTGTACCCAATCATCTCTCTGTTGTTATTCTGCCTCAGCAGTGCCTCCAGGAGGTTCTGCTCTGTGATCTTACCAGGCACAGAGGTGTTACTGACTGGCCTGTAGTTCCCTGCATCATTCTTCTTTCTCTTTTTTGAAAATGTGTGTTATGTTTCTCCTTTCTAGTCAGTGGGGAATTCACTGGACTGCCATAGTTTTTGGAATATAATAACAGTTTAGTGACCTCATCCACCAATTCCCTCAGTACCTGTGGATGTATCCCATTGGATCCCATGGACTTGTGCACTCTCAAGTTCTTCAGATGGTCATTAACCTGATCTTCACACACAATGGGCAGTTCTTTCTTCCAGCCTCAGCCATTGTCTTCTGTGATTTCAGGAGTGTGGCTGTGCCCTTGCCAGTGAAGACTGAGGTAAAGAAGTCATTGAGAACCTCAGCCTTCTCCATGTCACTTGTTGCCATTTCTCCCATTTGCTTTCTGAGGGGCCCCGCATCTACCTTAGTCTCCCTTTTCATATTAATGTACCTATAGAAACTTTTGCTATTCCCTTTGATCTCCCTGGCTAAAATTAATTCTAACTGAGCTTTAGCCTTTCTAACCAGGACTCTTGCGTCTTGGGCAGCGTCCTTACATGCCTGCATTCTTGCTGTCCTTTTGTCCACTCCTTGTACAGTTTTCTTTTTGTGTGACAGTGTGTCTAAGAGCTCCTTGCTCATCCAGGCAGGTCTCCTAACATTCTTTCCTGCCTTTCTTTTTGTCAGTATACTTTAGTGACCATTTGAGGCTGTCCCCTTAAGAAAGGGAATATGGTGGTCGGATGTTGGTAAACGAAAAGACAGATCTAAGCTAATTTCATTGGTAGATTGGGAGGAAGCACCATCTGAACTGGGAGTGCAGCAGAGTTTTCTGGGAATTCCTGCACTTTTCCAGTCAGTTCTGTCTTTCTTCCCTCCTTCGGTAGCAGCAGCTCGCTGTTCTGGGCTTTCGGCCAAGGCTTGACCTTGAAACTGATAAACTGCAAGGCCTGTATTAACTGCTTTCCAATTAACACATAACTGCTTCTAACTTTTTTCTCTTTCTCTCTCTTTCTAACCCGTTCTGGGGAAAGGGGGAGAGAGGGGGGAACGGAGGTGGGGAATCCCCTCAGCAGAGGGGGGAACTCTCATTTCTGTGCTACTTTATTGTATATCTTTGTATATATTGTAAATATTGTAAATTCTGTAAATTCCCCTGCATATCCTGTATTGCTTTTGTAAATATACAGCACCCATTGCTTTGCTAATTCAGCTGTGAGTTTTTTTTTCCTTTCCCTTCAATTTTTCCTTCCCTTTACTTTACAGGGGGGAGGGAGGAGGCTTTTTGGCCTTACCCTTCCAACCCTACGACATTTTTTTTTTCTTGGTGCCCAACGTGGGGCAGATAATTAACTTAATTTCTTACTTGATTGATTTAGTGTTTTCTAGCTGAATTAGCAAACATGAAGGTGTTGTGGTTTGTAGAACGACTATTCTTTTCAATTTTTGGGGCTCTGGTTTACAGATATTGTTTGGGTTTGATTTTGGATTACCTGGGTAAATACTTGGTGCGGACAATTTATCTGTGGGTTATGTATAGAGTTAGATTATGGTATGGAAAATGTATTGATTTATTGTGGCCAGCGAGATACAGGAATGTTACCTCCACCACTCTCCCAATTGAGATAAAGGGTTTTAAGATTCCGCTGGAGGAGAGAGTAACTTTAGGTGATGGCTGGGATCCAAAGGTGATTTATTTGGTGTCTGTGATCCTGCTCTCGGTGATAATTAACGTGTATCTCCTGATTTCTTTGCGGCGAGAGAGAAAGGTGTCCAGACCGTGTTTTGTTATTAAAACTAGATCAAAGAGAAAACGCCGTGGCTCTGGATCAGTCCCAGAGACATCTAGCAATGAGGAGTGTGGAGAATCTGTGTCAGCTAAAAAGAAAGCTAAGAAGTTAACTGGAAAGGCTGCTCTAAGTGACTTTGCTGCTGATTCTGGCAAGCTGCTGGTATCAACATGGTGCCTACTCCTTCTCCTCCTCCTTCTTCTCCGTTGGCCATTAACGGAGCAACGTCATTTCTGCCCACTGTCTCGGTGGGACCAGAAGTCGCTGCCCCAGCAGCTGATTTATCTCAGGACCTGTCAGCTTCTATTAAGGTGGCTGTAAATTCAAACACAGCTCCACTTAAGGTGGCTGTTTTAAAGACTAGAAGTGGAAAGACCAAAGATGATGGAGAAGAAGAGCTGGAGACTGATCCTGGTGAGGGGCCCTCCACTCTAAGAAATCCTGCTGAGGAGAAAGAGAAGATTTGTTTTAAACAATATCTAGCTAATCTAGTGAGAGCAAAGCAGGATAGAGATGCAGCTAGGAAAGGAGCTGGCAAAGGTGATTCTCAGCTTAAAGAGCTCCTTGAGAAAATGGCAGGAGGATTATTAGGGAAACCAGTTGAGGGGGAGGAGCTACAAGATGACATAACTGACTGTTCGTCTCCGAGGGAGGAGCTAAGAAATGTCTGTAAAGATTACACCAGGGCAGATAAGGAACCAGTTCTAGCTTGGCTTAGGAGGTGTTATGATACAGGTGTCCAGCTCTGACAGTTGGAGACAAGTCAGCAGCTCAGTTAGGAACTCTCTCAAGGGATAACGGAATAGATCAACATCTAGGCAGGGCTCTCGGTAAGGTTAATCTGAGGATATGCCTTTTAATGGCGGTTGCCCTGAGATACCCTTCCCGAGATGATCTGCCATGGAATCCTAAACCCTGGACTACCATAGATGAGGGAATTAAGCGCTTGAGAGAATTTGCTGTTAGAGAGCTACTCTATGGTGAACATAAAACTCTGAATCCTGATGACATTCCTGTGGGTATTGGTCTTGCTAAAAAGATCATCAAACTTGCTCCTTCTAATTATGTAAACATTCTGGTGAGCAGAATTGTGTCAAGAAATTATGGTGGAGCTTCTCCTACGGTTGGCCAATTCAGTGATCAAATGAGACAATTGGAGGATAGCATGACACGTGGTTCCTTGGTTCCAGCCATTAAAACTATGTCTGGTGATATACAGAATTGCATAAGAGAGTTAAAAGATGAATTTAGAAATTCCATATCCCAATTGGCACAAAGGGATAATTTCAATTCTTCCTCCAGGTGGATACAAGTTTCATCTGTGAGGAATACATGTCCTCCAAGGAGGTCATTCCAAAATTGATCAAATCAAAACAGACCACCAAGGCAATCACGCAGAACTATTTGGATAACTCTGCGTGATCAGTTTGGTGAGAACATGAACTGCTGGGATGGCCAACCAACTTTGAATCTTTTCAGGAGACTGAGGGAATTGCAAAGTGGCAGAACCCGAGGTAGCAATACCAGAAGGGTAGCTGTTACTTCCACAGTTCCCCAGAGCAACTCTAGTAGCTCCAACAGTGGCTCCAGTTGTAACATGCAAAGTTATAACACTGCAGACTGCGCTCAATGCACATGTGGGCATGTTCCCCATAACTAGGGGCACCCTGCCTTCCGCCAGGGGGAGGAGAGGGGTAACAGAGGTAATAGAATCTATTGGGATGTGTACATCCAGTGGCCTGGCACTTCACAATTTCGGAAGTACAGAGCTTTGGTTGACACAGGAGCTCAGTGCACCATAATGCCATCAAATTATCAGGGATCAGAGTCTATAACTATTCTGGGAGTCACTGGTGGATCTCAAGAGTTAAGTAAGGTAGAGGTTAATATAAGTTTAACTGGTAAACAATGGAGGAAGCATACAGTTGTGACCGGACCTGACGCACCTTGTATTTTGGGAATTGATTTTGTGAGAGAAGGGCGTTTCAAAGACCCTAGAGGTTACAAATGGGCTTTTGGAGTAGCTTCTATAGAAATTGATGGACAAAAATTGAAGCTCTCTGCTAGGCCTGAGCTTTCTGATGAATCTGCAGTTGTGGGACAACATAAGATACAGGACATTAAATTGCCGGTTGCTTCTCAGACTGTGCATCACAGACAATACAGAACCAACCGTGACTCTTTGTTGCCCATTCAGAATCTGATTCGTCAGTTGGAGAGTCAGAAAGTCGTCAGCAAAACTCATTCACCTTTCAACAGTCCAGTGTGGCCTGTGCGGAAGCAGAATGGAGACTGGCGTCTGACAGTAGACTACCGAGCCCTAAATGAAGTGACACCACCTATGAGTGCAGCAGTGCCAGACATGATGGAGCTACAGTATGAGCTGGAATCCAAAGAGGCCAAATGTTATGCTACCATAGACATTGCTAATGCATTTTTCTCTATTCCCATAGCGGAGGAATGCAGGCCTCAGTTTGCTTTCACCTGGAGAGGAATCCAGTACACTTTCAACAGATTGCCAATGGACTGGATCCACAGCTCAAGCATCTGTCATGCAGTGATCCACGATGCTCTGGAGAAAGGCGGTGCTCCAGAACACATCCAGTTCATCGATGATATCATCGTCTGGGGTAAAACTGCTGAGGAAGTCTTTGAGAAAGGTAACAAAATCATTGACATTCTTCTGAATGCAGGTTTTGCCATCAAATGAGACAAGGTGAAAGGACCTACCACAGAGATTCAGTTTCTGGGAGTGCGGTGGCAGGATGGACGCCGACACATTCCAGTGGATGTGGTAAATAGAGTCTCCACCATGGCAAATCCCACAAACAAGCAAGAGACCCTATGTTTCTTGGGGATAGTGGGATTTTGGAGACTGCACATCCCTGGATACAGTCAGATTGTGAAAACTCTGTATGATGTGACTCGAGAGAGAAACCATTTCCACTGGGGACCTGAGCAACAAGCAGCCTTTGACCAGATAAAGCAAGAGGTAGTTCAAGCAATGGGTCTGGGACCTGTCCGAGATGGTCCAGACATTGAGAACATTTTGTACACGGCTGCAAGTGACAATGGTCCAACCTGGTGCTTGTGGCAAAAAGCTCCAGGTGAGACATGTGGACGACCTCTTGGTTTCTGGAGTCGAGGTTACAGAGGTTCAGAGGCTAATTATACTCCAACAGAGGAAGAAATTTTAGCTGCCTATGAAGGAGTGAAAGCATCTTCTGAAGTAATTGGAACTGAATCACAACTTCTCTTAGCTCCCAGATTACCAGTTTTGAATTGGATGTTCAAAGGCAAAGGTTCCACACCACATCATGCCACAGACTCAACCTTGTCTAAGTGGATGGCTCTGATAACACAGAGAGCTGGAATGGGAAATCTTGAAAGGCCTGGTCTAGTGGAGGTGATCTCAAGTTGGCCTGAAGGTATCAACTGTGCTAAACCTCCAGAGGAGAAAGTAACTCGTGCTGAGGAATCTCCTCCTTACAATGACCTTTCTGATGATGAAAAGAAATATGCTTTGTTCACAGACGGTTCCTGTCGTCTTGTTGGAAACAAGCGAAGGTGGAAGTCTGCAGTGTGGAGTCCAACACGCCGAGTTGCAGAGGCGAAAGATGGAGAAGGAGAATCCAGTCAGTTCACAGAGGCAAAAGCTGTCCAGCTAGCTCTCGATGTAGCTGAACGTGAGAGATGGCCAAAGCTTTATCTCTACACAGACTCATGGATGGTAGCCAATGCTCTGTGGGGTTGGCTAAAGAACTGGAAGAAGAGTGGTTGGCAGAGGAAAGGAAAACCCATTTGGGCAGCCAAGCTATGGCAGGACATTGCTGATCGAATCGAGAGAATTCCAGTGAAAGTGAGACACATCGATGCTCACATTCCTAAGAGCAAAGCTACTGAGGAACAGCAACACAACCATCAGGTAGATCTAGCTGCAAGAGTTTCTCAAGTAGACATGGACTCTAATCTTGATCTCGACTGGAAACACCGAGGTGAGATATTCTTAGCTCGGTGGGCTCATGATTCGTCAGGACATCCAGGCAGAGATGCAACATACCAGTGGGCTCGTGACAGATCCATAGACATTTCCATGGATGCTATCACGCAAGTCATCCATGACTGTGACATTTGTGCTGCTATTAAGCAGGCAAAACGACTTAAGCCCTTGTGGTATGGTGACAGATGGTCCAAGTACAAGTATAGTGAAGCTTGGCAGATTGACTACATCACTCTACCACGTTCTCGTTCTGGTAAGCAATACGTGCTTACTATGGTAGAGGCAAACACTGGATGGTTGGGTTGGAAACTTATCCAGTTCCACATGCAACTGCACGCAACACCATTCTCGGTCTGGAGAGACAGATCCTGTGGAGACACGGAACTCCAGAGAGGATTGAGTCAGACAACGGAACTCATTTCAAGTACAACCTTGTAAAGAACTGGGCAAAAGCACGGTATTGAGTGGATATTCCATATTCCCTACTATGCACCAGCTTCAGGGAAGATTGAATGCTACAACGGTTTGTTGAAGACCACTCTTAAAGCCATGGGGGGTGGATCTTTGAAAAACTGGGAAAAACATTTAGCACAAGCAACCTGGCTGGTAAATAGTAGAGGTTCAGTGAACCCAGCTGGACCTGCACATTCAGATTTGCTATGGAAAGTAGAAGGTGATAGAGTTCCTGTTGTTAGAGAAAAGAATCTGTTAGGTAAAACTGTTTGGGTATTTTCACCCTCAGGAGAGGCTAAACCTGTCCGAGGGGTGGTTTCAGCTGAAGGTCCGGGTCACACTTATTGGGTAATGCAAGAGAATGGTGAAATTCAGTGTATTCCACAAAGAAATTTAACCTTAGCTGAAGAGGTTAATTTCAAACTGTTGTAGAGCTACATCGTGTCCAAAGGAAGAATCAACGAGGAATCTACGGTGCACGAACCCTGAGATCCCTGAGAGCCCTGAGTCAACTAAGAGACCCTAAGATTCCCTGTTTCCCTTTTCTTTGCTTCGTCGGCGAAGAAATGAACTGTTTTCCATTTTTCTCATTTTCTGATTTTCTTGGACTTTTGAATCATCTACATCTGAGCATAGCCGGACTGGACTATGAACTTTACTCACGAACTGTAAATGTCATCTTGGATTGGATGGACAGTATGAACAGCCAATGAAATTGTTTAGAAGGGGTGGACTGTGGCCGGTTGACGCTGTCCCCTTAAGAAAGGGAATATGGTGGACGAAAGTTGGTAAACGAAGAGACGGATCTAAGCTAATTTCATTGGTAGATTGGGAGGAAGCACCTTCTGAACTGGGAGTGCAGCAGAGTTTTCTGGGAATTCCTGCACTTTTCCAGTCAGTTCTGTCTTTCTTCCCTCCTTCGGTAGCAGCAGCTCGCTGTTCTGGGCTTTCGGCCAAGGCTTGACCTTGAAACTGATAAACTGCAAGGCCTGTATTAACTGCTTTCCAATTAACACATAACTGCTTCTAACTTTTTTCTCTTTCTCTCTCTTTTAACCTGTTCTGGGGAAAGGGGGAGAGAGGGGGGAACGGAGGTGGGGAACCCCCTCAGCAGAGGGGGGAACTCTCATTTCTGTGCTACTTTATTGTATATCTTTGTATATATTGTAAATATTGTAAATTCTGTAAATTCCCCTGCATATCCTGTATTGCTTTTGTAAATATACAGCACCCATTGCTTTGCTAATTCAGCTCTGAGGTTTTTTTTTCCTTTCCCTTCAATTTTTCCTTCCCTTTACTTTACAGGGGGGAGGGAGGAGGCTTTTTGGCCTTACCCTTCCAACCCTACGACAACTTTGCTCCTGGGCACGCTGATCCTTGAACACTGGTCAGCTGTCCTGGGCCCCTCTTCCCTCTAGGGCTTTGTCCCATGCTACTTTGGCCAGCAGATCCCTGAAGGTATCAAAGTCTGCATGCCTAAAGTCAGGAATCAGGAGAGCAGAATTTTCTCCTCCGCTGCCCTCCATAAGGAAGTTGCAACGAGGTCACCTCTCATCCTTCAAGTTTAACAAGCTAAATGGGCTCAGCTGCTTCTCAAAAGTCTTGCCCTCAAGCCTTTTCACCCTCTTGGTTGCTTTCCTCTGGACATACTCTAATAGTTTGATGTCCTTGTATTGAAGTACCCAAAACTGCACACAGATGGGGCTGCCAGAGCTGTGTTGAGTGACACCATCACCTCCCTTCAATCAGGACATGGATGGCCCTTTTAGCTGCCAGGTATAGTACTGACATATTCAATTTGCCACCAACCCAAACTCCCAGTTCTCTTTCTGTGATGCTTCTCTTCAGCATCTCTTCTCTCTGTATGTGTAACCAGGAATACCCCGTTCCAAGAATGAGAGCACTTGCTCTTGTAAAATTTATGGAAGCTCAAAAAGATTGGTCTTCCAGACTTTAACTGGGAATTGCCATTGCCTGGGACAAGATTTCACTGTGTAGAGTCTAGAAATATTCTGGATGTGACGTAGTAACCATATCTCTTGGATCTGTAACCATCCTGTGTTGTCAACAGGCTACATGAAAAAACACTTTCTCTTCTAAATGCTCTACAATAAGATACCTTTCTGCCTTTGTGTTAGGACACCAGGTACAGCCTAAGCTTCAGTTCTTTTTGTAATGGAAGAAAAATAATGTGGGTTTGGGTTTTTTGTTTGTTTTTGGTTTGGGTTTTTTTTGTGTGTGTTGCTAAAGCGACAAATATGTCACTGTCTTAGTTTTAGTTGTAGAGCAGACAGAAAGAGATTTTACCCCTCCCTGACGGAGTAAAATAAAAACGCTCCTCACAGAATTGGAAATTTAAATGGAAATACTATTTACAAATATTTACACTATTTACACAAATGCAAAGCATTCAAATTCACGTTTCAGCTTACAGCCGCCTCATTAAGCCAAAAACCTTCCAACAAAATAGGCTAGAATGCCCCTCAAAGCCTCCCACCATTCCTCTCTACCCTCCCAATCTAAGCCAAATGGCACAGTTACAAAACTAGCTTTGCCAAGGCCGATCCTGGCCACAGACCTCCCCCACAGAGAAAGATAAAAAAAAATAAATTCTGAGAGCACCAGAGGGAAATAATGTTAGTTAGCATGAAGAATGACAGTTGCAGTATACTGTACACATTGCTAAAGTGGAATAATTCCTTCATACTGCAGGGAAGGAGAACGACAGTAAGGGCTTTTCCTATTTATGCCAGGGTATAATATAAGGAGTCGATACTGATTTACGAGTCCTACAGAGCTTGAAATTTAACTTCCTAGAAACTGCTCCTCTGAGACAACGCAGTTAGCGGCTCTCTAAGTGGAACTAGTATGTTTGTGTGTTTCGTTGAGGGATGATAAAAACTAAAGATCCTGAATGCTAGATTAGAATCATTTTCTCTGATGCAAGCTGATAGACTCTTTGGGGTTTTACGACTTTGATTCAAACTGCAATCCTTTTCTTAAAGGATTTTTGTTTGTATGCTTAGAGGAGAGTTCAGTTACATGGATCTTGATGGATGAATTATATCAGTAGTTTTGATATATCCATTTTTCATATAAAAATACACAGCTACAAAGTCTGTAACTTTATTGTTTTCAACAAATGCATTTTTGGAAAGAAGTAAATGCAGTTCATGTTCAAAATTAAATGTATGTATGTTCTAGGTTCTCTTACATGATAGATAGAGATAAACATGAGCAGGATTTGGATGGAACTTTGAAGTGAATAATCATCTTGCATATCAATTCTTCTAAGAATCTTCATAATGAATGGTAACAGAAGATGAGGAGACTCATCCTTATTCTGGATGAGGCTGTAAATACTGTTCATCTCCATTATTTCTCCATTCATGAATTTAATTTCAAACTTTGAGATTGTCACTTTTAGGATGCTCATCCTTACAGGATGGTAAAGATTGTTTCTGTACTGCTTATTGTTACATCTTTCCTGGTCTGTACAAGATTAGACAATGTCTTGTGCATTCATTCAAATGTTGATTACACTGTCATTACATGTGCTCTGGGTTTTTGCAGAAGAATGAGGTGATCAAGTTGGTGTACTGTGAATAGACTTGAGATTGCAACATGGCACTTTTATTGGAGGAGATTTCATTAAAAAGTATACGAACAAATGTGTTTTTCTTAAATGCTGAACTGATGATTCCCTTTATTTTGCTTTTGTTTTGTGAATGTGTCATTTAGGGAAACTAAAGAGTTCTACTGTTCTCTGGAACTGTGGTTTGTCTGACAGTGAGCATTTGAGGCTTTGCAGAGATTTTTATATTCTGGCAGGTTTTTTTTCCTCTTTATGTGATACTTGTGCATTTTGAGTCTCCAAATTTTTTATAAAACATAATTTTTATGAAAACAAACTGGGAATTCGGTGAGTACCATGGTCTGTAAAAGCAATTTGAACTAGATGGCAAAGTACTCACAAAAATCCTTAGCAGTTAATATCCAGTCCAGCACAGACAGCTAAGTAATGATATTTTCTCTCACAGTTGTTCCCTAGTCATGACTGTGACATCTTGCCTTCTAGCCATATTCTTGTAGTGCAAGGAAAGCTCTTTGATGTCACCTTCAGTAGTGCTTAATTACCAGGCAGATAAGGGAAGATCCTTTTTATAGGTATTGTATTTCCTTTAAGATAAGGACATATATCTATAGGAAGCTAAATTAAAGAATACTAATTATTTGTTCTACCTGTTTGTAGATCAGGTTAAAATAAAATAAAAATTAAAAAAAGATCAGTGAGAGTTACAGCTCCACACACACAAAAAAAGGTGCCCATATCTTCTCCCAACCCTGTCATTGCCTATTTTAGAGAAGATAGAAATCACTGGAATTATTACAAAACAGTTTTATGTGTTAGTGCCTGATCTGTGTTTACTAGACATATGGAGTATTTCCCTGGAGGCTTACTTGTAATTTACATAGATATAATAACCAAATTTTATTTCAGAATTTTTATGTTCAAACCTTCTTAACTCTCTTGCACTTTGCCACTTCTCCCAGACATGCATATGTTTTTGGGTATCAGGACTTATGAACTCCTTGAAAAAGGAGATTAGTATGTAGGAATGTAAGAAATTTTGTAATTATTTTTTTTATCATCCAATGAAGTAGATATGTTTGGAATGCCTGAAAGGAGAGTAGATTGCACTGTTGTCTCTGGGATTTTTACCCTGACCTGGACCTCACTTTAAATGAGCCCTTGTAACAAACTTGGCATGATTTAGATAAGGATTTGAACCCTCCTAGGCAGATGCTTTTGTTAACTATGTGTAAAAAGCAGGTGAAGATTGTAATTCCTGGTCATATGAGTGCATAAAAAATGTGATATTGTGAAAGAATTTGTTATGTTAGTTATGAAGCTCTTAAAAATATTTCCAGAAACACAAAAATGTTAGGGATTGTGTACTTTTAAAACTCTGGGCAGTTCTCTCTTCAGCAAATTTTTAAGCATCATGAGTGTTAGAAGTGGACCTGAAATTTCTTTAAAAATTTCTACTTTCATTTTAGGACATATCTTAAGTTTACTGTAAAAAATAAAATGATGGCTTTAAAATGATATGTTCTGTATAAAGCATTTCCATAGATGTGAGTAGAAAAAGGTTTGTTGTTTCAAGGTCTAATGACTGGTATTTCAACTGCAGCATAAAGTATCTTGTTTACTATTTTGCATCTGGAAGTGCTGGTTTCTTGTGATCATAATAAGAAAAGCACTCAGACTCTGTAAAACACCACTTAAAATGCCATTTATTGGAGAAATCAGTGTAAAGAAGAAGGTCTTTGGAGCTCATAACAAAAAAAAAAATCTTAAAACCTCCCATTTCTATTAATATTTCTATTGTAAAATAAAATAAGCCCAGAGACGTTCAGATGAGAACTTCTTGCTACATTTTTTGATAAATGCAAGGACACATGGTGTAATTGCCAGTACTGGGCAGGACTTACTTACAGTTCCTCTGTTACTGTGGGTGGGTTGAGTTTATCCTGCAGCCACGGAATGCACACAGCACAGTGCAGGCCTGATAGCACAGCTAGGCTTGCAGCGTACAGCATCACGGGCATGTTCCTACTCACATTAGCTGTTGAGTGGGTTGCTAAGTCCTCAATGTACAATGGTTTTCTGGTCATGATCACTACAGCTACAGTTCTGGAATTTTAGAAGAATCTTGTTGCAGCCATCACATAAAAACCCATGATGTTGTATTATTGGAGTAGTTACACTATTTTTTTATGCTCAGATTGGGATGTAGTTTCAATCTTTCTGATAAGGTCTGGACTCTGCTACCTGCTTAACTCCTGTTCTGTCTGAGACTGACTTTTCCAGCAGTTCATTCTGAGAAGTGGAAATAAATATAAGACTGATATGTAGCAGTTTCTTGAAGTCTTCTTTTTGTGCGTGTGGGTGTGTATATTTATTTATTTTTGTTACTGTTTCTTTGCTGACTTGAGGACTAAAAGCTGTACCTAGGAATTTATTTGATAGTTTTAAAAGGATCAGGGCCCACACTTTGTGTGGGGCAGCTTTTAATTTGGGAGCAGTAGGTTTGCGTGTTTCAGACTAAGTGTAATTTAAACACAGTGGTTGTATTTGTTACTATTTCTCTTTTGAAATGATCATAAAAGTTGATTGGTCAGTGAGCTACAGCATTATGCAGTACCTACTATTACAGGCTGTTGGTAGGAAGCTGTAGCGGTGTCCCACCTCTGAAGTGTAGTTGGAAATAGAAGTATTCTATTCCTTCCTATGTCTTGCAGCAGAAACTGGACCTGAAGTTGATTCCGTTTAGCCACTTACACTTTCTATCTTTACATAATCTTACCAGACTTAATTAGAATAGTAGAATAAACCAGGTTGGAAGAGACCTTCAAGATCATCGTGTCCAACCCATCAACATCAAGTCTCCTCCTGAACACCTCCAATGATGGTGACTCCACCACCTCCCCGGGCAGCCCATTCCAATGGGCAATCACTCTCTCTGTATAGAACTTCCTCCTAACCTCCAGCCTAAACCTCCCCTGGTGCAGCCTGAGACTGTCCTCTTGTTCTGGTACAGGCTGCCTGGGAGAAGAGACCAACATCCGCCTGTCTACAACCTCCCTTCAGGTAGTTGTAGAGAGCAATAAGGTCACCCTTGAGTCTCCTTTTCTCCAGGCTAAGCAACCCTAGCTCCCTCAGCCTCTCCTCCTAGGGCTTGTATTCCAAACCCTTCACCAACTTTGTTGCCCTTTTCTGGACTCGTTCCAGCAAGTCAACATCCTTCTTAAACTGAGGGGCCCAGAACTGGACACAGGACTCGAGGTGCGGCCTAACCAGTGCAGTGTACAGGGGCAGAATGACCTCCCTGCTCCTGCTGGCCACACTGTTCTTGATGCAGGCCAGGATGCCATTGGCCCTCTTGGCTGCCTGGGCACACTGCAGGCTCATGTTCAGCCTACCATCAAGCAGTACCCCCAGGTCCTTCTCTTCCTGGCTGCTCTCCAGCCACTCTGACCCCAGCCTGTAGCACTGCATGGGGTTGTTGTGGCCAATGTGCAGAACCTGGCACTTGGATGTGTTAAATCTCATGCCGTTGGACTCTGCCCATCTGTCCAGCCTGTCAAGGTCCCTCTGCAGAGCCTCTCTACCCTCCAGCAGATCAACTCCTGCCCCCAGATTGATGTCGTCAGGAAATTTACTGATGATGGACTCAATGCCCTCATCCAGATCATCAATAAAGATGTTAAAGAGTAATTCCAGTCTGCCTTAGGGATGTAGCCCTAGCCCATGCAGCCTTCTGGGTGGAGTATTCACCTGTGAGAAATTGGCTTGTTTCCTGATGCCAGACACTAAGCCATGGCATGAACAATGGTCATTGCTATGAATATTGCTTTTGGCTTTTCTTGAAAGATCAGCCCGTCTTTATTCTTTGAGAGAAAGATCATGATCTCAAGAGATTCCAGCTGTGAATGAAGCATCTGTTTTTAATAATTTGCATCACTGTCCTAGTGTTTAGCTTTGTGGAGGTCCCTCTAGTGGCTTTGCTTTATTTCCTCTTTTGGTTTCTGTTCTAGAAGGCCTCACAGTTTTTTGATTCTGAAAACAACCAAAATATTAAACTGTCTCTAATTTTATTGGATTCAGACCATTTGCAGATATCTAAAAATATGTGTATAATGTAAGCTATTTCCCTATGCTTTCTCCAGAGTTAATGGAAAAGAAGAGGCACAAACAACTATGATTCATCCTGTTATATTTGGCATATATCTTACAACAAAATGAACAATGTTTTGTAGGTGACTCTGTGGTGGCCTCAGATGAAACTAAGAAGACTAATATCAGCTAAATGTCTTTTGGACTGCTAAAGTAGCTGCCTTTAAATCTCAGCTAAATGTTTTGCTAAAGGAAATTGAAAAACCCTATGACAAAGAAGGGATTGACACTCTGCACTCTTGACCATTTTACTGCTAGGTTGGAAACCAAAATTTTAATTGAGTGTTTACCCAACCATCTTACTCCTTTTCAGATAATTGGATTTCAATATATGATCTGAATTATGTCATCTATATATTCCCTTTCACTTTCTGTGAGTTTCTTTTATATAATGAAAACTTCTCAGCCGTGACCTTTCATCAGAAGACGACTAATCACTTAAAGAATATTCTCTGAATGCTGGAAAAATCCTACTATGAATGTGCATACCAAAGAATAATTAAACGTGTCTTGCAGAAGGAAGCAGAGAGCAGGATAAATGCAAGGAGTTTGTGACCAGTCATTGGATTTATTCTGTAAATGTATAGAAAATAAAATGTTTGTACTGTATTAAAGCACTCAGGTCCTAGAACCTGGTCAATAGATCTTTCAGTGAGACAGGAAAATTATTTTTGTGTCTTAACAGAGTGTGACCGGTTGACACTGTCCCCTTAAGAAAGGGAATATGGTGGACGGAAGTTGGTAAACAAAAAAGACGGATCTAAACTAATTTCATTGGTAAAGTGGGAGGAAGCACCTTCTGAACTGGGAGTGCAGGAGGGTATCCTGGGCATTCCAGCACTTTATATTCAGTCCTTCTTCCGCTCCTCCACTGAGCAGCAGCTCTCTGTGCGGGGCTTTCTGCCAAGGCTTTGGCCTTGAAAACTGATAAGCTGTAAGGCCTGTATTAACTGCTTTCCAATTAACACAAAACTGCTTCTAACTTTTTTTCTCTTTTCTCTCTCTTTCTAATCTGCTCTGGGGAAAAGGGGGAGAGAGGGGGAGAGCGGAGGTGGGGAACCCCCTCAGCAGAGGGGGGGAACTCTCATTTTTGTGCTACTTTGTTGTATATCTTTGTATATATTGTAAATATTGTGAATTTGTATATATCCCCCTGCATATCCTACATTGCTTTGTAAATATACAGCTCCACTGCTTTGCTAATTCAGCTGTGAGTTTTTTTTCTTTCCTATCAATTTTCTTTCCCTTTACATTACAGGGGGGAGGGAGGAGGCTTTTGGGCCTTACCCTTCCAACCCTACGACACAGAGCAGCTAAATAATTATTTTTAAATAAGTTTAAATAAGTAGCTAGTGATGTTAGTATTGTTTCACTTTTCTTTGCGAAGGATTCACTTTAGTGCTTTAAGTTGGTCAGTCATTTGTTGATCTCCCAAAATGTAATTTAATTTGCATGTAACTGTTGTATAACAACTGCTCTTTTCTGTTAAGCTTATTATTTCTTTACTTACATTGTGAAGTTTGCACAGATCTTTCTATGCAGGCCCAGCTTCCAAAGCTTGGAGTACATTCATATTGGAAACAAATGTAAAAAAAAGCCTAACCAAGTGGTGAAGCTAAGAATTTTCAGTTTGTGTGACCGCACTTTTGTCATCAGTCTATACAATGTCTATACAATGTCTATACAGTCTATATGAAAAATTTCCCCTTTCAAGTATTTTTTTAGAATGCATCACATTTCTTCAGGTATAGTCTGTTTGACTTGCCATTAGAGGTCCAAATAAATTTGTTATTGGGAACCTCCTGAAATGTTCTCCAAGAGAAACTTTTCCATTAATCTTTGCTATGTACTGTAATGATCTAGAAGATCAAGGTTCATTCGAGAGGCTCCTGACTTAGCTACTTGAGTTTTAGAAGTGCAGTTCTGTGCTAACTTTTGATGTCTTAACTTTTCCATCTCCTATAGGATTATCTGTCATTAAGTAGTTACATATTCTTCCCACATTCTGTTACTTCTCAGAACCTGTTTGCTAGCTTGAGCGATTAATTTACCAGCAGTGGACCCCAGTGGTTACTATTTTCAGCAGTAATCAGTACTGTACAAATGCAGAGGCCTGTTCAGGGCTAGGTGGTATATTTAGAATAGCAAGTAAATCAGAGACTAGGAGTCTGTCTTAAGCATTTCAGACTAGTACTGCTGCAATTGCAGAGGAAGTGGCGAGAGAAGCAGCAGAATTAAAAATTGGCTCAAATGTAGTCTGTAGAGACCACTTATCTAGTGTGAAAATTTGTATTTTTTCTCGATGTTCTTTCTTTAGAAAACACACTCTTTATCCATAGATGGAAGACCAGAGGGGATTGCTACAGTATCTAATTACTTCTCATGTTAAGTAGGCCATAGAATGTCACCACATTGTCTACTGAACAGAGTGTTTGCTGGATTTTCCCTAAAGCATTTTGCTGAAGTCTGATACCAGTAATCTGTCTAGCACATGTCTTAAGTGAGAAATTTTATTAACCTCGATGGGTAGCTTATTTACTTATTTAAAGAAATAAGATAAACAAGTTTCAATCAGTTATTAGGCAGTAATACAAATACATCAGCAATCGTGGACACATGACCTTCTGGTAAAAAAATCAGGAAATTACTTATAATTTGGCTTAGAAGAGAAATAATTCTAAATATTGCAGTAATGCATATTGCCTTAGATATGTACTTACTAAAAATGATCAACAATTTTAAAAACTTCCTCCTATAAAGTTTTATTTAAAAGAAAATCCTCTTTCCCTTAAACAAAAATATGAACACTTTATATATAACAAGCTATCTGTAATAGCCTCTCTGTATTCCAATTATAACTCAGGAATCTAGGATGATAAAGAAAGAATCTGTGATGTTAAAATACTCCCAAAATATCGGGAAGAAATTCTTTACAGTAAGTGTAGTGAGACACTACAACAGGTTGCCTAGGGAGGTCATGGATACCCCCTCCCTGGAAGTGTTCAAGGCCAGACTGGATGAGGCCTTGAGCAGCCTGGTCTAGTGGAAGGTGTCCATGCCAATGCCAGGAGTTTTGGAACTAGATGGTCTTTAAGGTCCTTTCCAACCCAAACCATTCTATGAATCTGTGAAAAAAATGGACCAAAGGATTAGTGAGGAGACATGACAGAAAGAAAGGTCTCCTCCGGCCTAGATCATTCTATGATTCTGTGAAATGTTTGATGCACAAGTATGTATGAATCGTATGGAAAGGTACTTTGGCATGTTATGTATTTTCTCCACTTTGACTAGCCATCTCAGTGTATAACAATGACTGCTTTCTACCATCATAATCAGATGTACTGGTCAGGTTCAGAAGAAAATGCTAAAAATTGTAGTTTGTTCCAGATATGTCTGAATTAATCGCTTCTCTATTAATACTTTCCTAAGATGTGTTTTTTATACCTTCTACTTCCCTTTTCAAGAACACAGTAGTACTTGTGCCCTCTGTGTAGTGTGGCTCTGTCTAAATCAAGACCATCTGTAGCACTTTGTCAATGATCAGCAAGCCCCAGTGGTGTTGCGAGGGAATTACAGGTTGTGTGCGCCACAGACATGAATGCAATTTATAAACATTATTTGTAGTTATCTTAGACTATGGTGAGTACTTTAGCCAAACAATTGTGTAGTTCAGGGCCTTCGAGTAGTTGTACAACTTACATTGAACTGCATGTGCTGTTAGTGCTTTTGAGTTTAATGCTGCTACGTCTGCGTAAGATGCATTCATGCTTCTGGTCTGGAGAATAAATGGTATTTTGATAGTCTGAGGCTTTTCTGGAGGGAAGATCATGTTAAAAGAAGAAAATTGTCTCAGAGACTGTCAGAGTTCAAAGGCCCTATTGGCTTTTTCCAGTTCTCTGAGACTTAAAAGATATGGCTCTGTCTCTTAAATAATACAGAAAACATTTTCTGCCAAACCCACACTGTATAACACTTGGCTTTGATCTCTACTGGCCTCAGATGATATCTCTGTGGACCTGTGATATTAAGCATAGTATTCTAAGCTGTTTATTTTTAATTGAAAGTATTTAAAATAATCCAAAGCCTGTAGTGAAGATCATCAGATAATATTCTTACAGCATTAAACTAAAGGAATGTGTTACCTACCTGGTCCATCCATATTGTTCTGTCAGTGTGCTCTGGTACCTTTTCTTTCCTAGATCCTTATCCTGGAATGTTAGCTGGCATGAAGTGAAACCATGCTGGGGAGCAGGCTAAAAATTCGCCCCTAGGGATTACTGCAAAACAGTACTAGAGCCTGTGCCTTGAACCTGTTTAGCTCGCTGGCAGAGATACACATTTAGACATTTGAAGCCACTGTCCTTCAGCATAGTTTTAAGCTGTGCAGAGCTCTTTGTCATGCTCATGTCAAAGGTGATAGTAACATGTATTTTAATTTCATTTGTAGAGTTTTATGAATATGGACTTTATTCATGGCAACAACTAGATGAGGAGACAGTTTTAAGAAATATAGCAGTGACTCACGGATATGTACTTCAGAATACCAATTTTATTTACATATTTTCTATTTTACCAGGTCTACTACTGAAGGTTTTCATAAAGACCAGCTTTTAAAATTCTGGAGCATGTTTAAAAGAATAGACAATCCCTTCCTCTTCTTTCCAACAAGTCCTATTGTTAATTTTATTGTAATCACCTAACTTTACAAATGTAGGTCAGTGAAACTCACTATCTTAAATGCATTAATTGACTTAGAATTTTTACAGAGGACATAAATTTGTGTCATTATGAATGGGAGATCTGGTTTGAGATTTTTAATTTTTTGAACAGAATGTTTTCCTGATTTTTCAGTATTCTTATATATTATGTAAAATCTTAGGTATTTTTATATGTAAATACATAAAAAAATATCTCTCCACATTCTGGACTACGTCTGTGTTTCATCTCTCTTCAGAAAAAAAATTTTGTGTGTTCCGCAACACCATGATAAATAGAAAGTTAATAAATGCACTACTGATTTCAGAGAAGCACCAGAACTTAAGTCATATTTAAAATACCAGTTTCACTGAATTTTTGCCTAGGTACTTGCTTTGAGTAATAAAATGTCTAGTACAATTCCAGATCTTAAAAATATTAACTTACACTCAAAAATATTTGTCCTCTTTAGAGGATACATTATATCTTATAGAAACTCTGATATCCCAGTTGTTCAGCATCAGTACTTTGGTTTGGTTACTTCTGGGTAATCTGAAGTAGTTACTGCTCTGCAGTGACTCTACTGTGTAACAGATATATGTTCTGTGGCACAAAAATTATGATGTTAGCTTCTCAGTTTGCTCAGGAACACTGCAGCTTTAGATTTAAGTTCTCAAGTTCCACCACCCTAACCTGAAGGACCTGATTTTGTGTTGCCTTCTGACCTTGTAAAGAGGACTTTTGACACAAAACTGCATAAATCTGCTTGTTGATGTTAATTTCACTTATGTTGTCAATAGAAATCTTGACTTGATCACCATGCATAGAATATAGTTCCTTTGAAAATCATGTTGCAGAAATTATTTCTGATTCAAATATGGGCTAAACAGTTTCCTAGAAACAAAGTTTAAAAGAAATTAAAAATAGGATTCAACTCAACTGTGTACATGACACCTAGTAGTCCTGACAGTGTAAGTATATTTTTTTATGGTAATCAGTGTGAAAAGTGTATTAGGCTGATATCAGGTAAAGTTTGGGGGATTTTTTTGGCAGTGGCTCACAAAATGAACCCTATATTAAAAGCTTTTCCCTGTATATGCCCACGTGTTCTTATTTTCAGATGAGGACTATCATTAATGCCAGGTTTATGTTCTCATCATATAAGAGAATCACAGAATGGTTGAGCTTGAAAGGAACATCTGGAGGTCATCTGGTCCAACACCCCTGCTCAAGCAGGGCTGCCTAAGGCAAGTTGACCAAGACCATGCCTAGATGTCTATTTTAGAGTATGTCCAAGGAGGGAGACATCACAGCCTCCCTGGTCAACCTGTACCAGTGCTCTAAGAGGAAAAAGTATGTTCAAAGAGTCCTGTTTCATTGTCCTGTCACTAGGCACCATTGAGAAAGCCTGGCTGTCCTTTTTGCACCCTCCCTTCAGGAATGTATAGATACTGATAAGATCCCCCTGAACATCCTCTTTCCAGACTGTGGCAGCTCTCTCAGCCTTTCCTCACAGAAGAGGTGCTCCAGACTGTCAGCTTTGTGTTCCTTTGCTGGATTCTCTCCAGTATGGCTGTTTCTCTCTTGTACTGGGGAGCCCAAAACTGGATGCAGTACTCCAGGTATGGCCTTTCCATTGCTGAGTAGAGGGGAAGGATCACCTCTCTTGAGCTGCTGGTGACACTACTCCTAATGCAGCTCAGAAGACTGTTGGTCTTTTTTGTCTCAAGGTCACATTTCTGGTTCATGGTCAGGTCGTTGTCCACCAAGATCCCCAGATCCTTTTCTGCCAAGTTGTTTTCCAGATGGTTGATGCCCTGTGTGTACTGGTACATGGAGTTGTTCCTCCCCAGTGGCAATGACTTTGCACTTTTGTTTAGCTTCATGACCTTCCTGTCAGCCCATTTCACCAGCCTATTGAGGTTTCTTGGGATGGCTCACATTTTCCCATGTCTTTCATTTTGCACCTGTGTACTCAAAGAAGCTTTTCTAGTTGCTTTGACATCCTTTTCCAGATTCAACTCCATGCTGACTTTTCTAACTGCATGTCTGTATGCTCAGACAGCACCTCTGTCTTAGTATGTCCCTGCTTCTGCCTTGTATGTACTACCTTTTTGTGTTCAAGTTTTGCCAGAAGCACTTTGTTCATCCATGAAGGCCTCCTAGAATATTTTTACCTGATTCTCTGCTTGTTGGGATGGAGTGCTCTTGGGAGATATTCTTCAGTGTCAACCAGTTTCCTTGGACCTACCTCTTCCCACCAGGGCCTGTTTGGTCTCTGAGAAGATCCTGGCCATATCCTATCCTCTCTGATACTGTGTAGTCTGCACACTTACTTCTATAACTCCTCCTGTTGCCAACACAGATCTTAAATAAACATACAAGCTCAGGAAAGGGGACCATCTCTCCAGCTTAAGGGTGGGGCCTCCAGCAGTCCTTACAGTCTGAGACTCACAGGACTGCAGCCACCATTTGAAGCTCTGGGTTAAAGCCCATATGCTGACAGGGGCAGCTGCTTCAGAGCTGGAGAGTGTGCTCTATGGCACAACACTACTGTGCCTGAAAAGATTTTGGCTGGTCTGAACTGAGATGAGGCTTCCTTGTTTGTGCTCCTGTTAGCTACACTCTGGAAGCTGTGCTTCAGCCATGGGCTCTCCCTAGCACCAGCTAAAAGGGTCCTTGACCCTCTTTAATGGTGAGGCAACTGTTAATAAAGGCTGCAGGTACTCCTGGGTCATGAGCAGCTGATTCAGCATCTTAAAAGTTGCTGGAGCTTTCTCAGGCTCACATCTGTGCAACTGCCCTTAACTGTCCATGTCTGGCAGCAGATAGTACCCTCCCATTTCTGTGAGGGTTCTCAGGGGTCCCCTAATCATCCTAAACCCTGTGTCCAGAAGAACCACAAGCTCCCAATGCAGAATCTGGTTTAGAATTTTGAAATTCCCTGTTAAAAGCATTTTCTTGGCAATGATCAATCTTGGTTGATACAGCCATTCTTACAGAAGTGTTAGGAAAGGAAAGTATGAATGCAGATATTTAGAATAAGACAATCACTGTAGTCGTTAAAAAATATTGTATTCTAGGAAGCACAAATATGTAAAATCGCCAGACAGGGATGAATACTGAACACCATCTGCTAACTCAGCATTTAATTTGGGAGCTTAAAGCTTGAATGTTGTCATGAAATCGTTTCTCTGAGACAGTAGGGCAACATTTGCTCTTCTTTTTTTGTATTTATTGTTGGATATTTATTTTTAGAGTTGAAAAAAATAAGATGATGGCATTTAAATTATAATATAGCTATCCCCTGTCTTTACAGTTTGGATTTAGCATTTTCATCCATTATAAAGCTTTTTTGTATTAGATCACTGAACCAAAATGATTCAATAACTCATCTTCTTTGTGACACCTCTGTTTCTACTGCTACCTAGGTAGTTTTTTAGCAACACTCTGTCCTTGTGCTTCATCATTAGACATAATCCTAATGTCTGTTTCCTTCCCTTTGGATAGGATACTTCCCATTTTCTTACCATGCTCCTAATTTCAAAGATGTCAGATAAATGTGTGTTTTCCTGACATCCAACTGATCCTTGGGGAGGGAACAGAAAAAGAGGGCAGTAGTAGTAGTATTTTATTCAGTTGTCAATGAGTAGTGAAATACAGCATGTATTTCTTCAAGAAATTGATTGTGGCTTTTCTTTTTCATAGTGAGGCAGCTAAAATGTAAAACAAAGAGGAGAAGAGAAATAATATCTGTTTCACTGCTGTGAAACATCTTTTGACTATGTACAAAAACATTGTCCCAGTTATTCAAAGGTGAAAACTGAAGTTGTTTGAAATTAAGTAACTTTTTCTGAAATTACACATTATTCAGCATAACATAAAATTAGGTCATCTCGTTCTGATTCTGGTGCACAGTTCAACATACCCCAGTGAGAACTCTGCCTCATAAAGAATTGGGTAAAAGGAGATTCAGTAATTCAGGACTTTGCCTTTTCTTCTAAGATTTCTTATGCATTTTTGTTATACCTTGTAAACACTTCAGTGCAACCGTGTGCAAATTTTCTTGTCTTTCATCTTTTCCTAGTAAATTGCTGTTAAAAATAAAGATCTTAAGGGAAGATTAAAAATAGCACCTATAACCTTACCAGATGAGAAGAGCTTCACTAAACTTTTTTGGGTTTTTTGCAACCGTTTTTAAGAAGAATGAATGCATAAGGAGGAAAAAGGATGTTTTTGTCAGGAAGATTTATGTATTTAGTACTAAAGGTTTTTATTTGGATATTTTCTGAAATGTCCCAGAAGTGATCACTTTCTGGTAAAAGCTTGATGTGAGATCTCATGAAAATTGAACTTTAATCTGTCAAGCAAATCTAAATAATTTAGACAGGTTTATTTACAGATGGGTTTTCACAGAATGTAATAAAGATTCTGGAAACAGATTGTGGTCTCTTTTGGATTAGTCTAGGTCTTTAAATGCTATTTAAAAGAAAGTAGGGTTTTTTTTTTGGTTGGTTGGTTGGTGTTTTTTTCTGTTTGTTGTTTTGTCTTGTTTTTGGAATGTCTTTCCCATGCTGAAAAAAAAAAAAAAAAGGCTGTCTTCATTCAGATGTCTATTCATATTTTTTTCTTTTTTTGAAACTCTTACTTAAAAAAACCCCAGTGAATAAAGAGTGAGAATGAAGTTAAAGGAATGTGATAGTTCTCCTGCTGGCAACCAAGAGAATTAAATGACACAGAGAGTTCTGTGAGCTTGTCTACTTTCTCTTGGGGTAAACCATCTTGCAATTCATTGATGTGGCATATCTTTTTTCTAAACGTTCCCAGAGCACATATGTTCAGATCTCACTACCTTACTTTTCTATATTTGGGCCTTGAAGCTTGTTTCGCAAACATATGAGAAGCAGAACCTCTCACTCAGATGTCCCACTTTCAGAGACACATGCAATCCAATTTCTAAGCAGTCATCATTGTTGCTGTATTTGCCTGGTAAAGTGCAATTTAAACAGGCAGTAAGTTGTGTTTATAATCATGGCAAAAAGAAAGCATAGCAATAGTGAAGTTTTCATTAAAGCCATGTAAGAATGGCATTCTTTCTGAAAAAAATCTAGTAATTGAGGATACTCTTCCGCTGCAAGGTGTATGTTCCATACAACCTACCCCAATATGTTTTCCCTATTTTTTCTGTTGGAACATGAGTTGAACTTCTTGATTCTTTCCCTTCCCAAAACAATTTTTATTGTTACTTTTCATACTGATACATAAAAGCAGTAGTAACTTGATAAGGCAAGTTCATTACTACTACAGGAAGACAGATGCGACATCACATATTGTAGAAAGGTTCTTCATTCTTGTGCCAGCAGTAAACCTGAGACACTCTGTGGTTACTTACTTATGTTTAAGCTCTGACAACAAACACATTTTTGGTAAGTTATCTTCTATTATGTACAAAACCAGTCCTTTCTGGATTAAAACAAATGTAAAGGATGTAATTATAGTTGTTGTGTCTTAGATTTTACTTTTTTATTTTCCTTTCCTTCCCCACCCTGACATACTTGTGTTTAGTGCAGTGATCACTATGGCCTAACCATTTATCTGTGGAGTGGGGAACTGTGGAATGGGGGCTTAGACAAGTATCAGCTAAATGTCTTGTATGCCAACTTCATTTTATTCGTGCGGCAGGATTAGGTAATATATGTCTTTTGCAGTGTCCTTTAATTACATTACAGGTCAAAACTTCAGCTGAGGGTCCACCCAACTAAGCATCTAATCAAATGATCTTTCTTCTGAGAAAGAAAAATGCTCCAAGCTGTCAATCTTCCCAAATACAAATCATAAATTCCAACATCCTAGACTTTTCTTTCTCTGTTTCTAAAGAGTTAAGTTAGAAGCCTGTGTAGAATAAACAATAAAACAACCCAACACCACAGTGATTTTAATCTCATTCTCCTGTTGTTTAGTACAATTTTATGTTGATTTGCTGGTATTTTATTTCTTCACAAAGACAAGACACATTTCAGGAACATTACATTTAAATGTTAAACAGCCAAGCTAGCAAAAATGATCCTTCCTTCCTGGAGTAAAACATCTGCTGAAACTACTAAAGAGTCTATTTTCTCTTAATAATATAATGCATATTTTATTCTGTTGATTGGTTTACATGTGCATTTGAAGAAGAGAGTAAAATTTGAAGGAAGCATGAAGATATTTTTTCTGAGTAGATTTTCTGATGTGATTACAGACTTGGGTAAAAATTACTAAGGAATTTGTAGATTTCTATTATGAGTGCCTTTTAAGTGTGATAATAAGTGGACCTTATATTGTGAAGGAAAGTATTGTTCTCGTGTTATTCACATTTAAGCGCAGCCGTTGTTTTCCATCCCTTATGAAGACAATGACTGGTTGTGGCTCCTCTTAGGGATTCAGGTAGTATCATTTATACTGTTCAATTGCACTACCATGGTACTGTTCATGACACTAACCTTGGGGAAAGACAGCAATGAGAAATTTTGCCTTCTCCACTTAGATCCTTCAAGCAGAGATCTACTGCATAGCAAAGGGACCTCCCAGTTTTGAAGTATACTTGCAATCTCTTTCCCTGATTATAAATACAGCACCCAGGCTAGGGCTAGACTCAAACTTTTCCTTATATGAAAGTCACTTGTAAAATAAAATGCTCCTGCATGTCATACATTTGACTTTGCAAAACAACAAAAAAAAGAGACAATGAAGGAAGAAAAGAGACATGCTTGACTCTGAAGCCATAAGACATTTTAAGAATTTCCATTCAGCAAACAACTTGAAGATTTTTCAGTATATTTAGCAGGCTGCTTTTAACTTGTTGTGAATTATTGTAAAATGTTTAGGTCTCTCTGCAAACCCAACAGTACCCAACCAGAAATGACCTGCTAGGGAAAATTATGAATCTTTCTTCCCATTTCTAAAAACTGAAATAACATATAATTCTTTACTATTTCTGCCAGACCTATAGCAGTAGAACTGTCTCATATTCTTCATGTTGACCGTTGTTGCTTTCTTGTTAGAGGGAGAGGAAACAATTAAATGGTTATCTGCTATTTTAAAGGGAACTGATGTCCAGTTTAAGCTGCTTCATTTTACAGATAATTCTGGAGGTGCTTAGAATTATTCTAGAGAAGATGTGCATGTATTTTATAGATATGTTAATTACCAGGCCTCATCTGAAATACTGTACTATTCACCATTTTACTGTGGCAGCCATTCATAAGAGCTGATAGGAAATGTTATGTTTCTTGCAAGCATGCTTCTCTGGCCAATTTCATAGAGGACTCTCCATTCATTTGAGCCAACCCTAGAGTGCACTGAAAGCAGATGAAATAGCTGAGCTAAACAAAAGTCAATTTGCAATAATGCTGGCAGACTATGTGTAATGTCTTCCTATTTCTTCTACCTCTTGAAATAACTAAGTACTGGTACATCCAGATGTGCAGGTTTTTTCTCATTTTTTTTCCAATTAGTCAGGACTACAATCAATACAATAACTGGCTTTTAGGGGGGAAAAGTAGCAGAAGTCTGCACTGCTGGGAACCTTAGAGCGAAAAGTATTTAAAATTATCATTACTCTGTTTGCACATGAGGAACTGAATTTAGGTAGTGTTTGAGAACTCTAAGGCTACATATTTTTCTGTAAAACTGAAGTGCTGCCTTTATCAAAAAATGTCAGGGTGTCCAAAATATGATTTCTTTGTGATGTTTTTTGCCCCACTATGTTGTCCAAACAATTTGTAAAACTGCCTTTGTACTGCAGTGCAGTGTAGATATATGGCTTTGGTCAACCACTGAGGATGATGTGTTGTCAAAGATTCATGCCAGCACTTGTTTCATCAAATACCTTCCTATGAGGAGTGGGGAATCCAAGCTGGCTATCAACATTTGAGAGAACATGAGAAATTTTTAACTGTTATGTTTCCATGCCAACACCTTTTCTTATTTCTAGTTGTCGTCATGATTTATCTTTGCCATTCATGAAACTAAGAAGCAAATGGTTTTATTGTTAACCCATATGAGAGTTATTTGCTTGAGCTTCACAGCAGAACATTCACACAATTATGATTACTGCTGTTTAAATTGCATAGTACCTAAACTAACTTACAAGACCAGCTAAGATCTGCATATTTTTTTATGTAATCAGCCTGATTAAATAATAATCAGGCTTCAATGATACTTTATGTCAACAATTAGATAAATAAAATTTTAAAGGTAGTGATATGAGAACAAGACTAGGAACACAGAGTTCATTTTTATGTTCTTCACTGTGCAACTATGAGTATCCATAAGCAAAAGTGATGGGTTCTTTTAAGTGCCTCCGATTTTGGATGTTTAGTTTCAAGTACTGAATAATTTTGATAGTGCTGAGCTGCTTCAGTTCTCATTTAAAAGAATTTGAAAGTACAAATACACATTATCTGTCTTTCCTAATAAATAAATAAATCAACTTCTTTCCATTATCATAACCAGAGACTATCACAGTGAAGTAATTAATCTCCTTCCAAGTCACACAGAAAAAGAAAACAAGGAGAAAGTGTCATTTGTTCTCAGCCAGTGTTGCCTCAGGGCTGCACCAAGCTTGCTATGCTCTCTCTTTTGCAATGCAAGAGGAGAAATCAGATGTATCTGTAAAACTGAATGTATTACCACTAGACTGAATGCCTTGAGCAGGTGATGCAGACGCATGCACAGGCATTCCATATTGCCCCCATGTGAAGATAAAGCACCATTTCCTATGAGTTCAGAAGCTCCTTTGGTGGTATTAGAGTGAGAAGTATTTTTCCTCTGCAGATTGTGTGCACTTTGTATGTAAATATAAGAGATTGAAAATACCTGTTTACTCTTTCACCAGTGCTTTAGGATTTGGTTTCTCTGACAACGGTTAATAACACATACATAGAAAATGGTTTGCTCCATGAGAAGCAAAGCTAGCAACACTTGGTTTCTTGGTGATTTGTATTCTTTTTCCCTAATGTTTCCTTCTTCCCTGCTGCAATAAGCATAGCTCTCCTTATGGGAAAACCTTGAGCAAGAGATAGCACATACTGTGTCTCATTTAGAGCTGTTCATATATTGATCAGTTGGCCAATACGCATATCTGACTGGCCAGATGGTTGCTGTAACAATTAAGGTTGTCTCTATAATGTAATTTAACCTGCTCTGTCAGTATGCTGTAGTTTTTAAAAGCATTAACCATTGGATAATATGATGTAATTTCTATCTTCATCTGGAATGCATGTAATTATGAGGACTGCAACTTGCTTAAGTAAGTTTTACATATTTCTTTGAGATTTCATATACAAAAGTCAAAAGTCCCAGATTCATTCTTGCAGCAGAAACACATGTATACTCAATCAAAATCTTGACAGTGTTTTGCTTTAAAGTACCAGTACTCTGTGCAGAGATATTTAAGATTAGTAGCTATTGATTGGACTTGTTTCTGCTCTCATTTAATTGATGTAAACAGGGATTACTCTAACTGAAATCAATAGGAAGCAATGACCTATGTTAGCTTTGATTTACATAGAATTTAAACACACAATGCTGTTTTTTTGTGTTTTGCTTTGTTTTTTCCCATTAATTGTCATGTGAATGGCAGTATGTTTCACAGTAGTAAGTTAATATAGGCAATTGGATATTGGAATAGAAAGTCTGCAATACCTAAGGCTTGTTCTGATGTGGCTAAGGATGTTGAGAGAGGAAAAATGTATCTGTGGCATCTAACTGGCTTTGCATGTGGGCCATTTGTATACCCTATTTCAGTTACTCATCTCAAAAAAATCTCACTTTTCTTGGGGGCAAAAATTATCATTTGCTATTGTTTAATTTTAAGGAAATACTAATTATAAATATCTATGATGGCTTCTGTATAATAAATAGAGTTTTGGAGTAAAGATTTTCATGGACACACAACAGACTGTTAAAATAAACTGAAGCACTTTAAATTTAATACAATTAGTACCCTGACATCTAAGGCATTGTTTCTAATTTTGCTTATATGCTTCTTTGAGAGGCTCACTTTCTGAGCCCGCTGTCATGTAATCTGGTTGATTTTTGTACCTGATCGGTGTAATGTGAGGCTTTTTAAGGAGGTCTTCAAGATGGATGCAGACAATGACTGACAATCTGTGTCCTATTAATGTACGTAAAAATAAATAAAGAATAAAATCAGTCCTTGAAACAAATATGGGGCTTTTTGTTTCTGAAATGGCATTTATCCATTCCTTCTCCTAATTTCCCCTTAGATAAGAGGGATGATCATATTTATGTTCAACCTGACAAAGAGTGAAGTGTATGTATATTCTGTGCAGGGATTATTTAATAATTTGGAGAAAAAGTGAAGTTTATAAAATAATATCTTGCCCTTAGACCCAGAAAAGTTTTGAAATAGTGTATGACTATAGCTTGATGGCTGGAACCTCTAAGTGTGGAGACAACAACCTCTTAGTTTAGAGACCACACAATTTAGTAGCAGAAGACCATTTTGTAGATGTATCCTAGGAAGGTGATCAGAATACAGTCAGATAGTGTCTCTTTTTTCAGTTGGAGAAAATTGAGTGTAATTCTTCTGAAATCACTAGAATTACATTAGATCAAAGTTTTCTCTGTGGAAAGGAAATGGTCCAGAATAAGTTATTCTGCTGCAATTATTTCCAGATAATTCCCATAGAGTGCTTCTGTTCTGGGGTAAATATTATTGCTTTAAAAATCATTCTAGTCCCTTTTTTTTCTTTTTTTTTTTTTTTTTTTCCCCAGCTAAAACAGGTATAATGCACTAATAACAGAAATTTTTAGCTGAGGTGATCAAGTGGTTTAAATATTAGGGGTATGACACACAGGACTGGACACTGAGTTGCTGATTTAATTTTAGACTTATAGCTGGTAATTAGAATTTTAATGTTGACTCAATTGATATTCTCAATCCATCACAGTATAATTTATTTTACCCTTCATACTTAGTATTCTACTTGATTGTCGTTGTAAAGTAAGTTCTGAATCACTCAAAAAGATATTTACTTGCTGAATTGTAAGTAATCATATATGTATAAAATATGTATATATATAAAATATGACTGAAGAAAATAATATTAATGGAGACATGTCCTTCGAGAGACAAAATGTTCTACCCAGAGAGAAAAAAATGTAAGGAAGCTGTTTTCATCCATTTCTTGTTAAGACCTATTAAATTTTGGACTGTCAGTATTGTTTGTCAGGCTATGGGTGCCTCCTCTCAGTGCTTTAGGGACTGGTTGGTTTCAAGAATCTTGTTGTTTTGCCTCTGTATGTCACTCTCTGGGTTCCAATAGCAGGCATTATTAAACCTCTCTTTTGAAGTACCTGCACTGGTAAAACAATCCTCAATATAGTAGTGGGACACCTTGGCCAATGCTAGAAATATGATCTACACTGTGCTGACAAAATGTAGGGACAGGTGGGCTTCATCTCACTGAACATGGCAATCACAATATAGATGTTTACATCTGAGCAATTTCCCTAAGTTTCCTCTATAATTACTGAAAAGAAATGGACTTTTTTAGGCAATTCACATAGCCTTTCCCAGACATACCTTGTGAGAAATGACATTTCCAGAAGGATCCATTTTTCTACATTGCTTATCAGTTTAGTCTAGACAGGCAAGATATTTAGATACCTATATTGTGGAAGTATCAGTTTAGGTGAGAAAGCATAGAGTGTCATTTCACCCTTAAGATCATCCTCACTTGCCTTGTAAATGGGCTAATACTTAAGAGACAGCTGCAAGTGAAAGTGTAAGACAAGAAAAGTCAGAAGAGCAGTCAGTCATGTGTGGTCTGCTTACAGCCAAACTGAAGGCAGCACAGCAGCACTAGTGATGCCAACAGGTTGTGTGTAGGCAGGAAGGATGCCTCTGTGCAGTCAGGTACTCTCCTTGTGCTGCTGTGCTAGTCTTTTCCATTGATTAGCCTGCCTATGGGCTTGCATCAATTTATTTAGTAACTCTAATAAGGGAGTAAAGAGTTGTTTGATGTGTTTTGCCTAGACCTGGCTACAAAGAATGAAACTGCCCCTCATTACCAGCTTTACCAGCATTACTGGTGTCTTCTGCCTTCCTTTATCTGTGTAATTTAAGACTTGGGTTTCTCTGGGTTTTAGTCCTTTTGCTACCGATAGTTCTATTAAAGTAAATGACACATGTAAAATTAGCCCTACAGCCTGCAAACAAGGGTATTTCAGTACTGAGCCATATTACCTAATGCATTTAAGATATTTGATGGCACACAAATATGCTATATTCTCTATAGTGCCCCAGTCTTAAAATGCATTTTGTAATTTGTAGAAGAAGGATGAGTCTGAGTTGAGATGAAATATCACCTTTCATGATGACAGTCAAACAGTTTCTCTGGGGGTTGGTGATACTGAATGGGCCAGCAGGATGATACACAGACAATAAAAAACAGTGCTATAGTTATCAAGACATAATTTGTTTGATCAGGTTTAAGATTCCTTTATATATTAGCAGATAAGTTTGAAAATGAGTGAAACAGCTTCTAGGAGAAACTAGTGAATCTAAAGCTGTGAAATGAGAAAGTTTAGACATTAGACCCTTGCTTGGAGAGCTGAGATATGTCAGTGTTGATCTGTTTAGTTTAGGAGTGAATGTGCCTTGCTCAGGATGTTTTCTCTCTTGTGAAAGACAGCTTTAAATTTACAGGTAAGAGTATTTCTCTGTGTGCAAAATGGAAGTGTATTTCACTTTAAAACCTTTGCTCTTAATAGTACATAATGAAAGGTCTCCTATGAAAAACTAGTGCAAATAGGCCACGGGGTAATTAACTCATTGAGAGCTTGACTATATTGATGTTTAGGAAATGTGCTTTTATAGATACATACCAGTGAGATTTAGCATAGAAAGAAAAAAAAAATATATAAAAATGTATGCAGTATTAAAAATAACCAAATTAAATTTTACTTGCTTTTAAAAGTATTTTCAGCTTCTCAATTGCAAATATTCCAGACCTGTTCATGTTGCAGATACAATTAGAACACTTCCATAGCTGCGTACAATAATGATGACTTAAATTATTTATCTAAACTCAATTCAAATCTTTGTTAGTCTGGCCCATACATTTTTGGGTATAAATGCAAAAGAAAGTAAGAGCATGGATGTCTTAGAAAAAAAAAAAAATCTTTATAAACATTTTGCAGTTAATTTCTCTAATTCAGAAAATCCTTTGACTGATACCACATAATTGGCAAGTGATTCTCACCAAGAGGATGGAATCAGTGCTTGCTTGTCAAGCTCTGTTCTCCACTGATGTCTGCCCTGACAACACATGTTCATCTTGGCAGGGCTCCGCAAGCGATGCAATAGTAATGCTTTCCATCCCAAAGTTGCAAATGGTACTGCATTTGATACGTTGTTAACTTAGATAACAGTCATGGGCCACTACCATGTACTGTTCAAACGGTATTTTCCAGGAGGAAGAAGCTTCATGTTATATGCATCTGTAAGTGTATCTCTGTGTACTTCTTAGCCATTGGCACACAATTGTGTTTAAAGCACGCAGATGGGCAGCTCAGTTTCATTTACCTCTGGTGTGCATTCTGTCATTGGCAGCCGATACGAGGAAGCCACAGGAACACATCTCCATAGAAATGTGATTTTTAAAAGGCAATTTTCATTTTTTTATGGTGGCTTTACAGAGTTTTCACAGAATGTAATGTGCAGATGACTTGCTGCAGCATATTGCAAGTCAAAAGGCCTTATTCAACTTTTGTGTTTAACAGATTACATGATGTCTCAAAATTAAAATAACTGCAATTATAACATGTTATTTGTAGTGAGAGATGGTGGAGTCTTTGCAGATTTTAGTATTTATTCATGCAAGATACTCAGCTGTTCTGAATAAAAGAAAGGCAGATACTAAAAGCAATGTGCAATAGTTTAATCAGTATAATTACTATTTAAATACAGGTTTAAAGTTCTAATGCTTTTGAATTGCAGTCTATTTTTCGTGAAGTGAATGAAGCCTATACATTGCAAGAAAAAATGTGAATCTTTGTTAATATAGTTATTGCTGTTCATTAGTACTGTTGCTCTGCTAAGCACTACTTGAGCTCAATGTTCAAATAACACCAGCACTGGGGAGAGGAGTCTCTTCTGCTGGTCAAGGTAATACAGTTACACCTTTGGATGCCCCATGCTGGGCTGTGAATAAGTTGAGACAGTCTTCTCCAGCCATGATGGGAGTAGCAAAACTCTCATCTACCACTAACAAATTTCTGGGCCAGTGGAAAAGACATTCGCTTGTTTAAGCTTTGTCCACTTCTGCAACATCCATTCCCTGTATCTTTCAGAATAGTAGGTGAAACAGAAGTACCTGTTTGTCCCATAAATCATTATATAGACTGTACTCATGTATCATTATTAAAATCTGGCTGATAAAGTAAAAAAAAAAAAAAAGATTAAAAAAATCTGGGACATGAAAGATTTCATAAGTGTTATATTATTTATGAATTAATTTCAAACTCTTCATTCATTTAACTGAGCTATATGTAGCTTCAGAGTCTATGTAGTCTGTGGATTGATACAGTTAGTTGACAGGAGAGATGATTATTTAATTTTTAAATATTTCGTGTGCTGTCACTATTCTTAACCCCGTACAACATACCCAAACAGAAAATCCCTGACATTTCTCATACTAGGAAATTATTGCTTTTACAAACACTTTTGAATTGTTCTAGTGCTTGATAATTGTTTTATTGGCTCAAATGATAGCAGTAATAGAAGAAATACACTCAGTAATAGATACTTGTGCAATTACTCCTTAAAAGAAAGATGCTAAAAATACGGGACATGTGTCATCACAAACAGTAATTGAACTAATATAATAAAACAATTCTCAGGTTTTCTGGACATAATGGAAGTTACCTCTCTGACTTTGGGATTTTTGAATGGTGAGTAAGGTTTGTTGCATGTTTGTTAGTTTTCCAATAAAAATAGATTTTGGTGGAACCATAATTATGCCAGGAGGTGTGGTGTGGATGATCAGGTAGTGAGGTGGATTGTGAACTGATTGAAAGAAAGAAGTCAGAGAGTTGTGGTCAATGGGATACAGTCTAGTTGGAGGCCTGTAACTAGTGGAATCCCTCAGGGGTCAGTACTGGGACCAGTACTATTCAATATATTCATCAATGGCCTGGATGACAATAACAAACTGGGTGGAGTGGCTGACACACCTGAAGGCTGTGCTGCCATTCAGTGAGACTTACGCAGGCTGGACAGTTGGGCAGGGAGAAATTTAATGACATTCAACAAGGACAAGTGTAGAGTCCTGCACTTGGGAAAGATCAACACCACGTACTGGTATAGACTGGGGACTGACCTGTTGGAGAACAGTGAAGGGGAAAAAGACCTGGGGTCCTAATGGATGGAAGGTTGACCATGAGCCAGCAATGTGCTCTTGTGGCCAAGAAGGCCAATGCCATTCTGGGTGTATTAGAAGGGGTGTGACCAGTAGGTTGAGAGAGGTACTCCTTCCCCTCTACTCTGCCCTGGTGGGGCCACATCTGGAATATTGTGTCCAGTTCTGGGCTACTCAGTTCAAGAAGGACAGGGAAGTGCTTGAAAGAGTCTGGCGCAGAGCCAAAAAAGATGATTAAGGGAGTGGAACATCTTCCTTACAAGGACAGAACAAGGGAGCTGGGGCTCTTCAGCTTGGAGAATAGGAGACTGAGGGGTGACCTTGTTAATGTCTATACATATGTAAAGGGTGAGTGCCAAGAGGATGGACCCAGGCTCTTTGTGATGCCCTATGACAGGACAAGGGGCAATGGATGGAAGTTGAGGCATAGGAAATTCCATGTAAACATGAGGAAAAAAATTTTCACTGTGAAGGTGACAGAACGGTGGAATAGGCTGCCCTGTGGGGTTGTGAAGTCTTCTTCTCTGGAGACATTCACCTGGATGCATTCCTGTGTGATCTATTCTAGGTGGTCCTGCTCTGGCATTGGGGTTGGACTAGATGATCTTTCAAGGTCCCTTCCAATCCCTAACATTCTGTGATTCTGTGATGGTTACCTGCACCACAGTGACCTCTAATTAAATGAGGAGGCACCAAGGACATTTTTTTCTTAATTAATTTTTTTTTTTATGAGAAGAATGACAGAATCATCTTGAGTACTATTAAATTTGTCTTTTGCTTGGAGACATGTTTATATCTTGCATTCATTGTATTTGTTTGATACTCAGTTCTTTTCCATGTCTGTTTGAAACGGCATCTTACTACATGGGGTATTGGATTAATTTGCCTTATTTTGCTACCTCACCAAACTGTTTCCTCTTTCCATTTAAGTATTTTTAAGTCTGCCACTTGTTGATATAAATATAGGCTCTGGACAAACTTAGATCTAAAGTAATCTAAAAGATTATTGACAACTCCATTGATCTGCAAAATCAGTGAATTTGGCAATATCCAATATTTACCTGGAAAGAGTATAACTGAATATTCTTTAGTTGGGAAATTCTAGTGCCACCTCTCCTGGTGGCCTATGGATGGCCAAATCACTTCTCTTCCTTAGGTTTTCAACCTGAAAATGGAGGATTGATGTTGCCTTTCATATTAGAGGGTAAGATATAGAGATACAGAGTCACAGAATTCTAGAACAGCCCAGGTTTGAAGGGACCTTGAAAGGATCCTATGATCCAACCTTTAATGAAACACAGAGTGTAGATGATATTACCAAGCACTCAATACAGTCACACCTTGAAAAACTCCAATAAGAGGAACTCTACAATGTTGTTAGAGAAGTTGTTTCATGAATGATTATTCTAACTGTGAAATATATTTTTTTTTTCACACTGAGATGAAATTTCTCCTTGTGGAACTTTTTCCTTGTCTTCTTGGCTCCTTTTGCAGAGAGTCTCTGCCCTCTTTGTAGCTGCTCTTTGCTGTGATGAGGTCCCCACTGAGCCTTCTGTTCTCTGCAGAGAAAAGGCCTAACTCCTTCAGTATTTCCTTGTAGGGCAGGTTCTCCAGCACCTTCATCACTATCCTGAGTGCAGCCTTTTGGCAAGTTCCCTACCCATCCCATAAACCACACATCCAGGCTGTATCATGCCAGTTTTTCTAGGGGAAGACTGGGGGAATGAATGTCAAACACTTTGCTGAAATCTTGGTAAACAAGTTCCACTGCTCTCCCCATGTTGACAGAAGGTATGAATTTGTTGTTGAAGATGATAAGGTTAGTCTGGAATGATTTTTCTTAGTAAATCCATGCTGGCTTTTCCCAGTCATCTGCTTCTGTTGGTTCATGATAATTTCTAAGGGAACTTGTTCCATTTCTGATATATAAACAAAACATACTGGAAAGATAAGAGATATAAGGATGAGATAGTGATATTACTGTTTTATTATTTATTTATATTCTACCAAAATAAATAGTACAGTAAATAACTTTAACATACCTCTTCTTCTTTAGGATATCTACAGTTCAGTTTCAGTTTCTGTTGTACCAATTCATGTGACAGTCTGACACTTAACATTTTTCAGAAACAAAACCATCTGGATTAACCTTGGGATCATGTTGTCTCATTGTCTCATAACCTGTATTGTCTCTAAAATACCCTCTAACATTATAATGAATTTTAAAAGGTTATTATTAAAATAATAAAATCCTGTAAGGGACCAGTCATTTTTCACTTTAGTCATTAGTTTTAAATTGTTTCCAGGAAAATAATTCAGTTTCTTGGTATGGCTTTACTTTTTACTTTGAGCTTGTTTTTTTCCCTTCCTTTTTTTTTTTGGGGGGGTTCTCTGGCTAATATTAAATTGTAATATTTTTAGTTTCTCTCCTGATCAATAATAACAATAAAGTTTGTCCCAAGTGGCTAATATTAAAGATTCTTTTTTCAGTCTCTTTGTAAGGCTTCTGTAGGGTTGACAGCTTTTCTTCCAAATCTTCAGTGCATGTAGGTTCATTCTCATCTATCTGAGTTCAAACTAATGTTGAGCCAAGGGAATGCTGTATCATATTTTGAAAACAAGAATAAAATGAAACAGTGCATTTGCTGTAATAATTGAGATTGTTTTGTTATAAGAACACAGAAATTAAAGAAACAGAACCAAGACAGTTTTCAGGTTCACCCTCCTGTAACTTTAGCCAATAATGCCATAAAAATTTAACTCAGGCTGTGTCAATGAAACCACATGCAGATTCTAGAACTCTGCATGAAGAAATGAAGAAACACAATAATGTGCTTTATGAATACAGCAAAAGGAGTTTTGATATTGCAAAGGCTGTCAGGCTCCCCCCCAAAAAAAAAAAAAAAAATTTTTATTCTGACATGTAAAAGAAGAGTCAAATAAGAAGCCAAAAGCAACTGTGTCGTGGATAAAGAACAGTCAGTGTTTTCTGCCCATCTGACAAGAGGAAAACCTTTTCCTCATTGAGAATCATGTGTCTGATTAGGCCATGGACATCTAAGACACAAACCCCAAGTACTTCAGGGAATATGATACCAGCAAAAGCACCAGCTTAACCTACCATGCTTTCATGGTAGTCAACACCCTCTGGTTCAAGGGAATGCAGTCTCTAGCAGCCACGTAATGTACCAAGAAAAATTATTTTTTCAATCCATACAAATGGCAGAAACACTGAAACGTGGCTAATACAATATAAACAGTATTAAAAAGTGCAGGAAAAGAACAACGTGTCTAGTTTTATTTTTTTTTGTTGTTATTGCTACAGTAGTCTAACATGAGACATTTCAGTTTTTACTGTGGTGTTCACGTATCTGGACAGATGAGATGTCAAAAGTGAAAAGGCTGTGATGTACCTAGGCGTAGAAGCTTTACCATGTACATGTTACCTGTTTTGAAGTGGTAAGAAGTCCAAAGCAGAAAGGATTGGAGATGAAGCTGTGGTTTGAAAAGCATCTATGATTTTGTCCCAGTAAACATTTAAGGTAGCAGGATTATACCATTATTAAGTGCTGTTGAGAATGTTGTTCCAGATGTGCTGTGTAACTGCTATTATCCAGTATTAAATCTACATTTTTGGTAATTTAATGACAAACAGGATATAGAATAAGTGCCTTGTTTCTATTTCTAATTGCTCTTTTAACAGACTTGCTCTGATACACTTCTTTGGAAAGCATCTTTATTTCTTTGAAGTGTACTTCTCTGAGTAAAAATGTTTTGTTATTCACGAGGAGAAACTATTTGAACCTGAGCTCATATTTGAATGTGAGGTAAAGAGACAGAATTGCTTTCCTTTAAAGTTCAACTTACATTGGAATACAGAAAAAGCAAATGTCACAAATTTTCATGAACAGCGATAGGGTCAGGTTCTGTTCTGTTTCACTGCCTGAGTAACCCAGTCTCCTTTTTTACTTATTAGTGTTCAGCAGCACTGTGAAGTACCTTTCTACCAACTTTGCCACTGTGCTGGGTTACACCCATCCTTGATGGGGGCTGAAAGAACCCCATCAAGACTTGGTTCTGGCCCTCCCAGGAGGAGGGGTCCCCTGGGTTAAAGGTGGTCTATTTGACTCCCCCTTGCTGTCCAGTAAGCCTATAAAAAAGGGCAGACATTGTTTATTGCTCTCTCTTCTTTTGCCTCGCCTGTTCAAGAGCGATCATCTGCTTCCACCGGTTCCTGCACTGACCACATGGTCAGTGGTGGAGCTGCATCCACGCTTTTAAAGGACTGAAACCATTTACATCCAGCGAAATACGAGGCCATCCAGGCTTGGCTTTGTATATTTTCCTGTTTATCCTTATCCCTTACCTTTGTGAACCCTGTTATTGCTATATATATATTTTGTATATTTTGGTAAAAGTTTACCTCTTGTGCTTCCAAACAAATTCCAGACTATTTCTTTCATGAATTTACCTCTCCTTTCCCCTACCTTTTTTTTTTTTTTGGTGTTTTTTTATCTCCTTACTAGGAAAAGAGAGGGGGGAGAAATCTCAATCTGTTACAATTTGAGCTTTTAAACTCCTGTTACAGCTCAAACCAGCACAGCCACATAATGAATTTATTTCTTGGCAGTAATCCTCTGCTGTTTTGTTCTTCAGGTCATTATTTTCTATGTACCAGGAAATTGAAAAAAACCTGTTACCTAGTTGTGACAATTGGGACAGTACCATTTATTCAGGGATGAAACATTTGGGTTAGGAACTTTGTTGTAGGATTGTTTAGCCTGGAGAAGAGGAGGCTCGGGGGAGACCTCATTGCTCTCTACGACTACTTGAAAGGTGGCTGTAGCCAGGAAGGGGTTGGTCCCTTCTCCCAGGCAACCAGCACCAAAACAAGGGGACACAGTCTCAAGCTGCACCAGGGGAAGTTTAGACTTGAGGTGAGGAGAAAGTTCTTCACCATGCGAGTCATTCGTCATTGGAATGGGCTGCCCAAGGAGGTGGTGGAGTTACCGTCCCTGGAGGTGTTCAAGAGGAGACTGGATGTGGCACTTGGTGCCATGGTCTAGTCATGAGGTCTGTGGTGACAGGTTGGACTTGATGATCTTTGAGGTCTCTTCCAACCTTGGTGATACTGTGATTACTAAGTAATAGAAAATACATGTAATGACGTTGGTCCTTTGGGATCTAACTTTAGACATTATGTTCATGCTCTTCATTTTGCCTCTATTCCTGGGTGAGAAGGCAGAGAGGCAGTAGCTCAGCTGATCTTGCAGCTGGTTAACTTGATTAATCTCTGAGATTATCTCAGACAAAATTATTTTATCCCACCCACTTCTGGATCCTGCTTCTCAAAGGCAACAGTGTAAAATGTGGACACAGCTACACTTATTCCATCTTTATTCCCCAGTCATGCTATGAAGTCTCACCAAAAATTGCCAACTCTTCTAGCTCTCATCTCCAGCACTCCTCAGCAGTTTTGTAGTCAAGTTTGTGGCAGCAGTTTTCAGTTGCTTAAGGAAGGATGTGAGAAATACAGAAACATATTTAATATGTGAATTGTAAACAGTCTTAGTATCTACCAACACCATTCCCCAAAGAAGTGTAAAAAAATCAGTCAGGATTGCTGCTTTGCCATTGCAACTGAAGGTGGAATCTGATTCTCTAGTCTGTACAATCAAAACCTTTCAGAAATCAAAAAATGGTTGTGTTGGACTTCAAACAAGGCAATAATAAGCCTCAAAGAGGTAGATTTTCTGCCTAAGGTCACTTAGCAAGGACAAACGTCTTGGTTGGATATGAAATTCATAGTAGTGACTTAAGACAGACTACTGAATTACTGAATCCTTTTTTTTGTGTGTGTATGTGTTTTTGTTGTTGTTTTGGTTTGTTGGTTTTGTATCTGTCCTAATACAGTACTTCTAGAAATCTGAAAATGTGCTAATTGTTTTCACAATGTTCTGAGTTGTGGGGTCTTTTTCTTCTTTTTTTTTCCACTAATTTTTTTTGCAGATTTTACCTCAAATTTTCATTAACATTTTAGCAAAGTTCTGTATTCATGGAATAACTTAGAATTAAATATGCATTTTTTGCAAGAACTGTGATATTGGAACATGAAAATTGTTCACCTTATCTTTAAAAAAAAAACCAGAAGAATGACTGTAGTTTTGTTGCCATTAAGAAATAAGAAAACCAGCCAGAAGCAGTGTGCAGTTCACAGGAAACTGTTGTTCTAGACCAAAACATTTTGTATGTTTAGAATATAATATTAATAAATTTGACCACATGGACCATCAAGTAGTAATGTCTCTAAGAGTTAGGGTAAGATAGTATTCAGCTGAGAGAATATTATTAACACACCATTTGGAGAGGTTTTTGCCATCTATAAACATCTGTCGTAATGATTAGAATAGAATAGAATAGAATAGAATAGAATAGAATAGAATAGAATAGAATAGACCAGACCAAGTTGGAAGAGACCTTCAAGATCATCGCGTCCAACCTGTCAACCAATCCAACCCACCTAATCAACTAAACCATGGCACCAAGCACCCCATCAAGTCTCCTCCTGAACATTAAAGTTAGTGTTGAATTTTTATACCTGTTTAGGTGTATATATTTATGCATACATAGGTGTTCTTTTAACACAGTACACGAGTTTTTGTAATAACTTGTCATTATTTTGCTAAGGTATTTAAAACTGGAATTAGTTTTTAGTCTCATGTTTCATATTTCTACTAGCAGTGACAATAGTGCTGCTGGTTGAGCTTTTGAAGTGGCAAGTTTTTAGTACACTTTCCTCCTCCATCAAATGTTCTGTGCAATACTGTTGAAAATGTGACCTTTTTAATTCCCCTGAAGTGACTGTTTTGTTTAACCATTTTACTGGACAACAGTAAGCACTGCATATAGGTAAATCTATTCCCTAAGAGAGGACTCCTTTCCTTGTACTTGGAAGGCTGTAGGCATGTACTGGCATTTGCAAAAACTGCCAAATATTTCAGTGTCCCTATTGTAGAAGGATTCTATTCAGATTCTTATGTGCATTCAGTGGTGCATTCAACCTAATCCTCACCGTTTTTAGTTTTGTTCAGAACAATCAACAGGATTACAGGGTGAAAGTCTGCTAATTGCAAACTATGTTGTGGGGCCATTGGTGTGAGAAACTTATATGATTAACGTCTGCATTAGTTTACTTATTAGCTGTTCTAGCAAGCAAATGGAAATTGGAATTCAATAAATCAGTCAACTACATCACTCTTTCCTATTATTTTTACCTTTTGTCATTTGGTCTATGTATTTTTAAATCCCTTGTTGATTTGGTCAGTATTTTGCACATACTCTCAAATATTCTGTGTGCTAGTTTTGGTAAGATATGAAATTAAAAATCTATTAAAAAATGTCTGTGGTTGCAGATCATAATAGAAACCTTCTTTGGTGTTCAGACCAATAAATAAATTAGAAGAAGGGCTTTAAGCTCTGCATGATAAAATGAACTGAAAGTAGGGCAGAGAAAGAACAACCTTTGTAACGAGCCTAGCCTGGGGCTAAGGAGAATGAGGAGTTCATTGTGTATTTCAGAACATGGTGCAACAGTATGAAAAGTTGGTGACTGAGGTTTTTTGCTGCCTCAGGATACCAGTGATTCATCTGTATATAATGATATGGAATGCTCAGAATGCACTAGATAAATCCTGTGTCTGTAACTTATAATTTCATGCTGGAGTTGTAGGCAGAATTGGAAGCCCAACAAGGGTTTGTAGCCATCAGAATGGAGTACAGATCTGTCACTTGGTCATTGGAGAACACAGAGTGTATTTTATTAGTGTGATTATCTAAAAAGATGAAATAAACCCACCACGGAATAAGGCATGAATTCATGGCATATAAAATATTTACTTGTGGACTAAGAAAAATACAGAATTTACAAATGGAAGTATATACTCTCCTGAAACTCAGATGTCTAAACCACCTGCCATATAGGAACTCTCAAACTTCAGGCTTCTGCTTGTTTCTGGAGTACATTTACATGATGTCCTATCTGATCCTTGTTTCTGCTGTATATGTTTTACTTGTGAAGGCAGGGTAAACAACATAGCAGTATGTGTCTGCATAAATTTGGGAAAAAAATACAAATCTGTTGCATTGATTTTTGTTATATGCTTGTAATGTGCAACAAAATTAAGATGCTTGCAGTACCAGATCAGGACTAGGTTTTTAATGTGAATGGGATTAGGATTTTACTAGAACATAATTTTTCATCCTTTTCTATATTTTATCAGGTCTTGGTAAACAAACCCAGGTAAAGAAAAACAAACAAACAAACAAACAAGATCTTTAGACTTCAAAATATAGTGGATCATGGTAAGAAACACTACAGTTTGAGTATCAGTTTAGTCCAAAAGGAGATGGAGGAAAAGTTCTTATGTCCTATGGTGTAGCTATACTCACACAGCTACTGCTATCAGGACTACAAATATTCCTGATAATTCAATGAGAACAAGGCTTTTGGTAGCAAACAGTGCAGAGATGTGAAAAAGAGGTGAGCATTGCACAGCGGTGCTACTCTGCACTCATATGCCTTGCTGTGTATCTTCACCTGAGCTTTCACAAGTGCTTGTGCCTGTCTTTTCAGCTACACAGGGCTCTTTTCTACGTGATGGTAATAATTAATTTGGTAATTTAGATACGAATTTGTATACTTGCATGACTGTCTTTCATCCAAGTAATATATACTTCATTTCTTAATTTTTTTAATGTGAAATACGTAGTTTACAGTGGCATTCCTTGTCCTCTTCTGCCCACCTAAAACCACTCTGGACAGTGGCCCTTAAAGTAGGTTTCATGGAAGAAAAGAGGCATGAACCATTCTACCTTTTCTGAGGTAATAGTGCCACTGTGCAAAAAGGATTTGAAGAGTCCGAGGCAGTGAAGAAGCAGATTCTGTCCCTTGCTCCGTGTCTGTCCAGGGACTGTCATATAGCTTGTATAACCATATCACAACCTCTTAACAGATGAAGTCCTGTGTATTTTCCTTGTCGTAGTTTGGGCTGGGTGCCCTCTGCTACGGGGGTGTTTCCTGTGTCCAGAAGTCCAGCCCAGTGGGTGGACACAGGAAATTATGTATTCCCACCATAATCCCTTGCACCACTATAAATTTTACGGTGGGGTCTGGCACTTCCTCTTTCCTTTCCTCTCTGACAGCCGGTAACTGGGGGAGAGATCTCCTGGCCATGGGCCTGGCTAGACCCAAGGCCATGGGGGGATGGGCAGTCTCAGATCTGGCCAGCTGAGACTAGCCTAGCAGTTGGGGGGGATGGGGAGGGGGGGGCAGAAGAAGGAGCCCTGGGGGTTTTGGGTGCACCCTCAGGTGGGGATGGGATCTTTCTGGGACTGTTTTGGGGTCTCTCGTCACTGTGTTTCTAGCCTTCTGCACGCACTCACTGTTCTCTAAACTTTCCATCACTTTTGCAATCTGTTTGTTTGAGTTGTTATTTCTGCGTGTGGTGGGGAGGGGATTTGCCCCAACCCATTACATTCCTATGGTTACATCTCAGTACAAACTAGTTGGGTAAGAGAAGAGCTTTTACTGGTTTTGCTATGGCAGTATGTGACTTGGACAGACTAGTGACTCTGAAAAGCTTGATAAATATTTATCTGATATACAGTCTATGCTGAAGTTTGGCTTCTGAGACTGGCTGAATTCTACCACATTTAAAGTTATCTTGATTACGTTTTTGTGAACTGTGTGGGTTCAGTAATTAAAATACAGTAAGTATCCTAGACTGATTCTGAAAATGAAATTTATTGTGTCAGTTTGGAACTTCCAAATAGAATTTCTTTTAAGTTTGTCATCAAACATTTGTTTCAAGTTCATACTCCGCTTTTCTTCCTAAACTTTAGACTGATACTGAGTTAATACATATTTAGCTTGAATTAGCCACAGTTATACTTAAAATACAACATCATTTTCTTCAATAGCTGATGACACTTCATTGTATAATACTGGTTTATCTATAAGATAAAAAATAAGGAAATTATTCTTGCAAGTCTTAATTTCCTTTATTAATGTCCATAAACAGCAAAAATACAAGTCTCAGGAAAAAGAAATGCAAAAAGTAAAATAACAAAAACCCAAAACAATAATGTGTTGAATTGAGAACCCTTGTGTAGATGTTTCTAAACTAATAATATTAAAGATGAAAAATATAAGAAGGAAATTATTTTTGTTAAGATCAGAAAGAGTCAACAATTAGTATGTGTTTACATTTACTAGATACAGTATTTATTAAACACAGAGTTTAATGCTAAACTACCAGCCTTCTTAATTATCTTAATTTCTCAGCAAGATAGTAATGTTTTGATTCACATTTGTGGTCTTTAGAACTGAGTCAACACAGCAGGGAGCTCTTTAGAGGAGGCCTGCATCCTCCTAAGCTGTTCTCTGCCTAGGTCAAGCAGGAAGGTGAAAACTGCCTTTCTGCTCATATTGCTTCCAAAAAGCATCCTTCCTCCAGTTTTAGAAATGGTGAGTCACTGATGCTTGGGCTAATGGTCAAAGAGGAGCCACTTCTAAGTTAGGATGGGGAAATGACATTGCTGTCAGTAATTTGCCCTCTTTGAGTGAGCTCATTTTAAGCAGCTTTGCAACATTTCTATGCTAAGGCCAGAAAAGCACAGTAGTTATTTTGTGCCTCATTTACCTCAAATATCCTCTAATTGTTGCTGGAGGGTTCTAAAACAGAGGCATGGCAATAAAGGAATGCACATAACTTTTTCCGGTTGTGGTAATAATAATATATTTAGTATTTATTACATTAATGGCTGGTAATGGATAACTCAATTAGTTCAGACTCCATTTGTTAGGATACCATTCAAATGGGTAACTCGAAGAGCTAATAACTTAAAAGATTAGAAGATGACAAATAGCAGATAGCAAAAAGAGAGGGGATAACAAAGATAATTAGAGGTTTTAGAACAAGCAAGTGTGAAATACTTGGTTGTTAAGCTTTTTATTACTTGCTTTCTGCCATTATGTATGACAGCAGGAGAAACAAGATTGGAGGAGATGCTGACTTCATAGATTCTGACTGGCATCCAAAACATAGATGCTGTCCTTGCATGAGCATGATATGACAGAGAAAATACTATTACTTTCATGAGAGCTTTGCAACTTAGGGCAAGAAGTTCTGGGTACAAAGGGTGGAAGTGATAAATAGAATAGAATAGGATAGGTTGGAAAAGACCTTCGAGATCAAGTCCAACCTGTCACCCAACACCATCTAATCAACTAAACCATGGCACCAATTGCCTCATCCAGCCCCCTTTTAACCACCTCCAGTGATGGTGACTCCACCACTTCCCTGGGCAGGCCATTCCAATAGCCAATCACACTTTCTGTAAAGAACTTCTTCCTAACATCCAGCCTAAACCTCCCTTGGCATAGCTTGAGACTGCATCCTCCTGTTCTGGTGCTGGTTGCTTTGGAGAAGAGACCAGCCCCCCACCTGGCTGTCAAGTTAAAGTAATTAAAATAAAATAATAATTAAAAAAATTAGTAGTAAGTGATAATCTAAGAAGCTGGTTTACTTACCAGAATTTTAAACTGATTAGAAGAGGAGTCATCAGTGAGTGTCTTAAGGACTTGATGCATTAAGGACTGGAGGCATTGAGCTCAGTAAGAAACTAATGACTATTAGATGATATTTCTTGCAAAAAATGAAAAAAAAATCGGGGGAAGTTAAGTTTGAACAGCTAGGATTCTTTCCTCTGGAAAGCAGTGGTTCACTTGCTTGTGTTGTACTCTGTTGCTAATTAATAGCCTACATGAAATTATTGTAGTTAATTATGCCATCATTAATATCCAACAAAGAAGGATGCTTGGTTTCAGTATACAAAATGTTGCAAAGAAAGATTCCAGTTTAATTACAATCAACACTAAAGCAAGAAAAAGAAATAATTGTTAATTATATTTAGCACAATGTTAATTCCTTCCTATCTTTGTGTAAAATGTTTATTGCTGTGGGTTGCAGCAATATTCTTTTTTTACTGCTATAAGTTTCCTTTCTGCATTTGGAGCAACTTTCCAAAAATGTTATTTCAAGTATTTTTGGTGGTTCTGTTCTTTTAAAGAAGATCTTAGGGTTTAAAAACTATCTTATTCTTTATAATTTAAAAATTAACAAATACAATCACAATGCCACTAATGAAAATAAAACTTCCACTTAAACTACAAAGCCAAAATTGGGTTTTCATAAGGTTTTTGTACAATTAAGTCACACAGAAAAATTAAATTAGGATATTCACTTCAAGTTTAGAATTTTAGACATGATTCAACATTGCTCTCTCATCTAAACTTGAAACCAATGTAAACATACATAAAATCAAGAAAATACTGCAGCATATTCTGTAATAATTAAATCCAATTGGATGAGTCTATTGCAAAGATGCATTTTGCAAAAACAGTACTTTAGAAAAAGTAGTAAAATAAAGCAATAAAGGTAGTACTTTGTAAAGTTTTATATTTTCTTCTTCACAACATGCAAGCTAGCTTATTCATATCATCACTTTTTATTATTTAAAGACATTTATTACTCAGAGATTATTATTAATCTTCTCCCTACTAATCTTTTCCTCTGTCATGGTAGGGCCAAACGGCACCAACACAAATCCAGACAGACACTAACATGTCGAGAAATGGTCTCACTCTCCCCCCTCCTTCCCATAGAAAGCTAGGGTAACGTGGGAAAAGGAACAAAGGGGACAAGACCATGGATGTCTGGTAAACAACCCTGTATCTATGGTAAAGGCGTGTGTTCTGGACACAGCCTGGCAGAACCCCTTCCCATTGAGCACCTTTGTGCTGGTTTCAGTGCCCCATTGGCCCAGTCAATCTCAGGCAAGACTTATATACAGTCTGACTCCTAGTTGCCTGTGCCTTGCTCAAGCCTTGCCTGCTTGAAGCTGCTTGGACCTTGTCTAGCGTAAAGGTACCTTGACTTGCCTGGTCCAGCCCCTGGGACAAAGCCATGTGCCTACGCACTGCAAGCTACAAGAGAAGCCATAAACCTTGGAGTCAGAGCCAAGCCTGCTTCCCCTTGCAACCAGGATATCACCGTGCCTCAGTTTTCCCAGCACAAAGCAAGCACCCGTCATGGAAAAGTGTTGTTAACAGCCTGCCATCTGCTGAAGCCAGGCCAGCTATCAAAGACCATGTAGCATTCCTGCCAGCAACCCGCCATGCCTGGTGCATGAGAGCACCCCAAAGCCTCTAGTACACAGCAGTAGGACTCCCTGCTTGGGTACAACCAGTTGTAATTGATTCACTGCCTCTTTGATATAGCAGTTCTTGTCGAGTCTCCCCTCCCCTGTGGTCCAGCACCATTTCGCTCCCAGGGTACTCTGTTATATTCCTCCCAGTTTGCATAAAATTATTGAGTTGTTATAGTTGCCCAAATACTGTACATTCCCACTGTAAATTTATTCTAACAGTACATTGAACCTTTTTGATACATTTTGGCAATTTTCATATTAATAAACATTTGTTAATATTTTGATTAATATTGCCATATAATTTATAAATAAATGCATATTTATAAATATAATATAAAATAAAATTTTATATATATATATATTTATAAAATAAATAAATGCATAAATTATAAATAAATGCATCCTTTTGACGTCCTCTAATGAAATGCTGACATGAGATAAATTTGCCTGGTTTCCTCAGTGCACTACTACTATTACTATGACACTTGTTAGGTTGAAAGTTGGACTAGATGGTTGAAAATTGGACTAGATGGTCTTAAAGGTCTCTTCCAACCAAATTTATTCTGTGACTTCACTAAACTTTGGTCTACAGGGGAGGTAATTTGGTCCAAGCTTAAAAACTTCACATGGTTTCAGTCACCAATCTGGCAAGACCAGGTCCCTCCCAAGTACAGAATACACCAAACTTCCAATAAAATGTTTGAACTCTAGAATATATTCAGCTGGAAATATGTTTGCAATGTAAATTTTCAGATTCATTTAACTCACCAGTATTGCCTGGATATCAGTAAGTATGCAATCTAGCTCCTGCTTTTAGCTTTAAAATATGAAAGGAAACGAATTCTGAAAGATGAACTGCCTGACTGAAAATGTTCGACAATACACTCCATTCACTTTCTAATGATGTGTAGATATCCACTTCCAGTATTGTGACCAGATTCCATCTAAATATTTGAGTGAAATTAATTTTTTAGCTTTTATTGAGGAATAATTGCCTGCAAGACTGTGTTCAGGAAGTAGGCCTCGCTTTAGCTTTCATACTGTTGTTCAGAAAAGTGTCTTTTGTGTGAAATTTTTTGCCATTAGCAGATTTTAATCATTTAAGTATCATCTATAGCTATAGAACCTCAACAAAAATACAGAATGCAAAGGCCTCAACAAAATGTAATTTATTGCTGCACAGTTATGCATAACTTCCATGTATGCATACACTTTCTGGTACTGTTAAACATCATATTCATGTCTGAGAAAGAAGTCTTAAGTATTCGGTGTACTCATGATAATGTATTGCTACTGAATATCAGCATATCGTACTATGTATAATCTATTTATTTTTAAAAGAAGTCTTTCTATAAAACAAGTATTAGGATATGCAAAAGTTAGAAATGTATTTTTTCTAAGGTGGAAACTCATGTGGAAGTGCATCTATTTACCTGAAAAATCTAATTATAAAATATTTCAGAGTGAACATGACCTATTTAGGAATGGTGCAGTCTAAACTAATATTTGATACATCTTTTGATACCACTGTTCAACAGCTGTAGTAATCCTTAAGCATCCATGTCTTTCTCCTGTTAGTACTAATACTCGTTAGTACTACTGTCCTTACGCAAGGTAAATCTTTATGACCTAAATAAGAATGCAGTGCTGCTCAGTGTGGTATCTGGGTAAATACCTAAACACTTTCATAGATCCAGCTTTCCACCTCTATAAAACATTATAGTGAGAGGGTTAAAGTGTTGTTTCATCTCCATGAAAAAAAATTGCATTTTAAATAACTGCGAGTCAAAAGACAATTGACATTTCTTCTTCCTAGTTTTCATGACAGAAGAGGTGTTTTTCCCGCTTGTCAACATGCTCTATTCTGATGACTGGGGGGAAAAGAAAAAAAAAAAAAAGAAAAAAAAAAGCAAAATGTACTTTTTTTCCCCCCCAATTTTTTTTTTTTTTTCCTGTAAGTAGTCATCCATGTAGTTTACTAGTGGTTCAGTGCACTTTCTGGCTGACACAAGTCTTGGATCCCTTTTTTTGGGGGGTGGGTCAGAGAACTAGTGACCTTACAATACTGATAATATATAAGTGCATCAGAACAGAGAAACAGGTGATACAGAGGGGTGGCAGTTGTTTTCCTTCTCAATTATTAAAAGTCAAACAAGCCCAAGTAGTCAAGAGGAAATTAAAGGCAAAATGGGAAAATTGCCTACAGCATTCTTACTTTGTTTGGAATACGACATGATAAAAGTTCACATCTTTTGAATAAAGAAAAAATACCCAGAGATTTTTAATAGAAGGTATATTTTTATATATTTCAGATAACTTTACAGCATCTGTTATACACACACACCAAGAATGTATAGCCAGGCTTGTACAAGCCACAATGTAATTTACCACACCAGAAGAAAGTAATTGAATTTCACCTAGTGCAAGTGTACTCAAGCACAAGTTCAGACGACTTGATATCCAAGGTTAGCTGAATGTGAAGTACAAAACACAGAAATGCAGGAACACAGTCTTTAAACATGCATCACAATTTAAAATGTCATAGTTAATTAGTCAATAAATGGATATATTGTGTGCTTTCTCAAGCTAGAGAAAGATTTACACTGTCAAAAAGTCAACTAGTCCTGTGGATTTTTATCCAAACCTTCATAGTAGGCAATGTGAATTCATCCTTTAACCATTTAATTCAAGAATATTGGTAATATATATAGTGAAATGACTGATCTGGCTTGTGGCAAAAAGAGGTTTAGTTTTCTACATAATAATAATGAAACTATTTTTATCATGTCTTTGTCCTGTTAGACAAAGGAGTAGTTTCTTTATTAATTGCCCTAATGAACAAAAAGATGCAGCACAAACTATAATGGCTAGTAGAGCCTGGATCAGATATCTGTGAAAAGTAACATCAGAGTTCTGTTGAATTTAGGTAAATAATTTTCTTGCATTCTTTCTTATAGTCATTCTCATCTGGCAGAATTTTGTTTATTGATTCTGAGACTTTTTAGACAATAGAAGCACATTTAAGAAGTTATTTAATTACTTTATAGCTTGCATGAGTCAGTGTGAAGAACCCACAACTCTACTTATATTTGGTCCAATATTTGTATCACAGTATCACAGTATCACTTAGGTTGGAAAGGACCTCGAGGATCATCGAGTCCAACCTGACACCGCAGACCCCATGACTAGACCATGGCACCAAGTGCCACGTCCAATCTCCCCTTGAACGCCTCCAGGGTCGATGACTCAACCACCTCCCTGGGCAACCCATTCCAATGCCGAATGACTCGCTCGGTGAAGAACTTCCTCCTCACCTCGAGTCTGAACCTCCCCTGGCGCAGCTTGAGACTGTGTCCCCTTGTTCTGGTGCTGGTTGCCTGGGAGAAGAGGCCAACTCCCTCCTGGCTACAACCACCTTTCAGGTAGTTGTAGAGGGCAATAAGGTCACCCCTGAGCCTCCTCTTCTCCAGGCTAAACAATCCCAGCTCCCTCAGCCTCTCCTCATAGGGCTTGTGTTCAAGGCCTCTCACCAGCCTTGTTGCCCTTCTCTGGACACGCTCAAGTGTTTCAATGTCCTTCTTAAACTGAGGAGCCCAGAACTGGACACAGTACTCAAGGTGCGGCCTAACCAAAGCAGAGTACAGGGGCACTATGACCTCCCTGCTCCTGCTGGCCACACTATTCCTAATGCAGGCCAGGATGCTATTGGCCCTCCTGGCCACCTGAGCACACTGCTGGCTCATATTCAGGTGGCTGTCGATCAGCACACCCAGGTCCCTCTCTGTCTGGGAGCTCTCCAGCCACTCCGACCCCAGCCTATAGCTCTGCATGGGATTGCCGTAGCCAAAGTGCAGCACTCGGCACTTGGACTTGTTGAAAGCCATCCCATTGGACTCTGCCCATCTGTCCAGTCGGTCGAGGTCCCTCTGCAGAGCCTTTCTACCCTCTAATTGACTAACATCTGCCCCTAACTTTGTGTCATCTGCAAACTTGCTGATGACTGACTCTACCCCTTCATCCAGATCATCAACGAATATGTTGAAGAGGACAGGGCCCAGCACTGATCCCTGGGGGACATCACTGGTGACTGGCCTCCAGCTGGATGCGGCACCGTTCACGACCACTCTCTGGGCCCGGCCCTCCAGCCAGTTCCTAACCCAGCACAGAGTGTAGTGGTCCAAGCCACGGGCTGACAGCTTAGTCAGCAGTTTGCTGTGGGGGATGGTGTCAAAGGCCTTGCTGAAGTCTAGGTAGACCACATCCACAGGCCTCCCCACATCCACCAGGCGGGTCACCTGATCATAGAAAGAGATCAGGTTGGAGAGGCAGGATCTGCCCTTCCTGAATCCATGTTGTGGGACAATTTATCCTGTAAATACTTAAAGCATTAATGTCTCATTGTGATGAAGGCCAAACATAGGTTAGTTTTGTTGGAAGATTTATGAAATAAACCAAACATCCTTCTGGGCAGTATATTCTTCCATTCAGTACTGTATTCTGCTTGGACTTTGTCTAAAGTTAGGTTATCAACTCACCTTTCTGAAATTCTTCCCAAAGGTGATCACTGTGTACTTAAATTTACAGGAAAGTTTTTCAAAACATGGGATGAACTGGTTAGAACAAGTTGGCTGAGGGAGCACTCAGTTAAGTCAATCAAAATGAGGAACTGACCTTCCCATCACCTCAAATATAAACCCACACTAGCAAAATAATTGCTCAATGACTTGTTTATAGGCTGCACAACTATTCTGGAAAACTCCTGAACATGTCTGGAGTGATTTCTATAAATACAAAAGTAATATCCATGCTTCTCCCATAGTTGATATATTCTTAAAGCTGTACTTACAGTTTTTAATTGCCAGAATCTTTATTTCTAAGATATAAGCTACATGAAACTCTCAAAGTCTTGATCTCAAAATACATTGAAGAGACAACCATGATATTAACTACTGTAATTCATTAGGACATGCTCATCCATTAACATGTCATAGGGAATTCCTTAAAGGGCAATATCAATAAATACTTGAAAATAAGTGTTCACAGAGATATTTGTAGAAATACCTGAAATAATATCTAATTCACCTTAAGAAAAGATGTGAGGCAAAAAGCGTTCCATCCTTTGTGTGCTAGTGGTATTTAGATCTGCTGAGAATTGTTACTAACTAGCATGCTCTTAATTCACCTGCCTGCTGTGGACAAAAGGATATGAAGTCAAGAAGACTCAATGTGATAAAAACAATCTGATGATACTACAGGTATAAACATATTTGCCATATACGTGCCTGTTTCCCAACATAATCATGAATTGTTAGAATGTTTTGAAGTCTGATTTAATTATTTGACCCCAGGGAAAGGTGTAAAAGTCCTCCAAGAGTGACTATCCAAATCTCAGTGGACAACTGCAGAAGTAATGGTGGTGTTTTGTTTGGTTTTTGTTGTTTTTTTTTTTTTTAAGAAATTTCCAGCTTTTTTTTAAGTTTTTGTTTTTTTCTCCAAAAAGGATTTTCACAATAGGATCTGCTCAACTTGACATGTCTGCTGGGGTCTTTAATGATGTCAGAGAACTTCTTCCTCAGCTCAGAGTTAAAAAAAGGAGTTCAATAAGGTAAAGAATGAAAGGTTATTCCTGAAATGCTTGAAACATGAAACATTTAATTGCATTTTTTATTCACTGACATGATGAACATTTTTTTACACTGTATACTAATGATATTGCCATAGCACATTTCTTCTTTCTGCTGCCCAGGCTGGTGTTGGGGGGGAACCAAACAAAACCACACACACAACCCCCAGCCACAAAACACCAAAAAACAAACACAACACCAAAAACCAAACCCCCTCCACCAACAGATGTGGCAGATAAAACTGGTTACTGGAATGGCTGTGGTAGAGAGTTGGGGTGTACAATGGAAATAGCTGTGTTACAAATGGAAAGCTGGCCTCCAAATATAGTTACTCATATGGATTCATGCAGATGTCAGTACTCAATATCCACCTGAAGCTTTTGTTGTACAGCAAACAATTATTAAAATTTAGACATAGAAACATAACCAACTTCATGATAGTGTTCCATAATTAATTGGATTATATTTACACAACCATTGAACGTGAATTTCTATTGCTTGGTAAATTCTTCTGGAAGTACATGTGAATTAACATTGCACCATGAAGTCACAACATTTAGTAATTTGTATTTTTGTCTACATTTGTGGGGCTGGAAAACAGTACATTCTAGTGTACTTCACTGTACTCATCTAGCCCTGCTCCATTCTGTCTGCAGTCATGGATATTGAATTAGAATTTGTTGAGTACATTTAACATGTGCTTAATTAGGTCAATCATTTAAAAAAAAAAAACACCTATCAGCATTTTTGCTGAGCACATGATGCTTAAAATAGTGTCAGGATGTTCTAATATGTATTAATGAACCTATTTGAAAGTTGTGCTCTTTGCTTTTTTGATGATATTTTTGTCAAGGTTCAGTTTTGTTACAGGACTGACTTCTCCAGGTCCTTCAAACTATATGTATTAAAAAAAAAAGAAATAGTTTTAATGATGAGTGCCTAAGTAAGCCTGGCAAACAGCTATTACATTTGTCTCTAAATACTAATTATCCATATAGGTTGATTATTCCATAGATTTCTGTTTTTGAAAGTAACTTAAAATCAAAATTAGGAATACTAAGGGTTCTCTGCTACACCAGTGACCCTCTGAACAAGTTTTGTCATATAATTCACTTGGCATGCCACTGAAAATAAGATATCAATTGTTTTAGCATATGGAAAAGGCTAGGGTTCTAAAGACAAACTTCTCTGTTCCTTTTTGAAAACACTTCATTTCTGAAGAGACATTCACTGCATTGGAAATACACAGAATCACAGAATTGTCAGGGTTGGAAGGGACCTCAAGGATTATCTAGTTCCAACCCCTCTGCCGTAAGACACTTTCCAATAGATCAGATTGCCCAGAGCCACATCCAGCCTGGCCTTAAACTTCCAGGTAGGAGGCTTCCACCAGCTCTTTGGGCAGCCCATTCCAGTGGAGCTATAAGCCTGTTTAGATTCAGCAATTAGGTATTAGACATGACATCCTTTGTAAAGAATTATTAATTAATGATTGAAAAGACCAAATTAAAATAATTCTATTGATCTTTATGTTTGAGAAGGAAGTCCACAATACTTGTACCAGCCTCACCACTGACAATTCTTACTAAAACACAGAAAACTATTTGGTCCAGGGCTATCACTGAGTATGTGTCTTCTGTGACCTGCAGTTGAGAAGAGATCTATTTATTTATGAAGAAAGGCTTTGTAAATGAACTCTGGCAAATTACTCTGCTTAACTATCCACCACAAAAATATCAACTACAGGAACGAATGTATTTAAACGAATTTTTAAAAGAGAGTATAGTATTCCTCTCTAAAGTCAAAAGTAGTTTGTATTATCCAAAATAAGAACTGCCCTATGGCATTCTCAGTAGTATTCCAGTAATTTTTTTTATATTGATTTCTCTTGATTTAAGAAAAAAAGAAATCCATAATATTCAATGTAAGGATATGTACTTGTGTATTTTAACATGATTATCAGTATCAATTAATAATTTTCATATTATTTTTATATATGTAAACTAAACTTTTTTTTAATCAGACCAATTAATTGCTCTTGAGGAAGACTTCATGAAGATTTGACTAGGATAGTGTTGCAGATTTGAAACAAATTAGACTGAAATGCAGCTTTAATGAGAATGCAAATGAGAATTACTGAGGTTCATTGAAGGTCATAGCAGCTTAATCATCAATTTATGTCAGCAACATCTCACAAGTAACAAATGAGTATTAATGAAAACTGTTGTCTTAACAGATTAAGCCACAAAATTATGATTGCTCTAGAGTTTGTCCAACTGTCCTCATACGCATGTATGTGTTTAATTTGGCTCTTTTATCTGCAGATTCAAGATTAATCTTTGTAGACCATGTTCATTAACTATATATCTGTATATAAAAAACATTTTAAGTGACTTTATGTGGTCTTCTAAAAGGAGTTCTAAAAAAGTTGGTTGTGCCTACAGAATATTTTTCCCCCTGAAAAAACAATTTTGATTGTTCTCAGCTGAAACTGTAAGCTGTTTGTTTTAATTAAAAATAGATAGGTTGCATGGATATACTTCTACTAAGTTGAATAAAAATACTGAATTTCCTAGGGCAAAATCACTTCATTGAAATGTAATTTCAATCTTTCTACCTTGTAACATGAATACTTGCAGCTATATAGTTTGCAAAACCAGAGTGTAATGTTAAAAAAGAGAATAGATCTCTGGAACTTGGTGGGATGATTTCCATGACTGGAAGGTAGGAATAGATGGGTACAAGCTCTTTAGGAAGGACAGGTATGGTAGGAGGGGAGGAGGTGTTGTTCTCTGTATCAGTGACCAGCTGGAATCAGTGGAGGGATAAGTAAGGATGATGAGCTGGTTGAGAGCATATGGGTGAAGATTAAGGGGAAGGTGATGTTACTATAGGATTCTGCTACAGGCCACCTGACCAGCAGAACCAAGCAGATGAGGCACTCCACAGGCAAATAGAAATGGCTTCACATTCACAAGCCCTAGTTCTCATCAGTGATTTCAACCACCATGACATATGCTGGAAGGACAATACAGCTAGGTACCAGCATTCCAGGAATATCCTGAAATACATAGATGACAACTTCCTCCTCCAAATGGTAAGGGAACCAACAAGAAAAGGTACTATGCTGGACCTTGTTCTCCCCAATAGGGAGGGACTGGTGACCAGTGTGAGGCTCAGGGATAACCTTGGATGAAGTGACCATGAAGCAATAGAATTTAAGATCCTCAGGGCAATTAGAAGCACATATCCCAACCTTACAACCCTGGACATTAGGCATGCAGACTTTGAAAATTTCAGGGATCTGATAGCCAAAATGTCATGGGACAAAGCCCTAGAGGGAAGAGGGGCCCAGGACAGCTAGTCAGTATTCAAGGATCACTTTCTCCATGCGCAGGAGCAAAGTATACCCACAAAGAGGAAAGCAGGAAAGAGTGCTAGGAGACCTGCCTGGATGAGCAAGGAACTCCTGGACACTCTGTCACACACAAAGAAACTGTACAAGGAGTGGAAGAAAGGACAGCTGGAATGGGGGGCATATAAGGAAGCTGCCCAAGCAGCAAGAGACCTGGTTAGAATAACTAAAGCTCATTTAGAATTGAATCTAGCCAGGGAGGTTAAGAAGAACAGTAAAGATTTCTGTAGGTATATTACTGGTAAAAAAACACTAGGGAAGGCGTGGGCCCCCTCAGAATGGAAAGGAAACAGGAGAACTGGTGACAAGTGATATGGAGAAAGCCAAGGTTCTCAATGGCTTCTATACATCAGTCTTCACTGGCAAGGGCTCCAGCTGTACTCCCAGAATAATGGAAGGTAGTGGCAGGGACTGGAAGGAGGAACTGCCAGCACATTGTGAGTGAAGATCAGGTTTGTGACCATCTGAAGAACCTGAAAGTGTTCAAGTCCATGGGACCCAATTGGATACACCTACAGGTGCAGAGGGAACTGGTGGATGAAGTTGCTAAACCACTCTGGATTACATTCCAAAAGTCATGACAGTCTGGGGGGGTCCCTACTGACTGGAAAAGGGGAAGTGTAACCCCATTTTCAAAAAGGGAAAGAGGGGTGACCCAGGGAGCCATAGGCCAGTCAGCCTCACCTCTATGCCTGGTAAGATCACAGAGCACATCCTCCTGGGAGTACTGCTGAGGCAGAAGAATGAGGAGGTGATTTGGTAGCTTCAAACCCCAAATCCATTAGTTCATTACAGCTACCATATTATGTTTTGATTTCTATGGACAGTAAAAACAAACAAACAAATAAATTAAAAAAAAACCAGAAAAAACACTCTTAAAGATGCTGACTTGGTCTGGTGGAAGGTGTCCCTGCCCATGGCAAGGGGCTTAGAAGTAGATCATAGAATCACCAGAGTTGGAAGTGGCCTCTAGGGGACATCATCTTGTTTAAGCCCTTTTCCTCCCCTCTCCCCACCACCTTCATCTTCTCAAAGCATCTCCTGCTCCTTCTACACCATCCTCTACCCTGCCTAAACAGCTCCTGCTCCTCCACCACCATTTTTGCACCCATCCCATAGCCAGGGGCAAGACCCGCAGCAGCCAAGATACCACACAGAGGAGCTCAGCCCCAGGGAGGAAGCCCAGCCAGCACCTGTGGATAATACTGGAGCAGTCATCAACCCTCTTCCTAACAACTGAGGGGCCACCAGGCTCCCTCACTTTTGTTGTCACCACCACCATCATCATCATCGCCCAGTGTGCACCATGGGGACTCACCAGTGATGAGAGGAGGATCCCTCAGCCCAGATGGGCACAGCTTGGGGCTTCTTCTTTTCCTGGGGGGGGATTAAAAAGGGGAGTGGGTGAGGAGGGCCAAGTGGCCACACCTGGAGTGGGAGGAAGCTCCAATAGAGCCCAGGTGCTCTGGGATTTGAGGGGAAAAAGGGGTAAAATGGGGTGGGTGAGGGACTTTTAGGGTGTCAGGTACTGATAGGACTAGGGGGAATGGAAAAATAATCAAAATGGGTAGATTCAGATTGGATATTAGGAAGAAATTCTTCACCATGGGGGTTGTGAGACACTGGAACAGGTTGCCCAGGGAGGTGGTGGAAGCCCCATCCCTGGAGGCTTTTAAGGCCAGGCTGGATGTGGCTCTGAACAACCTGATGTAGTGCCTGTCCATGGCAGGGGGGTTGGAACTGGATGATCCTTGAGGTCCCTTCCAACCCTAACAATTCTGTGATTCTATGATTCTTTGTATCTGAAACATTCATGAAACCAAAACAGAACCCAGAAAAGCAAACTTTATTTTAGTTATTTTTCTTTAAGTATCTGTTTTGACACGTGGGATATATTTACTGTCCAGCCAGTAATATTCCTCTGATGGAAATAAAATATAAGCTTGAAAAAAATATAAAATATTAATTCTGTTCTATACTGTTGTAGATAAATGTGTGTATGGGGTTTGTGTGATGAGGTTTTTGTAGTGGGGACAGCATAGTGATGGTTGCTGTGAGGAGCTGCTAGAAGCTTCCCCTGTAATAGAGCCGATGCCAGCCAGCTCCAAGATGAACCCACTGCTGACCAAGCCCATCACCAGCAGTGGTAGTGCCTCTGTGTTAATATATTTAAGAAAGAGGAAAAAACCCCAAACTGTGCAACAGTAGCAGCAGGCAGAAAAGAGGAGTGAGAGTATGTGAGAGAAAATACTCCAAAGACACCAAAGTCAGTGAAGGAGAGGGAGGAGGTGCTCTAGATGAGGAGAGGGAGTCAGAGAGTGGCTTTTGTGGGGCGCCTCATGTCCAGCCAGAGTCAACTCACTGCAGTGTATAGAATTTACCACTAAGAGTATTGCTGTAAGCAGACATTTTAATTTTAAAGAAAGCTTTCTTAACTCAAAACAAGCCAATCATGTCATAATTACTATAGTTTATACTCTTTTGGGTACCTAGATATTCAGATATGAGGAAGGTTTCATTAACACAGGCACAGTTGTCTGCAAACATGACTTAATAGCTGCTGGATCATGGACAAGTCCCACTCTTAACAGCTTGTAGTGTAGGATGTGCTTATGAGCTACTTTCTACACCAAACTGTTCAGACAAACCCACAAAACCACGTACAAACAACCAAATGAATTCCTTCTTATGTCAAGATCTGGAATTTAAAATTAGGGTATTAACTTTATAGTGCATGAAACCTCCCTATGGATGAGGTTAAATAATCCTAAAAATCCAGAAAGTATGGAATACATTATTGCTGAGCATTTACAGAGAAAATTGAGTTAAGGACTTCATGACTGTGAGCAAACCTTGCTTCATTATTCAATACAGATTGGATTGGTAGGTGAGGATATATAATCCTCTCTCCACCTCATTACCACTGAATGGACCTATATTTCTTATAATGGGTCAAGGAATTTATTGCTATGCAGTCTTTTCTCACTGTCCAAGTACTGCAATCAGTGCTTATTTAATCTTCATGTACATGTACCTTAAACACTGGAATCCTTTTTTATTGTTGTTTTTCCAACTGACATAGTATTATATATCTGTAACTACAGTAGTTAGTCTTCCTTTGCAAGTGTGTGCTCTGGTGCTTTGAAGTTCTGTACCAGTGTGCTCATTCAGTGTGACTCACCTCACCTTCAGCTGCTTCCAACAGGGATCTAGCTTAAGCTGAAGAGTGTACAAAGGTCAAGGCACGATAACACCAACTAGCTGCAATACTACCTGCAATAATAGCATTCTAGACTAATGACCAATAAATTACAATACTGACTATCTAAAGACAAAGATGTTACATCTTTACCTACGAGCTTTGTGTCATCTATATTGTCAGACCCCTGTAGGTCCAGCAACAGAGCTAAAAAGCTAGGGTGTGGTTTATCTTGGGAGGAGAGAGGTAGGCATCTTTATGTGGGAGTCTGAGTGAAACCATCTAGGGTGCCCATCTTCCCTTTAAGGTTAAGGGAGTGTAGAGCAGGGAGCAGCTGAGGCTCTAAGATTTTCAAAGATGAAAGTTGTGTGAGATTAATCCTCTTTGTACCAGTTAACTTAGATCTGAGTTGAATAGTAATGACATTATGTGTTACATTGTATCTCTTTTGTACATTAGCTCTTCTGAGGTTTGCAAAATGCCCCGACTATAAAAAAGAAATTTTATGATAAGAGTCCCAAAGTGCATCTTACTCTGTACTTATAACATGTTGCACTTTATCTCATTATAATTTTGTATTTTACATCAATATGATTTACTTAAATAATTTTGATTATCTTTTGCTAACACCACATCAAATCAGTAATACCTTAAACATTTTAACAGCCAGAGTTATGTATGTAAACCAATGCTTAATTCAAGGTGGAGTGTTTAGATAATCATGAACTTCTCTTAAATTCTGTGCTTATTTTAGAAATATAAATACTTCACATTTAAGACAACTCCAGGAGGAGCTGTGAGCTTTACACCTTATAGAGTAACAATGCTCTTAATTGTGTTATCCTCCTTGCCTTAGGAGTTTGCATTTCTTTTTGTTCCTTTAAAAGAGCATTAGTATTGGCTTGCATTATAAGATACTATCAATACTTCCAGTGAATTTTTTTTATGTGTTTAAATATTGCTACTGAATTGGTAGTCAGTCTACTTTAGGTGAACGTAAATATACCTCTGCAGCTATTAATAATTGAGTTAACAGTGCTTTTTATCAAGCTACATTTTATCAAGCTACATTTATCAAGCTACATTTCCTGTTGCAAATTGTTAATTGAGTGAAATACTCTACTTTCCCCCCAAAAATGTCTTCAACTCAAGAATTCCATACTTAATTCTATCATTAAACAATACCTTCACTGTGTCATTAATTTGATTCTAATGTTACATAACTTATTTGCTTGTTCTTTTAGTTATTAGTCCATTCATTGTTTTTAATAATCTTAACAAGTGGTTCTATTACTTAGAAACCAAATCACATTGTTAATTTTTATATCTTTTAATATGTAGGAAATGAAATGGACTTAGTAGGAAAAGAAAATGACTCAACATGGGGCCATTCCCTGATTTAATTAAAAAAACATAGTGATTATCAGTAACATCAGGGAGCAGCAAAAAATGGCTGCTCCATGAGGAAATGCAAGCTGGGAACTGAGTATGACAGCAAGGTGTGCAGCAGTGACCTTACCAGCAAGGGCCCAGTCCTACAGTACCCAAACAAGTTATGCAGAACAGGCCTGGTCTCATTAGCCAGAGTCACCAGGCAAAACTGAAGTGATGAAGGATGTCCCAGGTCAAGCTGGGAAGTCAAGTCAGCAAGTCAGGATCAGGTCCAGTGGCAGTAACCAGGATCAGCCCCACTGCAGTGATCCTCAGGCAAGTCTGTGGTGAGAAGTCAGGTCAAGCCCTGCAAATTGCAAGCCAGGAAGTCAAGTCCTTAGGTCAAGGTCAGGGTCCAGATCAGAGGGGTAAGTGAACAAGCACAAGCTTGGTAGTACTGTAGCTTATCCAGCAGCCAAAGGCAAGAGCCTGAGTTCAGATATAACTTCTCAGCAGAGAAGTGTGGAAGCCACCTCTTTTCATGGCAGTCTGAACTGAGGTTATGCAGCTGTTCCATACCAGCACTCAACTTCAGCACGTGTGGTTGAACCCCAGGAGAGGAAAACATACTCAGAACCCTAAGAAATTCTTGTTTGCAAACATATTTGTTTTGTTTTGCTTTTTCTTTCTCTGAGTGGGTCATACGGAAAATAGATATTGATTTTACCTAATGGATAGCTGAGAGAAGTAATTAATTTGGACAACTTAATTTCTTCCTTATGTTTTTTTTTTAACTTATAATAGGCGTTCAAAATGTAGTACTTAGAACAACAGCCTATTATCCTCATAGAACACCAGTCTATTTTCACTTCTTGACTTGTAGGTTTTATTTACAATCAATTTGGTGTTGAACAATTGTCCTTATTGAACAACAAGAATTTATTGCAATCAATAGTTCTAGAAGATGCCATCAAATAAAACATATGCTTTAACTATACTTTCAAAATCTGTATGCAGGTTGTGTTTTTCTCAGATATCTCCCTTTTGACTGTGTATTCAGAAGGCAATTTAGTTATTTTGTCATCAAGTCATTAGGAAAATATCAGAAATACCTTCCCATACATTTAAGATCCTATCTGCCTACTCTTCTTTGGGAGTGGTAGTACCTACCACTCTAGTTTTTGAATAATAGATAATGATTAATAGCCCAGTAGGTGAAAGAAGATTGTATTTCATCTTCTGCATTTCTAAAGTGGTCTAACAACCACACTGTCATTGTCCCAGTCAAGCTGTTTCTTCTTGAAGTTGAACTTGTATGCCAACAAAGGATGGTATCAGGACAGAAAAAGTGCGTAAGATTTCATTTTAGTCCAGTGGTATGAGCAGTGAGTTTGTGTGAGCTATGGATTTGGTTGCAGAATGCATATCCATTTCACATTAGACATTAAACAAATGAACACCTTTCTGCTTTTAGCTACTGCTCTTTTGGAATCAGTGTTGCTTGCTCTCCTGGTTACATAGTACTCTAGTCACAAGAAAACAGATAGGAAGTACTTCATAGAAGTGATTACTATGAAGTGTCTAGTGAGGCAAAGATTTGTATTTATGAGTTGAGTAGATGGAAACCCATCTCAGGATGCCAATATTAATACCATAAGCACAACAATGGTTTCTATGACAACAGATACCATCTCTTCCAAGTCTAAATTTTTCATCTTCTTTAGAGACATACTCAATGTGGATCTAAACTACGATACCAATGAATGTAAAGGAATCTGTCATCCTGAGTATAAGCAAATGTCCTAATGAGGTTAGATTACAGTATGCCATACAAAAATAAAATTATTAAATTAAATTTTAGGTATTTATGTCTTGTTTTAAGGAGAATTCTTCTGTATTCTCCCTCTAAGTCACTCTGTGCAAATGAGTCAAATAAAACCATAAAAACTTAAGCATATTTAAATGATTTATTGCTTATTCATTATGACCCATAAAGGAAGGATATATGTGATCTGTTTAAAGAAAATAAATTATTTGAATAGATACATGGAAATACCAAATAAACTCATGGCTCTCTGCCTTTTGTACTGTGAATGTCTAATGTTCCTAATTTTATCAAAGAAAAAGGATTCCTAAATGTCTTCAAAAAACTTCAAATCATAATTTTTGAAGCATGTAGCAATGTTTTTTTCCAATTGCTACGTTTCTGCTGTGTCTGGGGGTTGTATTTTTGGGGAAAATGCTAAATATAGGTCAGTTTATTTATTTAAATGTATTTATATTCTTGTTAATGCTAAGAAAACATCTATCTGAATTTATTCACTCCATTCAAAGTATCAAACCCATGCACAGAAACATTTTAAATACCAAATGACCTTTTCTTTTTAATAACAAAAGCTGACATTTTGTGAAAGGAAATTCTTTATGCATTTAGCTTTACAATGCCAATTTACTGTAAATGTATTAAGCATAATTTTGTTCTATTTTCCATAAATTCTATTTACATTATTTTTTCAGCATTTTGTAGAATTTATATAATACTTGAAACAAAATTTTACAGAATAACATATCAAATGCTTGAACCGTTTATGTTAAAACATCACTTCTGTTGAAATCAGAAGTGTATTTTCTATTTAAGAACAATCTGCAGGTATGGTAAGTTCTTTGAGAGTGAAGCATAAATGTCAGAAATCCTATTTGAAGCACTGTAAAGAATTTAGCCATGGAATTGATCTGTTGAATTCCAAGACATAGACAGGAAGTAAAACTACTTAACAGACTTCTGACTAATCATAAACACATTTTGTATTTCTCAGGATTATTAGAAAGTAAAATTTCTTGGAATCTAGAATGTGTGCCTGTCCTTGCATTTACTGATGCCACAAGAAAAGAGAAAGAAAACTGGAAGAGAAAGAATAATGAATCACCATGTCAAAGTCACAACTTCATAGAATCTCCTTGGCCCTGGTCAGCCCAACCCTTATATAGTGGGCATGACATCAGCATGTTATTGAATACCCATTGGCTGTTTCAGCTGGCCGTCTTGGCTATGTCCTGTCCTGGCTTCATGTCAAGGAAACAAACTTAATCCTATCCTAGCTAAACCCAGGACAATACCATAAGACAACACCTGCAACTACTGTAAAATCTCTGTATTTTTAATTTATCAAAGGTGAGTGAGAGTAGCAATAAAAATTGACTTGGCTTTTAAATGCTGAGAATGTTTCCTAGTGAGATGCTTACTGCAAAATGCCACAAAAGGATGTGTGTGTGTTACTCCAGTATTAAATCACCATTGGCTTTCATGCTGCTGTACCTTCATGGCAATTAGACCTTCCCTGTAGGGACATCAGAGACCCATTGAAAATAAACAGAAGAAATGTATAGGTCAGTGACTTGCAAATGAACTATCATGACACATGATCTAATGAAACAGAAGATGCGCTGACAGAATGTCATGGCCATCCTAAACCAAACTAATAAGCAGGAGTACTTTACACATGTAGTCTGTTGAATAGGCACCATTGCAAGTGGAACATGCAAGTGTAAAGGCAAATATTCTGGGGGGCTTACTTCATTCTTCTATTTATTGCTTTTAAGCAAGAATGTAAGAACCCAAGAACAACCATATGGGTTCAGTGCAACAGTCCATCTCTTCTTATGTGCAGTCTCCAACAATACTCACAGGTTGGTGCTCAGGAGGTGTGAAAACAGGACAAGTATGTATAGCATTTACCAGTACAACTCATCATCATACCTCCAATTTTTCCCTCTTCTAGGCTGAAAACCCCTACCACTTAGAAATGTTGTCTTCATGATTTAACAATGATCCCTGTTTTGGTGGTTATATTAATATTTTGTTTTAATTTTTAAGAAGTTAATACATCTACCCCAAAACATTAAGCAGTTATTCAGACTAATAACCATAAAGTAAGTAGACTTTGGTTTTTATAACATTTGTCATGATACTTTAGTTTATTTTACATGCTTTCCAGATTCTCTATAAGTTGAGGAGAATTGATAGTGTAAGCAGAAACTGCTTATGAAAAGCACTGGTATTTGCATAGTTTGCACAACAAATGCCACCGTGCGTCTCATTATCTCTGGGGACTACTGACTACTCTGCCATGGAAATAAACCAGCAGACAGTGTTTGAGCCTACAGGCTAATGGTAAAAGCTACGTATCAGAAAGGTCTCAGTTAACACAGCACTCTATTTATAGTGTTGTAACCTATAGTAGAGATATTTTGGTGCTGACCTAGGAGCTGACTATAATTCTATTCTCACATCACCCCATTTGTTCAGCTTTCCTGAGAAGACCTAAACTGAGCTCTACAGTTCAGAGCTCAGTAAGCTTTTTATCTTTACCAGTCTTTCAGTTAGCCTGCCATTTCCCATTTTGAGATGTAGAACCTCAATTGTCTCCTGTAATTCATCTGAATGGTTAAGAACTGTGTAACAAATTGGAAGGAATTTGAGTTTCCTGTAGTTTCATATCTGAAAATATGAATTAGGATTGTCTGTCTAAAGCCTGGGTATTTTTACATTAAAGTACCCCACTAAATAGTAAGAATATGTAAAAGGCATATAAAGACAGGGAAGTTCTTTTCCATTATTTCCCCAGTTGTCTTCTATTAGTTCACCAGTGTGGAAAATTCTACATTTCCCATCTGTGTTACACTTCAATGCTGTGCTTTTGTAGCGGGTATTTTCGATAGTGCCTATTGGACATTAACATTATTAATGTGAAACATTGGGGTGGTTTTGGTTGTTGTTGTTTTTTTTTTTTTTTCCTTCTTAAATGATTGAAATGCAAATGAAACACTGTTTATGACCATTTGATAAATATAAACCAAACAATCACAGGATTTTTTATGAGTAAGTGCTGTTTTCTATTAGTCTTGATTTTCTATTTCCAAAGAGAATGGTAACATTTTCTTGTGCAGAATACTGTTTTGGCACATTGCTAACAGCAGTAGATGTTAGATACTGTCTATTACCCTGCCTCTGCCAACAACCACAAATGGAATGTTTGCATCTGCTTTGAGCCATGCACCAAATTGGAAACAGTTGTTGCGCTTATATTGTGCCTGCACAACTAACTGATGACAACTACGCTTCAGAGTATACAGGAGTTTTTTATGCCTAATTATTTTTACTGCAGAGCTGGGAACTTAAGAAAATCCTGTGAGCAAATCTGAGATAATTTGAAGTTAGGAATAATGGGATAGTGAGAAGATTTGAGAAGATGACAGGAATTTGTTTGAAGCCAGAAAACAGCTTTTCAGAAGTAGATTCATCCTTTCACGTTGAATATTTTAACCATTTGAGAACATCTGTAGTTGTTGATTTTATTTTCATTTTCTTTGCAATTATTATAAATGCAGCAGTCAGTACTACACTTTCTTGTGACATTTTCAGATGACTTTCTGGTACCTCCTCCTTCTTTCCTACCAGTATTAAGGTTTTCTATGCTCAGTAATTTACTACCAGAAAAAAGCATTGACACATTTTTCTCACATAAATTCAATTAGTTTACCCAAACCAGTAAGAAAAAGAATAATATTTTTTTTTCGTTGGAAATTGAAATTCAGTTGAGGCATATTTATTTTTATTAAAAATATATTGCAGTTCATGCATTTGCACCACAGATCAGAGAGGAGATAATAAGATTAAACTAGATTTTGAGTCAGCTGAATGGTAATGCTTTTGGTAATAAATGATCTTATTTACAAACAAAATATGACCTTTAAAACAAGTTATTATTATCTTATTTTTTTTCAATATTGAACTACTAAATTAACAAGTAAATTAGCTAATTATCATATCTGGATTCAGTTGGTACTTAATTTCTCTTGGTTTTAAACCTACTTGACATTTCTGTAAATAAACTCTTTATATTCATAGAGAGTGTATATATGTATAAAATTTTCAAATGCCTCAAAACCACAGTCATAGTGTGGTTATTCTTTTAAGTCTGAATAAAGCCATTCTAGTGTCAGTCATTCTAAAGTTGTCATCCATAGGCAGGAATACTTACTGCTTCTTGGAAATGACATCATACCCAAATGAGAAGATGGTGTGATGAGAAACCATCTTTTAAAGGGAAAAGCATCTAAATTTACTGTTTTTGAATGAAGCTGCTTTAGGAATGGTAGCCTGATGTGTTGCTCGGCATTATCATCTGTATTTTTTCACAGAAAGGAAAGGTCCCTATGACTTTAGCCATATATATAAGAAATATTTGATTAATTGCATGTATGTGGTCTTTGGAAAATGAACATAATATATGAATTGACAGTATCACAGATGCAATACTTGAGGTCAGCACAGTAGAAGGTACCTAGGTACTGTTTGGCTTGCTTGGTGCTTAGCAGATGTATGGAATCCCTGAAGAACTGAAAAGAAAAAAAGCCAAACAAACAAACCAACAACAAAAAAAGAAACAAACCCAACAAAAACTTGCTTGGTTGAAGGAAATCTGTAATTACAACAGACCACATCAAATTACACCAGTGAAAACAATGACCTACATGAACTGTGGTTATACTATGGTAGGAATTTGGCAGTGATAAAGACAAGCTAAGTTTGATGAGACAAGAATTTCTCACTTAGAAATTGGCCCTATATTTCTGCCAGTGGCTTCCCTCTCTAGAACTCATTGTATCATAAAATTGTAATAAAAACTACTGCCACAGACACAGTATACATAAACCATCCTTGAGAGTGGGCATTTGAAATACTGAAACAAAAATAATGCATTTACAAGCCATGTAACACCATCACAGCCAAAAAGGTAAGAACCTAGAATAGAGCTTTACTTGCTATTCTCTACCACCAGAGAGAATGCTGCATAAAATATAAGAACAGATACACAAGTATCTGGTGAGTTTTGAACTTGGAAATTGATAAAATAAGATACAGAAATGTGGGAGTCCCAAAGGTAAGATCTGTCTACTTTTCAGTTGTCAAGAGAGTTGTGGGCAGAGTTGGCAGCAGGAATCAGAGTAGCAGAGTGAGGGAAGTTTCTCAATGGAGAAAAGATAAGACTTAATGGAGAAGGGTCTAGGAAACTTTCATGATCCTGGTAGCCGATGTACATAAAAGTGCAAATTTAAACGCTTGGGGTTTGGAGAAGTGTTGGTATGATGTGCTTTTGTTCCTGCTTAATGTCTATTATGTTTCAATAATTCATAGCCTGAGCTCTATTTTAAAATAACTGCTTCATGTTAGGATGTATTGGTCTTTACAGGAACCAAAAAATATAAGAAAATTATTTCATTCCTTGCACTAAAACCTTTCTTGTCTTGCATCATTCTGCTGTGGTTGAATTAATTAGTTTGTCAGGCCTTCATTTTTGTTACTTTGTTTGCGCAGCGCAGAATAACACTAGCGACATTTTATTAAGAGGCAGCCATGCTAAAAAACTAATAAAAGCTTACTGTTCTTTACAGCTGCTTTATAGATTTGTCTCTTCTTCAGTGGGCATATTTTTTTTTCCTGTCATGACCTGTCTGTTTATAATTGTATGCAACCATTGTAAGCAAGCTATTTATTGCTTTTGCTATACTAGTTTCATGTCAGGATAGAACCATACCAGTGTGTATATGGTTTGTATGTTTGGTTTGTGTGCAATTATTTGTAGTAATGGATTCCTTTTAAAGAGTCTTTTCATATGGTATTCCATGAGACTATATTTCATGACAGGTGTGAACAAATTTATTTGTGAGAAAGACTTGATGCTTTTTTTTTCAAGTTTTATATAATGGTCTTTGAAAATAATGCTTCTGCAGGGGTGCATAGCACTTGCATACAGACATTAATGTGAGTTATTAAGGGACAATGATTTGATGTACTGTAGGGAAAATAAGACTTTCTTAAAGACTATATTTCTAATGTTTTCTCTAAGAAGATTACCAGTGTCTTTACTTTGCTATCTGCATCCTCTTTCTGCAGGAGACTCCCGATGGTGTATGAGGACTTAGGAATGCACACAAAAGAATGGTTAACGATGTCTTCTCCTTCACTTTGTATGTGATGATATGTAAAGCTATTCATATCTCTTGCAACACACCGGTACTTCCAGTAATGAAGGCATGTCTAACCAGGAATGGTGGTTTGCTGCTTACACAGATAAGCTGAGGATCCCTGGCAGGCTGGATTCATTGGGTTTTTACCTCAAGCATTTCTGTGAGTGAAAAGGTTCAAATAGTGGCTGTTTCTTGAGGGAAAGACTTGCTGTGGAGTGATAGTGATTTTCCCATGTAAATTAATTAATAAACAAATACTGTAAGAAAGCAAACACGCAAAACAGTAGGCTTTATTTTTTAAATAGCTGAGCTAATTCAGTTTATGTTTTCTACAAAGATACATCAGCAGTAGATACTCAGTTGCAACTCATCATCCAAAACTAAACAGATAAATCATAGCATCTATAAAATTGTAGGAATTGGGCATATTGACTTGCTTAGCCAGCTTGTTACCCTTAGCCTCTTATCCTACCTAATAAAAAACTAAATCACTACATTATAAATGAAAACATCAATATATTTGTTTGTTTTCTTTTGTTTGATTAGTTTTTCATAGCCATGGGAAGAAAATGACAGTGCCTGAGACCTTTTTATATATGCATATGTATTTTTCAGCTTCTGTGCATCAGTGTAATACTATATTAATTTTACTTTAAGTTGGAGAAAATGTCCAGAGACTTAGATCCTATATTATTTTCATTTTAGTAATATAAGGGTATAGATGCTTTACTAGTAAAGTATTTCTTTTTCATAAAGGAACACCACATGTTGGAATGTATTCTGTTTATTATCTGCTGTTATTGCAGCCTGTAGTGGGAAATGGTCAGTCTGTATTTCCTTAAGAATTCAAGTCTTGCAGAATGCTTAGCAAAGGAGTCCATGCAGTGCTCACTGTAAATATGGGGATGTGATAACTTTCAGTTATTTAGCTTAACAGAAAAAGTGTAACAGTGATGGAAGCCTATCAATCTTCTCAGTGAATATTACCCATTACATTGTTCCTCAGATTTGTTCCCAAAATAAAGAAAACCTTTTAATTTGACTGGCATGTCTTAAGTGAATATGCAAGCTTTTCCAAATGAATCTTCACAGCATTTGCTCACCATAGTTCAGGCTTAAATTTCTCCTGCTTTCTCTGATTCAGTTAGTGTTCCAACTCCCTTTTTTCCCCCCCAATTTATAGTTAAAATTATCACCACAAGGTGGAGTTCTGAACTTTCCAGTATGAACAATCTCTTCATTATATCAGCAAGGAGTACAGATAATTTCTTTCTAAGTATTCTAATTCAATTACAACTGAAATTTGCAGAAGTGCTCATAGGCATAAGCATTCCACAGAAGGTGGCAATAACTTTGGAAATGTTTCTGTGGCTGAGATAGAGTCTTAATGAATAGTTAGTGATGTTTTTTTAATCTTCTAATATTTTCTTGTCATGTATGAAATTAGTTAACCTAAAGGAAACAAACAAAAATCCCAAACAAACAATAGTAAAAAAAAAAAAAGTGAGAGGAAAAAAAAAGGTTGTAGATTTGCAGTTTAAGATATATTTTCCCCCCTATTTTCTTCTGTTCACTAAGAATCATGGTTCTGCATCACATCAAAGGCGTTGCTGCAGATGATCTCATTAGTGCTTACAGAGAAGGAGTATTCTGTCACACAAAGTTTTTGGAGGGAAAATCTACCCTTATCACCTATATAAACAATTTTTGTAATGTGGGATTTGGTACAGTTAGTTGGCTGTTTAAAGGTATTCTCTTATGCATGTTCAGTTGTTGAGCTGAAGTGATTTCTTCCTTTGCAACCTGACAGGATTTTCAAACAAATACGTAATTCTAAAGAAATTCTTCACTGTCTCCTATGAAAATAGTGGTTTATAAAATTGTTAGTGTTTATAGTTCATTGGAAATGCCTATTTTTACATATGTGTATTTTAGATCTGAATAGTTTAACTTGTGTCTTTAAACATAACTCTAGAGTGTATTGGACTGCTGGAGTTGTTGAAGTAGTACCATAACCACTGCTGGTGATGGGGCAGGTTGTGGTGCTGAAAGGACAGCTCATGGAAGAACAAAAAAGCCTTCCCTCATCCCTACTGCATGCACAAGAGTATAGGAATTATTAGAATGATCAGTTCAAAGTTTTTGAAAGTACATTTATAATACATGCAATTTATATAAGTTGTTTGTAGTGTTATCCTTCCTTATGGAATACACTACATCCTCTGGGGTCATGCAAACCTGTCCTCTAGGAGGGCTATAATAAAGTCCTTGATTTAAATACTTTTGCTTTGATGCTTTGTAGAGGAAGTAAAGTAAGACACTGGTTATTGGTTTTTTTTTTTTGTTTCTTGCTCTTTTTTCTTTTTATCTGTAATTTGTTGCATGACTTTATATCATGATGTGATGCTATCGCTTTGGTATCCTGATTATAAGGACACAGAGCTGGTGGAGTGAGTTCAGAGGGTGGCCACACCCTGGAATACGTCTGCTCATGATAGGCTGAGGAAGCTCGGGTTCTTCAGCCTGGAGAAGAGAAAACTCTGGAGTGACCTTATAGCTGCCTTCCAATACCAGAAGGATCCTACAGAAAGGCTGGTGAGGGACTTTTCATAAGGGTGTGTAGCAATAGGGCAAGATGGAATGGTTATAAGGTGACAGAGAGTAGGTTTAGACTGGATCTTAGGAAGACATTCTTCAGTATGAGGTTGGTGGGACTCTGGAATAGACTGTCCAGGGAGGTTGTGGATGCCTCCTTCCTCGGGGGTGTTCAAGGCCAGGTTGAATGAGGCCTTGAGCAGCTGAGTTGAGAGGCATCCCTGTCCATGGTGGGGAGGTTGGAGTAAATGATCTTTAAGGTCCCGTTCAACTTAAGCCATTCTATGATTCCTTGCAAATCTTTTGGTATTGGATGCCATGCAGTATGATTTTGCTCTGTTACACTAGTAGTGATGAAAACTTCAAACTATTAAGCCTTAACTGAACTAAATAAAAGCAGAAGACCAGAAGAATTATAAAGATGCAATTAAAACTTTGCTCTAGTTATTTGTTATCCACCATCCCATGCAACCTGCTCTGGAAGTTTTGAAGTAGGTGATCTCCAGAAATCCTTTCCAACCTCTATCGTTCTGTGATTCTGTGATTCTGTTTTCTTAGTCATTAGGCATTTATCCTCTAATATTTTGAGCAAACTTCAAAAATCCTACTGATCTTTTTGCTTTTCATATGCTATACATATGTTCTTCATTGGCATTAAAATGTTGCCTTAAGCTTCCACTTTTAGCGATGATTACTGTTAGCTGGCTTAGTTCAGCCTTTTATCAGCGTTTTGAAAATCTCTGAGACAGTCAGGTAGGTGTCATTTTCACACTTAGCATATAACATAAATAGTATATAAATTTTTCAAGCAAGAACACATAAACCACCTATATTACTGCCAGGATTCATGTAGAGTTGACTGCAGTATCAGTTCTGCAGACATGGAAGCCCATGGAAGAAATGTCTTTGACACGGTAGCCTGTAGTTATATGTTTTAGCTAGTATTGTATGCCACTGTTAAGCTGAACACTGCTTCTGTCACTCTTCCATTAGAAACATTTTCCTCTGTCAGAAATAATAGCAAGACTCCACATAAAAGTGTTACTTGTTGGAACCAAGTCCTTCTGGCTGTCATTCAAATCTTGACATTCTATAGTCATAGTTATTTGCTGAAGTAACTTCTCCAGAAATCTGAGTGCATCACAAACTTCAAGGAACTAACCTTTTCCTAATTTGCAGCTGGCTATAGGAAATCACTTTCTCTTTTCACTAAGATGTACTTCAAGGACCGCACATATTCCCGTCACAATCAAACTTGCAATGGTGTTTTATGGTTCTCTAATTTAATGTTGTCCCAGTTATTTCTTACTTTTTTTGTTGTTGTTCTCAGATTGAATAGTGAGCCATATTTTAATTTCTTTAGTCTTTAATTTACCAAAGTCCATTGGCTTATAATAGAGTGTATGACAGAAAAACTAAGTATGTGCTGTGTGCATGTTTAATAAAATTTCTTTAGTTTCACTTACTGTTATGGTGAAGCTTTTATTGCACCTGAACTAAGATGAAGAAGGCTCATGTTATTGCATTGTATTTTTTTTTTTGGTCCTACTTCTTGACTTCAGTTTGAATTATTTCCTGGTCTACATCCATTGTGGCATAGAGGAAAACCTGGATCATTCAACAGTTGAATATGAGATACATAGTTCTATGTCTGTTGGATACCAGTTGGTTTCCCATCTTGTAAGTGAATTACTTGCTGATTTCCTTAAGGCATATCTGACAAGCTACAGTAGCACCATCTTCATGGATAAAGCTGGATAGACACTATTTTCCTGAGATCATCACCAGTCATTTTGTTATGGTATTTCTTCCTGTGGACCAAAGTGTCATTACACCTGTATTACTGCACAGGAGTATGAGCAGAGTTATGACTTGTTAACCAGTGATAGTGCAATTAAATTTTTTAATTCACTGAAATTAATACTAGATGTGAGATGAAGTATCCTTCCTTTCAAGGGCTCAATACCTATACTACAACAGGCCTTGACCATGTTCTGAGCAGGGAAATTCAACTAGATGATCTCCAAAAGTTCCTTCTAACCTCAACTATTCTGTGATTATACAACTCTATGAAATTTGAGGAAATATCTGTGTTTCCTGGTGAAATGAGGTTACACAAGAGTCATATTTTCAGTTTGAGCTTCTATGTGATAGCTGCCAGTAATTCCCCAGATTTTTCTCATTCATAGGTCGGTTGTTTTCTGAGTGAAATTCGGACTGTGTGCTTTCCTACAATCAAGCACAGACAGAGCCAACTGCAAATCACATCAAAAACAACAGAACCCATCCCACAAATAGATTTTGGACTGTCTTTTAGAATTCACATACTGGATTGAGGATTATTAGTACTGCCAAAGACAGTGAGACCTTTCACAAGAGAATGAATTTGCTTTGCTTGTGCTATTCTCTTAAGATCTTACCTTTATATATTATTGACAGACTGTTGGCTCCTGGCAAATTTAGCACAGTGCTTCTCATAAACAAGTGTCAAGTAACAATTTACGATTTTTTTGTTCATTGGGTCATCATCATTCCCTTTACTGGTTAGGTCAGTGGTGGCAGTCCATTTTAAGTGAAACTATCCATTTTAACTAATAGAATTCTAAGACTCCTTTTTTTTTTTATATGGTCTTCCTTTGAGGAATGATAAGTGCTATTGTTTAAACCATCACAACTAGCTAGAATTCCTACAGCTTGCCCAGCTCCATATATTCCTATTTAGCAGATTGACTTTCAGTTTCCAGTATGGGATTCCTATGGCTCTCTTCATTAGTGTTTGGCCAGGCACTCCACAAACTTCACAGAGAGGGCCCTTGATAACATCTTGCAAGTGGGCTTTCTGGTATCTGCTTCTATATTCAATAGTCTTCCTCCTAGATTTTCTGAAAAGCATCCTGCAGGTTCCTCCACATTCTAGGTAAAATTTCATTTTCTTCTTGAGTGAGGACTTTGTTCCATTTGTGTACTTCTGGATTTGCCAAGTGATGCATTAAAAAACTGCACATAGCTATAGCTGTTCTAATAAACTGTACTCCAGTGAATGAATGGCTTGTATAAGAGACCGTACTCCTCCTTACTGGCAGCTGTGTAGTCTGCCATTTCACATAGTGAAAACACACCTGTTAATATTATTGTGGCTTTTGTACAATTTCAGATAACTGAATAGTTTCTCTCAGTCATCTGTATATCTCTGGAGACAAAGTAGGATGAGGAATAAAGTAACCTGTTCCAACCAGATAACATGGTCTGATCTAATTTTTACAAAGCAGTCCTAGAGGGGATTATATCTCCAAGAAAGTGCTTCAAGTTTAAAGTCTGCCTTTAGTCCTTGATTAGAGACGTTTTCTCCACTTCTGTTTGACTGTTTCAACACTGCATTGCAGCTGGAACTTGCAACTGTTTAATCCTATTATTCTTCACTTTGAGCACAGTTCCAGTTATCTCTATCCAGTCCCTGTTAAAACAGTCTCAAGAAGAAGTGAGAGAAAGTGACGATAAGGGACAACAGTTTGTTGTGTTTATATGACAATTGTTTGGCTTTTACAAAACAGAATGATCTATACTCATCATACTGGACCAGACTCTGCTTTTTGCATGTGCAAACATAAGCAGGTAATTTCAGGAACAGGCAAAAATATCCTCGTTCTGGACTTGAGAGAATCAGAGGAAATTAAAAGCTATTCCTGCAACCTCACTGATCACCTAAGCTCTTCAATAGCAAGAGTCTCTGTTTCTGTAATCTGATTATTCTACTAACGTACAGTCTATCTTCATAATTTTTCTATTACTCAATGGTAATAAAAGTGATAATAAAAGTTATCGGGAAGTACCCAGTCCTTGCAGTTTTCTGGTTCTGTAGTAAAGGTATGATAGTAACTTAAATCACATTGTATCTAAATTTGGATCTTTATGTAGTCTTATATGGAACTGTCTGGTCCGCCAGAATAAGATGTTTCTTAACATGCTAAAGTTGCTAAAGGTAGATACTTAAGAAGCTTCCAGTCTAAGTAGGGATGTGTCACTTTAAAAGCATATTGAAAGAAAGGAAAAGGAGGGAAGAAAGAGGGAAATACATAAAGGGAGAGATAGAGCTGATGGAGGAGGAGAAGGGGAAAGAGAAAGAGAGTAAGAGAGAGACTGAGAACAGTGGAGCAGTTTTTTAACATTTGAGGAAAAAGGTAATATCTGCACTTCCCCCTCTGCCAAAATGAAAGACCAGTTGCTGTGTTCCTGATTCAGAAGAATTCCATTATCATTTGATCAGATCTTTGAATTAATTAAAATGAATGTGTGTGTGTATATATATATATATATATATGTATATAAAATTAAATTTATAAACCAAATTATATTCTCTGATATTTGGGGGTAAGTACACTTACTGCAGTTGTCCCTCCAGATCTGACCTCATTAAAACTGAAAACAGTGTATATGTCTATTACAGAAATAATTTATGCAAAAGAAAGGATGAAAGTACATAGGGAATACAGGTAATCTTGTTTTTTCTTTTTTTGTGTTTCCTTTTTTTTTTCCCCCCTCTCAAAACTCGACTTCTCTGTATAATGTAACATTTTACGTTATATGAAGGAACATACTTTGGTATCAAAATCATGTTCCGGATATTATGCCTCCTGTTCTGAATGTGATGATGAGGGAGTTCTCTTTCACTGCACTTGTATATCAGAACCAGTTATGGCCCATATAACTGTCATTGTTTCAGTAACCTGCAAATTTGTTCCTGTAATGATGCTTCACGATAAACAAAGTTATTTGTATTTATTAAGTCAGCAGTTGGATCTACAGTGGAACAGCGGGGCTTATTGTGTAAAGATCTGAGCTTATATGTAACATATTTTGAAATGCTGTCTATGGACTGGAGAATATAGTCATGGTTACAGCAGCAGGCAGGAAATCACAGTTTTGAGTCTTGGCTGTGCCACAGACTTTCTGTGTGACTTTGGACAAGCTACTCTTTGTGCATTAGCTAATAATACTATCTCTATCTCCCAGGGGTGTTGTGAGAATACATTCATTAATGTTTGTAAGACGCTTAGATAGTATAGTGATGGGGCCATATAAGCACTTAGAGAAACAATCTATTTTTGCAACAATGTGCATCTTCCTGACTAAGGACTTTTTTGCTGGAAGTTTTTCATAGATGCTTGTTATGAATAAATCTACTTTATAATGATGCAGTGAGGTTAAACTGCTTTTTGGAGTGCAGTTTCACTTTAGTATTCAGAACAGGTGTAAACAGTCATAAGTTTGAAAGCTGTCCCCCCCCGCCCTAAAAAAAAAAATAAATTCAATAGTAAGTCATTTGAATAGAAAAGGTACCTCTACTGATTCATCTAGTTCAAAACAAGGAGGAATGTTTACACCTGTATCTGTCTCACAAATAGTTTATTCTATTTTAAGCACTTCTGATTACATTGTCTAAGCTACCTCCTCAGGCAAGCCATTCCATTGCCTAATTGCCTTTAAAGTTAAACAGTTTGCTCAAATAGTCTATCCCATTTTTTTCCTTGTGGATATAAGCTTGCTCTTTCAGTCTGTCCTTCCTTTCTGGAATAACCTTCACTCATACGTGCTCGGTTCAGACACACAACATAGTTACAGCAGGTTAACAAGGTATTGCTTTAGAGCTGATGGGAGGTAAATTGGTAAGCCACTGTAATTTGATTTGATAATTTGCCTGACTGAGTGCTTTACAGTATTAAAATCTGTATATGGGGCTCAGAGCATTAGCATCAAGGAGAAGAATAAAAGGAATATTTGATGTTCCCAAGGCCTTTAAACAGGACTTGGTGGTGGGAGATCTCCAATCTAGGCAAATAGGTCCTGCAAATACTTCATAAAATGTTTTGTTTTGTTAAGTCTTGTTTTGTTTATATTTGTAGAAACTAATGGGAGCAGACAAATTCTGGAGTAAGGCATTTGGAAGAGTGTAAGCAGTCCCTGAGGGCAGTGAAGAGGGCTGTACCCTCTTTAAAGCTCAGGAACCTCTTGGGCATCCATGTCAAACTTTATATTTGGGGGCTGATTTCAACTATATTTCTCAGAGGAACAAAGGTATTAAATATGTTTCAAAATATTTATGAAAATAGGTGATCATTAGAAGGCAGAGACCCTATAAATGTCCTCTCCTACTGTGTAAATACGGAGAATTGAAACAGTCTTTAAAAATATCCAACTGTAGGAAATCAAAGCCTGCAGTCAACTATGAGCTGTAAACACACAGAACAGGTCTCATTTGTTCTGTGGTTCATGAGATTGCTTGTTTCCTGTGCAATTCATGCCTCCACTGTTGTTTGAACATATACTGAATTAGAGTGCTTTTAATAAAGTTCCCATATAAGTGACAGCGAAAATGTTTCTCAAGATGTTGATTTCTTAAGATGAATATTTTTTAAAGCTGAGATTGCACTTCCCTCATAATTTAGGAGAAAAGAGTTTTGCCATTATTGCTTTTTTTCTATATGAATATTGGGGATTGAATGGGATTGATATTATCCTTCATTGTACACATATGTAATATAGAGTACTCTGGACAAAAGAACTAAACATGATAGAAATAAGTATCGCATCATTGTACAGAAATAAAAAGGAGACATAAACAACACCTAATCTTAACTTAGATTCACAACTGTCATACTTTTCACTACATCATGTGTTGTATCCTTTTTTCTGGGGTTAACTGAAGACTCAGGACATCCATCTTTTCTCTCAGTTTTTCAGTAAATGCAGAAACTCTATTAAAGGAATTCTTAAACAGATTTCCAGATTTTATAGTCTAACTCGATACACAATTAAATTTAAAGGTATCAATAAAGTGAAGGAGAAAAAAATGTAATTAACAGTTGTTAATGAAACATTATTTTCTTGCAGTCATTTTATACCATAACATGTCTTTTGAACTTTTGGTTTATTCATGTTTCTTTTTATTAGGCATTGTTTAAGTAAAATCCGTTGTTACCAAACCTTTTCTGTATGAATGTATTTTCACAGTAGGTTACTTCAGTGACAATAAAATCTCTACCAAAATATACAGGAAAAAATGTAGCTTGAAGGATTACTTTTATCTTCTTGAAAAGTAGGAAATATCTTACATAATCCTCTTTGATACACTGTATGCATCACACACACATACACAAAATTTAGATGGTAAAGATTAAAACAGTTTAAAAACAAAAGCAGTTGAAAAAACCCATAGATGCTAATTTAGAAAACTTTGATAGTCAGCCAATTAAAAAAGATGAGCATTCACAAACAGTAGAAAACTCAAATTCCTGTTTATTTTCTTTTGTCCTGTATTTTGTCTGTCAAAGGGAGGATACTCTTCTTTGCTAGTATATCTGGAAAAGGAAAATAGTTAAACCTACTCAAACTATTACAGTTGCATTACTGTGTTTTAGTGACTGTTTAGGATGTTTTTCTATATGAGAAACAGAAGGGTACACAATCTGGAAAGAGTAAGGCCTTTTCCTTATGGCAAAATAATTTGCAGCTGTTTCTCACAGTAGGAGGTCATTGGTCATATACTGATTCTATCCACTTTGATAGGACAACATCAATGGTAAACACCTTCATACCTATGGCATGTGCTTAGGACTGATGCCAGTTGCCTGTGTTTACTTCAACAGAATAATTTCTCCCTTGCTGATCCCTCAGGGAATACTTAATATACAGTTAGATGTTATCTTACTCATGTTGTCTGATGTTTCAGTTTGCTACATAAAGTATGCACCTGCTTCTCACATCTCCTCTCTATTTTTCTGCAGTGATTATATTTTAAAAAATGGTAAATCTAATGGCACTTAATGGAAGAAAAACAAATCTGTAATGTGTAGGCAAAAAGAGTAAAATAATACAAAATGTGGTCAGTATTCAAAATAAATATAAAATAACCTATTTAAACATAACGATTACTTTAATTAGTATACTGTCTTTTGCTAGTTTCCTGCTTTTAGAACTAATTGTCATGTGTTTTGGGAGTTTGACTTGTTCTGGTTTTATGGAATTCCATTAGTTTTCTGTGGAAAAAAAATTTAAAATCTGTCATTGATTCTTCATAAAGAAAACAAACAAACAAACAAAAACACCACAAAGCAATCTGTGGATCCAACATTTTGTGGCATTAGCTTGTAAGTTTTCACTTAACACAGTTTTACTGTGAAGTTGGCTGTTAGACCCTCTAATGTTGTAGTTTATTCTGTGTTCGTTTCCTTGTGTATTTTCAAAAGTGGTTTCAATTGAATCATTTATGGTTCTTCCATTCAGATTATTAACAGCTATTTTGGGGTGGATAACCCTCAATGGCTGTATATGAGACATTGCCCGGGGTGCTTCCAAGATGCTTTTGAGCTGGGTAAGAAAATCACTGAGTGGTGACACATTCTGAAAGCACTATGGCATGGATTGGCAGAATATAATTCACAAATTGTGCTTCCGACCCATTATTCTGTGCATTACTCACAGAGCAGCCTATACTAGTTTCCTCTGAAATGTTAAAACCAAATAAACCTTTTTTTAGGAAAAATAAAAAAAGTAGTCTGTATTTAAAAATAATAAATACAATATCTAATCTGTATGTGGTAATTCATACACAAAAAAACTCCAGTTTGTCGTTACTCACTTCTGATGTGTCTACTTTTTCTATAGTAGCCATTCAATGTATAATATTATACTAATGTAATGTCATAATATTGCTATTATATTAGTATACTGGTGAGGTAAACCATATTCAGATTGTTACAGTGACTTTAAGATCAAAACTAATTGTTTCTGTGGGCATTGCTGAAGTAATACGCCAGGTGAAACTCACATCGAAGATGTAATTCGTGAATCATCTATCTATATATGACCTTATAAACTCACGTTAAGTTAGGAAAAAATTAGCTATCATGACTCATTTGCCCTTTTGGATATGGACAAGGGAAACTAAAACCATATAGAGTAAGGAACTTGAACCTGTGTGTGAAAGACTCTGTAGACATGGAGTCTTGGTGTGGGGCCTTTACTGACTATGCATCAAGTGAAGAACTCAGAGAAAGCTTTCTGTCTCACATTTGAAAGCCTCATGCTGAGTATGATGATCAGGACAGCTTACTGCAGGTGTGACTTTAAACGCTGCCAGGAGGTGGCATGAAGAGGAGCCCATGATCCACTCCACTCTTTCTCTATTTAAGGTTAAGCAACACTCATGGAAAGTGCATATTCTTCTGTATGGAAATATTTTCTCTCTCTTAGAATGATTGTGTAGTGATCTTTGTAACATTTTTACCAGCTGAAATCCAGCTAAATTAGCTACAATGTCTCCAGGACTTTGAAGAAACTAGTTCAGGCTCTGCGCTGTCACTGCCCCATGTGCCAGGGATACTGTTTTTACATTAATCTAGCTTTTTTTGTTAAGTATTGAGATCTTAGATGCTCAAATTAATGTTATAATTAAAGCTTTCTATTTGAAAACAATGTAAACATGGAGAAAAATGGTTTCCATTAGAGCAGCACAACTCAAATAATACCAAAATGAATGTTTCCCTTTAAAAAAAATCTTTAAAATGAAACAAAACCACCCCACCCCATCCCCCCCCCCACAAAAAAAAAAAGAGAAAAAAAAGGAAACACAAAACCAACCCACAAAAATGCTATATAGTGGCTACTTCATTAACTATAGTAAAATATAGGCTGCCTCATGTATCTGTTAAGTAGAAGAAATAAACTTCCCACAAAAAAAAAAAAACAGCAGGCAGGCAAATAATAAATATGTTGTGCATGCAAGGGAAGGTTACATTAATCTGTGGTTCCTGCCATTATCCCACTCCAGGTGTACATAGATGAGCCTCCAGTGTGTTAATTCCATGGAATCCAGTCATAAATCTTAGATTAGCTCACAGTAATCAATTTTCATCCTACTGAATAAAATACTTCTTATACCATTTAGTATTAACTGACCATATCGAATAAAAGCTGGAGACTGGCTAATATTTTTTTTTTTCCCTTTGCTATCAAGAACTAGTGTACTATATTGTACATGAATGGCTTGTAGAATTCTTGGGTTATGTTTCAGAATGACAAGTTTGTGTTCTAATATTCAAGATTATACATTTAAAAAACATTTTCTCCTTTGTTTATTCAAGATTTTGGCATTACGTCCTGAACAAACACCCAAAAGAAATTTAATATGCAAAATTCTGGACCTCTTTTAACATTGCAGGTGTAGACCTCTTAAAAACATGAAAGTTTTCAGGTTAAAAAAAAAAGAAGAGTGCCATAGTGGCAAATTCATTTTAACTTATACTTTACATGTAATAACAGTTCATCGTGCATGTAACAATTTTCAGCAGTTTATCTGAGATTTTCAATAATTTAAAAATAATTTAAAAAATATTTGTACTTCACCTTTGTCTGAAAAATAGTTGCTTCCCCGCCACTAGCTTACTGTTAATCAAGGGTTACATCTTCCTTCAGTAATCTCACCCAGTGTGCTCCAACATAACAGAGATGGTCATTGCCTCTTCCTCATATGTTCAGAACCTGTTCTAACTACCCATCAAGGTGCCTGCCTTGTTCTGGATGTGCTGCATTTTTGCTGCAATTCCCTTTCCTAATTACTACAGTAGGAATCACTAATGGAAAAGATTAAAAGTGTCCATTGTGGCCTTACTTCAGCTTCTGATATTTTGTGTGTGTGTGTTATCCAGGTTTTGAGGTAAAAAAATCAGCAGCTAAATAAATGTAAAGAAAATTCTGTGGTTAAAGGTCAAACTATAGGTCAAAGAGCTTATTGGTTAAGTTGCCAGGAAGCATGACTTTGTAAAATAAAATTCACTCCTGTAGAACTTGAATTTTATTTTTTTCCTCTCTTCACTCAGGTGGGAGGAAGCAACAAGCTCCACATGTATATTATTTGCTTTTCCATACAAAGCTGCAATTGGCCATTCACAAAGTTTTGCTGTGGCATGACAAACAGACACTGCATATTCAGCATGGCATTCTCCATGAGTCTCAGTTTAATTTTAGAACTTGTTAATTTAATGTTACATCATTTCAGTTATGTATTTAGGCTTAGACTCTCAGGAACTGATGCTGGAAAACTTGGATCATAACTAAATTCCATTTATTTCATGTGTTTGTTCACTCTGGTTCTAATACAAATCCTTTTTCTAAAAAACAAAACAAAACAAAAAGGAGTAAATAATTGTATTTTGAAAAGTAGTTAAAAATCAAAATTATCTTAAAATATATAAAAAATAAAAAAATGAGGATAAGTCTTCTCTATTTCATTGTAATTTTTATGAATAGTCCTATAATTGTTGGAACATTAAGGCCTATACCTTGCCACCAGTCTTAAATGTGAGTTTCAATAATTCTATGCTATGTCTTAATTATCATAGGATGACAGAATCATGGAATATTTGGGGTTTAAAGGGACCTTTAAAGATCATCTAGTCATCTAACCGTCGGCAGGGACATCTTTCGCTAGGTCAGGTTGCTAAAAGCCCCATCCAATCTGACCTTCAACATTCATTTCATGCAATAATCTTACAACAGGAGGCAGGCAAAGGCCGTTGAGACCTTGTAGACTCTCTCTTTGAGATTAGTCCTCCTCCTGGATGTAAATTGCTACTTGAATTTCCATCCTGAATGTTTCTGTGATTCCATTAAAGGTTGTTTGGATGTGGTACTTGGGGATATGGTTTAGGCGTCAACCTTGTAGAGTAGGATTATCAGTTGGACTTGGTGATCCTGAGGGTCTTTTTCAACCTGAATATTTCTGTGATTCTGTGATTCTAGTCAGGTCTTTGTAGCTGAATGAAGGCACATATTGATAACAAGAACAGATGAAGGCCATAAACCTGAAAAAGTAGGGAACAGGAAAGATGAGCAGACAGACACTGTAGTACTACGAGTTCTCTATTAAAACGTGGTTCTGTCATTTTAATACTGTTTCTTTTACCCTCAAATATAGAAAAGTATCGTTAGGCAGCCATAGCATATGTAATCATGTGTCATAGAAATTAAATCATATCATTTACATGTCTCTTTTTTCAGACATTCAAATATATTTTTTTTTCCTGAAGAGGTCGAGTGAAATCTTGCTACATATTTATATATATATATATATATTTATATATCTATATATATATAAAAAAAATCTGTCCTCTGGGAGGCAAGAGCAAATTTCTGTACTGCAGTTTCTTCAGACAGGATATGCTGCCCTGGCTCCTCCCTCACTGGCAGCTCATGTATTTCTGATATGCATACTGACACTAGTTCCTTTGAATCTGTAGTGGTTGCAAGTACCATCAGTGTAGAAGCTGGATCTTTTAGGGCTCTAAATTTTGTAATCTCAGATGTACTGGGGTTTTTCTATGTAGAAAATTCCCCAGGTCATAATGCTGTCATTGTTCTCAGTAGGAAACCTTAATTGCACAGCTAGTTGGATAAGAGTTGGATTAGTTGGCAGAGTGTTGTCTGGAAAATCTTTCAGCTGTGCAATGTTATCGCTTCCCCTACATTCCCCCCGCCTCCATCCCTGAGGATTCCTAGCCTACTGCATTTGGTGAGATACATATGTTTTCCCCAGCTACAGGAGCTGTGAAGGGTTCCTCTGGGATATCTAAGTATAAATACCTAAGTGTGTCTTCAGTTGCTAGGTTATTTTTAGTCAATGGGTGGTTACCAAGTCATCTCTAATTGTGCTGTTAGATGTGTCAGAGCAGCTACTGCAAAGCTAGATGCTCCCTGTAACAGGTTGAATATATAAGGACAAAAGCAACATTTCAAAACTGAGCTGTTTAAAGGTTTGAATTACAAATGAGGAGATTGCTTGATGAGCATATATGAGGAAGATGATCCACTAGTACAACATGGATGGAGCATGGTAACATAGTTTGACTATACTACCCGCAGTACCCATGACTGGCATATTGTGTCATTTCAGATTTGGTTTTTGGGGGAATTTACCAGTGGTTCAAGAGATCAGAGAGCTCATACAGAACTTTGCACTTCTTAGGCAGTTCCTATACAGCCTTTGTCAGCTATTACTAGGTGGTGAACTAGTATGTAGGAGAAAGTGCAAAGAGTTCTCAATGTGCAGCTGCCACCATGACAGGAACTGCTGTCACAGTTCTTTCTCTATAAATAGAAAGGAAGAAGAAATTAATACCTGAGTAGAAAGTCAGTAAGATGGTAGGAAGAAGGCAAGAATAGCAGAATAATACAACTTAAAAGCCAAAAGAAACAAAATAACTTAAAAAGAAAAATACATCCAATGCTCTAAGCAGACGTTATGCACTATAACAAGGCAATTAGACACTGATTATTCTAAAATATCTAGGGTGAAGTACCCCTCATAGGAGTCTCCTACTAGTAGAAAGAACTGAAGGCAGGATTTGATCTGCCAAAAATTATTAAAGGCATATTAACATATATATAATTGAATAAATGAAGAAGAAAAAAAGTGAAAGTTTTAGATGGTCAAATGCATGTATATGTGTGTAATTATGGTAGCTGCATCGTTACCACCCAGAGATAAACAGAGTATCTTTAGAGTTTAATTTTTAATCCAGTGGCACATGCCCATCATCAGCTAAAGATCAGTGATATGATTTTGAGGACTACTGCTGTAGTTGTGACTAGCCCAGTAGTAAAGAAATGTGAACCAGCCATCAGCATGCACAGAACAAGAGTGGGTGGGAGGAGGTGGTGGGGGAGGAACATACATAAAGTCTGAAAAAACTAATTGGTGGAAGTATATCCATCTGTATGCATTACTGTATGTTCAATATATCATCTCTTTTGGTTAGATTCAAAATGGGAAAGGATTTATAATGCCACTTAAGGCATATATGAAGGATGAATTAGGTGATTTTTGACAAAATAAAATGTTAAACTTAGCATCAGGAGAAACATTCCAGCTGAGAGAACCACTGAGCTGGAATAATTGTCTCAAGTGACTAGTGACAGACTATTGCCTGAGTAACTGAAAAGTAACAAAAATGAAATCTAGTGGGCCTTGGCAAAGGTTTGGTCTAGATAACCTAATAATAGATATTGTCTGTTCTGGGTGTTTTTTTTTTTGTGATTCAAAGCCAATAGTACTTTCCAAATTCATTAGTGAAAATGGGCTAACATCATCTCTTGTGCTATTGCATTTAGATCTGCATTGCCTGTGCATAATGTGGGGGAATCAGATAATGCAAAGTGTTTGACACAACTGAAACTAGTAGAGGGTAGTTATAGGTACGTGAAATACAATGTGAACATGACTGTTTCAGGAATTGCTACATGTATTTATTTATAAAATATCTCAGTAGTGACTAACATACCTTCTAAAGTTTGATAGAAACTTTTCATGGAGTTAAATGCAGACTGTAGATAATATTTTTAAACCTCTAGAACTGAGTAAAGGCTCAATTTGCAATTTGCTGCAGAGTTCTAGTTTTAGTAATTCTGTAGAACTAGACTGAGGTTTTGGTAAAAAGAACAAATGAGCTTCATTTCCAAAAGAGAACACACATTTGGAAATTACACGCTTCAATTTGTGCTGCTTTCCCACAAGAAAACAGAACTTCTTCTGCCTCATACAGATTTGTTCTTGCTCCTTGATACTCAGGAAAATAAAATTCTTTTCCCTTCTCAGTCTTTTTCCCCAGCTGCAACTGTCTTCTGTATTGTCAGTGTTGTCCATGACCACCACCATCCTGTACCAGCTTATCCCTTCTTTAACATTAAAACACAGCAAGGAGATTTCTTGTAGAGTGGCTCCCTGTCAGGAGCTACTACTGGGACCACAGCCTTTTTGTCTCTATTTGCTGGAAACTATGGGGTCAGAGCTCTGACAAACCCCTGAAAATTCACAGAGAGGTAGTTCTGTAAATCATTCTTGACTTAAACAGCTTAGAAGTTGTTTCATGGATATTATTCCATTAGTTGGGTGTGCAAACCTTAGACCTCAGTAGGGTGAAAAATGAGGGAGAATTTTTGTCAGGGCAATTTATTCAGAAAAGTCTTTCAGAGAAGTCTACACTGGTAACTCAAGATGTCTATAATATTTTACAACTCTTTATGCAGGTGACAAGTAAAGAAACTGAAGATGGGTATTTTTGAATAGGACTTACCCTATGTGAAAGGTCCAAATCTATTTTGAAAACACAAAACCCACAGTGAACCATATTTAGTACAGCAAGCGGCGTTGCCAGGTACCACTGTCCTTTCACATTGGGAGTCTTCTGGAATCCCTTGTTGCTATGAGACTAAATATCTCTGTACAGTATGAACGATGAACCAGATTTTGCTCCCACTTACACTGGTGTGCATGTAGAGTGAATCCCCTGTGACCAGGAAGCAGAGAGTTGCATTCTGATACCTTCATTATGGAGGGGTCTGATCCAAAGCCCACGGAAGCCCAGGAGTATTCATCTAATTCAGAAGCTGAAAGAAGTAAGACTAGTTTAAAATGGGAGAAGGGTTACTACCTCAAAAGGTACAAGCAATTTGGAGATTTTTGACCTACTGCCAGTGGGTCTCCATATGATTTTAGTCAAAAAGGAAAGGTAATGTGTAAAGTTTTTCATAGGATTTCTTTGCAAATATATCATGTTCAAATGGAAAAATACATATTGCTTATCCTGGACTGCATAAATTCTTAAATTTGAGACACTCTTAAAATCCACTTATCCGTGGACTTAAAAGCTGCTGTGTTAGGGGTTTTATGGTGTTTTGTGTTTGCTTAAGTAAAAAATGTGTGAATTTTCTTTAGCTACTTGACACTTTTTTCTTTCACCCAGAAGACAAATAAACAAACAAAACCCAACTTGAACTGCACCCAAGCATGGCCAATTTCTCACCAAAGTCTGCATTTCAGAATGAAAGATGTACAGTGGAATATCTCTAGTTTAGCTGTGACATTGCATTAACATTGCATTGCTGTAATCTTCAAATATAGTAAATGCAATAAATGGGCTTATAGGGATTTGTGTGAAGTTCAAAATTCAAAAGAGAGTTGGTTTTAATGTTGTTCTGTGCTACCAAGTGAAAAACCAAATAGCACAGGGATGAATTTAAAACACACATCAAGGGAGATATAAGGAAAATACTGGTCTTTTATTAATCTGCCATTGTAAGTATGTGGAAAAGCTCATTTAAGAAAACAACAACAACAAAAGTATTAAAAAAATATCATAAATGCAAACATGTAACCAAAGACCTATGAAAACAAAGCTCTTGAAGCATTTCCAGAATTGGATTATAGCTTCAAAACTATCGATGTGCTTTGATGCCTGTCCCGTATATATATAGCGGTGTGTCACTGGACTTGTTAACGTAGTGCCAGCTTGAGGAGCACGGCAACTTTCCGCTCGTCGGGCAGCTGCACGGCAGCGAGGGACCCGCCGCCCTGCCTGTCTAGAGCCGTGTCGTGCCTGGCCGTGTAGCGCCGCCCGCCCCACCGAGGCCGGTCCGGCCGCCTGCTGCTCGCCGCTTCCCGCGGTGCTGCGAACAGCGACCTGGCCCGGCCGGCTTTTTCTTTGCGTTACACTTCTCTCCCCGCCTTACGCGCCCATCATCCGCAGTCCGCCGACACTCGCTCCAGCTCCGCTCGCCCGCCGTCGGCCCCTCTCCGCGCTCCGCCCCGCGGCACTCGGGCTTTGCAAGCCAGCGCAGGCCACGGTACCGTGCGCACACGCGTGGCGGAAGTTGCGCGGGGCCGCAAGCGGCGTTTGAACGCGAGAGGCGCGGAGCCGCACCGCATCCGCGGACAGAGGCGCAGCCAGGCTAGAGTCCGACCCAGCCAGTACCCTCCCCCGCCCAAATACGCGCATCCAGCCGCGCTTCAGGGCGCAGCTGTTCCCTCTGCCTCCGCATCACCCCACCAAGGCGCCGTCAACCGCGTGTGCGGCACGGAGCTCGCTGCCCTTACCGGGCATCCCTCTTCTGTCGCTCCGGGTGCGGAACGCAGCAGTGTGCCTGCCTCCGGCCCGGATTGCAGCGCATCCCGCAGCGGCTGTGCCGAGCGCGCAGCCCCCGCGGTGCGGCTCCGCTCCGCAGCATCTCCCCGTCCTTTCCGCTCCCCCGCCCGGCTTCTTTACGGCAGCTGGCCGCTACGGCTGGGTCCTTCCCCTGGCGTGGAAGGGAAGCAGCAAAATCTTTTTTTATTTTAAATTTATTTTGCTTTTTAAATTTACGGCATTCTTTCGTTTGCGTTCTCGTTTTCCGTGGGGATAGCTGCAACTGAGGCATCAACCTGTAGACTGAGAGAGCTCTCGCCGTAGCCCGGCGCAGCTGCTCGTAGGGCACTCTGCGGTGCCACTATCGGGGAGCGGCGCCGGGACGGGGCCGAGGGAGAGGGGTCGGCCGCAGCGCCGGGGTAAGTTCTCGGAGACGGGCCACCGGGAGCCCTGGCGGCGAAGGTGTGAGCCCGAGGGGAGGCCAGAAATCTTTGCAAGACCTCCAGAGCAGCCCCACGTTTGCCGGGCTGGCAGGATGAACTGACTCACTCCCCCCGCACCACAGAGGATCTCCGAGCCGGGGGAGGAGGAAGAAGGGGGGGCGGGGGGGGGTGCAACAAATTGCCGCCAGCCGAGAGAAGTTGCAGTAAAGAGAGATCCCTCCCTCCCCCCGCTCCCTCCCCTCCCCACTCGCTCTCTCCTCCCCGAGCCGTGGCAGCGAGCAGTGGAGCGGCGGCCCGACGAGCGACCGTGCAGAGGAGCGAGAGGCGCCCGCAGCCTGGCGATGCTGCAGCAGCTCCCGCGGAGCCTTTGCGGGGAGGGCCCGGCCCCCGCGCGCCCCGCGCCGCCCGGCGGCGGCGCGCCCTGAGCGGGCGGCGGCCCCGCGGCGCAGCGGGCGCTGTTGCGCAACCCTGCCCGGCGCGGCCGGCCTTCCTGCCCCCGCCGCCGGCTCGGCGCGGCTCCCGCGGAGACGGAGCGCTGATTCATGGGGCCCCGCGCCGGCTGCCTGGGCGAGGAGAGCGCGGCGCTGCCGCTGCCCCCGCGTGGGGTGTGAAGCCCCGGCCCCTCCTCCGCAGCCCCGGGCTCGCCCGCCCTGCTCGGGAGTGTGGTCCCTGCCGGGAGCCGCCGCGCCTGGCGCACAGAGGGAAGCGTTGATGCATCGCTGTGGAAATTCATTGTGTGACTTTCTGGGTATTTACTGAGTTTCAGACCGAGATGCAGCTCTTGAAAGCTTTATGGGCACTAGCAGGAGCAGCGATCTGCTGTTTTCTTATATTTGTCATCCACTCACAGTTTCTTAAAGAAGGTAATTATATCTGCATGTCTACATACCCTCTTCTTTAATACGAAGGTCTTTACGAGGAACCTTAATTATTTTTACTGTTTCCAGTATGTTCTATTTACAGCAGTGCTTCCACGTTATTTTTCCTTTCCGTTAAAGCCTTCTCATGTTTGTGCCTTTAGATAATAGGTAGCTTTAGACTTACATTCATGGTAAATGTATATGTAATATATATATATAAATACTGTATACTGTTTTTATTCAGTGTTTTAGCCGACGTCTCATTTCATTATGGGGCATGTATAGTGGACAGAAAATATTTGGTGCTATCAGATGACCACAACAGTAGTCATCATGGGAGTATTAATAAACCAAAAAACCCTTAACAAGTAAACGTCTTATTTTTATACCAAATCAATAGGCATCCTTTCCCTCTTCCTTATTCAGTACATTTTCAATAGATGGCACTAAAGTTCTATGGAAAGGGCAGGGCAGAGCAAATCCTAGGCATTCAGCATCTTCCTTCTTCTGGTTGCCCCAAAACTGGAAGAGGCCTTTGCATGATTTCAGGGTTCCTGTTTTTTTCCACCTTGTGGTCAGAAAGTTGTGATTACAGTTTACTGGAAAAAATAGTTTGGAGTGTGATGCAGGCTTTCTCCTTTCTTTTTCCATGTTAGTTAAGTGTAAAGAAATAACGTCTCATTAAGTGGGTAGAGAAATTTTCTTGGGGAGTAACACTTGTATTGCTTTTTTTGTTTGGTTGTTTTTTTGTTTGGTTTTATTCCTCGGGAAATTACTATTATTTTTTCCCATCTACTAAAATAATGATTTCACTGCTTATTTCTAAAGCAAACGGTACTCTGAGATTCATGGTGAAGTGTGAATCCTGAGAGATTTAGATGTATTTGGGTAGTGTGTGGGAAAGTCCAGTGGCGTTCTTTGAGCAGTGTTAACAAACACAGCACAACAATAGGAGGGATTTGGTGACCCCATTTATTCTTTTTTAGCATTGTGGCATAGTTGAGGTTTTAGGTGCTGGAAGATGGAGCCCCGCTCAGTTTGAAGTAGTGGCTACGCAAAGCATAGGAAAAAACTTTTATGTGACTGGGACAAAGTTTCACTCAAGACTGGGCAGAACGACAACCTTGCAGCTACTAGAGTATCGCTACTGGTTTTAATTTAGTGTCAGGCCCGAAAAAGAATGAGATGGTACATTCCCACAGATCTTTTCTGAAATGCATATGTATTTATTTTCCTGATTTGGTTAATTAAGGAGTGATATCTAGATATCTCCAGTGCCAGAGATTTCACTTTAAGAAATCTACCCATGCTTTAATTGCATTGTGTGCAGTGCCTCCCACATAGCCACTTAAAATTTAACATTCTTTTAAAATGCTTGGACTAGTGTATTTATATATCTCTCTCTGATGCAATGACTCGTTTCAAGGAGATTTTGCAGAATAAAATATTGCCAGTCATTTCAGGCTACTTCTTTTTTTTGCCATTAGTTGTTGGGGTTTGTTTGTTTGCCTCCCTCCCCCCCCCCCCCCCAAGTTTTCACTGCTTAATTTCGAGACCTGTATTACTGTAAATAATACATAAAGGAAGAAGCATTTTGTATCACTTAAAAAAATTCTCCTTGCATGCTAGGAGTAGAAAGCTAGCAAGTAAAAAAAGAAGCCATGGCCGTACACCAAGGACTTTTAACACATTTTTCATTGCTTCTCCTCCAGCGATTACAGCCACTCTTAAAGTGGACTGCAGCAAGAAAACTGAAACTCTTGGACTTGTCAGATAACTTAATCACATCGGTTTGTTTATATTTGTGAACACAATATTTCTGCTTTGTTTAACAATGAGAACTCTCTACTTGCTGTAAATACAGATTGCATGTAGTGGGCTAGTTGTCAGCCTTTTCCTGAAGGGTGCTAATCTCCACAATAGTATTTTGACCTCTCATGTAATTACTTCATCAGTGTATGTATTGCTTTCTCCCTGTAGCTTCTATAATAACACTGAATGGTTTAGTGGAATTGACTGAAAGCCTACCTGATATAATAGACTTCATTCTTTATGAAGAACTTTGAAAATATAAAATTAAAAATAAAAAAGGATTGGTTTAAACCTAATATATTCAAATGCAGACATCTAAGAGAGGAAATAGGTAACAGAAGATTTAAGCTAAAGAGTTTGCAAAATTAAGGTTTGTGTTTTCTTTTTCATTTTAAATCCTCTTTTATTTGTTTTTGTTTATTTGTTTATTTGTTTTTTTATTTGTTTTATTTTCAGTAAGGGAAAGAATGTGAGGAAGGGACTAGCAAATCATTTAAGCATGTGCCTACCACATTAGTTTACTGAGTACATCTATATAAAGAAGAATACATGAGATGGCTGTTGTCTTACCTCCAAGAGATCTGAAATTCTTTTCTGATCAGAGTTAGCCTTTTACATTAAAGTTTTATAACAGGTTAGAAATGGAATGTCTCATTGAACATAATATTTTTAGGCTGTTGATTTCCTGGCAAGATGATTAATTTATCATCAAAGCCTAATTAACTACATGGCCCATTGTTTGTAACTCAGCAGTGTGGTGGAATTCCTGAGTTAAATGCTTGGACATTTTCGTTTGACTATTTCTTGTGCAGAAGGATACTTTCCTGTGGTTCCAAAGAACAAACAAGTAAGCCACCAGTTTGCCTAGCTTGATCAGATTAGCTGGTGTCTCCTGAGACAATTGACAGTACAGGCTTATACATCAAGCATCTCTTTTGTTTGCAAGACAATTGATTTAAGAAGAATAACATGTACAATTAATTAAAGGTCTGAATTAACTTATTAATGAACACTCTTTCTATTTTTGCGTGTCTTGTAATATTTACTACTTAATCTTTTTCCGAGGCAGGCCTTAGTGGAAAACTCAGAGAATCTTCACTTCTTAAAACATCCCAAAATTATATAATTAACACATGTCTTTTTCTGTATTAATTTTCATTTTACTCATTCAGAATTAGAGATGTTATCTGTTATATTAAACTCTTATCACCTATTAACACAAGATTTTTTATAATTTTGCTTGTACTTCATGGCTGTAGCATGCAGAACTTTAATTGCATCCAGCTGAAACTTATTACCAGACTCAAATCCTCCTTCACCCACATTCATAAATACAAGATTTGTTTGTTGCGACAGTCAATTGAGACTTTTCACACTTCATTTTAGTACCTATTATAAACTTTTTATTTTTCTCTAGCTCTGTCTTAATTCTTAAATATTTTTATATACATGTTTTAATTAATGCAGTTCAGTAGTAGCATTGCTTTACTGCCATTTACATGGTGTTAAGGAACAATGAATGCTTGTTCTGAGATGAGTGGGAAAGAGCTGTTTAAATGTCTATTTTCATGAATATGTTTTTTTCAGGAAGTGAAGAATGGATGACACAGGGTGCCATTTTTCCACACTTAGGCTTTTTGTGTGGAAATACAGGTCGTCCTGTGGCTAATCCGTTCCCCTACATCCAATCTGTCCTTCAGTGTTTCTAAAAGATGAATAGAGCTGTGAACCCAGAAAAGGGTATTGTGATACATAATTGCAGTCCCATGCCCATCTGATTTTCCTGCAAAGCAATTTAACATACTCTACTCAGCTGCAGTCAGTATGCAGGGGTGTTAAAAACTGAAATAGCTAAAACTTTTTGCATACACCACTGAGAATTAAAAGTAAGGAATTACATTCATTACTTATGCCTGATTTAAAATAATGTGTAATCTATTTTTTAGACACATTTATTCAAAGAGAACTGAAAAGCATTGAGTTGATGTTACACACATTAATTGTGGTAACTCCTTTGTCGCCCCCCCCCAACCCCCCCCCCCCCCCCCCCCCCCCCAAGTAAAGTACCGTTTTCGCCTAGTGGAACATTTACATTTTAACCATTCAGACACAGTAGTGATGGGGAAAGTCAAAGGATACAGTTTCTAAATGTGTCTGAATCCCACTGGAAGTAGTGCAGCTAGAGAGTAAATTCAGAAGGGTGTGTATATATCACAGTCAGGCTCTTGTTACAGCCCCAGATATATGTTAAAGCTTTATTTATCTTGCAACTGTTCATTAGTAGATGGGAATGAATGACTTATCAAGAAAAAAATATTTTGAATGGTTCATGAGATTAGGGTGATGTGAGCCTCATTTGGAGAGGGACTACACATAAACATGGTTTCAGTCACAAGAATCTTAACGTATGGAGGATTGGAGTATTCAGATCTCAAAACCACATTCTTGATCTGGTGGGTAGATGTTACTGCTGTAAGCTGTGTAAAATAAGATTTTCTCTTGATGCACCACAGTGGTTGAGACAAGAGAATTGCAATTTTTCTGTTATAACCACATGGCTATGGCTATACACCAGGATTTTATCATCGTTTGTGCAGATTTAGCATATACTTACATACATGAATAAGGTATTTGGTATTTGTTTAGCACATTTTTTGTAATTTTATTTCCCTGCCTTTGGCAAAAGTTGGGAATTATTGGTTACATTCCTGTTGGCATTTCTCTGTCAAACAGTTTTAGATAAATTAGTGTCATGATAGAAAATACTGCAGCACTTTCTTTAAAGGAATACACTTATTGCACATAATAAATTGGTTAGATTTATACTTAAAATCTTTATTCTGTAACTTTTTACAGTTTTAGAAAGTTTAGCGTGCTTTAAAAGTATGGAAAAATCTTTATGCATATACTCATGTGTTCAGAGCGTAAATTTTGACACTGAGAATAAGAAGAATTAATTCTATTTAAGCTGTGTAACCTCAAACGACTGCTATTCTTCTGCAGATATTTGCAAATGTCTGACAGTATACCCAACTTATATATTTTTTTTTGAGCTTTCTGCTCACATAACCTGATAGCTTTTTCAAGTTGGCAAAACCAATGTTTACTGCTCTGTAAAATATTTTGAGGAAAGTAGCTGTTATCTTCTAAAACATTTTGAGACTTTGGCCCTTAAAATATTCCTGGAACAGATCTGAATGTGACTTACTACAGCAGATTAGTTTGCCAGCCTTTAATTCCTTTAGAATTCTTTTTTTTTTTTTTTTTTTTTTTTTTTATCTTTTAGACATTAAAATAAATAAAAAGTTGAAACGAAGTGAGAAGGAGAATTGCTTTTGTGTGGAAGAAAAGTTTGGGTTTATGTTTGAGTTTCTTGTTTGGTTGGTTTTTTTAAGCTTTGGCCTTCTGTGCTTAACCTGTGTCTTAAAACAGTAAGATACATTGCATACCAGATGTGCTGCTTACGTTACCTATGCATAGTAAAACTGAGTTGAGGACAGTGTGTCCCAGCTGCAACTTTGCCTGCTTTTGAAAGGTTTATTACTTTTAACATACTGTAGTATAATTTTCACCTGTTTGTCTTCTGTATACTTTGTTTGAGGGTGGGAGGGAGTTGTGGAAAGGCAGTGCATCAGGCTAGAGAGAGTTACAGAATGTAGAAGTGGAAAGGTTCTCTTCCCACTCAGGAAACATATTTGGCAGTTAAAAAGCTATAAGCTTGAATAAATGCTGAACAAGGAGGAAAAAAGTAAAAGGTTCACAAATGCTTGTTTTTGTGTTGTTTGGTAGCTGGGTTTTTTTAATACTTTTATGGCAAATAAGTAATTCTAAAGACCAGTTGCTATTTGATCACATTTGGTATGTTTGGACTGCAGAAAAATGAGAGAAGATCTCGCTTTGAAGTAAAATAGCTTTGCATTTATTTTTTTTTAAATTAGTTTGGGTGGTGGTTTGTTTGTTTGTTTTTCTAGAGGGCTTTTAAAGACAGAGAAGTATAGTAGTAAAGAGAAGCAGACTAAAGCTCTCTGTCATTTTCTTTTCAGGGATGCAAGAGAGATTCCGTCTGGCATGTGTTGTGCCAGGGTATACCAAGAGGGGGAGTCTGGCAGGTTTTCTACCCACAGAAAGTAGTTTTGGGCGGTGCAAACAAAATAGGCATATGTCTTTACGCTATATATATGGTATAACCACCCTACTTTTCCCAACTGAGCAACTTGGAAAAAAAGGTAATAGTAACAGATTTTTTAGTAGCCTATTTACTACTGACTTTTCACGTCCCATGAGCACATGTGAAGAATTATTGACCTTTCTCAGTGTTTACCAGCACTACCTGTTCTTAGAGGCAGTCCTATAGACTGATATGAGTCACATCATACAAAAGTGCATGCTTTTTAGGTCATTTGACTAGTATTTATTTTTCTTGCTTTTTAGAGGGCATACACTGTATCAAATACAAAACTGGAATAAAAACAAGACATACACAATTAAGGTGTTTAAAACTGAATTTAAAAGGGGACATTGGAAAAAGAGTATGTATTTAGAGGTCAAGAGTTCAATATAGTACTGGTAAGAAAAGCTATATATGTCTTTAATTCACATCAAAATATAAGTAAAAATATTCTCATGTATATTTAAAAATTATTTTCTTTAAGTCATATGAAGAAAAGAGGCACCATAAGTTTTTGTACTTGCAATTACGTCAGTATTTGTTTTCTGGTTGTATGTAGATGTCTCCGTTGGAATCGGTGGCTCAGCTGAGTATGACTGGCCAAGTGTAATGTATGCTCATAAATTCCAAGCCAGGGATCTATTCTATCCAGCATCTGGATTTTAACAAAGATTTATTTTGCTCAAAAATTGTATCCTCTTGCCATAGCGATAGAAAATTCTGTTTAATAACAAAATCCAATTATTTGCCTAAATGTGCTTTTTATGCCTGTTCTAAGAATCCAACACAATATGATGGATCGGCCTATTCATTATATTTTACCTTTGGCACTACATCAGTTCACAAGTAAATTCTAGTCAGAACAATACATCTTCCTACTAATTGATGTTAGTCTTGTGAAAAGCAATGAGTAACGTGTTTGAAATATATCCAAACAGCAAATTATCATATAAATAACCAGAAAAAAATTAATTTAATGGATCAATACCTATTGAAATAGTTTCTAAAAGCAGATGCTATCCTAATGTCTGTTTTCATGTGAGTGATTTATTATTTTTGACTCTTTGGAGGAAAGTAGAAGATTGTATTAATTTGTCAGGTGAAAATGTGTATTTATAACAGACCAATATATTCTGGATCTCATCTTCTTTCTAATGTGCCACAAGGCTATATGGTGTTCCAAAATCTACATGTTTAATAGCAGTCACACAATTGAGATACGTGTAAGCTAAATTAAGTGGAATAACTGCAATTTTAGATGATAGGACCTAGAAAGAACTACTGAAGAGACTGAGTTTAGAGAAGACCATGATAGCATGATAAAGAGTTTTCAGTGGGTAAAATTTCGTCTTAAAAGTAACAAACTGTTCTTTCTGTGAAGTGCAAACTAATCTATGGGAGATTTAGGTTAGACATTAAGAAGAATTGCAGCAGGCCAAATTTGTGCTGTACATCATGGAAGACTTGCCAGTGGCAACTTGGGAAGCTGTGAATCAGGAGAGTTTTACTTTCAGGTTAAAATACTCTCCATTAGTAATATTATGAAGTTGACAGTGGGATCAAGTGCCTCCTTAGCAAGTTTGTGGATGACACCAAGATGAGTGCTATGGTCAATATGCCAGAAGGATGGGGTGTTACCTAGGGGGACCTGGACAAGACAGAGAAGTGGGACAATGTGAATCTCCTTAGGTTCAACAAGACCAAGTCCATGGTCTTGCACCTGGGTATCAATACAGGCTGGGGGAGGATGTGATAGAGTGCAGCCCTGCAGAAAAAAACCAGGGGGGGCTCTGATGGGTGAAAAGTGGGTCATGAGTCAGCAATGTACACTTGCAGCCCAGAAGGCAAATCGTGTCCTGGGCTGTATCAAAAGAAGCGTGGCCAGCAGATCAAGAGAGGTGATTCTGCCACTCTAATATGCTCTGCTGAGACCTCACCTGGAGTACTGTGTCCAGCTCTGGGACACTTAACACAAGAAGGCCATGGACCTTATGGAGAGGGTCCAGAAGAGGTCACAAAAATGATCAAAGGGCTGGAACACTGCACCTGTGAGGATAGACAGAGAGTTGGGGTTGTTCAGCCTGAAGAGAAAATTCTGGGGAGGTGTTATAGGGGTGTTCCAGTATCTGAAGGGTTCCTATGGGAAAGCTGAAGGGGGACTATTTACAAAGACATGTAGCAAAAGGACAAAGGGCAGTGGTTTTAAACTATATAAAAGTAGATTTAGGTTGGACATTAGGAAGTTCTTTACTAGGAGGGTGGTGCCCAGGGAAGTGGTAGAGGCCCAATCCCTGGAGACATTCAGGGTCAGGCTTGACGGGGCTCTGAGAAATCTGACCTAGTTGGGGATGACTTTTAAAGGTTCCTTCCAACCTAAAGCATTCTGTGTTCTATGATTCAGACAGATGGACTAGGTGATTTCTTGAAGTTCCTTCAAGTCTTATCTCCAAAATACACACTGTAATTAAAGATCACTCTTTAAAGTGTTGTTTATGCTGTGAGCTCTTTAGGGCTTGAATGTATTTTGAAGCAGGGTCTTGCTCTATTCACTCTTCTTTGTATATAAAGGGCAATGAAATTAGAATATTAGTATCTTTCAGTATCTAGTATTTCTTACAGTATGAGGATTTGGACTAACAATTGTTTAGCTCTGCTGATCTGTTCTTGTTAACCCAGCACTTGAAGAGCTTATCTCCAGATTGCTCTATGGCTGCTCTGACCCCTGGTATGGGAAGTACAGAACTGACCCCACAACAAGGTGAACTCCAAATGGCTTCAGAGAGCTTCTCTGTCAATCTGTGCCTGTTTGGTGCTATGGGTGATTAAGAGCTTTGTGTTCTTTGCTGTCTGTAATACTGTGTACCTGGATGTAATACTGTTCAATTTTTATGATGTCTGCATGATTTCAAATCCAGTATGAAAAGGAAAATTAGCAAATTGTGCTGACAGAAAGGCTTGTGGATTCAAATAAGGACACAGAGAGATCAATCACCAATTACTGTCATGGGCAAAACAGACTCAACTTGAGGAAATTAATTTAATTTAGTGCTGACCAAAATCAGAGTAGGCTCATGAGAAAAAAAACACCTTATTCCCATCCCTCCCCTCATCCTAGGCTAAATTTTACTTTTGAGTCCTCCCTTGAGCAGCTAGGGAGATGGGGAATGAGCATTGCTGTCACTTCGTACATTGTCTTTGCCTCTCCTTCCTCCTCCTCACACTCTTCCTTTATTCTATTATGCGGTATCTCCAACAGGAGGCAGTCCTCTACAAATTTCCCCAACATACAACTTTCCCACAGGCTACATTTATTCAGGAACTCTTCCTTCATGGGTTCTTTCCATAGGATGCAGTACTTTAGGAATGTACTTTTGCAGCATAGGTGCCTGTGCAGGGTCACAAGTCCTGCCAGCAAACATACTACAGCATAGGCTTCTCTCTCCACAGATCCACAGATCATGTCAGGAGTCTTCTTCAGCACAGGCTTCCTACATGGTCACAGTCCCTTTCTGGACACATGCACCTGATCTGGCATGGGGTCTTCCCAGTCAGATACCTGCTCTACTGTTAACCTCCATGGGATGCAGGAGGATAGCTCACGTGACCATGGTCTTCACCATGAGGTGCAGTGAAATCTCTGCTTCACTGACTTTGGTGACTGCAGAGTAATTTCTCTCACATATGCTCACACTTCTCTCCAGCTGCAGTTGCTGTTGTGCAGTTCCCTCTGCTCTCTACCCCCCAGTATGTTATCACAGGGGTGCCATCACTGTCACTAACTGCCTCAGCCTTGGTCACTGGCATGTCCATCTTGGAGTTGGCAGGCGTTGGCTCCATTATACATAGGGCAAGATTCTAGAAGCTTCTTATGGAAGCCACCTCTGTAGCCCCCCTACTACTAAAACATTGCCAAATACAATCACAGTCCATAAGTTGTGCTTGGAGGAAATCCTGTGCAGAATTTATTCATCTTTCTGGATCAGTTAGGCACTACTAAGTTTTTATGCTCTGAAGTGTGGAAATGTATTGTGTAAGAAACCAAAAACTTAACTCTATCCTGGCTGGAGCCAGGACAGTACTAGTTATATTTTTCCTTGAGTGGCACTAGCATTTCTTTAAAGGTTTTAGAAGTTACTGTGTTTCAAATTAATGTTTCTTTATCCCTTCACACTCATTTGTCAAAAAGCACTGCTGTTTTATGTGGTTCTGTGGTGACTGCTAATTAATCTGGACAGTGACTTTTGCTACAGTTCTTATTGTATTAAATTGCATAGGTTTCTGCATGACTCTTTCAATACAGATTTATAGCTTTAAAGAAGAGAAAACCAAACATTATTCAGAGTTGTACATGTTTTGGAGACATGCACCATGGATCGGGGAATAAATTTAGCCTTGAGAATCAAACAGTTGTTTGAAATGGTCACTGCTTGTGTATCACCTTGCTTACAGCTATGAACTAATTGAGATTAAACTAAAATGGTTGTGAATCCTTCCCTTTCCTGTGCATCAGCAGTTCCCACTATTTCTTATTGCTTTAAAAGCATTATTTAGTCATTAAAAACAATGGATCTGCTTCTGGGTTCCTCTTTTGTTCTAGCTTTTGCCTTTGTTAGATGATGTAGAGGATATGGCTTCATGTATTGTGAGAAGATCTTGTAACTGTTTTAAGTTTTTTTTGTATGCTTGGCTATAAAACTATATAGATTGTACCAGATGCTGCCTTAACTTATTTTATAGAATTATAATGGATGATGATGAGTCTTAGAGTCAAGCCTTTAAAGATAAAACTCCTTTGATGTTAGTTTTTTTATTCCTGTAGTATATAGTAACAGCCCAGTTTTATTGGATTTTTTCACCTTTGTACTATTTTAATCAGCATTTTGGTAAAGAAGTTTAATCTCTTCCGTAAAGACTGTAACAACATTAAAGTTGTATTTTACCTGGTATTTAGAGATTGTGTGATAAACATTTTATTGGCCATGTCCACTTAATAATTTCATGGCAGGACTCAAGAGGTGTAATGTTATTACTGGTTAATTAATAACTAGACAAATATTAATTTGTTTCAATAGGTCTGTGTCCAGTTCTGGGCCCCTCAATTTAAGAAGGACACTGAGACGCTTGAACGTGTCCAGAGAAGGGCAATGAGGCTGGGGAGAGGCCTCAAACACAAGCCCTGCAAGGAGAGGCTGAGGGAGCTGGGGTTGTTTAGCCTGGAGAAGAGGAGGCTCAGGGGAGACTTTATTGCTCTCTACAACTACCTGAAGGGAGGTTGTAGCCAGGTAGGGGTTGGTCTCTTCTCCCAGGCAACCACCAACAGAACAAGAGGACACAGTCTCAAGCTGCGCCAGGGGAAGTTTAGGCTTGAGGTGAGGAGAAAGATCTTCATGGAAAGAGTTGTTAGCTGTTGTAATGTGCTGCCCAGGGAGGTGGTGGAGTCACCATCCCTGGAGGTGTTCAAGAGGGGATTGGATGTGGCACTTGGTGCCATGGTTTAGTAGTCATGAGGTGTTGGGTGACAGGTTGGACTTGACGATCTTTGAGGTCTTTTCCAACTTCATTGATTCTATGATTCTGTGACATACACCAGTTGCAGTGCTAAGCATTGTAAGTTTGTTGTATAAAATAGCAGTATTTCATTTTTGTCACACTTTCCTGAGCCCAAAAATATTTTGCAAGATACACATGGCCTTTTGGTTTTAAGTAAAATGTCTCTTGTAACAGCCTTCAGAAAGTAATCTGTACGGTATGAGTTGGAGGAAGCAATGTGATTAGAGAAAATGAATGCACTATTTGATGTTAGGAATGAAGTCTTTTCTCCATTTGAGTTGATGGTGTTTTCACTAAAGCCCTAGTTTTAGCTCTGTTGGGTAGCACAAAATTCTGCTTTGATATTGTTTTGTCTTGGTTTACTGACTTGGGAAAGTGTCTTTTCCAATCTGTAAGCTGTATGAGATAAATGACTTTGAGTGATAACTCCTACTGAAGCTCTTTTCAGATCAACTGATTAAAGCACGTAACTCACTGAGTAGGTTCTACTTCATGCTACAGTTCCATGACTCAGGCACTGCAGCTTCCGGTGACACTGGCTGCTCCTGGTAAAATGAGGTTATTTTCCTTCTTCCACAGGTGCTAAAACCTTCATTGTGTAACTGCATACTCCAGTGCAGTGAATTATTAGTTTTAGTAGCATGTGCTTCTGTTAAATTATGCACTGAGGCCTTACCTAGAGCCAGAACCATAGCCTTGGAGTCATTTACCAAGTCTAGAGATATATGCAGTTCACAGAAGTAGTATAGGGAAAAGATTGTTAAGTTACATATGACCCAGTAGTTAAAATAACCGAAGATAACAGAAGTTAAAATAACCTCTATCTCCTTTTCTGCTGGGCAGCTTTCCAGCCACACTTCCTCAAGCCTGTGTCATTGCATGGGGTTGTTGTGACCCAGGTGCAGGACCTGGCACCTGGACTAATCTAATAGCCTTCTGTGAAATTATGACCAAATGGGTAGATGAAGGAAGAGCAGTGGATCTCGTGTATCTTGACTTTAGTAAAGCTTTTGATACTGTCTCCAATAATATCCTCATAGAAAAGCTCAGGATACATGGCATAGATGGCTGATCAGTAAGGTGGATTGAAAACTGGCTCAACCACAGAGTTCAGAGGATTGTCATCAGTGGCTTAGAGTCAACATGGTGGTCTGTGGCCAGTGGTGTTCCCCAGGGATTGTTATTTGGACCAGTTTTGTTCAGTATCTTTATCAATGGCCTGGATGAGGGGGTTGAGAGTACCCTCAGCAAGTTTGCTGATGATACAAAACTGGGGTGGTTGACTGACACCCTGTTGGGCTGTGCTGCCATCCAATGAGATCTGGACAGGCTGGAGAGCTGGGTGCAGGCAAACCTCATGAAGTTCAGTAAGGACAAGTGCAGGGTCCTGCACCTATTAATTGTTAAACCTCATAGAACTGACCTCATTGCATTGATCCAGCCTGTCCAGCTCCCATCCTACCCTCAAGCAGATCGACACTACCATCCGGTTCATTGTCATCTGCAAACTCAATGGCGGTGCACTCAATTCCCTCATCCAGATAATGGATAAAGATATTAAAGAGAACTGGCCCCCAAACTGAACCCATTTAAGTTTTTTCTATAGAAGAATCATAAAAAAAAATAAGTCAAAAGCCTAGAGCAGAGCTGAGAACACCTAAATCATTGCTCTGCTTTAAAACTTCTGATGATGGAGGTTTCTACCTCTTTCCTGGATTTTCACATTGCACTCATCTGTTATGTCTGCATTTACTCTGAATGGTCACTGCAGTATCAATCATTTTGTTGTGTGCAAAGGAATGTGCAGAAAGCATGCACACACACACACACAGAGCACTTTGAAATCCTAACCTACTTAACCCAATTAAATTGCAAGGTAATACTTTATCTATGATTACTATGTTGCAGTTGCAGAAAGTGGTGAATGGTGAATCAGAAAGCCGTGTTCACACTCTGCCTGAGAAGAGGGAGGATTGGCTGAGGACACTGAGGATCAGTGGTGAGGTGTAGCATCAGCATCCTTAACTGTATAGACAGTGCTGGCACAATTCTTTTCCCTCACTGTTAGTTCTTGGCTCCTGTACTTGAGGGGGCTGCAGCTAGTATGTTTAACTGCTTGTTATCACCTTTGTGTTTGCAGGGATATTTTACATACTTGAGGTGTATGCTCGCTGTTGTCTGTTACGTAGAATAGAATAGAATAGAATAGAATAGAATAGAATAGAATAGAATAGAATAGAATTAACCAGGTTGGAAGAGACCTTTGAGATCATCAAGTCCAACCTATCATCCAACACTATCTAATCAACTAAAATATGGCAACAAGCACCCCATCCAGTCTCTTCCTAAACACCTCCAGTGATGGTGACTCCACCACCTGCCTGGGCAGCACATCCCAATGGCCAATCTCTCTTGCTGGGAAGAATTTCTTCCTCACCTCCAGCCTAAACCTCCCTTGGAACAGCTTGAGACTGTGTTCTCTTGTTCTGGTGCTGGTTGCCTGGGAGAAGAGACCAACCCCCACCTGGCTACAACCTCCCTTCAGGTAGTTGCAGAGAGCAACTCTGCAGGTAGTTGCAGAGAGACTCTTCTTCTCCAGGCTAAGCAACCCCAGCTCCCTCAGCCTCTCCTCATAGGGCTTGTGCTCAGCAGATCACAAGTGGTTTTAGCATTTGCCAAGGATTGCTATTTCATGATATTTCAGAGTTCTTAAATGCAGAGTCCACACGTCACTGTTTATGAGTAGTATTGGTGAAGCTCTTGACCACCTACTCTGGTTGCACAAGTTTTGCTATATGTCTTGGGAACACAGTTTGTAACAACATGTTCAATATTGTAACTAACGTCTTTCTCCTGTTGCTTTGCTTCCTACAGAAAGGTAATGTGTTCAGGCAGAATTTTTATTGATTTTTTTTTCTTTCTTTGAGGCAGAGAAGACATTCAAAGAAACACACCTTACTCTCTCCACAGTACAATTTCTGACAGTTTTGAAGGTGGTCACTACCAAAACTCTGTCCAGTGAGAGGAAACTAAGAAATAGTAGGATGAAAAATAGAGTTTAAAATATATATTTTTTTTCCTAAATATTTGCTTCTTGTAAGCATTTAAGATACACAGTTTCTGCTGAACATGATTCATCTCTAATTGTCACTCTGTAAATTGCAGCTTTGTGTTTCTGTTTTCAAAAATCTTGTCCAGTATGTAGCTTATTTCTTTATAATGGACTTGGTAATTAAATTGCATGCTAGAGTGCAAAATCTATTAGGAATACTCCTTGTGTGCACTTAGCTAACATCCATCCTCTGCATTTTTGTATGTCAATATGCCATATGAGCCATCAGCAATCTGGGATTGGGGTGCACAGGTCATTAGGGCTCCCTTGGAGAGACCTCTGAGCAGGGCCTTGCAGCCAGGGCTCATTCCACCCCAGCCAGGACCAAGACAATTAGGGGCACAGGGTAGGCTCATTCTTAGGCATCAGGCATGTCCCTGGAGCCAGGGATGTGGTGACGCTGGGCTGGGCCATGGGCCCAGAGGTTGGCCTGGCTTGGCAGGGCCCATGGCTGGGCAGGGCAGGGCTGTAGGGGGTCGGAGACCAGCCCTGCTTTAGTGTTGCTGGGGTGATGGCTGATGGCCCTGGGGGCTGGAATGGAGTCCTGGGCTACAGCCAGGGTGTGCTGGGCAAGGACATTAGCTGATCCAGTAAGAAAGCCATTTGAAAGTACTACAAATAGAGTGTGCATTGACACAATGATTTAATTTGCGTATTATGTGGCAGACCTCTACTTGTGTTTTGAAAACTATGCACACTGCTTTATGGATGTAGTAATGTGTCCTAAACAATCTCAATCTGGACTGACAGCTGAAGAGAACTTGAGTCTTGTGCTTAAGTGCTTATAGCACTACTTAATGTCAGTACTTCAGGGAAGTAGAATCTATACTCCTGAAAATCTTCTTCAGAAAGACAGAAGAGGAATGCAAAAAGAGGAAAGACAATATTGAACTGAACACTATTAGATTTTCTCTAAATTAATTGCCAACATATCAGTTGTGTCGTCCTGCTCAGGCTGTGTCCTGAAATTTGTGGAAAGGCATGTGTATGTGAGTTTGTGAAATCTCTTGGGATGATTCTCAAAAGGCAAGGTTATACCACTGCAGGATGCCTTTAAACTAATACTTTACTCTCCTTTCCAGTTTCCTTTCTTCCACCTGATGCTCCAGTCACTGAATAATGCTGAATATGGGACATCATAGTTGATGTACAGCAAGGGACTGTGTTGACATGACATAGAGTTCAGAAAACATTGTAATTTCACACAGAAGGAGATAATCAGAGGTAGTAAAAAAAATGCAGTTATACACAGAAATTTTACAATGAAGTGTAGAAACCAGGAGCAATGCTTAAATTATTTTTTTTTCTTTCTTTATACTGCTTATTATGATTTTACAACAATATGACTTGGATTCCAAAAAGTAAAGTAATACTTTACAGTATGTGTGAATATGATAGAATACCTCATATTTTAGATATTGTGATACTTGAATCATATATAAACTTATTGTTTAATTTAAACTGCAGTAATCCAAGATGCCCTTGGTATTCCTGCATGCAAAAGACAGGGTGCTATGTCAATGAAACCCAAATTCTCCTTCTGTGGGATAATTTCTGTAGTTTGCAATTATGATTTCTCTTCTCAAATGACATTTGATGTGCTGATGGTAAATCAGTAACCAGAACTCTTCTCTAACCCATCCATCTAGAACAGTGTGTACTCTTAAAATTCAGCAAGTGTCTCAGAAGGTCTGAGCACAAATATGTGCAATGAATTTTTGCTGGTGAAACAGTAGCTCTCTTTCCCTTACCCCTCCTCTAACGAAGACAGCTTTACTTTGCATTTCAATTGTATCGCAATCCCAGGTGTCTTGAAGCTTTGTGAAGCTTCCATAAAGTTCCAGGGTTTGACAGGATTAAATGCACATTCATGGGTGGTAGCCCGACCAAATTTTGCTTTAGTTGCAAGAGTGAGTGCTTGCAGCAATGTGGATATGCTGTGTTTGTGAGGGAACTTGCATCCATGTTCATTTACATCTCAGTGTATGGAATGTGCTTTTGATTTTCACTTGTATATAATGACTACAGTTTGGATTTTGGATGTAAATAGTAAATGTTGTGACTGCATAAATGTTACAATTACTAGATCTTTAGTTCAAACTAGTGGTGAAAGGTTTATGTAACCCATGCTTTTCATATTCTGTGCAGGTGAAAACATTCGTAGTTGTATGTCCTGAATGTTCAGCATCATGAAAATTGAGTAAACATTTAAAGTGCATGTGTGTGTTCTCTGGCATTAGGTGTACATATACTCTGAATATAAAGAGGAAGAACACTTCCTAAATGCAGCATGCAAAGGATTTGAATATACTGACTGAACACTTATTAGCATATGTCATTATTTTTTAGGAACTTTGTTTTTCAAAGGTTTGTAGCAAGAATTGGAAGATGGAGAATAATTATAGTCCTGTCAGGTAGACCAATATAATTGCTGCCTCTCAGTTAGTGATGTTAAATTCTGGGCTTGCAGACTGAAGCACTTGTTGGCAATAAGCCACTTCAGCCCTAACTATATGTCTTACATGTTTTCTTATAAATGAAAAGTTAATAGTCTTAAACACTGTAGATCCCATCTGTCTTTTGATCAGTTCTGCAACTGTTCTGTTGCTGTGCAACTTTTACTCTCTTTTACCCCTTCCCAACTTTTGTTAATCTAATTACATTTTTAGGATATGCACCTGAACTTCAGGTTGGACTCAATGATATTAGAGGTCTTTTCCAACTGAAACAATTCTATGATTCTATAAAAGTCATCTGCATTATATTCTGCCAATAAACTGAGCTGTTTCAAAATGCCATTGTTTTTGTTACAAGAAATCTGATTTTTTTTCCTCTCCTTCTAGGGTTTATCCCTGCTGAAATTATTAATATACTCACATTGTTTCTTAGCCTTTATTTTCTGACACTAAAGAATTTTTTTCCCCAAAACTACTTCAGAATGTAGTTGAAGTACACTTGTCATTACTTCTTCACACCACAAATAGTGGCTTGAGAAGGTATCATCTGAATTTTAACTGCCTTGCAGTGGTGCTGAACACTAATGCTTATAGTTTTTTTCCCTCGTTTTAGCAGTACTTCCTGTTTAACATTTGTTAGGATAGCAATTGTCCTTTCACAGCCTCATAACAGTGATAGTGCACTGTTAATTGTCATCAGCTCATCATTTCAGTTATTTCCAGTTAGTAAATTTCTAATTTTTTTAATATAAGCTATTTTTAGTTCCTGCCTACTTGGCTTTCCACTTCATTGTTCTCATCCCACTTCTGTTAAACCCTGTATTTTGAGCTTTTTTTCTGTTAACAATGCTTCTGAAATGTGTGTCTCAGAATTCTTTTTGAACTTCTAATTTATATATACAAGGAGAAGGATTCAGTAACCAGATTTGCAGTAACATTTTATTTTGCACATAATGAACTACTGGGTGAAAAGCACATTTTAAGATGTGATACAGATTTAAGCAGGCATTTGGAGGGTAGATTTCCAGATTAAAGCTGCTGCCTGAGTCTCTGAAGACTCGTATAGCTATCTTACTTATTTTAAGACTTGTATTTTATAAAATAATATTCCAGGCTTTCATAAGTAAATTAGAAAAATATGTCCTTTTAATATTTTTAAAAATCTTTTATCCAACTAAAAAAATTGTTTGCCTTTTTTTATTTAATAGAAATCAGTGGTTGGTGTATCTATGGCAATTAATATTTAATGAATTACGTATAATATTTTACTCTGTGTTTTGTTTTGCTGTTTGTAGCTATAAAACCACTCAATGTGTGTTGGCTTTCACTTAGGTGGTTTAGGAAAAGTAACAGCAAAAGAATTATTTGGGTTATTTGTTCTCTGACAGTTGCACAATTTTACTGTGGTGTTGTTTTTTTTTTTCCTGTTTTTGACACCTGCTGTTTGAGAAATGCAGTTTGGAATTGCTATGGCTTTTATATCTACAAAGAAAAGCTTAGTGTCTTGCAGATTTGACTGAGTATTTTCCAGTGAATTAGAGATGTTGGCTTTTCAAGGTGGTTTCATCCTGTAAACAGATAATCATGGTGTAGGAGAGGAATAATTTCAGTGTTTCTCATGTTTCTTTTTTAAAACGTAAGTATCCTTTTATACTTAGGAGACCCAGAAGACCCTATTCAATAAAGTAGAAGTTATTAAACATAAATTAAGGTAGAAAAGGTCTGGATTTTGGTCATGAACTGCCTGTCTTGATTTAGGAAAAAAAATACAAACACAAAACAATGACCAAACAACCAAATACCAAACAAAACCCCAAACATAACAGTTTTAGTAACTGAATCACTGAAATTATATTCCCACATTCCTAGGGAGGATTTTTTCACATTGCTCACCTCTTTCGTTTGTGAAGGAGTATCTCAACTTTCTCTTTCAGATCAGTGTAAGTGGCTGCAAATGGTAACATTTTACTGTCTTTAGAGTGAAAGATTTGTGAAATTGTATGGTATAAAACTCTAGTTTCTATTTTTTATAGGAATCTCTTGCCTGACTTTATTTCACTAAAAGTTTAACAGAAGTTCAAGGAGAGATTTCTGATTTTATTCAACACCAGCATGAATTGGATAGTCTTAGATTTTGAGATGCCTAATTCTGAAATTTACTGCAGAATTTGGAGCTATGAACTCATAGGAGCCAAATCGAGCAAAGAAAAAAACCATTGCTTCCCTGGAAGCTGTTTTCCGTCTCTAATTTTTTCATGTGTTTCGTCCTTTATTCTATGGACCGATCTCAGAATTCTGTCCTGTTCCCTTGTGTCAGAGAGAGTGATGAAAGTGTTGCCTCCTGCTGGCCCTTCTGTTGTAATCATTTGCCCTCAGGAGGATTTTGGAGGCAAGTGCTTTATAAATGGCATCTTCTATCTTCTTTTGAAAATTGTTAATACACTTTTAAAAGGAACAGACTTAACACATTTACAGCACTGTGCAAACTATAAACTTGATTTATGCTGAAGTACATAATTTTACTGGAGAAGGCAGTGTACCCTAGCTGCCTATAATCTGACTGTAAATTTACAGGGTTTTTTTAATGCTACAAACTAAACTAGAATTGTGATTTTCTGAAAATGGAGTATTTTGGCTGAGTTGGGTGACCTCCTTTCATCTGTAAATACATCACTATTTACATTGCTTCACAGTAGTAGCTGATTAAGGATTTCTATTTTAGGCTGTGATTTTTTACTGTAATGTGTGTTTCTCAAATACTGCAGCAAATGCTAGAGATATCTTTATGCCTTTCAAATAGAATTTTTTGTGTTGGAACATTTGAGGAAAAAAAAAAAAAGAAAAAACAAGTAAAACTGTTCTAGAATTTAAACCCTGCAAGTGTGATTTGTATATGCTATGACTTTTTCATTATTTACCAACTTGAGATGCTATAAATCTTATCCTTGGAATCAAACTATTCTGCTCAGTGGCTGCAGCAGTAGCAGTGCTTAGACAGCGAGTTCAGCTGACAAGATTCTGGCTTGTGTTTCTCCAATACAAACATGGCTCATAGAAAATGGATACATAGACTAATTCTGGCAGGAGTAGCAAGATCTTGCAAAGGCAGAAGTTGTGTGCAGGTTGGAGAGCTGTGCAACTGATCTAAACACTGCTTATCTGAGTCACTGAATGGGCTGAGTTAGAATTCCTCAAATGTAAATAAGATTTATCAGTTTCAGCAAGCAAACCTGCAGAATTTGATAAGTGTCTACAAAAGACATTTTAAAAGATAGCTAGAAAGCTTTCTTGGCCTGAAATTCAACCAGCTTTGAACTTATCTGTATACTGTTTAATCAATGTCTTTGTGGAGCAACATTAAAATAATACTGTGCTCTAATCCTCTAAGAAGTAAGGCTGTCTTGGACTACAGATGAATGACATGCTGCATAAATTAAAATTTGCAGTGCACAGTATCTTTATGGTGCTTTACATGCTGTGATTATGCAAAAATAGAAAACTAGGAAAATAGACATTTCCATATAATCATTACTGTGCTGATACCTTCCTTTTTTTTCTTCTTTTTTTTTTTCTTTGTATGTCTTTCTTTTTTTTTTTAACATTTAAGTCCATTTCCGCTTAGAATTAGCATGTTTTCATTCAGCTATTTCATCTATGGCTGTTCTGAAGAGTATGCTCCACAGTTTGCATTGTACATCTGGACTATTTTTTTCCAAATTCAGCATGCTTAATAGAGGGAAAAAAAAGTCATTTATTTCAACATGTCATTAATTTTCTCAATTTACTCTTCTTCTGGGTCAATAAAATAGGGTTTTCAATGCAGTGTGAACTAATTCCAGTCAGTAAAAAAAGTGGTATTAACACAAATTACATGTTTTCAAATGAGAAATATTACTGAGTACTTAATGTATTTATTCTGCACAGGACTAGGCATTGAATAAGTCCAGAATGTAGCTGGCATATTAACAGTACTTGTTGAGTATACAAGAGGGAGATGCTGCCCTTTAGAAAGTGGGGTTAATTTAATCTAAATTGCCTGATGGTCTTCAGTTTGGCAGCTCCATTTGCCTGACGGAAGAGCAGAAGTGAGCCATCACCCTGTCCTCTGCCCTGTCCCTGCCCCAGCACAGATGGGTTCAGGGTGGGCTGGCTCACACTGACACACTGCTCCAAGTGAAGCAGGCGGCCGGAGTGGAAGGTTGCTGAGGGGCTCTGCAGTACCTGTGCTACCATGCAAAGTCTTCAGCGAAGTATAAACATGTAAATCTGCTTCATTGCTGCAAAATCAATAGGGTTAGAGATCTGCCTCCCCTAGAGGGTTCCTTTTATTTGATGGCAAATAGTAAAAATTAGCTCCAGAATATTAAATTGAAATTATCCTCCTTCATTCAGCTGTTACAGAAAAGCTGACTTCAGTCCCAGTGAAACATAAGTATCTGGAGTCTTTCACACAGGGGACAGGAACCTTGATTTCAGCTGTAAACCATTTCCCATGGCCTCTGTCCTCCTTTTGCCAGGGTCTCAGGCTGGTAGGACAGCTGCTGAGAAGTAAGGAAAGAAACCATCAATTTTCTGGAAAATCTGAAAGAACTGCTGGCAGTTTGTGTTCTTCCATACTGCATGGGAAGGTTGATGCACATTGAAAAAGGAACTTTATATACATAAACTTGAATAATCTGAGGATGGTACCTGTTTACTCTGTTTAAAATCTGTATCTCTCTCTCTGTATATATATCTTCACAGAGGCCAGTATCAGGCAAAAAAAGGTACTTTATTGTTATTTGTGGAAAGTATGAACTAGTAGATTCAGTTACCTGTGAATATAGTGGTAGGAAAAAATGAGCCTTCACATCTGTTTTTAAGAGTCCAGCTGTGCACACCATGGTTCGTATGCTGACCTTAATTCATATTACAGTGCCCCTTGACAGTATGCCACCTCTGAACATGCACATGCAGTATAACATGCTGTCATGAAAATACAGAGCTTATCAGCCTTGCCAAATACTGTAAACAAGGATAGTCAATGTCACAAAGTTTACAGAAGATATTGGTACTATCAATCAGCATAGTGCAACTAATTGGAGAGACTAAGGCAGAACTTGTCATTATTTCTTTAAACTAGACTTCACAACAGCTTCATGTATGCACATGAAGTGGTAGTCTCTTCATTAGATAGAATGATTAGAAGCTGTTGGAATGGAGCATTGACAAAGTTTTCACCTTCTGATTTTGCTATTGGTATTCAGTCTAAGAACTGAGGGAACCCTGTTGTTTTGAAATAGTTAAAACAGCCAACTTCCACTAAAAGACCTGTTTGATTTTAATGGTAGGTAAAGACAAAGTTTTTTAGGTATATGGTCTAGTTGGAGACAAGGGATTTGGAGTTTGGAGTGGAATATTTTCTGAACTGGAAAAAAAGGAAGGGAGTAATATCACAAACAACTGCAGTATTAGGCTGCTACACCTTTCTGCACCACAGTTGTTTTAAGGACAGTATCCTGCCCCTCTTTCAGGTCAACATAGTCAGGAAAATAGCAGCAAAATGATTGGTTTACTGTTTACCATGATTATGTGACTGTATGGGGAAGCATCTTGTTTTGGCACTGCAGCAGTCCAGCAACTTTACCTCAGAGCAAGTCATGTATCTTTAGGTCTGCATACAGTCCCATTCCAAAGCTAGAATATGCAACTTGGCAAAAATAAGTGCCAGTTTATGTTCTACAGGAGAAGGCTCCACAGTAGCATTCAGAATGCTGGTATGCTTGTTCCATGAAGTGACATTTTTTATATATGGACATAGGCTTGTGAGGAAGATGGAGGAGGAAGATGAGGTCCTCTGCTTCCCAGAGGGTAATACTGAATTGTCAGTGTGGTGTCATCTTACACAACAATGACTTCAAAGGTCTTGTATTGCTAATACACCCATTGATCTCTCAGTTCCTGCTTCTGTGCTTAGTTGAGCTGTATCTGGCACCTGGAAAAACTGCATTTGTTTAACTGCTGTGTTGCATTGAAACTGAAAATACATCTAGAAGAATCCAGTCAGTAACCTTGTATTTCCTTTTTTCTGACCTAGTAAGTACGAAATTTCAAGCTTGTCATAGCTATCTTTCCCTGACATGATTTCATATGGTTATGATGTTTTACATTAGTTATGGTCTGCAGATTGATAGAACTAATGTTACTGTCACCACTGTCACCAAAGGCTCTGCCCTAAAGATAAGCAGACATAGCATACTAAAAAGACAAACACAAGGCATGGGCGGTTAGTTAAACTGTTTTTGCCTTGTATATTTGTTTAAGGAAGTCAGAAAGAGCAAAGAAAAGGAAGCATCTGTGAGACAGGTGAGACCAACCCCTATATGCTGTGTTCAAAAAGAGAAAAAAATGTATCTGGTATTTAATGACTTGTTCCTGATCTTAATTGAAATGTTGTCTGCAGTTTGGCACTATACTAAAGTTGTTTGTAGGATCAGTCCCTCACTGTTGAAAAGGAGAAAGGCAGTTAGGGTTTCAAATATCACAAAACCAAACCAAACTAGAACCAAAAATAGGTGAGAGCTGATATGTTCTTTAAATAAACTAAGATGTCTTTCACTGAAGATGCATGTTGACTGGCTGAGTGAATATCATATATTTTTTTTCCTCAATAATATATCTCCCTGTATAAATAGAAAATCTCTTGTTTCTTCAAATAGCTAATCATCTCTGCTGTTTTTCTTTCCCAAAGACTAGAACAAAAAAGGGACTTAGTGTGGAAGTCCACCTGATAATTTTAATATTACATGCACTTACAGATTTTTTTTTCAGTGGCTTAATGAAACAGAATGATTGCAACAGTGCTTGCTTTGTAGTTTCAGTGAAGCATGTACAAGAAGAATTAGGCAGAGTGGTACAGTCTTGCTATTAGCAAGAAATAATTTCATCTGATAGATGGATTTATAACTATAATACTGTGGTGTGTTTTGTGGGTGGTTTTGTTTGGGTTTTTTTTAATCCATGTTCTTAATTACAAATGTTTCAAGAAACACTATTGGATTTAAGTAGATGGGCCTTGAATATATTAACATTGCTTGTTTTACAAGTTTAAGCCTTAATGGTTATGCGCACAGTATAGAGCACAGACCCACTGCTGAGAGGCTTATAAATGTTTCACATATGGCACCATGAGACCTTGTGTATGCATTCAGATAACTTAGAGGTTGCTCTGTTTCACACAGCTTTCTTGGAAGAATGCATTAGGTTAGTGAGTATCAACATTTCATGCTGTGCTTTGTCCGTCCTTCCTTCTGACTCATCTATTGTTAGAGGAGAACTTAGATTGGACTGGGTCTAGGGTTTCCCTTGTGTAAGCAGAGAGAATAATTAAGCAGGCTCAGTTAATTAGTATTTGCGAGTTGTTCAGACCTTACAGTGATAAGGTCCATAAAACAGCCAAGACATAAAGTAAAAATGATTTACTTGAAGGCCATAATCCTCTCTGTCCTTTGTCAACATTTGTCCTGTTACCATTTCATAGCAATATAATATCTTCCTGTAGAATTTCTTTTGAAGAATTAAGAATACATTATAATGAATGAACTAATTTTCAGAATACCTTTTGAGGCTGGTCTGTGCTTTTTTTGTTTTATTCTAACACTTGGAGAGCTTAAACTACAATATATGCAAGTGAGTTGTCCATGGGAGGTCTGTGCGGAGCTAGTAGCAGAACACAGACCTGTTGAAACTGTCATCCTCTGGTTTGCTTTTTTGCTTTGACTTGTGAGGATAGACATTAATAGTATCAGGTGGATGCACTTCTAGCAAAGAAAACATAAGAAGCACTGGAACATGGGGAATGCATGTGCAGTTAGAGGTTCACCTAGAGTTTGTGGCTGTGCTTGTTTTGCTTACTTAGAAGTACAGCCTAAAAGTCTGTGATGCTAGTAATAGCTGGAGTGTTTGTTCATCATTCAGATTCGTAGAATCTGTACAGTGGTTCAGATATGTCTTTACTGGAAGTCATACTGATGCTTTTGGAGATGTTACCAGTCCTACAAGGCTTAGTATAAGCCTTTCTCAGGTATAATTTTTTGATCCACCTGTACTTTCTACAGTGCTTGAAACCTCATACAGCTCTCAGGAGATGTGATTACTGATGCAGCTCAGCATTCTCTTGACTATTGCAACCTGGTATTAACAATAAAAGAAAAGGGCAAGAGGTAGAGCAGGAATCAGGAGTATGAGCTATCTGTTAGTGCTGCTATCTGCCCAATTTTTCTCACAGGCCATGATGGTCTTTCAAGAGGCTGGTACACAACTTTAAAACTTTGCATTACAGGCTGTCCATACTGCCAGTAAGCCCTGTGAGGTTAGACATGAGATAACTTAGTGACTGATAATTTTCAAATGTGCAAGATAACCTTTGTGGCTCTTTCTGATGAATTGCCCTTGACATGAGTGAGGTTGTGCATTTGTTCCTAGTTTGGAATCAGAGCCCAGAAGCTGAAAGGAATTGTGCTCTGGTAAATATCCGTAACCTGGCCTGTGCCAGTCTGTAGCATAGCAGCTCTGCAGTGAGATTGCATGGTTATCATTGTCATTACGGCTCATCCTCCACATAATACTTTTCCCCTGATTGGTGTCTCAGGAATCATGACAACCTTACTGGAGGAATTGCAGATACAGCCTTGACAATCCCATGTCCATTCTAGTCCATGACCTTTTTGATCACTGTCAGTGTCTTCTACTTGTCTGATGTTTGTATATCCCAGAATTTTGGTGGATTTTTTTTTTCTTTTTTTTTTTTCCCTCTAGAGAAAGTGATGAAATGAACATATATCACATGAGGATACCTACCTGCTTTTCTGGTGTTGTTTACCTGACACAATTCTGATTAATTACAGTGTTCACAAGGCCTTGAGCCACATCCTCAGCTCTTACTTGGTGCCCAGAGAGACAGTCTCTGGTAGTTGAAAGTTTGCTGTGAAAAGAAATTGTTCATCCCATCCTGCCCTGAGAAGATACCTACCCTTTTTATTACAGTTAGGAAATGCTACTTTTTATGAGGACTTTCCAAGCAAATGCTTCTGCTCCTATCCCACTGCTGCTGCTTTGGTAACTATAGCTACTGCCAATATAAGGAGGTTCCGCAGTTCTTGTTTGGTGCTTTCTCTATCCCATAGGGTCAGGTTAGACCAGCTTGTGAAGATGTACTGTCAGCAATGAGACGAGAAATAAAATCATCATGGCTCAGGCAGAATGTGGACATGGAGATTGTGAATCTCCTTTCAGTGCTCGAATGCCTGTGTTGGATCACACTGCAAGTGCTGGAATATGGAGGCTGCTGTTATTCTAATTGTGAACGGCCTCATTGTTCTCCCTATAGTAATGTTTTCTGTGGCTTGTTGGAAGTACTCCTATTCCCCTTCATATCAGAAAGGTTCTGCATATTTTGGCAATGACAGATCCTGGGTAGTCTTTTGGTGCAGAGGCAGCAAGGGCAGTGTGGTCTGTGATAATCCATCTGAAAAAATTGCCTGCAGGAAACCTGATGTAGGGTTGGCTTTCCTTGCTCTGTTTGCTTCTGTGCTTTGATTGACTGGGTGGTTCTGCCCTGCTTGCATTTATGTTTTGCTGGATAGCTGCAGCTTGTCTGTGCAGACTGAGAACTATGTTACTTGAAAGTGCATGTTGGGTGAATGGATGGTGTTCTCCCCAGGGCTTTAAAGATGTGTTACTTGAAGATAAGGCTGAATCTTGGAGGTGAGCAATCTCCTACAGATGCTCTGCATCTAGGCACTGTGTACAGTTGAAGATTTGCTCTTGTGACTGTCTCTGAAGATCTTCCTAGAGAGTAGTGTGTCTGTAGGCTGAAGAGCTAAGTATGTATTAAGTGGAGGGCTGAACAAAGAAAGGAGTGAAGTGGATATTAATGCATAAAGATGGAGGTAAAGAATGACAAGAGGAAGATTATGGCATTGCATAAAAAGCTCTGCTAAATCAGTCTTTTATTTCCGTGACCCTTAAGAGTTAAAGGATACTGTAATTCATGTCTGCTTTACAACTGAACGCATTTTATGAGGCAGCCAGTGCTTTCAAACGGCTACATTTTCATGGAGTTACATGGGATTACATGGCAATCACCAAAAATTCCTTTATTAAATTAGTAAGTGTGTACCAGGGTACATGTGATGCCTACATTTGCAGATATTCATGCTTTTGAATCTGTCCTAGGAAGTACCTTGGTTTTTAGAGTAACAATGTAAAATTAGTTGGTACACTATATAGCTGCCAAACCAGCATTCATACAGAATTTTGAGCTTAGTTTTTGTGGTTTTAGAGATGTATCTAGTCTCTACTGCAAGTAGCATCTATACCGTGAAAAGGCACAAAAGGTTCCAGGGCTTGAAAGGCCATATTGTGCTTGAGACCTTTGTTTCCAGAAGTCAGAGAAATAATTTTTCCTGACACTGAATTTGAGATTAGTTTTTAGCTCCAGCAAATGTCACCTTTATTTCTTCTTGTATTAGTGTTAATATGTAATTGTCTTCTTGCAGTGTATTTCCATTTATTTTGGGATGGTGTGGTATCAGTGAGATCAGTTGGATCATAAGCACAGGAGCATTTCTGTGTTAGATGTTAGGTACTTGGTAGGTTTGGACTGTTGTAATAGCACACAGAAGTTTTGAATAATCAGTCAAGCTTCTGGATACAAGATTCAGAAATGCTTTTTCTTTTTCTCTTTTCCTTTTTCCTTTTTCCTTTTTCCTTTTTCCTTTTTCCTTTTTCCTTTTTCCTTTTTCCTTTTCCTTTTCCTTTTCCTTTTCCTTTTCCTTTTCCTTTTCCTTTTCCTTTTCCTTTTCCTTTTCCTTTTCCTTTTCCTTTTTCTTTTTCCTTTTTCCTTTTTCTTTTTCTTTTTTTTTCCTTTTCCTTTTTTTCCCTTTCCTTTTCCTTTTTTTTTCCCTTTCCTTTTCCTTTTATTTTTCCTTTTCCTTTTTATCCTTTTCCTTTTCTGTTCTCTTTCTCTTTTTCTCTTTCTCTTTCTCTTTTTTAATTGAGAACATTTTACTAGCTCCATTTCACTTTCACAGATTCAAAGATTGCATCGGGTTGGAATGGATCCTCAAAGGTGATCTTGTCCAACCCCCATGCAGTGAGCAGAGACCCCTCTAACTAGATCAGGCTGCCAAGGGCCACATCAAGTCTGATCTTGGATGTCTTCTGGGACAGGGCCTGAACCACATCCCATGTTCCAGTATTTTACCACTCTCACTGTAAAGAACTTTTTCCTTATGTCTAATCTAAATCCACCCTGCTCCAGTTAAAAACCATGTCCCCCTTGTCCTATCATGCAGGCTGAACAGCCCCAGTTCCCAGTTTCAAGCAGGGAGTTAAAACTAAACTGAGAACACGTGGTGAAGCAAAGTGCATTTGTTTCCACTTAATTGGAAAATCTATTTTTGAAGCATAATTAAGATATTGCCGATATATTTTTCCTTTTTGCTTTTTGTTAATCTGTAAAGAGTTTTTGATATATCTGGATGTGGTTTTCTAAATAGAACTTTGGCAGACTTCCACTTCAAGCTAGTTTTTACTGCAATTCATTAGCTGACTTATCAAAATAGTGTAATCAATGCCTGTCATAACATAAATACATGACCCTTTTGAGTAGCCTAAAGTGTCTGTGTTTGCTTCTCTCCGAAAGGAGTATAAACTCCTAAGGGAAACAGAAGGTCAAATTAACATTGACAAATTTAACTTCTATCAGTTTGTCTATATGGTTTGGAAATATTGAATTGTTTTTAGAGACTCATTTTTCATAATTTTTCTCATAAGGCACCTTGGGACATCACCATGGTTTGGTTTTTTTTGCTGATAATGCATTACTGAAAAATATTGGATTCTGCTGAGACAAAACCAGCATGGCTTATGAACACAGAGCAATCAATGGATGTTATTGAATGAGATGTGTAACTTCTATAACAGAAACCTCAAATAATCTTCTGAAGTATCACATGCCTGGAAAAATGGAAAGAATTTGCAGTTCTGTGAAGACTCATCTAACTTTGAAATGATGAGTAGGATGCTGAGTTGTTATTAAATAAGCTTAAAAACTTGAAGAGGTGTTCAGAATTTTGTTTTGATTTAAATAGTAAGTTGACAGGGAAATGGACTAGATTCTTCACAAGGCTCTTTGTATCTGACTTGTGATTTTTGTGGTATGTTTTCTTTTTTACAAGACTGCTTTCTTTTTTTGATTACTTTGTAATCTTTTTGTAGTAATTAACATACAGTAGGAAGTAAGTTGTTTTTAAACTGCTCAATAAAACATTACCTTTTCTAATAGAGTTATGTAATATTTTTATATGAAAACTAAACACAGGAAGTTAATTTTGGTATGATTTTGATAGTTTGAGCATAGTTTTGGCTGTATTTGATGGATGTAAATTGACTTTGCTAAATTTTATATGTGTTTTAACACACACTTTCTGACATTAACTCTGAAGTGGCTAATAATGTAACATCAGTAATTTTAGTTTAGCCTAAGTACTTGATATTTGCTTTTGGTACTATGTGTTATATCATACAATCATAGAATCAATAAGGTTAGAAAAGACCTCAAAGATCATCAAGTCCAACCTGTCACCACAGACCTCATAACTACTAAACCATGGCACCAAGTGCCATGTCCTATCCCTTTTTGAATGTCTCCAGGGATAGTGACTCCACCATCTCCCTAGGCAGCCCATTCCAATGGCCAACAGCTCTTTCTGTGAAGAACTTTCTCCTCACCTCAAGCCTAAACTTTCCCTGGTGCAGTTTGAGCCTGTGTCCTATTATAATGAATGTTTCTCATTTTTGTGAAAAAATGAACTCTATGGTTATAAAGCTGTTTTATGAGAACTACTTTCTGTAAATGTCTGAGGGAACTCTCAGAAGCATTTTAAAGCATGAGGTACTTATATCTCTTGTGGGTTTTGGTGGTGAAGACTGATATAAGCTGTTTTAGATAAAACAGGAGATACTTGCTAATTTAGATGTAACATTTATTCATTGACTCTTTGTTTATGTATTTTTTTAACTACTGAAAAAGATACTATCTTGTTTAATTGTTTCTTTCTGTGACTCTTATTGGCACAATCAGTACAAAACTACTTTCTCTTAATACTGGCTGACAATTCCGAATATAACTTACTGCCTGCTTTCTCAGCCTGTCATCTCTATAATGGGACAAGGTGGTTGACTTTAACAAATTCTTATTTTATTACTTGTCTTATATCTTTGGTTGTTGTTATGCACAGTGACATAAAATAGCTGATCAAATTATGTTGAATAACATCACAAAATTGAAAGTTAGTGGCTTTCACAGTGTGAAACCAATAAAGAGCTGCAATATTTCTGTTCATATGACTGCACTACTACTTAGTTTTTGGGAATCTGCTTGTATGTCTATTAGTAAGCTCAGTTTGGAGTAGGAACTTGTGATATCTACAGTTGAAGTTTCAGTATGATATGCTATCGTAATTGCATAGGCATTACATTGCCAAAATAAAACATACATTTATAAAGTCAGAATACATTCCTGAGGGCTTGTCAGAATATTCAATAGCTTATATCAGTACTTTTCTAACACAGAATTTATGACATGCACATAAAATTGCTACTTTTTTTTATACTGCTGGCGTGAGGGTAGTTTGTACTATGAAAGGAAATCATAAGAAATCATGGAAAATAGAGACAGTCGTGGAAGTATTAGGAGGTTCTCCATAAGAAGTTCAGCATTCCCTCAAAGCATCTGATTCGATTTTTAATTTTCACTGATCTTTTTATGAAGCATAATTTTGAGTTTAGATGCAACTAATACAACTGGGAGTTTCTGTTCCAAATTTAAGACTGGAAAATTTGTTATGTCTTGAAATTTTATTGAAAGTAATGGAATTTAGTAAAGAAAACATGACTGGCTGAAAAGATGCTATGAAAAATACAATTCTCTTTACATTAATGTCTTTGTTTGGCTATTAAGAAGGAAAGATATTCACAGGACCATCATTGAAAGTTTCGTGGAAGTCTTTGGGGATTTGGAAGAAAGCTACTGCAGTTTTATTTATGTATTTATTGATGAGAAGATATGCTCTTTCTCCATGTTAATTTTCCTTTTGAAAGTAGTTTTTCCTGTGTTGAAATAAAAAGGAAAAAATGCATATAATGTGGGGTTTTTTGGTTGTTGTTGGTTCGTTTGGTTGGTTGGTTTGTTTTTTTCATGTGAAAATAATGCATGTGGTAGTAGCAGGCAACGATCGGATACCAGTGAAGTTTCCTGACTGCAAACTGTTGTCTTTTGCTTATGCCAAGGTGCTAAAAAAGTCTGGAAGGATTTTACAGGGATGTTTTTCTGCTGTTTTTGATCTTTTGGTTTGGTTTTTTTTGCCAAGATACATTTCACAGAGGACACAAGGAGTAGCAATGTTTGTTTGTTTTTAATTTGACAACATTTTACTTTGGATTAAAAACCTCTCCCGAAGACTTCATTTGAGACTACTGCAGTTTCTAGGGGCTTGAACTTTTAGATTCAATAAAGAAGTATCCTAGAGCTTGTGTTGCAGTTATCAAATAGGAAATGTATATACATTTTTTACAGGTGTATCTTCATAAGTTTGAAGACATGCAGATCCAGCCCTAATGCTGCATGTCCTGCCATTTGCAATGGGCACTGGAGTGAAATTACTGCCTTTGTTTCATTCTTGTTTTTTTCTTTGCTGTTTTTAAATCTTTCTCCAAAACTGAAACCTGAAAGTTTTCAGCATCTGCTACTGGCATTTCTGAGTAATAACTGAATTTATTTATAAATCAAGAAAAAGCAGTGATAAAATTTGGTTTGTAATGACATATTTGGGGACCTTTTCTATTCCTCTTGTTTAGGAACAGTTAATGTCTGTAGAAGTGAAATGTTCCCTTGCTTCCCTGGAAATGAAAAGTTTTAGGTGAGTTCTGTTGTTAGATCCACTACATACAAGGGAGAATCAGTTCAGAATCTGGAGAATAGTACCTCACCTGGACTCATGGTACTGCTCCTCATTCATAGGTGGAAACAGAATGAAGATTTCAGGCATAATGTTTGAGGTTCTCAGTTATGGCAACTTTACTTTTATCTTTACTCTTTTACTGTTCTTCAGTAGGGGTTGCCATTCTACTCACAGCATAAGACATCTTTAGTGTTAATGTATAGCTGTCTGTATGTCTGTGGATGTGTCTTAAAATGAAAGCCTGAATTTTGTCAGTGTAATATATAAATTTAATTTCAGTTTGCAGGAGGAAGTCTTTCTGTACACTTGCTTAGAGAAACTTTCTAGTCGTGATTCTCAGCCTGAGAATATTTGAATCCCCACTATGAAGGAGTGACTAAGCTCCTAAAGGCACTCCTCACACCTGTCAAAGCTAAACTCCAGTGAGACTAGAGATTCTGGCATCTCCAAGTCACAGCTTTGCAACCACACATCCCCAAGTCAGGCAGGTCTGAAGTCCCCTTTTAGGTGTCACATTTGCTAACCTCCAGTCAACTGGGACCTCCCTGGTCAGCCAGGACTGTTGGCAGATGATAGTGAGTGACTTGGTGATCACATCTGCCAGCTTCTTAAGTACCTTTGGCTGGATCCCATCTAGTCCCATAGATTTGTGCACATCTGAGTGGCACAATAGGTCTTCGATCATTTCCTCCTGTACTCTGGGAGCTGCTTTCTGCTCCCCATCCCTGTGCTCCATTTCCAGGTGCAACTGGTGTCACTGACAAATACTAAAGCAAAGAAACTGTTAGGCAGCTCTGCATTTTCCTTGAGTTGCCTGCTCTTCCTTCCATAGCCACTAGACTTTCTTTTTCTTCCTGAGTTGTACCCAAAGCCCTCTACTTAGCCAGGCCAGTCTTCTGCCCTTCTGTCTCATTTCCTAGTGCATGGAGACAGCTTGTTCCTGTGCCTCAAAGATTTCCCTCTTGAGGAATGTGCAGCTTTCCTGGACTCCTTTGATTCTTTAGGACTACGGCCCAGGGGATGCCATGAACCCATCTCCAAAATACGTCAAAATCTGCCCTCCAGAATTCCAAGGCTGTAGTTCTAAGAATTGAAAAATCTTCCATCTCACAATCACTTCGTCCATGATGGCCACCAACCTTTACATCTCTTATTAGGCATCCTCTCTTTACAAGCAGCAGTTCTAGTATTCCTCCTTGGCTCATTTACCATCTGTGTTAAGAAGTTACCTTCCACTCACTTGAAGAACCTCCAGGACTGCTTCCTGTCTGCTGTATTGTCTTTCCAGCAGATACCTGATAGGTTGAAGTCCCCCACACAAACTGTCAGGTAGAAATGTTCTGTATTTGATAGTGAGAGCAAAGAAAAATCCTAGATTAGGGATATGACTGTATCTAGTACTTCCTTATCTGTATAAAGTCTACATAATTTTATCAGAAATCTGTGGGTTCTTAGGTAATTTGGTTCATAATAATCAATGTTGCCCTCTTTCTGATGGTTCTGTTTTGTTATCATGTTTAGTTTTTTACCTTGTAATCGGTATCTTTTCTTTTTTCCCCTTCTAATAGTGTATACTGTCTTCTCAGGTGAGTTAGCTCCTTTGATGTGAGTCTAGGGAAAAGGATGGTGATGCAAAGAATAGGCCAGAAGGTGAAATTTAAGCAAAGGCAGCACAAGTTAAGACTAATTTACAGAAATGAATGGCATCCTTTTGTGTGGAAATATCTCAAAACTAATTTACAATAAAATTAATCAGAGAGGCTATTGAAAAGATTCTATTTTTCTTACTGTTAAGAGGCATCGCGCATGTCTTCAGTGCTTCTTTGTAATCATGACATGTTACAATTTCAACAGTGAGTGGGGAAGTGGTGTGGCACATGTCTATTCCTGGGAGACTTGGAGTTTGTTAGTGTGACATATTCTGTGTCAATTTTTCGGCTCCCTATTAGTGATGAGTCCAATGTACAGAACAAGGAACTGGATTGTTTTGAGAGAGGGAGATTATTTGTTGTCTGAAAAAATGACAGCAATTACATGTTCTTCAGCATTAGGTTTGAAAAGCTAGAACTTACATTAAAAGGGTCAGTGAGAAATTTGCTTTGAGTTCAGTAGGACTAGTGCTGCACTCTGACAAGAATAGAGGAAGCCAGAGTAACCTGAATACAGTTAGTTGGATACTCTGATCACCTGGCATCTGGCTTCCAAATCTTGTTAACTGTTTCTGGAGTAATTTGAATGTCAGGAACTTGAGCATCAAGAAGCTCAAGAGAAGACATAGGGGAAAAGAGAAAAAAAAAAAAAAAGAAGAAAAAAAAAGATGACTTGCAGTCATATGAACCAAGACAATTTTGGGAAGGTGTTGTTCTCCCAGTATTGTTATTTTTCAAAAGGACACACATTGCATGAAAAGTAAATAATGTAGTGTATTTTAAATCTTAATAGTCTAATCAAAGAATTGCTTTAAGTTATTGCTTTTAGTTATTACAGAAGAGACAAGAATATAAGGGAAAGAATACTATTAAAGGAAAAGCTTTGGTACTGAATAATGCAGTTATTATATGCACACTTCCTACTATGTACTCATTTCATTCATCCTTTCTATACTTGTCTAAATAGTGAGGCTGTTGGCTTCAGCTGTGGTGAGCCACCACCATTATGAGCACTTTGCTGTGAGACTGTGATGCCTCTGGCAGGGGTTCTTTTGTCCTCTGCCAGGACTATTATGTTGATGTTGATGGTTACTTTTTCCTCACTCTAGTGTCTTTTTGGGACTATTATTGCATATTCCCTATTGTGTATTGCACCTTATTTTTATTCTTCAATCTGCAAATCCATGTTACACTCAAATCTGTTATGTACAGATTTCTGTCTAACACACTGGGTACTCTTCCTTGTGCTTTGTTATACCACATCTGATTTTGCCCAGCTCCTAGGTCTGCGTTCCTTTAGCTGACCATTGTTGATGTTTCTACAGTCCTGGGATCTTCGAAGACTTTCTTATTGTCTGTGACTTTTACCCTGCTATGCTACATTCTACTTCCCCATTATGGAGGCCTCTGTTATCATATCATGCTTATATTCCTCTACAAGATACAATTATGCTAGGTTGACAAATACTTCCTTCTTCAGGAAATTACTACTTGTTACTTCTGTATGTAAAAATTATGACTATATGACACAGTTATTCAAATACAAATTAGGCAGTAGTCACCTGAGCCTTAGAAAATGTGTGTTTCCACCAAAACCAAATTAAAGCAAAGCTCTTGGCAGATGAAGACAAGTTCTGAGAAAGCAATTCTGACAAGTGTCAGTCCCAAGGCCATACAAATGTAGCTGCAAAGATGGTGTAACAGGCTTGTTACTAGCAGCAGTGATGTGGTGTTTAGTGGGCTACAGGGCTGCAGATGTCTAAAGGGAGGTGTAAGTCTGTGAAGGATGGAAAAGGGAAGCAAGACTTAAGAAGGGTCCCCTGTATTACAACAAAAAGCTGTTAAGCACTTGACTGCCTATATCCAAACCATTTCAGAATATTTACCGTTTGCCTCACCATGGCACAAAAACTTTGTGGTAGTCAAGTATCTTCACTGAAGCAAATACAGTCACTTCTGAATTGGTATTGAATTAATTTCAGTGACTCTTTTGGCTGCAGTTACTCATGCTTTCTGTCAGATAGCAAGGTGATTTATTGCAAAATGTTCCAAATAATATTGACAGAAATATGTTCTCCAAATTTATCAAGGAAAAAAAAGTGAGCTAGAAATTTTGTAGTGAATTAGATTTCTGTAACTTTTTACACAGTAATCTATTTAAACTGATCTTTTAAAATGTGTTATGCAGAAATGTTTATATAACAACCGAGCAGGTTTTTTAAGTATTAGCTCTTACAGCATAAGAATAATGGCAGTTTGTGTTTTTAGGATGCCTTTCTAGTCTTCAGCAGAATGTATCAGAACCCAGTGAAGCAGATTTTACTTGAAAGGATAAGAGAAAATTCTTGCACTGAACAGCTTCAAGTATGACTAGGCAAAAGATTTAAAGATTGGCAGAACAGAAATGATCATAATCTCACTTTACAGCTGAGGAGACTGTGTTGCAATTGATTAAAAAGCTTTACTTTAATTCGTTGTTCTTGAATAACATCTTGTTTTTTCCATACTGAGAGCTATCTTTCTGTGTAAGCTATTTCTTTAAAGCATGTTTGTCATCATATATTATGGGTCTGGGACAGTTGCCTGTGATTATATAGTTGCTCATGAATGCTCTGCTAATGGTATTTTTCCTGAAGAAAAATATTGACTCATTTGTTTTGAACTCCTACTCCACCCACATGTAGTAGTGTAGAATTATGTAAATTTTGTAAATGAGAAAAGTAAAGTTCTACCAAGTGCAATAATGTTTATTTAAATGTGGATATCTCTTACTCTTGTTTTGAATAATTGTTAGGGAAGTCCTGTTTCAGAACATGAGATAGCTAGGGCTTTACATTTGATCCTTAAAAATGTTGTCTTAGAGGAAACAGTAAGACAACAGAATATCACCAACAGAAGGTCTTTCATCTGTAATTAAACAAGCCCTGTCATCTTCCATTTCTCAATTTCAGATTTACTGTGTTTAACATTTAAAGCTCTCCCTTTTACGTTTTAGTTGCTGTGCTTCTATACAATACCTAAACTTAAAAAAACAAAACATTTTATAAACATTTGATATAAACATTTATATCAAATTAAGACTTGCAAAAGTAAAAAGGATTTTGTATTGATTTTGGCCTATTTGGCCTACTTTGTTCAGATAAAGTTTCTATGCTTTTGCTTAATAAAAACAGCAATTCATGCTAGGAACATTAAGCATGTTCTGGCTGTTTCAACCACTCCTCTGGTTGTTTCAAACATCTTATGGATAAGAAGGACTATATATTACATTGAAATTAAAGCATTCCCTTATCATAAAAGGCAAAGAATTAATAATGCTTCCTTCATTGTACAAAAGATCCTAAGAATAATATTGTAAGGATTTTAGCAAAAGATGATGTTGGTCTCTTGCAAGACATCCTGTGTTTTCATTGTAAAATCTATATTGACTCTAGTGGGTTTTATGACTGTTGATTTTTGCTTGTGAAACATAGAAACTTAGCTACAAAGGATACATTACAGTACGTGCTATTCCAGGAGTACAGTAACATATATGCAAAGCTTTAATGAATATATATTTAAGCTTCAATATAGGGAAGTTTAGGCTCAAGGTGAGGAGAAAGTTCTTCACTGAGAGAGTCATTAGCCATTGGAATGGGCTGCCCAGGGAGGTGGTGGAGTCACCATCCCTGGAGGTGCTCAAGAGGGGACTGGACGTGGCACTTGGTGCCATGGTTTAGTCATGAGGCCTGTGGTGACAGGTTGGACTTGATGATCTTTGAGGTCTCTTCCAACCTTGGTGATTCTGTGAACATTGGGAAACTAGTGCAGAAACTATCAAAGCCTCATCATGACCATATTTAAAGACCCCTGAATTCTCTGAAAAGGACTGTGCAAGTTTGGAAATTTATGAAAACTATCAGACCTAATGAATAAATAGAGAAAAAAAAAGTTTTCCGTTTTGGAATTTATTTGATTTTTCATTGATAAACTTTGCCTTTACTTCCTTTGCAGCTTAAGCAGCTGGTATTCTGGATTTTTGATATGTGTTCTTGTGCTTCATTATTTTTGTTACTCTGTTGTTCGTTTGAAGTCATCTTGTTTTAGGAGCTGAATTGTTTTTTCAAGCTGAATTGTAGATGTTTTCAGAGCATTGACTTTCTGTAGAATATAGCAATTGTGATGTTTTGTTTAAAACTTACAAAGATAAGATTTTGGCATATAAATCTTCTCCATTTAACTCTTACACAGTTATAAAGTTTACTTTTATCCTAGGAAATGTCTTTCTGATATATGGCTTTAGTGCCATAAGGGAATCAGCAGGTATGAATCACACCAGGTGATAGAAGTATGATGAATAAGATTGAAACATTGATTAGGATTCTTAATTAGCAAGGATCTACAGGCTATAAATTAATGCCAGCAGTAGTCATTAAATTACTTTATTTTAATTTGGTGACAAGCATGCCAAGTTTAAGGAGGCAAACAGTCTGAAGATGAAAAGAAAAAATACTTGTTCATGAGATGCCATACAGATGTGTTTCAAATATTCAGAGACCCTCCCGCACCCCCCTTTTTTCCCCTGCTGTTATTAGATGCTTTTGTTTATTGCTCATTAAGTGTTTTTTACTTTTTACTTTTTTTTTTTCTTTTTTTACTTCCTCATTTGGGAACTTTGAGTTAGTTCTTTATCAGGACAAGTGTAACTATTTGAAGTCATAGGGAATAACACATCTTCTTGGTATAGCTGCTTTTACCTCCTCTTTATGTGCAAATGTCTCCTGGGTCCAGAAAAGCAAAATGTTCTTGGAAGATGTTCTTGGCTGGAGGACCCAGTGGGTCTTCAAGGCTCTTTTAAGTTTCCATTATGTGAGTCTTCTCTGACTGAATGTGAAGCTACTGAGCATCATATAATTTACAAATAGTCTGTACCCTGATCTTGAGTAAATATTGGTCATTAGGGATCTCCAAGACCTTCAGAGTTTTTTAATTACTTTAGATGTGATCATTATCCCTCTGACTCTCTCTGTAGCACTGTTACAGGGAACAGAGACCTGTTGTGTTGTGGTATGGCCAACAGCCATTAAATTTTTCTTGGCTATTGCTGTTGATGGACATTTTGTCTCAGTTTAAGCATCAGGTGGAGAGAATAGAGTATTTCCGAGTTGTTTTCTTTCTTTTGTTTTTGTTTCTTTGTTGAGTAGTAACGTTTTTTCATTTCTCCCACCAATTCTTCCCTTCCTTTCTTTAGGAATTTGAATCATCATTTTCAATAGCTTCCCTTTTTACTTTTCTTGTGTAGAAACTGTACTGTAGTCTTACCATCTCATCTAACTGTAGATGGAAAGCACTGTTAACCATATAATCTCTAAGCATATCAAAATGACCTCTTAGTACAATAGACTGGTGCTTTTAGTGACCTTGTACCCAGCCTAGTTCAACTTTCATATTCATCATCTCTGGGACACAATCTATTGTTTGTATTTTTGATTAGAGTCTTTTTGATGGATAATGTATCTAGAGTTTGTTGAATCTGACTATCAAGATGAGTCAGTTTTACTCCTCCTCCCCCTCCTACTCCTCCTGACATTTCTGCATCAGAAGGAGTAATATTCTCTGACTCTTTTTTTTTTTTTTAAGAGATCAAAAGGAATTCAGTCTGAGGAAACCATATCCATGTGCATCAAACAGGAAATCTATTGAATATTTTTGTGGCCCCTTGCTTTCTGGCTTCTGACAGCTCTAGGAAGTTTTTTCCCCTTCTTATCTTTTTGGTTCAAGAATCAGTAGATCTGAAAAGCAGACTGCTAAGGAGACTGTTTCCTTTGATTAATAAGTGAATATATTTACTGTAGAGCCAAGAATGGAACATCTTGTAACTGTTGGCAACATTACTAAAACAATAAGTATCTTCATGGAAGAGGACAGAGCATAATGAGAGTTTTGATCAAGAGGAAAGAATACAGTCTCAGGCTCTCAAGGGTTGTATTACTGTAAACATTTATCTGTTTCCTTCTGGACATGGTCCAGGGACTGCAGAAACTAAAAAAGTCACTCTCAGACTCATATCATTTTGAAACTGGACAATTTTTTAGCTACTTGACTTCTTTTCTTCCTTTCTGGCTGAGTCAGCCTGACTATATCTCTGATGCCAGAAATGTGGCATTCATATTTTTCAGTTCAGGAGATTGCCACTGAAAATCTGCCTAAGATGGCTCTCATTTTTTGTTCCATAGTGGTTGTATTTGCACTGGAAGATTGGAGTGTATCATATAAGATATTTTGGGAAGCTGTTTAAGTGAGTTCATCCCAAGATTAGCAGTTACAATGAAAGTACTGATTTGAGCATCTGCCGTGCAGGGGAGATGATAAGCACGAGATAGAGTCCTATTTTAACTTCTCTCATGGCTGCAGAGATAGAGTAAGTCAATTCTAGTTCTTCTTCTCAGCTACTCCTCCTGTTAAGGAGATGCCAAGGAAAGAGCTGGATCATGACATACTCTGTCTGTCTCCTTAGTTGTGTTATGACTGTACGTTGTTCCTGAGTGTAACAAGTAAAATATTTTCCTTGTGTAGTGTTGCAGTTTGAGCTGGGTGCCCCCCTGCAGTGTTTACTTCCTGTGTCCAGAAATCCAGCCCAGGGGTGGACACAGGAAATTATGTAGTATTTCATACCACAATCCTTTGCACCACTATAAGATCCAGTGCGGAGTCTAGCACTATCTCTTTTCTTCCTCCTCCGTCAGCCGGTAACTGGGGAGATGTCTCCTGGCTTTGGGCCTGGCTAGGCCCAAGGCCACGGGGGGATGGGCAGTCTCAGATCTGGCCAGCTGAGACTAGCCTAGCAGTGGGAGGGGGAAGAAGGAGCCCTGGGGGGTCTCGGATGTACCCTCAGGTGGGGATGGGGTCTCTCTGGGTCTGCTTTGGGATCTTTCTTTGTCACTCTGCTTTTGCTTTTCTGTAAATGTTCACTGCTTTCTATTTAAACTTTCCATCACTTTTGCAATCCGTTTGTCTGAGTGTTTATTGTTGCCAGGGGTGGGGAAGGGGGCTGCCTCAACCCAGCACATGTAGCCTTGTATTCTGTGAGCCTAGGACAGAAAACACTTCAGGGCTGCATCCCATCATGGATCTGCAGCATCCAGCAGATTTTTGATGATGCATAAAATTTGACAGTTTGTGTATATTCCCAGAGTTCAGACTCTGCTCCTTAACAATGTGTTGAGGAAGCCATGCTGTTAAGGAAACAATTTGTCCATGATTTACCTATTTTAAAAGTTTCAGTCATTTTGTCCACCACCACAACCCACCTCTGCAGGAGAAGTAAACAAACAAACAAAGCCTCAAATATTCAGCTAAAACTCTTCCTTGAATTCATCAGGTTAGTCGGATTCTGACCACGGCCCTTGGACACAGCAGTGGCATTTTTTCTGAGGTTCCTTACTAGATAGGTGGAAGTGATTACCAAAGTAATGTTTCTTATTTTGCATAATAATGTCTTCCAATATACTATTATGAAATCAGTGCATTTGGTAATACAAGGAAGGGGATTGGTCTCTTCTCCCAGGCAACCAGCATCAGAACAAGGGGACACAGTCTCAAACTGCACCAGGGAAAGTTTAGGCTCGAGGTGAGGACAAAGTTCTTCATTGAGAGAGTTGTTAGCCATTGGAATGTGCTGCCCAGGGAGGTGGTGGAGTCACCATCCCTGGAGGTGTTCAAGAGGGGATTGGACGTGGCACTTGGTGCCGTGGTCTAGTAGTCATGAGGTGTTGGGTGACAGGTTGGACTTGATGATCTTTGAGGCCTTTTCCAACCTTGTTGATTCTATGAGTCCATGATTCATTAACTCTTAAAAAAATAAAAAACTAAAAATTGATGCAATAGAAACTTTTAATAATATGTTTTATTTCCAGAAAGGGAATGCTTTTTCTGGAACGTAGACACATTCATTAAAAAATCACATGTATATCTATGAATTATGATGAATTATGTAATGATAATCATATAACTATATGGAAAATGATTTACTATATGCAAACAAGTATGTATTTAGGCAGTATATTTATATATATGTATATTTCTACACAGTATCATGGTATCACAGTATTGCCAAGGTTGGAAGAGACCTCAAGGATCATCGAGTCCAACTTGTCACCACAGACCCATGACTAGACCATGGCACCAAGTGCCACGTCCAATCTCCTCTTGAACACCTCGAGGGATTGTGACTCCACTACCTCTCTGGGCAGCACATTCCAATGACTAATGACTCTCTCAGTGAGGAACTTTCTCCTCACCTCAAGCCTAAACTTCCCCTGGCACAGCTTGAGACTGTGTCCCCTTGTTCTGGTGCTGGCTGCCTGGGAGAAGAGACCAACCCCTTCCTGGCTTCAACCACCTTTCAGGGAGTTGTAGAGGGCAATGAGGTCACCCCTGAGCCTCCTCTTCTCCAGGCTAAACAATCCCAGCTCCCTCAGCCTCTCCTCATAGGGCTTGAGTTCAAGGCCTCTCACCAGCCTTGTTGCCCTTCTCTGGACACGTTCAAGTGTCTCAAAGTCCTTAAACTGAGGGGCCCAGAACTGGACACAGTACTCAAGGTGCGGCCTAACCAATGCAGAGTACAGGGGCACAATGACTTCCCTGCTCCTGCTGGCCACACTATTCCTAATGCAGGCCAGGATGCCATTGGCCTTCTTGGCCACCTGGGCACACTGCTGGCTCATGTTTAGGCAGTTGTCAATCAGCACCCCCAGGTCCCTCTCTGTTTGGGAGCTCTCCAGCCACTCTGACCCCAGCCTGTAGCTCTGCATGGGATTGCCGTGGCCAAAGTGCAGCACCCAGCACTTGGACTTGTTGAATGCCATCCCATTGCACTCTGCCCATCTGTCCAGTCGGTCGAGGTCCCTCTGCAGAGCCCTTTCTACCCTCTAACTGACTAACATCTGCTCCTAAATCAGTGTCATCTGCAAATTTACTGATGACTGACTCGACCCCCTCATCCAGATCATCAATGAAGATGTTAAAGAGGACAGGGCCCAGCACTGATCCCTGGGGGACACCACTAGTGACTGGCCGCCAGCTGGATGTGGCACCATTCACCACCACTCTCTGGGCTCGGCCCTCCAGCCAGTTCCTAACCCAGCACAGAGTGTTGCTGTCCAAGCCACGAGCTGACAGTTTAGCCAGCAGTTTGCTGTGGGGGATGGTGTCAAAGGCCTTGCTGAAGTCCAGGTAGACCACATCCACAGGCCTCCCCACATCCACCAGACGGGTCACCTGATCATAGAAGGAGATCAGGTTGGAGAGGCAGGACCTGCCCCTCCTAAATCCATGTTGGCTGGACCTGAGCCCTTGGCCATCCTTCAGGTGCGCAGTTATTGCCGCCAGGATAATCTGCTCCATCACTTTCCCTGGCACTGAGGTCAGGCTGACTGGCCTGGAGTTTCCTGGTTCTTCCATCCGACCCTTCTTATGGATAGGGACCACATTGGCCAGTTTCCAGTCATCTGGGACCTCACTGGTGAGCCAGGACTGGAGGAAAATGATGGAGAGTGGCCTAGCTAGCATATCCGCCAGCTCTCTCAGCACCCTAGGATGGATCCCATCCGGTCCCATGGACTTGTGAGTGTCCAAGTGGCTCAGCAGGTACCAAACTAATTCCTCATGCATTTCCGGGGCATTACACTGCTCCCCGACCCCATCGCCCAGCTCCGGAGGCCACTCCTCCTGAACTCCTCCTGCCTTACTGTTAAACATTGAGGCACAGAAGGTGTTCAGAACCTCAGCCTTTTCCTCGTCTTCAGTCACAGTGTTCCCCTCCAGGTCCAATAAGGAGTGCAGGTTCTTCCTGCCCTTCTTTGTAGCATTAATGTATTTGTAAAAATGCTTTTTGTTATCTTTCGCAGAGGTGGCCAGCTTCAGTTCCAACTGGGCCTTTGCCTCTCCAATTTTTTTCCCTCATAATCTAACAGCTTCCTTAAACATACCTTGAGATGTCTTCCCCTCCTTCCAAAGGTGATACAGCCTCTTTTTTCCCCTTAAATCCTCCAGGAGCTGCTTGCTCATCCAGGCCAGTCGCATTCCCCGCTGGCTCATCTTTCGGCACGTGGGAACTGCCAGTTCCTGTGCCTTCAAGAGCTCCTCTTTGAAGTAGGCCCAATCAGCCTGGACCCCTCGGTTCTTAAGGGCTGCTACCCAGGGAATTTTACAAATAAGTTTCTTATACATATATAAGTTTATAATACAATAAATAAGTTAAATAATACAATAAATAAGTTTCTTATACATATATAAACATTTTACATATTCCTAAGTTTTTCTTTAGTCATCTTTGGACTGAAACATGTTTTTGCAGTTTGTTTTCTAAGTTTTATACAGTCTGAAAATCTTTCTATGTAAGGATATAACTTGATGTGTAATATTCTATGGCAAAAGAGGAAGTTATTTGATTATGTTATTATATGAGTAAATAGATACCATACCCATGGAGGAGCATTAGTATACTATTGTGAGATACATTGTTGGTCTCATAACCTGAGCCAGAAGAGGAGTGGCATTTCCCAGATCAGGACACTTGGGGTTAGACACTTGTGAATTCAGCCCCATGAACACTAGCTTTTCACCAAAAAGGATTTGCCTAATTTGATTACTCCCGGCACTGCTGGAGGCTGTGTTCTCTGATCCATGAGAGTCCTGGCTCCAGCTCTTGAGCTGTTGCAGACCTGTTCCTTGCAGGCTGGCAGTCACATCTCCTCAGATGCTGGGACCAAGCTACTGCTGATCCTTCTGGAGGCAGCCAGGGCTGGTATAATGCTGCCAGAGCTACACGGCATTCTTTTACTAGCAGGAAGGGTATAAGTTCTTGGAGGACATGGCCTCTGCTTGCTCTGATGGAATGAGGATCCAATTTCTGCACCAGCAGGAATACAGTGTCTGGCAGTTGGTGTGGGTATTTGGTTTCCTACCTGGTACAGCATTTCTGTGTCCTTTGGCAGATAGCAAAGGTGTGGGACTTGCTTCCCTAAGTGGCAGAACATCACTGTGCCTTCCAGCTGACAGTCAGTGTTTGATTCTCACCAGATTTGAGGAAGGGAGAGAAGGAGAAAGAAAGCTTTTAGTGTTTTATTTTGCACTGAAGTATTTAATTTGTAGGTAGACAGGTGATGGATCCTGCTGTGTATAAAATATTGTCCAACACTGATAAAATACATTATTAATTCCACTTGAAAATGGCTTGGCTTCTCCATAAGACTGAAAAGAAAATTAAGGGCTGTCTAATACATGCTTTCTGCAAAATACTAATTTTGTTCCTCATCTTCTGTAAACAGATCTTCTGATATGATTTTATCATAAATGTTTATTATAAATTTTATTAGTCTTCCAGTTTTTCTTTCATACTGCTAGATATTCATAGGGGGTCTAAAACATTGCACTGTAATAAAATTAAAACTTTGTGAAAAAAATAACCCCCACTAGCAAGAACAATAATAATAAGAAGAAATCCCTCATATCTGGTTGGGGAGTTGACTGTGCTTGTGAGAATTTAGACTTTGTAGCAAATGATGTCTGTGACTCGCTTTGGAATATTATCTTTCGTGGACTTACAATGTCATTAGTTTAATATTTATTATGCTTCATTAACTATATACAAGTTACTAAATGATTTAATTTTCATAAATTGAAGTTATCTTTGCATAATTCAATAATTAGGACATACTACTTAGAACTTTGTCCTGTCTCAAAGTCAGTGTGAAGAAACTGACTGTTAATAAGAAAGCCTGCTACTATTAGAGAATATGGTTGGAGTATTTTTCTTGGAGCCCAACAGATGTTGAAGCAAGTGAAAAAGAATAAGATTTGTATTCATTTGTAAAGATTCATGTTGCTCACTTTGGTAAACAACAATACATATATTTCAAACCATTTTCCACCAGTAACTGTGTTTCCTTGAGTTAGGAGTTACCTTCTTCTGGTAGCACTTCATTTTGTGAACATGCCTCTTATAATAAACAAAGCACAAGCTCTAATGTTTAAAATACTTGTCATGAAATACTGGCATTTCTCATTGAGAAAGGATGCTTTCTTTGGATAAAATGATCTTAGGTGAAAATATCGGTAACTTTAATGATTAGTAAAATGGGACTATTCTTGGCTCTCTTACACATTTAGTGCACCAGTCACCACATCACGAGTATTATCTTGTTAATAAATACCAGTGAGAATGCAGAAAATTTTAGTCTGTAGTCTCATCTAGGTCTGTTTTCCTGTAGGACAGACCAAAAGCTGTTTGCAGCCACAACGGTTAGTGAAGATATGAAGAGACATTGTGACCTTGAGTTAGATGTCAGCAAGGAGTTTCTTCATACCAAAGGATTAGAAAGTGTCAGTTACAATTGAGGAATATCTTGTAGTTTGTCTTAAAGTTTTGCCTGCAAAAATGTGCTAACATTTTTACAAAATAAAAACTTTTATCAAATAAAAAGAAAATGCCTAGATAGGTCTTACTAATGAAGATGAATGTATAATACAAAAGGGGAAAGAAAAAAGGTAGTAATCAATAATGTGACAGAAGTGAGTGTTATGGTGGTTTCAATAATTCAGAGGAGTAATAACATGGAGAGAAACTTATCTTTTAAAAATGAGTGATCTTCAATTTTCTACTTCACTTTAAAGCATCGTTTATTTCTACTAGCCTCCAGCTGAGTTACAGGCCAAGGAGGATAAGCACTAAGAACAGAAATTGTACCAAGTGCCCTTGCTGAGATACTGTTTTGTCTCTTACAGATGAGGCTGTATTAATATTTGAAAAGGCTTCTACTCTGAAATCAACAATGTTTTCTCTTGTTTATCACATGCAATTTTTGCTCATTCTTGAACTGTATAGAGATATTTTTAAAATACATAGTTTTGGAACTTTCCCTGTCTTTCCCCATCAAATTATTATATGCTTTTTTTTTCTCATTTTTGCTTTAAGCAACCAAATCAAACAGAATTTCTTTCCCAAATGACTGGACAATTTTGATTGCTCACTGTTCTATAGTCAGGGTTTGTCACTTAAAGACTCATTGTCTGAACATAATAGAAGAAGCCAAACTGATACTTGCAGGTGTCTTAGATACATAGGAGGAAGACCAGAACTGAGGTCCAGATGAATGGACATGTAATGGGACCTAAAAAGTCATTATCACTAATATGTAAATATGTGTCTCTGCACAGAAACCCAAGTATTTTTCTTCTAAATTCATAGACTTATTTGTTCAGTATAAAAGTTGCCCTGCTTCATATTTCAATAACTGCTAATATTTCCCCTCAAGAAAACCTCCTTTTGATTAATAAAAGGTGTGATTAGCTTGCTTTAACTGAACTAAAATAGAAATTCTTTGAAGGAAAGTAAAGCAAAGAATGAATGAATGGAAAAATAAAGCTATCATCAGTATACCTTGGCCCTCAGACATTCCAAAATACCAATACCACTTTGAAAAAAGCCTTGATTTTAGCCTTATTCTTCCCATAAGGCTATTTATTACATGGAACTGAATGATTTATTTTCTTCTTTTTTTTTTTTTTGTTGTTAACATGAAATACTTGATGTGATTTTCCTAGAAGGACCACATGAAGTTTGTGGTAAGCTACTAGTTTATTGGAATTCCCTCTTTCTTGTACCCTGTTGAAATTGTAGCTGTTGTTATTACGTCTTCCATTAGCTAGTTTTAATGTACTTTTCCCTTGTCTAGTCATTCATAAGTGTGGATGCAAAAGTCTTTTTCCCTTACCAGTATGGTGAATTTGCTCATGGTTCTTACTTTCTTCCTTTCCTGTGCTATGATCTCCTTCCACCAATCTAATTTTACAAAAGCCTCTAATTCCTTACTACTTTCCCTTGTAAAAAGGCAGTACAGGGCAGCTGGCACAGTAAGTTGCTCAGAGATCTCATGTATTTTCTTTATATACTGTTTGGTTATCGTCTGATGTATTTTTCTTGACAGCTTTGAAGTCACAATGCAGTATGATGTTTTTTAAAAGAAAAATACATATTTTTTTAAAATCGAAGACTGAAACCTAAAATTCAAATTCTTTCCTCCTCACACTATTCCCCCTCTTCATCATGGGTCCTTTCCATAGTCAGTAGTCCTTCAGCATAAACCTGCTCCAACTGGGTCGCAGCTCCTTCAGATAACATCCCCTTGCTCTGTCATGAAGGTCCTCTACAGGCTGCAGTGATTATTTTCTCCACCATGGTCCTCTCCTCAGGCTGCAGAGGGGCGATATGCTTCACCATGGTCCTTCCCAGGGGCTGCAAAGGAGTTGCCTTTCTGGCCCCTGTGTCACCTCCTCCCCCTCTTCTTCACTGACCTTGCTGTCTGCAGGGCTCTTTCTCACACTTTTTAAATTCTCACTCTTCACTGGTCTGTGGTGATTTTGCCCTTTCTTAAATACATTTTCCCAGAGGAGCCACCATCGTGGCTGAGGGACTCTGCTGTGCCCTGTCACGTAAAGCCAGATGGAACTGGTTGGAACTGGCTGTGTCCAGTATGGGGCAACTCTGGCTCTTCTCGCAGAGTCTGCCCTGCAGCCAGCACTGCCTGCACCTGGGTACAGATACACTGTTCAGTGGACCAAAACTGATTTAGTCCAAAAGATATAATGATTTGTCATCTCTCCCTCTTGTCATTTCTTTGTTTGTAGTGCATGTTTGTAGATAGTAATCTGAGAGCTGAGACAGTGCATTGCATGTGTTAGATGTTATTTCCTGTGTAACTGGAGGTGACAGTGACATTGAGGTTCAACCACCACAGTGGTGTGAATGACAGAATCACAGAATCAAAGAATCGCTGTTGTTGGAAAAGCCCATCGGGTCATCAAGTCCAATATCTTACTCTACCAGGGCCACTACTACACCATATCCTTGAGTATCATATCTAGATGGCTTTTAAATACATCCAGGGATGGCAATTCAACCACTTCCCTGGGCAGCCTCCCCAGTCTTTGATAACTTTTTCAGTGTAGAAGCTTTCCTCAAGTTTAAGCTAAACCTCCCTTGACATAACTTGAGGCCATTTCCTTTTGTCCTGTCAATTGTGACTTGTGAGAAGAGGCTAGCACCCACCTTTCTACACCTTCCTTCAGAAAGTTGTAGAAAGAGATAAGGTCTCCCATCAGTCTCCTTTTCTTTCAACTAAAAAAACTTCATCTCCCTCATCTGCTTCTCATAAGACTTATTCTCAAGAGCCTTTACCAGTTTATTGCCCCTTCTCTGGACCTGCTCCAGCACCTCTATGTCTCTCTTATACTGTGGCACCCAAAACTGAACACAGGACTCAAGATACAACCTCTCCAGTGTCAAGTATGGTAGGACAATCACCTCCCAAGTCCTTCTGGCCATGCTGTTCCTTATATAGGCCACCTGGGCACACCACTTGGGTTTTGTTTAGTTGGCTGTTGATCAACTGCCCCGTGTCCCTTTCTGTTGAGCAGCTTTCCAGCAACTCAGACCCATACCTGTAGCCTTGGCATGGGGTGGTTGTGGCCAAAGTGCTGGACCCAGCACATGGCCTCAGCCCATGAATCTGGCCTGTCCAGATCTCTCTGAAGAGCCTTCCTGCCCTCCCAAACAGATCAATACTCCCATCTAACTTGGAGTTGTCTGCAAACTTACTGAGGGTGGTCTTAACTTCCTCATCACGATCATTGATAAAGATATTAAACAGGAGTGGCCACACCAGTGAGCCCAGGGAAACACCACTTGTGACCAACCACCAGCTGGGAGCTTCATGCTACATATGAACCTGCACAAAGTACAGTAGAGTCTTAATTTCATTCTACAGTTTGTTAGCTAATAATGCTGAAAGAAGTTATCTGGAAAGACCTTGGAGTTATGTCCCTCAAAAATGTAGCACTGCCTTGGAAGCTACTGAGTCTGTCTTGCTTGTCATTGAAGTAACACTCTGCTGGAGGCTGAACATCCTGATTCATGAACAGTTTCCAGCCCTGACATCTGTCAAGAGAGCTAATGAAATACAATTTCAAGTGCTTTTTTATTGAAATGCAAATGAAGAATTGACCAGAGAAGGGGAAAAAACAACAACAAAACCAGATAAAGTCCAAACCAGAAATGTTCCTCAGTCCTCGAAGTATCAGTTGACTTCTGATCCAGTCAGCTCTTTCTGCTTTGTGTAAGAATTGATCTTTGCCTTACATAGAAGGATATAAGCTTGACCCTTGATGCAGATTCAGGTTGGTAACATCTTAGCACATTTAATTCAGTGGTATTTTAAGCCTATAAGAGTATGTTACATTTTTATACAAATATATTTGAAGTGAGTAGTCACTGCAAATTTAAACTGTCGATAGGTAATAGATTTATATTTGTAACTGATTTAGCAAACAAGATTTTTATTAACTGGGCTATTTGGGATGCTTGGGGCTGAGATTCTGTGTACAATCTTGATAATTTTATTCAGAATTTGGTATCTAAAGATACCAATTCTGATTTTCTTACCAGTGTTAGTAATATTTACTATCATTTTTTAAACAGTAGGTAGTCTCAAGAAGCATTTGTGGGCTTTGTTTGTTTGTTTCTTTGTTGTTGTTCTTGTTTCGTTGGTTAGTTTTGGTTTTTTGAATTGGTTTTCAATGGAAATTTTGTTTTACATCCCTGAAGCCCCTGGACCTCAGGAGAAAGACTGGGACAATAGAGGCTCTCCCACTGTAGATGAGGTTTGAGATCACCTTGAACAACTGGTTGGTTTAAGGCCAAATTTGGCATACATAGGTCCACAGGACCTAACAAGACGCATTCAAAAGCCCTGAGGGAACTGGCTGGGGTAGTTCTCAAGCCACGCTTAATCACATGTCAAAAGTGGCAGTTAGGCAAAGTTCCCAGTAATTTGAAAAAGGGAAACATCTTGCTCATTTTTTTAAAACATTAAAAAGGAGGACTCTGGGAGCTATTAATAAGTCAGCTTCACTCTCTGTGCCAGGTAAGATCATAGAGCAGATTCTGTTGGAAGACATGCTGGACTGGATAAAGAACTGTCTGAATGGCCATGTTCAAAGAGTTATAGTCAATGGCTTAAATGTCAGAGGAAACCAGTAACAAGTCATGTCCTTTCAGAGTCTGTACTGGGATCAGTACTATTTACTATCTTTATTAATGTTAGACAATGGGATGGGGTGGTATACCATTTGGCCTTTCCCCCCCAGTATTTCAGTCACTAGTGTAATACTTAAAAAAATGTTGTTGTGGTGTTTTTTTTCTTCATTTATTTCTCTCTATTCAGTTTTCAAAAATGTTCTTATTTACCTGTTTTGGTAGCCACAGTGAGGGAATAACACATGAATTGCAATCAGTGGAGTTGTAAATAAGCCTGTCTCTTTGGAGGGAAAATTTTGACAGCTTACATGGAAAGTATGCACTTAACAGGTATTGTTTGTGCCTGCAAAATAAACACACTCATATAGGTGATACCACTGGGAAAGAAAAAGAGGAAGCAATGAACCTCATTCTTTTAAAGCAGTGATTCTGTAACCTCTCCTTTCTTTATCCCTACTATACTTTAGCATGGAAGGTTTTTGTTAAATGAGTAATGCTTTGAAAGTGATGGCTCAGGAAAAAAGGATTCTCTATATCTGTGTCATGACAACCCAGATTTACAGGTAGCTTGGTATCTGTGTGCATCCTACAACATAACAGCCCTCAGCCAAAAGCTGAACAAGTCTACATCTATTGTTGAAAACAATAACTTGCCTCTAGAATGAAGTTTAAATCAAGAATAGTTGCTTGGATTACTTTCTGTCCTATCAAACATAAAGCACTTCTCTCTCCCTTCCCTTTCTCCTAATCTTTCTGATGTCAGCACTAGAAACCAACAAAAACAACTTTAAGGAATACACACAGGCATTAAACAGGGATTAAAAAAGTTTTTACTCAAATTTAGAACTGGAATTAAGTTCAAACTCTATTTTAATTCTTTGGAATTTAGGTCTACTTGTTTGGTTTCTTTATATGTATGTTTGATGTAGTATTTTAAAAATAATTAAAAAATAAAAGAAGAGAAAATTACTCAGAAATCTATCTGGTTGATTTTTCCATGAAACATATTGATAAAGGAGAATGCTCATTATTCATGTCTCTGTAACACTCAGAGATTTCTAAAATTGAGTAACCATAGAAACACAATTGGGTAACATAAGGAAGAAAGTGTGGGTGTAAATTTACAGTTAGTCTTTTAATCAAAAGTTGTTATGTGGATTCTGATCTTGCAGTATAACTGAGCTCAGTTTTTTAACTGATCTCTTACCAGTTTAAGTGTGTGCAGGTATTTTATATACATACATACATATATATATGCATACACATATACTACATCTATATGAAGAATCTTTAGCTAAAATAAATGTTTTGTTTACTTTTATTACAACTTTTTTCCTGTTGTTTTTTAAATTTACTAAATTCTAGCCAGAAAACTTGCCAGCTTCTCCCTTTTTTTTTTTTTGCTTCATAGAGCTAAATGCGAATTTGAGAACTCTTCCTGAGTTCTAAATTATTGTTAAAAGGCAAATTTGTAAAGCATTATGTAATAAAATAGTAGTTAGAGCATTAGAAGTTTCACAGATGGATTATTGGACAGAAACATAATAAAAATGTTACAAATGTAAGGTAAAGTCAGTTTCCTGTTACTGTATAAAGCATATGTTGTTTGCAATGTGATAAATAGCAGAGTGGTGTTTTGTGTAGTACTTGGCATACATTCCAGTGTCAGTCTTTTATATTTCTTGTGACTGAAAATATGTATTTGTTTTTTTAGAAAAGTATGTTTCAGGTGTTTCTGGACTCTGCTGTTTATAAAACTACCTGATGGGTAATGTCTTCTCTTCTGTATATCATTGTGAACCTCAACCTGCTACCTTAGTATTTTTAATCCACATCAGGGTATACCTCCTTGTATGATAGAAAATGTGTTGACTTCTCTGGGGATAATAGCATCAGTTTTTTTTAATATTATTTGTGCTTTTTCTCAGTCTCTAAACCAAATTAAGATCAGATATGTTAAACGATAAGGGCAAGGAGAACATTTTGAGCTACTATACTTTAAAATTTTGAAATTTGTAGCTTGTGACTTTCTTTTGGATAAGGATGTTTGTCTCTCTGCCTAAATCCAACATTTGTTGGGAAAGAGGTCTTTCTTTCTTCCTGCATCTTCCCCCCTCCCCATTTCTGTGACTTCTCATCTCCCATCAAGGGAAGCAAATGAAATAGGAAGCTGTGTCCAAAATTTGTTCTCCTGGTTCTGGTGTAACCTCTAAAATGCATCAAATGTGAAGCTATGCCTACTGTGAATAACTCATGAAGAAATTGCCTCAGTATTTTGATCACAGTCAGGCTTTTACTATGAAAGTAGCTAGCATAGAAAGACACCTTTAGAAGTATAAAAACAAGCAGCACAATGAAGTAAAATTTACAAAAGATAGCACAGTGTTAGCACAGTACAGCTGCTGTCCCAGCCATAACTACTGCCTTCAACAATAGCCTGTGACTGCTGGGGAAACCCCTCTGACTATGGGGAAGTAATTTCTGTTGATTAACTTTCTTTTTAATACCAAAGGAGAGTTCAAAACAGAATTTAATCTGAGAAAAACTCTGAACTTCTATTCTTTATGATAATCTTATGAAACCCTTTTATTTTAAAGGTTTTTATTATTTCACATGTTAGTGATCGTAAAATAATAGTTTTCAATTCTCGGAGAGGTAAGTAGGGGGGTAGCAGAACTGCCACCTTGGAGTTCTGCAGGGCAGCCTTTGGCTGGTTCAGGAGATAGATTGGCAGTGTCCCTTGGGAGGCCATCCTAAAGGACAAAGGAGTTGAGAAAGGCTGGGGTTTGTGCCATGGTCTGTCTCACCATTCCCTCCAAACATGAACTCTTTACCCTGTATTAAGCTAAGTAGTTTTAATTTATGGCAGCAGTTTATTTCCTGCAGAGCCTCGGTGGAAGAGCTACCTTGTTGTGGATTTAAGACTGGTTGTCTTAACCATAGAGAAGAAAAGTCCTCTAGGGACTAGATAGCTCAGGACACCAGAAAAATGTTATCTTTTGTAACCCTTCCTCTCCCCTATATTAAGTGGACAACCCAGGCTGTTCTCACTCCCCCTCCATCTCTCTTCTCCCAGCACCCTGAGTGTTTTCATGGGGGGAGCTGAGACCTTCAGCTTTGAGTGGCCTGGCTAATTTTTTCTGTGCCATTTGGACCTGCTTTATGGGGAGGAAGCAGGGAGGTATGGGGGGAGGGCGTTGAAGTTTGGCCTTGAGGCCTGGCTGGGGGGGAGGTTTTGGAAGGTTTTTGGCCTAATGAGGTTGTTGTAAGCCCAGGTTGAAGGACTGGGCTGAGGCTGACTGTGACTTTGGGTATTTTATATTTGTGTAAATATTTGTGAGTAGTATTTCCATCTAACTTTCCAATTCTGTGTGTGGAATGTTTTTCTCCTTTGGGGATGGGTAAAAGAGCTTCTGTCTGCTCAAACCCAAGATGGCACTATCTGCAGCATAGACATATGAAATAAAAAATGGGAACATCAAGGTATATGACTTTGAAAGGTAAATGACAAGTGAGAACAGTGATGTGTGAGTGGCTGACAGGACATGGATTTAGGTATGTGAAAGGGAGGAACCAAGGTCCATCATACAGGAACAGGAAAGAGGGTGGATAGTAATTCAGCACTGCTGAAACAATGAAGGGAATGAGTGTTTAGGGATGAGTGAGGTGCAGGCTGTTGTTACTGAATCAGGATTTGATGTGCGTGTGCACATTTGTGTACGTAGGGAATCTGCAATACAGCTGACTAGCAGAAGTTCTCATGCTGTTTCCAGATGTGTGGAAATGGAAAGAATGCTGGGTAAAAGCTGTAGCATCAGATGCAGCAGCACAGCTTGCCTACCTCTTAATGCCCCATGCTCTTCCCTCTATATATCTGATCCACAGTTTTGATTATTTTTTTTATTTATTTATTGCTTAATCATATGATATCTCTGTTAAATAGCCCTAATACAGGATGGCAAAGAGTCATGACAACAATAAGACATGAATGGCATTTCTCTGAACCTAAGAGTGAAGAATGGGTCAGTGGAATCTCCTGTGGAGCTGCCAGAGATATGTACATATTATAGTGTATTCTGATTTTATTTTTCAGCCTTAAGTTATTGTGCATACATAATGGTAGAAGGGATGAGCACAGCTAAACATCAGGAGATAGATTAACCCTTTTTCTTCTGCAAAGTGCCATAAGATAGGAGCCAGTCTTTCAGGAGAGTAGGCAGCAACATAAGACTTTCTGGAAGATCTTGAAATGTCAATTATATTTTCCATAAGTGTAGTATTCTGAAATACTTTTCCAGGTTCAATAAAAACATCTTCCACTAACCCTTAGGACTCTTAGTATGAATTACATTATTATTGTATCTCAAGGGACATGTAGAACAAAATATATTATAATTTTAAAAAAAGATGATAGTGGCATTGTGCAGAGAACAAAGTGGTATGTAAAAATGTATCCTTGGTGCTCTAACTGATGGCTTGAAGCTGATTTTTAAGCCAAAGCACGCATACTTTTGAACCGTGCTGTTTTCCCTAGTTTTTAAATGTTTATGTACTCTTTTTTTTTTTTTTTTTTTTTTTTTTTTTTTTTTTTTTTTTTTTTTTAAGAGATGGATTTGGTTTGAAGCTTTATTTCAAAATGAGAATAGTACTGAAATCTCAGTAATTTTCAAAACTGGAAAATCTCTCCCTGTTAGCTTTAGTTCTGCTCTGGGCAATCGCTTCTGGGCAATAGCTTCCCTCAGGCTAAATTTATAAGAATGAATATGAAGAAACATTCTCTGTAAGTATTATGTCATGCTCTCTGTAGACAAACAGAAATGATATTTTGCCAGTTAGTCTCTGTACACTTTTTTCCCCTTACTTTTGTTTCCTAATCAAGACAGCTAGGAAAATTTATCAGAATCCCAGAATGGGTTTGAAAGAAAGGAGTAGCATATCTCAATCCATCCTTACCATAAGCAACGACTTAAAAATAGGAAAGTGGCAGCTTTTATTTGCTGTCTGCACTGCAGTACCAGCTCCTTTCCCAGCAATAGCTGATCACTGCACCCTGATCAGTGTGTGGTGGCAGTGGAAAAATCCATGTGTTTGTGTAGGTGTAAACATGTGTCAGCCTATTATGCCATTTCCCAGTTCTAAAGGCAGTAGTACATGGTGCTTTACTGCTCGTTTATTAGTAAGTGCTGATTTATGGAAAAGTATTAAGAATCAATGATCCTTCAAATGTAGGACCTGAGTTTCGAAGAAAACTGTTAGTTTACTTACTGCTTCTTCATATTGATAAGTTCTTACGTGTTGCTACATTTCTTTGTATTAACTGCTTTATGGCTTCCCATGATGGAACAAATTTGTTACATCTTAACTTGTGAAATGCTTAAACTGTCAATTCTAGAACTGTTTCATTCAATATTTACAGAGTGCACCATTTATAGTAATTTTGAAATGCTTAACCCAGAAACCTTTGAATTCTCCTCCTCTTAGATTTATCAAGTAAAAAAAATTGCTACTGGAGGAAGGGTTTGAAGGCAACTGCCAAGAATCAGTGTCAATGAACAATTCTTAAGCAATTAATCCTCCTGCTGATTAACTTATGTTTTGCTGTGAATATGATATGCATGCTATGAATATGGTGTGCTTGGTTTATACATAGTAAAACTGGCAAAACATATATGCATCAGTTTTTGATATTACGAGGCTTCAGTTACACACCCCAAAAATAATTTTCCCTGGGGTTTTTTTTATTCAAAAAGAGGTGGATTGTATTACTCTCCATATCCAGTGGCACAGTTGAAGGCACATCAGGGAAAAAAAACAGTTTTTTCTGCTATAGGTGTTGTTGTTAGGACCCATCTTAAGAAAAACTTGGAAAGTGGAGAGGAAGGATGGTACGGTAGATGATGAAGAGTGTTGGGACTTGAAATAGTTTCATCCTGCCACACTCGTTTTGTTAGACTGTGAACAAGACACACTGCCTCTGTCAATCCATTTGTAAAGAGGTACAACTATTTATGTCTTGTAGAGATTTACTAAGGATAAACCAATCATATTTGAATGATGTTTTGGGAGATTTGAAGCAAAGATACAATCATTTACTGTAGGTGCTGAATCGGCTTTAGAGTGGATGAATGTATATTGCAGTATTGTGCACTCAATGGGAAGACAGCATTTTGAAGGCATTTATATGTGTTCTCTTGGTTTTAGATCTTTGAAAATCTGAAAGCAATATAAAGTTCTTTTAAAACCTAGTTTAGAAGATGTTTTTCCATCTGATTTTGGATTTGATGATAGACTTGTCGATTTTCCTGTACACTACGTATTCCTTAATGTTCAAGAGACTACGCAATGAAGAAAACATATTGCAGTTTTGGGGTTTATTTTTTAAATTATTATAAGCATTTTGTCTTTAGTGGAGGTTGTTTGTGATTTTTTTTTTCTATTTTTTTTTACAGTGTGTTCCATGTCTTAGAAAGTCATGGCTGTTTATTTTCTTCAATGTAATCTGTGCTTGCTGAATTAGTTTACTTTCTTCTTCAGAATTTTTTTTTCCCTTTATATACTGAAATATCTTTCTTTTTAAAAGCGCTTAATATCAGTCCTCTTTCTGGTATTATATAAGCTATTTTAATAACCAGTTGAATATTGCAGCATGTGTACCATATTTAGAAACTGCACATTCTGTGAACTCAACTGTCATCATAAAATTAATTAAATGTAGAGGTCTGTACCTTCTATTAGATCCACTAGAATAATTAGATGCAACTAGAGAATGGTAAAAAGATTAATTGTTTGGAATAGAAAGCATTTTTATTTTTTTTGTGGATAGCATGGAGATAACACTTCTGAGTGTCAGATGCAACGTGAGATTGACAGATGGGTGTAATACCTTGATGAAGTTCAGTAAAAACAAATGTGAACCGTTACAACACAGAAATTAAGAATCAAATATTTATATACAAAATGGGAAATCATTATGTAGGCAGCGGTAGTGTGTAAATACGTCTTTCTGGTAGAAAAGACTACAACTTAAAATTAATGCATTATGTGATTCTTTTGCATAAGAAAGGACAAATAACCCTGGGACATGCAGACGGAAGCATCATCTGCAGCACATCAAATTGCTACTGAGCTTCCTTCAGTGAGTGGGATGTCACAGAAGTAGTTTGCCTAGTCTTAGCCCTAAAGAAAGAAAAATATGAATTGGACATCATCCAGAGGAGACAAACAGTAGCAAGTACCAGATATCAATTATTATAAGGACAAAAGAAGGTTTGTTAGTACTGAAAAGGAAGGTTCATATGTATATATATAAACAATAGTTAAAAAAATGTACTTTCCACAGTATGAAAGTTTGTTAAGATAAGTGATGGTTCTGTTTCTCAAATCATAACAAACAGAACAAAAATAATGAGCATACATCATACTACTGAGGATTTGGGAGAAGAAACCTCTTCATATATGATACACCTAAATACTTGGATACTGGATCTTTGAAGTTTTAAAATACAACTCAAATCTCTATAGTCTAAGGCTATGGTGTCTTCCCCCGAGTTAAGGGGGATTGATGAAATGAGGCCTTTATTTTATGTAGTCCTATTTTTGCGTGATTTTTATCTCTTCCTGCCTAATTAAACCAGTATGTGGTTGTGAGGTGTGATAATGTATCTTTGAAAGTATTTTAATGGTTTTGTGTGGCAAATTTTTTGTGATGTACTAAGAGGTTTAATATACATATATATATTATGTATAAATACATATTTATACAAATATGCAAATACATATTTATAAGTCTTCATATTGTGTGGTTCAAAAACTTGTGTGTGTGTGAATTTTATAAGCAAGTTATATTGGAAAAAATAAGCCAGTTCCTATGTACCATTTCTTCAAAACTGAAATGAAAAACTGTATGTTGAAAATAGTTAGTCTGTTTAATTTAATTATCTTCAGTTAATATACAGTTTGAGAAACAACAGTAGGGTTTTTTTAACCTGTGGGATGGTTGAAGCTGTTAGCAAAGCTGGAGGTATTCAAGTTGTTAGCTCTGTGGGATGAAAAGAGACAGATAATTATTACCTGTGGAACATGGAGGAGTTATCTGGGGAGAGAATGTGAGAGAAATAATAATGTGTCACTGTTAGGTCCATGATTTTTAGTATCTGGCAAAGATGTAGGTTTTAGTTCTCAAGCTTATCTTTTGCAGGTATTTGATGTGTCTCTGCCGAGAGAGACGTTGAGTGATCAGAAATGTAATGCGTGTTCTGTGGAACCTGTTCTTCCGTTAATTTCATATCCTGTCTTTTACTATTCTCATATTGTTCTGGTTTTGGCAGGTTTGACCTACATAGTCTTGGTGCTCTGGATTTGTGTGCATTCATGGGATCCATCTGTTTGAAGGTGCTGTTATGTCAGGTGTTTATCTCAGCTGTGAAGTAGCACGTTACATTTTTCTCTCTATGGAATATTTGTTCAGTGCTGCATATGTTAATGGAAATTTTGATGATGAGTCTGAGGTGGAAGGATGTTTTAAAGTCAGGTGTATGTGAGGAGGTTTGGATTCCTGATTAGCTCTTCAATTTCAGTAAGACTTGTTCACTCAGGATATTCTTTCGGTTTTTGAAAATTCAACCTTAGGTTTGTAGGTATGAAGTCTTTAAATCAAGTTTACTTGTTATTGAAAGTGCTCATGCATAGTGATTATCCCAGGAGTTTAGCAACAGGAGTGGTTTAAGCCTTCTCATATTCTGAAAGAACATATTTTTGACAATAGTAAACATTAGCTTTTATGTGTACTTCAATACAGCAAAAATAAAAGCAATCCCAGGCTAAAGATATGAAGAAAAAGGAACATTTCTGATTAATGATTTCAAGATGTAGCTATAATCTGTTGCAGAAGGTCTTTTACTCATGGATTAGGAATGCTCAGTTTGAGCCACACAGAAATTGTATGCCTTTCAGGTAGAAGATGTTTTGGCTAAATGGCAGAAGGATGTTGCTTCTAAAATAGCGTAAAAGTCACTATAATGTTAGTAGGCAAAAGACAATACACAAATATAGTTGATCCTGTAATAGCTTTCTGTATGAACATTTGAAAGCAGTTGTTTCTGAGAGGACTTGTGTAGTTGTGTTGCCAGAAACATTTCTGGAAATGAAGGATGCAAGGAAAGAGAAAAAGATACCTGCTGCATGCTCTGCTACAAGGACAGGGACTACTGCTGTGAATTTTAAGTGCTACCATGGTTGCACTATCAGTCAAAGGGGATGACCCATATGGGCTTTGTTGCACTGACCCATATGGGCCTTGTTTCACTGCATGATGGAAAACCACTTTGAGGAAAAAGAAGGACTTAATGTCTAAGCCCAGTAATAGCAACCATTGCTGCATATAGAAAGTGATCTCTGCTTTACCTGGGAAGTGCTGGTCTTTCTGAACAGTGTTGCTTGCAGTGAGCAAACATTCTCCAGTGATGGAGATTTTCTAGAGGAATTCAGACAGAATTGTTTACATTACCATAACTCAAAGGAAAGCCTATATAACATTGTACTGAAGTATAAGATTAATAAGCTCAGGTTAGCATGTAGATTTTTCTTATTAGAAATTAATTTTCTGTAATGCTTTGTTCAATTTATGGGGAAAGAAAAAGAAAAAAAAAAGAAAGAAAAAAAGAAAGAAAAAAAAAAAAAGCTTCTAGATTCACTTGCTGTCTGGTTTTAAAAAGGCTATTTGTCTATGTCATGTCCACCTGAAGGAGAGATGGGTTGTCACTTAAGCCTTCATGGCAATATGTGCTTTGATAGACAGGCTAAAGGAAATGTGGCTGCAACCTTGTAAAATGTTATAGCTGTCAGCTATTAACAGGCTTCTTTTGCAAGTTACTGTTCATTGCAGTAGAACTGGCAGTGCAGAACATATACCAATCACACCAGTGCTGTTTTTCAACTAAGCTAGCAATTTCTCCAGTGTTTTAGTGTAAAATGCCAAACTCAAGGCAGGTTTGCATGAAGGTATGTTGTGATCTGAAAGGGAGGGCATGTCCCCATACATTCTGCCCCGTTCAGTGTGCTGCGTACCTGCTGGTTCAGCAGTCTGAGTGCATTCCTGTACTAGTACAGCAAAATTTCCAAATGTTTTAATGTGAAAACCATAAAAACTGTTTGAAGGTCAGGTGAGGGAGGCAGTTACCTGTGTATACTTCCAAATGCAATTTAAATAATCACAGCTAAGTACATTTTAAAGGCAAGATTAAGTATGATAGTCACACTAGTGCTGCACTGTGTTAAGATGTAGCATTTTGGGAATTGTAACCACTAGTTCTTATCTGTAAATATATTATTTTAATTAGGCAACCTCTCTAGGCATGGACAGGGAATTTTAGGGAAAATATTAGGACTAACATTGTTCAGCTAACCTTCTGAAGAAGTTTGTCTATACCCCAGAACAGACCACTGAGACTGGGTATTTTACTGTCTTTGACCCACGTACTGTTGGGTGAATGCAGATGGCACTGGTAATACAGCTGAACAGCAGATTTACCAGATTTACCTCAGCGGTGGAAGTCAACCCCTAACAATTATAGATTTGGGGAAAACAAACAAACAAACAAACCACCCCCATACCAACAGAGAAACAGGAACAAGAAAACAGTGTTGAAACACTGACAGTGACAGGAATGCATTGCTTCAGTGGTAGATTAATCTGCTGTATGTGAGCATCACTTTTCCATAAGTTTTCATTTATGAGAAGGAAATTTTAGGCATTGTGTTTATATACAGGATTGTGCATAAACATTAAAAAAGAAATTATGAATTTCATACATAGTTGTAGTGAGTTTCTGCTTCTGCCCTTTGTAGGTATGCATGATGCAGATCTGTGTAATCTGTGTGCTGATAGCAAAAGATTATGGAATAAGTGAGGGAAGGCTGCCTGGATTAGCCTGCATTGTATCATGACTCACAGGAGTCTTCCTCTTTGTTTCAGTGAATTTTTGTAGGGAGAGGATGCTGGCTGCATCTTTTAAAATAGGGAACTGAGTCTTGGAAGAGATGATCTTTTCTGGAGATGCTTATGCCTCTGAGTCTCTAGAGAAAGCTGTTTAAAAAACCAAACCAAAACAAAAAAACACTGGCAGCAGAAAATGTTAGAAGTCAGGAGAATGCCTAGTGTTCGGTTTGATAATAAGTGCCATCAATTTCAAATGTTCACAGGATTATTTTCTGTGTCTCTCCAATTAGAAAGAAAATAAGAAAAATGCATCATAGAGCATTAGCATAATTGGTGCAATGCAAAGGCTTTACATGGAATCTATTAGCATTTCCCTAGCCATCCAACTTATCTTAATTAACAAAGGAGCGATTTCTGCATGATTTATTAGATAAGAACTGCATTTCAAATTCCATGTTTGCAGAAATAAGGCCAGAGGTTCTTCAGCTCATGAAAAGAAAGAGGGAAACAGAAACTCCTTATATTTCCTGTCGAGGACATGAGTGAAAGAAGTCATTAATGCAAGATAGCAAATTGATTTGAGAGATGCAGAAGGAGATAACTGGTAAGATGGTGTTCTTGATGAGACAAGATATTAAGGCCTCACAGATCTTATATGCAAAGAAAATTTTGCTTTTGTTGGGACATCATTCTTTGCTGGAAAAAAAAAGTACATGCAGGGGATAAATGGACATTACCAGTTAGAATAAGGACTCACAGTAATTCCCTTCTTTCTTTAGAATATGGAACATAACTTCCAATGGTTCAATGATGCATTCCCAGAAGATATTAATACAGAGTTGATAGTTATATGTTGTGGAGTTTTTTTGTTGTTACTGTTTGTTTTGTGGCTTTTTTTCCCAGCTATTTATCATTGTTTCATATTCACCTGATTTTATTATTCTTTTCTTGTGCATCTACTTATATGCCTGGTATGTTTTTATGCTAAGAATGAAAGAAGGGGTCTTTACTTTCCTCTTAGCAGTTAGTAGAGCTCCTCTGTGAGTATGCACATACAAGAAGACAGAATGCAAATTCTTCATTGCCTTTTCTGTTTCTTTTTTCTTCAGTTTTTAATGAATTTTCAGTAAGTGATTTATAAACATATCCAATGAGATCTGAACAGGCTGGAGAGCTGGGTGAAGGCAAACCTCATGAAGTTCAGTAAGGACAAGTGCAGAGTTCTGCATCTGGTGAGGAGTAACACCAGGCACCAGTAGACACTAGAGGTCATCCTGCTGGAAAGCGGCTCCATGGAGAAAGACCTTGGAGCCCTAGTGGACAGCAAGTTCTCCATGAGACAGCGATGTGCCCTTGTGGCCAAGAGTGCCAATGGCAGCCTGGTATGCATTAAGGAAAGCGTGCCAGTAGGTCTAGGGAGGCTCTCCCTCCCCTCCGCTCTGCCCTGGTGCAACCATACCTGGGCTCCCCAATCCAAGAGAGACAGGGATCTGCTGGAGAGAGTCAAATGGAGAGCTGTGTGGATGATTTCAGGACTGTGAAGAATGACTTGAGAGACCTGGGGCTGTTTCATCTTGAGAAGAGAAGGCTGAAAGGGGATCTTATCAGAATCTATAAAAATCTGAGGCATGGGTGTCAAGATGAAGGTCATAATTTGTTTTGGGTGGTGCTCAGTGATGGGACAAGAAACAACTGGTACAAGTGAGGACACAGGAATTTATACTTCAACATGAGGAGACACTTTTTTATGGTGAGGGTGATTGAGTACTGGAACAGGCTGCCCATAGAGGTTGATGGAGTCTTCTTGTCAGGGCACATTCAAAACCCGCCTGGATGTGTTCCTGTGTGGCCTGCCCTATGTGATGCTGCTTTGGCAGGGGGTTTGGACTCAATCTCTGGAGGTCGCTTCCAACTGCTAATGTTCTGTGATTCTGTGAAGTGTGCCTAACTGTATTTGAAAATGAAATTTATGAGTTGTTAATGGAGAGAGTTAAGCCTGTAGTTTTTTTTACATGAATAGTAAAATACACTTTGTCAGTAAGACTCAAATATATCTTCTAATTAGCTAATTAGATGGAATTTCATTAAACTACTCAAGACATACTGTCTTTGGATCACAAACAAAAGAATAATCTCTTAGCAGTGTTCCATGCATCTGAATGAAATCCATTCACATGTTTTAAATCTGGCTGTGAGTATTCACATACTACAACTCACTGTATAATACTATGTGTTCCATAAATAGAATGAATATTTTGAAGTGGTACATATGTGGATTTGGAAGAAAAACTGAGCCGTCACTAACAGAAAATTTATGCTGGCAACTGTGATGAAGTATCACATTTAAAAGGATTTGGGAGGAGGTTGTTTTGTTGCTTTTTGACTTTGAGATTGTGTGACAACGAGAACTGCTGAAGCATATTGCACTGATTAAATGTAGTACTTGGGAGCCTCAAATGTCACAAAACATATGGAATACCAGGAACATTCATCACTGTTTGAAGGGACTGTCTAAATCCTTGATAGCCAGGTCTAACGATAGTGCCAGTAAATAGTCAGTGAATGAAATTAAGATCTGGTAGCATGAAAAAAACCAAAATAATGTTGGAATCAAGAGCATTAGGCTGCTACAGAATTATAGCTTCTTCTTCTTCCTGCTTATCCTTCTCTTTCGAAGGAAGAACTAGGATAGTGATCTGGAAAAGCCATACAAATGCTACTAGTCTTCCTCTAACAATAAAGAGGCATTTAAACTACATAAATGTAGGGGATTTAAAACCACAAATCTTTCCATGCAAGAGGGGATGGCCACAAATTTTATTTCAGTGACAGCAGACTTGAACATGTTGTAATAAAATATATATTTATATTTTGTATTTAATATTTCTGGCAATGGTATATTCAAACATCACTTATGTAACTTATTTACAAAGTATGTTTACAGGTTCTGTTATTCAGTTGTGAGTATATATTCCACAAATGAATACAGTTAAACAATGTAAGCACAAATCTGAGAATTTCCAATATGGTGATTTAAACTGGAAATAAAGGTGCCGGTATCTGCAGTTTCCCACAAGAGGGATTCTGTGAGCTGGGGACTCACAGCTTGCTCCTTTGTCCGTATCTTTCTAGATGCTGCAATTATAATTCAAATGGCTCATGGCTTGGAGAGGGCTAAGGGGCCTCTCTCCTCTCATGCCTAGCTCGCAGGCTGTAGCTTCCTGTGTCTCAGAGAGGACTAAAAGGCCTCTCTCCTCTCATGCACTCCTGTAGCCTTTTCTTGGCTCAGAGAGGGCTAAGGGGCCTGTCTCTCTCATGCACAGTTCATGGGCTGTAGCAGTGCAGCTCTTCCAGGATTTGGTTCTCTTGGGGCTTTTCCCCTTTCTGCCTCCGGCACAGGGCTCTCAGAGTCTTGGTTGCCTTGGTCCAGGTGCAAAGCCCAGGTGTAGTTTGCTCTTTAGCTGCAACTCTGGCAGCATCTGCCTCTTGTTGCTTTCTGGGCTCACCCAGGCAAGTTGCCTACCATCTCGGCTGGTTTAAATACTGTCTGAAGACCATTTAATGCCCATTGGTAACAGAGCTGAACCTATAGGATGGGGAGTATCCAAACATGGCCAGGGGCACACACAGTTCACAGGTGTGTTACAAGGTTAATCACACATGCTACAAGTTTATCTGGACCATCTGAATCCCAGGAAATGTCCAGGTTTTCATATTCACAGACGCTTAGCCTGTTGTCTGTTAGGGCATGTTTTGGGGCTTGTCCCTTCAGGACACATGTGAGTATCACTATTGCTGAATCAGATATGGGTTTTTTTTGCACTAAATGGTAGCCACGATCAGTCTAATTTTGGTGAAGGGAAAGACTTTTGTGGGAAAAAATATATAAAAATATCTGTAGGATAGTGTTAAGGGTAGAGGGTGGAATGCTTCCTGGAAGCAGTCCACAAATATAAACAGATTGGTTGCTCGCCTGCAAAACACATTTAAAATGTATTTTAGATAAAATGGAAGTTGGGTGGATGTTGTCAAATATCTGAAATCCTTAGAGGAGATAAAGAGTCAGTTTCCTAAAAGTATTCTGATTCCTCTTACTTCTAGTGTCCTGCATTGAAATGCCATCTGATGTAAAGGCAAAACTCGGTTTACCATTCTGTGAAGCAGACCTGGACTTTTTTGCTTTATATATAAAAAATCCCCAACTTTTATTGAAAGGAACAAACAATATGAGAAAATCACCCTATTTTGATATAATACGTGGTTGTTTTTGTTCTGTTTTGTTTTAAATAATGTAGCTAGCAAATTGCAATGCTTTGTCATATATTTGTCTGAGGCATTTGACAGGGCTTCATTGTGTGCAGCCATTACTTGGGAAGACAAGCCCCATAACTGTGAATGTCTTGCCATTCCTTCTTTTTCCTCCAGGTTTTGTTTCTGAGCACAATGTCGTATTGTATGGAGCATCCATTGGTCAGCTGAGGACAGCTGTCCAGCTGTGTCACCTCCCAACTTCTTTTGCACCCTTAATATACTTGCTGGCAGGGCAGTCTGAGAAGCAGAAAAGTCCTTGGTGCTATGTAAGCACTGCTCAGCAGTAACTAAATCGTCCCTGTGTTATCAGCACTATTCATCACAAACCTAAACCAGCCTCATAGCACCTACTTTGAAGAAATTTAACTCTATCTGAGCCAAAACAAGTGGGGCTTTTATTTGTTGTGCAATACTTACTGATGCATTTTTTTGTGGGGGTGCAGAAATATTACAACTTCTCAACAGAAATGCGTCTTTAATCATTCCAATAGTGCTGTTTTTTATGTGATGTTCAGCTGTAAATAAATTTTATTTTCATTACATCAGACATAGTTAGCTTGTCTTTTTCTAGTGCAATTTCCATTGGAAACAGACTCTTCAAACTAGGTAGTTTTAAGTAGTTTGTACAAACAAGCAAGTATGCGTATTGATTACTGAAATGTCAGGAGCTATCAGGAAACATAGTTATTGCATGACAGTTCTGTAACAAACATAAATGAGTAGTAAGAATACCTGTAGTTTTAAGGCATCTCATTCAGATGGAAATTAAGCATCTTTATAAGTTACAATTCTGTTTTGATCAAGAATTTGGTTTTTACATTCACCTATTAATTCTGTTTAATCTGAATTCAAAGATGCTTTATAAAAATACATAAGCAGGATGAACTAAAATAATTTCTAAATACAGTGTATTAAGTGATTACAGGTTAACATGCAATTTAACACATAAATTTATATATAGATAATGGAAAGAAGGCTGGGGAGGGACTTCTCAGGATATCAGGTAGTGATAGGACTAGGGAGAATGGAATGAAGCTGTAGGTGGGGAGATTCAGGCTGCATGTGAGGAGGAAGTTCTTCACCATGAGAGTGGTGAAGCCCTGGAATGGGTTGTCCAGGGAGGTGGTTGAGGCCCTGTCCCTGGAGGTGTTTAAGCCCAGGCTGGACGAGGCTCTGGCCAGGCTGATCTAGTGTGGGGTGTCCCTGCCCATGGCAGGGGGCTTGGAACTAGATGATCCTTGTGGTCCCTTCCAACCCTGACTGATACTATGATACTATGAAGTTTCTTTAATTTTCACATGTGAAGCAAATTTTTTTCTGCCTTCTTGTTCAAGACATATAGCTTAAAATTCTTTTGTGTATAGATAAGATAGGTAAGATTTCTTTGATTTGCTGAGAATAGAAGTCAGAATACAGTGGTTTACATAATCATTAAAGAATTAAAAAAAGGCTAATTACATGTTATTATTAGATATGCATGACTGAGGATCTAGACATAGTTCTTGAATATATTCAGATTCAAAATATTACTCTGATTTATGTAGCACAAATTATTGTCATTTATCCTTTAAATACATCAAAGCACCAAGAGGTATACTGATTACTTTGAGCCTTATCAAATCTTGTTTACGCACTGAACATCTTGCAAAACAAGCTGGCATATGAAATTTAACCATGGTTTAAGTATTCTGTGCTGTCTTCAGTTAAATTCTAAAGTGTACTAAATTTCCAAACAAAGAAATTTTAGGACAAATGGAATAAGAGTGCCTGTAGGAGAAGCCATTATAGGTTGTTTTCCCTGGGTAGATAAGCCCTGAGTCAGTAGAGGAGTTAGGTTGAATCTGGGTCATCTGACTCCAGCTTTCGTAGCCAGTTCTTAGAATAGAATAGAATAGAATAGAATAGAATAGAATAGAATAGAATAGAATAGAATAGAATAGAATAGACCAGGTTGGAAGAGACCTTCAAGATCATCGTGTCCAACCTATCATCCAACACCACCCAACCAACTAAACCATGGCACCAAGCACCCTATCAAGTCTCCTCCTGAACACCTCCAATGATGGTGACTCCACCACCTCCTTGGGCAGCCCATTCCAATGGGCAATCACGCTCTCTGTGTAAAACTTCCTCCTAACCTCCAGCCTAAACCTCCCCTGGTGCAGCCTGAGACTGTGTCCTCTTGTTCTGATGCTGGCTGCCTGGGAGAAGAGACCAACCTCTGCCTGTCTACAACCCCCCTTCAGGTAGTTGTAGACAGCAATAAGGTCACCCCTGAGTCTCCTCTTCTCCAGGCTAAAAGCCTGTTGGCCCTTGCCACTAAAAGCCTGTTCTTTATGTGATGGTGTTTTCCACGTTGGTGATGGTATTTTCAACATTGGTGATGGTATTTTCCACTGTGATTTTAAGCATTATTAAAGTTGCAATTTCTGAAAAATAAATTACTGACCCACTGTTGTATGGTGATTTATAGTAATACATGTTCCATATTTTCATTCTTGACATTGGTAAAGAATGCTTGCTTTTTTCCTAGTGTCTACTATCATTTAGAGTACAATTGAAGTCACTTGTACATTTCCTTTTTGGAAGCTGGGTAACAATCCTATTTTGTGGCATTTCAGGACTGAACAGATTATGTAGATTTTCGGAGAAAAAATATACTGTCGAAATAGGTAGCTAGTGCATTTAGAAGATCTTTCTACAGATTTTGGACATGGCAATTGCCAGGTAAATGTTATAAAAAAAAAGTATAGTAAAATTTCGTAGTTGACTATCGGTGAATGCTTAACTTCAAGGTACAGAAGGGTTTGGTTGCTAAATCCAGAAAACTGCATTATGATTTCTTGACACCTGGTGTGTTTCTGGGGAAAAGTAGATGTCTTGGAATGAAGTCTAAAGGACATAGGATAACTACCTCCTTACCCTGCCTTGGATTGACTCCGAGGAGCCTGTAGGAAACAGTAAGCACAGATGATTTGTCTGAAACCCCTCTCCTCCCTGGAGTTTAAATTCCTTGTTCAGAATGGCAGCAGATGTTGAAAATGGAACATTCCTCCATTTGCCATCTGCAACCTTATAGGTAACACATCACATCTTCTGCAGCCCTGATCCATTCTCATTGTTGCTTTTAGAAAACTGAAAGCGGAGGAGGTATGATAATGTGAGAGGAAGGCGATACCTACATTTTCAATATCTTAGAAATTATGGTTTTTACTGAGCTTAGCTTGAGGAGGGTTCAGTTGCAGCTCTCAGGACAGAGACTGGCATTTGGCTGTCATGTATAATGTGGTGGGAAGTCCTGCCACCTGTGCAGATATTTGAAGTCAGTTGTTCCTCTGCACAGCCAAGAACTGTCAATTTGTGGAGCAAAGAGGAGTGAGACACAGCATGAGTCAGTGTCTACCTGTGCTGTGAGACATTTGACGTCAGTTCCTGTTCCAGCAGGAATATCTTAGGCATGGTCTCTTGAGGAATTAATGTAAGGATAGAAACATTCTGACTGAAACAGCAGTAGAAATGTGCAAGAGGAAACTGAAGTGTCCACAGGTGACGAGGTATTATTAGGCATCATAGAGGTAACCCCCTAGGTTCCCAGAGATCATTGCACTGAAAAAAATAAGACACTTATGAAGACCGTATAGAGTCTTTGACGTGGAATCATAGAATCAATAAGGTTGGAAGAGACCTCAAGGATCATCAAGTCCAACCTAGTTCAAATGCATCCTTGTATCAACCCCCCTTTTTTTCTTTTATTATTAGATAAATATATTAAAATTCTTAATGACTAGCTAATTCTGTCACATTGATCTAAAACCTTTCCTTTGTCACTCAGGATTATTGGATTATTTAGTCACACTTCTGAAAGTTTTGGGCTTTTGTTTCTAATTCCTGTCTTTCTTTTAAGCTTTTATCAAAATAGCCAGACACTGAAAATAAATGAAAACAAATCTTTAAGCTCTCTGCTGAGTCACTGCAAGAGATTGTGATGAAGAAGTATTCACTTCTGTATGATATATCATTATGCAGAAGACAAAGGCTTTGCTCTTTTTAGTTTATTGCAACCACTCTGATAAACTGTATTGAGACTGACAGTAATTTTAACAGAAAAAGAATACACAATTAACAACAGCAGAGAAATAAAAGAATCTGTTAAGAAGAATGAGTTTGCACAACTTGGCTATGAAACAGCAGTACTATTTGGGAGTTCATAAGGTGGTTTTAATATCTACAAATATATTGTTTACTGGAAAACTATGAAACTTTCCTATTTTATCTGACTTGAAAGTTTGTTACCTACTGTCTTTTTTATAGTTGTTTGAGATTATAAGCAGTATTATATTTTGAATATCTATTTACAGTGCTGACTTCATACATTTAAAAAAAAAATCTATTCTGGTTTAAAATGATGATTCAGTTGCACAGATTCTTTACTGTGTCGTGACAGGTACTTAGCTTTTTTTTTGTTGTTTTTTAAAGCATTGTGGAGTTTTTTTGGACTACTCTTATGTAGGACAAGATTTATTAAGAAAAAAATTATCCAAAAATACTTGTTTAGTTAACATACTGGAAAGAAACTAATGCCTGACTACTAAGAGGTAATGTTGAACACTGTAAATCCAGAAATGATCTTAGAATCATGGAGATGTATAGGTTGGAAGGAAACTCCATATGCCATTGAGTCTGACTACTTGTATAGATCTGGTGCAGTTAGAACAGATTACTCAGGGCCATTTCCAGGATTTTAATGTCTCAAAGCATGGAAATCCTACAGCATCTCTGAGTCCCTGTTCCACTCTCTGACCACTTGCAGAGTAATTTTTTCCTCCTTGTATCTGCTTGGAACTTCCAAAGTCCATTAGCTCTCATACCATTGCTGTGCACCTTCAAGAAGAGTCTGACTGTCTTTTCTGTATTCTCTGACTTGTTAGCTGTAGACAGCCAGGAATTCTCCTGGCCTTTCTCTTTGCCAGACTGAACAAATGCAGCTCTCTCAGCCTCCCCTGAAAGGTTCTGTGCTCCAGATCTCTTGACCAGCTTAGTGACCCCAAATGGATGAGTTCCAGTACATCCATTTCTTTGTGGTGTTGAGGAGCTCAAAACTGGGACTAGCACTCCAGATTTAATCTCACAGGTGGTAAATAGAGTGGAAGGATCCTTTTATTATACCTGCTGTTTACACTTTTACAAATACAACTCAGGAGGATGTTGGCCTTCTTTGTTCTAAGGGCACACTGCTGACTCATGTTAATTCTGTTGTCCACTATGGCCCCAATTCTTTTTTCTCAGAGTTGCTTTCTGTACAGTCAGCCCCTCATCTATAATATTGCATGAAGTAATTTCTACCAGGTAAATGACATTTACCTAGGAGTTATCTACTATCCATGAAGGAGTCAGGATCATAATAGTTTGGAAGAGACTTTTAAAAGTCATCTAGTCCAACCCTTTGTCAATAAGCAAGGACGTGTTCAACCAGACTAGGTTGCTCAGAACTTTATCCAACCTGACATTGACTATTTCCAGGGATGGGGTATCTACCACCCTTCTGGGCAACCTGTTCCAATGCTTTTATCATTTTCATTGTAAAAAGTGTCTTCCTTATATCTAGTCTGAATCAGCCCTTCTTTAGTTTAAATCTGCCCTTTTGCAACAGGCCCTAACAAAACATCTGTCTCCATCTTTCTTATAAGCCCCCTTTAAGTACTGAAAGACAGTATTAAGTCTCCCTTGTGCCTTCTCTAGGTTGAACAACCTCAACTGTCTCAGCCTGTCCTCACAGGAGAGGTGCTTCAGCCCCCTGATCATTGTTGTGCCTCTCCTCTGGACCTGCTCCAACAGATTAATGTCCTTCTTGTGCTGAGGGGCCCCAGAGCTGGACATGGTACACCAGGTGAGAGCTCACTAGAGCAGAGAAGAGGGGATGAATCAAAGGAAGCATGGCCAGCAGGTCAATGGAGGTGACAGGTGCCCATTGGTGGCTCATGTCCAGCTTTTCATCCACCATTATCTTCTCTACAGGGCTGCTTTCAATCCCTTTATCCCCCAACTTGTACTGATACTGGAGGTTGCCAGGTCCTTGCACTTGGCTGTGTTGAACCTCAGAGGATTCGCATGGGCCCACACCTCAAGCTTGAGGAGCAGCATGTGTTATTTAAAAGCAGTGTTGCTGACAGATAAACCTATTGTTTGTATCCTTAAAATCCCAACAGCACTTTCTTTTCTTTTATATGGTAAATGATAGCACAAAGACTGTTCTGGACATTGTTTGCAAGGAAAATGAGGTTAATTGCCTGTTTGTGCTCCTATGTTTATTGTGCTCATTAAAGCTTACAGGATGCCCACAATAATCTATAGTTAGCAAATTAGTAGTGCCCTATCAGAGTCATATTTTGAGGACAAGTTCACAGTGATAGTTTTCTTCTGTCAGTGGCAAGAGTTTTCCAGAGAAGGCAATGCTTTTGAGCTCAGGCAAAAAAAAACCCAAAACAAACAACAACTTGGAATCAAAATCACTTGCAAACTTTACAAGCATTTGGTCGACAGAATTAGGATACTCTTCAAAAACCTGTGTTCTCTAACTGCTTATTTTGTTTGAAAAGTAAAGAAAAGAAAAACCCATTTTATTATTCTAGACTTACAAAGAGGATAGACACTTTTCACTACAGGCTTTCTGAAGCAATGCAGTTTAGATCAACTGTGATCAAAAATAATTTTATTTTGGCTGTTTATTGTCTCATGTAACAGAGGGGGTTTTATATCTATTGCTTAGTAAACTAAACCTCATTGCATTTGATTTTGAATAAGCCTGTTTCTTAAGTAGCCTCAGAAGCCTAGAACTGCCTTCTTCAAGACAGCTTTTAAAGTACTGTGTTCTGGGTGCCCACTTCTAGTAACACAGTTGGTTACCATGCAGCAATGCAGAAGATTCCTCACACATGTATTTTTATAATATACACATTAAATAGTAACTAAATAACGAGATTCTTTGTTCAAATCAGGAATTACTAAGGTAGGTAAATGCTGCTTTATCTGGAGCTATATGAATTGAGGTATATTTAATTCATATTGATAAAGTGATGCTGTGCCATTGCATTGCTCGTTAGAGGCTTCTTCAAGTGGTAATCTAGAGAAATAGCTCAGTATGAAAATTGCTTCGTGGGAGCTTTTTATATGATTCAAGTTTCAGTTTTAAAATATACTAGTTAGCTGTTTTTAAAATTTACACTTTCTGTGATTCTGTCCTTATAAGAAAGTCTTCAGTAGCCAACTGATTCACATAATTTTTCTGCTGATAAATCCTGCAGTGTCACACAGACTAAGGTCAGTCAAGTTTTAGAGATGTGACCCTAGGAAACAGTACTACCATTTGCGATGTATTGGCTACAAAAGCTGTCTGGGAATGAAGAGGAAATTGTTTGCCACCCTGTATTCTGTGGAAGACCAGGAGAACATAAAGAAAGATGGGCTCTCCTCAGGTGTTTGGTGTGCATCACATGGTTGGGAAACAAATTATTTCTCTGCATATGTCTGGATTTTCATCAGTTTAGCTCTTTGTTGACAATTTTTGCATGGTTTTTGTCTTTGTCATAGCTATGGACCAAAAATGCTGTATCACTGCTGTTCACGTCAGCACTCAACAATATGTGTAACCTTGGCTTTATTATTCAGTAGCATCATTGTATGATTTCCTAGCCCTACTGACCTTTGGTTTGTAAAAGGTTACTGAGGCTCAGTGATTCTGCTGGAAGCTTCAGGCACACAGCCTCTATGTAGTGTACCTGAAGGCAGCTTACAGAGGCCAAAAGATTTTATGTCACAAGGTAATTTTTGTTATCTCATTGGTTTTATGTAGTACCTTATAAAGCAGGTGCCCTTATTGTTTTCACAAGCTTCTAACCTTTTAAAATGTTTATCTTTACTATTGGAAATTTTCATTGATTTTTTTCTTCTCCTGTTCACAAGTTTTTCTGAGTGAGCCTTTCGGTTATTTTTGAATTGTTTGCAACTATTTTTTTTTCCTTTACTAATGAAAAAAGATGTGTGCTTGTGTGTGCATGTGTGTGTTCCTGCAAATTTGTAAGCTAAAAAGGAGCAAAAATAGCAGTATCTATTGCAAACTGAAATTAGATACTGCTTTGTTGGATTTAAAAAATGTTTTGAGCAGTTAAGTGTCACTCCTGGGGATTCTGGTAAATACTAACAATAATTTAAGCTGTAGTTTCCCACTAAAAACAGTGTTTCCTTCATGAATTTCCTATCTTAATTTGAAAATTATGTAGTAGAGGCAGAGCATAGGTAATTTTTACTCTCCTCTTACTTGAGGTCAGCTCATCTACTTTCACACCTCATAACTTCCAGTTTTTCTGTGTTAGTTGATGTGATGATCCCTAACTGAGCTTCACATTGAAATATTTCACTCTGAGGATAGCTTTATTTTTCAGAGAGGACCTAACCACTATCAATATATCGTGGTATTCTGTTTATGCCAGGAAAGCTTTGTGTGAACCATTTTTAGTTTCTGGATGACAGGGCTAGCACACTTTTTACAAATCTTTCTTGCAGAACAATAGAAGAATGAAGCATACAAAATGTTGAATCATTTAAATGTTAGCATTGTGTTTGAGACTTCTGTTTCATTCTTCAGCACTGGCTAGGTTCCAAACTTGCAAAGAGAAAACAAAAATAACTGTTCTCCATGCAATGATAAGGGGAAGTGGCATCTGTTGCTTTCTTGGGTAGGCCAGTACAAACTGATTTATCAGCAGAAGAGAGAAATCTCCCTTCTTCAGTTTCATCTGCCGTGATAAGACTTGGAATCAGAAGATGAATCAAACCCTTTTAATGCTACTGTCATTAGATGAAGAGAATTTATCTCACATCTTAGAAAAAATAGAGGGAGAAAATTAATATAGAAATAACACAAAAGTTAAAAAACATAATGTTAAGACCCTTTCAAGTGCTTACAGGCATTCAGGAGATACGTCTAAGTCAAAAATGATGTTTTATGGATACATATGTGAAACAAACCGTGTTTTCAATTAATACAATTTTAAATACTATAATAAGAAAATGCTGTAAGAATCATGCATTCACAACATTTGTGTAGATTTAAACCCCACAATTTTCTTGTTGTGATACTTTCTTTGTATTTGAAATGATTAAACTGTAACTCTTTCACACTCAGTAGGAGATTGGGTTTTTAAGTCTGTGACCACATCTTGTTATCACTTAGTTCTTCAAAGCTTGAAAGGTGCTGAATGCACAAACCCCAGCTTTTCTAAATTCTCTAGTGACCTGAATTCTTGTGCATTTTCATATTTTGCCTACTCAGGTCAATCTTAACTGACTGAAAGTCCATAGTGATAATACAATTGTCATGCATATATCCAGGCTGTCAAGAGTCTAAGCAGAATCTTGTTGCATCTCGTCACCTAGGTCAGGTGAGGATGGGATGGAAACAATTTCACCATTGTTTTACTTTTGTGAGAATTAACAATCTATTGTTTTGTTTTGTTTTCTGCCTGTATACTAAATAGTTAAAATTAAATAGGTTACTTGTTAATTCTGCAATTTTTGTGATGTCTTGTTACGAAAATTTGAACTGTTTCTCTTCTGATATTATTGCCTACACTTCTGTAAATGTTATAGTCTACAGTATTAGAAACATATTTATGAAGAAACCAGGAAAGATTTAATACAAGAAGCCTATGATTATAGGTAAAATTAAAAGTGCATAATGCATATGATAAACAGCAGTTTTCTGCAGGGGCAATGTTCACATAAAATTCACATATTCTTCTTAGAGCAACAATATTTTTATTCCTGGTGCTATAACTTTCATTTTTGAAATCTGATTTACTACTACTACTACAGTAACTTTTATTTTTTTTTCCTGTCAGTAGTATTGTGAAGTAATAATCTGCTGAAATTTTATCTGTACCCTCATACAGCAGTGAGGCTGGTCCTCAGCTTCTTGTCCCATTTCTGTCTCCAAAGCATACCTATTATCCCTAACACCCTGAAAAATATATTATTTTCTTTTCTGCCAGTCTGAAGCTAATGGAATAGCCTTCATCTAAAAAGGACCATAAAAGCCATGGTAGTTGCGTGGTGCACAATCTGTATTCAAACTTCACTAGTCAGTGGTACTTCTTGAGAAATGTTCCCCTTTCTTCCGCGTGAGATACCATCCACTTTATTCCTGGTGACTGAGATACAGATGTGTTGATACTAGGTAATAATCTGCCCATAAATTGCAACACAGATGTACTAATGGTTTAGTGAGTGGTAACTGAGAATATATTCCAACTGGAAATCTGCATAAGAAACAACGGAGCATTGGCCAAGAGAGCCAATGCTATCCTGGGATGCATCAAGAAGGGTGTGTCCAGCAGGTCTAGGGAAGTTCTTCTACCTCTCTACTCTGACCTGGTGAGACCACACCTGGACTACTGCATCCAGTTTTGGGCTTCCCAGTTCAAGAAAGACAGAGAACTGCTGGAGAGAATCCAACAGAGAGCCAGGAGGATGATTAAGGGACTTGAGGACCTACCCTATGAAGAGAGACTGAGATCTCTGGAGCTGTTTAGTCTTGAGAAGACTGAGAGGGAATCTCATCAATGTGTATAAATATCTGAGGAGTGGGTGTCAAGTGGACGGGGGCAAGCTCTTTTCACTGGTGCACAGTAATAAGGCAAGGAGCAATGGGTTCAAATTTGAACATAGAAGATTTTACCTCAACGTGAGGCAAACCTTCTTTACAGTGAGGGTGATGGAGCACTGGAAGAGGCTGTACAGCAAGATTGTGGACTCTCCTCTGGAGGCTTTCAAAAGCCACCTGGATGCATTCCCGTGTAGACTACCCTAGGTGATCCCTAGACCTGATGATCACTTGAGATCCCTTCCAACCTCTAATACACTGTGATACTGTGATGTTTTGCTAAATATCTACATTTCTGTCATTTCTCACTATGGCCATTTCGCAAATAGATACAGCTTTGTAGATCTGTGATTGGTTTTTGTTGTATATCAACCTGCATAGCCTTTGAATGAAAGAGAAGTCTGCCATAGAATTCTTTTGGGAGCGTTTGTTTTTCATATATCTTCTCTCCCAAAACACAGCATTGCTGGAGTTGTGGAATATTGCTGAGGAATATTTGCATAATAACTTGAATAAGCAGCTGGAAGAGATGCTCAATACTATGAGAAATGATACTGGTTTAGTCTGTTTTGTTTTGTTTTGTTTTAAATACTTATTGGGTCTTCTCTAGAACAGACATATTTCTTTGCAAGTTGCTTTTATTGAACTGTTTTAATTTTAATAAACTGCAACATAATTAGAAAAATGTTTGTTGTATTGCACCAACAAAGTACCAATCATGAACTGAAGACTGACAACTGGAGTGGACAGTTTGTGATTATAATTGTATGTCAAGATCTTCAATAAGATGCACATTAACTGAGCATAATTGGCTGCAAGGCAGTTGGACAGTGGTAAAATATTTAGTAATGAACCTCTTCACTGCAGTATTTTCCACCTCAAGAAGATCAATAAGTGCCCATTTTTTTTTCAATACCTTTTAATAAATGCTAACATATTAGCAAGCATCATGATGTGATCACATGAGAAACTCCTAGTTTCTGCTTCCTCATTTTGTTAGGGCTATTAATTCCAAGACTGAAAATTTATGAAGGAAATAGAGCAAAGAGTTCATTGTAGCTGAGGTTTTTTGTGCCTGTTTCACTTATAATCAAAATTTTAAGAGCAAACAAAAATAATTGCTTTTTTATTCCATTAAAATTTGGACTGCAACAGCAGTTTTCAATTTGTTAAAAGTAACAGTTCATCCTTTTAGGAAATAACTGCTATCCATCTGAACAGAGGCTTTATCTGGTCAGCATCTTTTAAGAAAAATTTATGTGGAATCAGGGAAAGTGTCTCATATAATGCTAGTTTTCATTATGTGTTTGTATTTCAGATGTAAGTAATTTCAGACTAATGTTTCAGAAATATTTGATGATGTCTAGCCATCAAGTTGGTTTCATGTTTTCATAATGAATGAATGAATCTACCTTGTAGTTGTGAGGTACTTAAAATATATATCAGCAATAACACCTCACGTTTATAGTGCATCATCTAGTAGTTGTTTTGGAGTTATCTTCAGGATAATGTATTTCTGAAAGATTAATTTGTATGAACTTTTCATCACATCGTATCTGTAGAATATAATGGACTAGAGGCAACAAATTTATGATTATTGGCTTTTTGGATTATGTAAGAATTAAACCGCTCAACAGCAAAGGATTGAAGATCTCAATTTTCTTCAGGAATCGTAATTACATAATTGCACATAAAAAGTCTGTTGCAACAAATGAGAAACAATGTAATGGTATTGTGTTTATTATCACCCATTTCCACTGTAATCTCTCTTACACACTTTCATTATAAAGTGTTACCAATATATTGTACTGCAGCACAGGAATGGCCATAGTCACCTCAAGTATTTGTTGTTCTTGCTCCTTTAGTTCTCCTGCCATAGATGTATTGGGGCCTTTGCTTCACACAGGCCTGTGATATTCTGTTAAATACAGAACAGGTGAACTTCACCAAAGTTATGTCAGAACAGATAATCCAATTCTGCACTGTGAATTTGTGTGTTTTTTTTAGACTTCACTGCATTTTAAGACTTGATAGGCAATTTTTTTTACTTCAGATGCAACCATCATTGGTAATTTATTTTTTTATTCTTTGTATCCTATGGCTTTAGAAAAGCCATGTTACTTCCTTTAATTTAGATTTTTGAGAATAGAATAATCTCCTAAAATAATAATCTCCTAAATAATAGAATAATCTCCTAAAAAAGATTTCCCCTAGTATTTTGTGCAGCTTGATATAAATTGTTCTATTTAGTGTAGATAGTATGAAAACAAACCAAAAGGTGTTGGTTTTCCTCCAGCTCGAGCTCAGAAGCTACAGCTCAGATGTACCATCTGTTGGGTATTTTCCACATTTTTTTGTGAAGTTTGGTTTTCCTTTAACCCTTCATGTTTTCTAATTTGGTTTATTGTCAAAGCAAGACAGATGATTTGCCTCAGTGCACTTAGTGAGTTGGTGGCTTAAGAACCCAAAATACTCATTTTATTTTCCGCTTGGTTGTTTTTTGCCTTTAGCTGATAATCACTGCAAACAAACTTTCTTATTTTGAAGTATGCAGCAACATTTATTGAGAATCTTCATGTTCAGGTCTCTTTCAGAAATGTGTTGTGTTATGACTGTGCCTTATTGCTATTGTGTCATCAACATATATAGTCACGGCTGAAAGAATTCAAAGTAGCTGTCTTAATCTACATGCCCCGGTAGCAGGATTATTCAGTCTATTTAGTAGCCCTCTAAACTGTCAATGAAAGCTGAGTCACAGCAATCAAAAGGAGTTGCAGCAATGTGAAAGAAAGAAGATCCTAGGTGTTAACCTAGCTCTTGCTTTTCCAGAGTCCTGTAATATTTAGCCCATTAAAATGTTATTTCCTTGTGCTCTTGTCAGAGTGGTAACCTTCAAAACACTGCATGACAGTGCCTTGAAGACAGAACTTAAATATTACTGTTTGCTTTAAAGAAACATTCACATTTTTACTCATTTTGTTTTAATAACAAAAGGAGAGAGAAAGAGACCCTTATTATCTGTAGCATGGAGGAAAAAAGTGAGCTTTTATCTGCTATCTCCTACTCATCCCATGAGTAACTGTTCTGATTCAGTGCTTGAAAGATTGGCCTTTGCTTCACATAGGCTTCTATTTTATCTGTAAGAATGAATAATAAACCCCAGATCGCAAACAAGGCACCCACCCCAGAAGACAGCAAGACAAAAATAGCTTCTATGATGCCATTGACCCTCTTGCAGTCTGGTGTCTATCATCTAGCCAGAATTTATAGGGTTTGTCCACTTGCATTCATTTTTCTGATAAATTGTTCACTGTACCAATTTATGATAATCTCTTTAAACAGTTGATTCAGAATGGCCTAATTTTTAAACTGCTAAGTATTTACTGCTCATACAGAAGAAAATGTGGTTAAGAAAATGTCTGTTCAAGAATTGTGTGAGGCAGGGATGTTTCTGTTTGTATGTCTGTCTTTTTGTAAATGTTCTCTTGTATTTTTTTAGAGAGATTCAGGACTGGGGGGTTTTTGTGTGCGTGTGTGCTTGTTTTTGCCTTTTCTTTCCCCTTTCATTTTTATTCTTGGATTTTGTTCTCTTCTTTTCCATTAACAAATAGGGTAGTTATGCTCTTGGCCTGGTAACATTTTAAGAAGAAAAAATAAGAGCGAGTAGAAAAAGAAAACTCAAATTGTCTGTTCACAATTTAACTGTTATTGACTAGTTTGGAAAAGATCTTCATGGTCATTAAGTCCACCCATGAGCTTAACACTGCCAAGTCCATCACTAAACCTTGCCCCTAAGTGCCATCTCTACATGGCTTTTAGATACTTTCAGCAATGGTGATTCAACTTCTTTGAGCAACCTGTTCCAGTATTTGACAAACCATTCAGTGAAGAATTTTTTTCTAATACCCAGTGTAAACTTCCCTTGGTGCAACTGGAGGTTGTTTCCTCTCATCCTATTTATTACTTCTACCTCACTTCAACCTTTTTTGAAGTAGTTATAGAGATGAGGTCTCCCCTGAGCACCCTCTTATCCAGGATAAATCAGTCCAGTTCCTACAGCCACTCCTCATATGACTTGTGCTCTAGACCTTTCAACAGCTTCATTGTCCTTTGGATACCCTGCAGCACCTCAGTGTCTTGTAGTGAGAGGCTCCACAGTATCCAAGGTATGGCCACATCAGCAGAACAATCACGTCTCCAGTCCTGCTGACTGCAGTATTGCTGATGAAAGCCAGGATGCTGTTGGCTGCCATAGACAGTTGGGCGCAATGCTGGCTTATATTCCACTGACTGTTAACCAACACCCCCAGGTTCTTTTCCTCTGGTCAGCTTTCCAGTCACCCTCCCCCAAGCCTATAGCACTGCATGGAGTTGTTGTGACCCAAGAGCAGGACCCAGCACTTGGCCTTGTTGAATTTTTATGTTAAATGTGGCACAATTTATTGAAAAATTCTTGCACTTTTCTGTCAGGTTGGATTTTAGGCTGTGAGTCTTTCTGGCATGAGTAAATAATAAGGAACATCTCTTTCCAAAATAAACAGTGCAGACAAACACATAAGCTTTAGACAGTGCTAAGACATTATAGGATTATACAGTCTTCTCAACCTGTGTTTCTGTGTACTTTTTAAGCACTTATGCCATAACAATTACTTTTGCATGCATAGCATCGAATATATCTGATGATTGTTTATTAAAAATATTTAGCTTGTAGCATGGACGCATTTTTCATCACATTTTCATGCCTAATAGCCAACTACTAAATCATGTGTATTATAGGTAAATCAGCAAATCACAATGAATAAAATAGAATTCTTAGTAGTTTATACTTTCAGGAGAACGGTTGTTCAGGGAAAATAAACCTTTTGTTCACATTCTATGGAAAATTGAGTTCATCTACACTTCCCCCCCCATGTAGATTTCTAAGATGAAACTATTTTTGTTGTTTTCATAAGAAGTATCTATGGAAGAGAGTTCAGTGAGCAGTCAAAAGTCAACAATTATTACTGGACCCAGATTTCATATTGTAGTTTCTTTTCCATCATTCTCCATATCAAGATGAACACAGCTGCTGTGTATACAATATAACAAATCTAGGTCAAGCAGCCAGATTAATGATGTCTGGCATATGAACATGAATGTTAAGATAACATTTTATTTTCATTCTTTGTGTGGTTACTATAAATAGTATTATATATTTACAGGAAGGCACTGTTGGTTTATGATATAATTTAATGTCCCGGAAATACTATAATCATGAAGCACTTTTGTGATAGAATGATAAAAATTGCCATGTAGCCTGCATAATCCTTCTTCAGATTGTGAACAGAAGTGTTAATCAAGTTAATGTGTGTCTGAACAGTTCCTCCTCCATCTCAGTTTAAGAGAAATAAATTATTTTTTCAGTGGAGACATTTTAAAAAGGACTTTAAGACAAAAATAATAAGCAAAAATAATATAGAGCTTTTAATCCATTGTCTGTACCTGCTCTAATCAACATCAAATTTTACTTCAATAGAAAAGTATTCAGGTGGCAATTTTTTGCAGAGGTTCACCAATTATCTCTTTCTTTTTAGTGAAAACAAGGTTTCAACCTAGAATACTGTGTGTGCACCAAATGTGTTTTCATTAATATGACTTTGAACATTTAAATAATATGGTCCCAAGTGAATCTCTTGTATATATGTGAAGTACTTTGGAAGTTTCGAAGTTACATGCACTTTATTAATGTTTCTATCTGATCTTTACCTAAAAGAAGAGAAAGACCATTCATTTCTGTAGTTAGTGTTTTTTTTTATTGTTGTTGTCTGTTTGTTTGTTTTCCATGAGTCACCTTGTTGAGTCTTTACATGTGCTCTTTAGGAGAATATACATAATGTCCTTTATACAAGGAATCTCAGAGCTGTGCATTAACCCTTGGCCAGGTCTTCCTTTCATCTCTTTACCTGCACTTGAACACGATATTTATATTGCATATCTATGACTGGGGGGAGGGAGGACAAGAAGAAATAAACTATTTGGTTCAGAGATCGCTCCAAAATGCAACGTAGTGCCCGTTTCAGTTATTTATACCCACATCATCGCTTAGCTCTAACCAGGCAAACTTTGCTCTCTGACAACGAAATTTTCGTATCATGCCTAGGTAATACTCAATTTTCTCTCAGTGTAACACTTATTCAATTGGGTGGTTTGAACTCACTGCCTGTCTGCACCTCCAATGGAATACAAATTATGTCTTAGGGTCACAGGTGCAGCATATGGGTCCAGAGACAGCTTGAACCTGAACACTAGGTAATGTGACCCAATGAATTTGCTCTGGAAAGAGGTAGCAAAATCTATAAATATTGGTAAAAACTCTGTTTCATTTGAGTTTAAGGCCATGGTTCATTCCCATGGCCTTTATATTTAACACTATAGAAACACCTGGCAAAACTATGCAATCGTTTTTCTCTTCCCCCATCTCAAAGATGAGGAATACATGTCTTAAATTTTATAATGGATAGTTTGCAGCCATGATTCTTCAGTAATTTAGGTAAGGGTATCTCTATCCTCCTGATTTTCCTTTTTAATTGATCTCAGAACACTAGTGGCGTAGCCAGAAGAGCTCTTAATATTTTGGAATTTTTCAAATGAGAGGTAGCTTCATGATTGATTCAGATGGTATCGGTTACAGGCAAAATAACAGTATGTATAATAAAAGACTCAATAAAGAGTTAGGGAAAAGGATGTAGTTTAGGAAGAGTAGCAGACTTTCCCAGGGAGTTAATATTTCACCATAGAATTTTGTTCTTTTGAGTAGCTGATAAATTTTGTTGATAAATGGCAACACAAGGTAGCATATTTTAGCATTTGTTGTTTCATTTCATTTCATGAAACATACCTATTAGCTGATCATATGTAGTTTTTAAACTGCAAAATCAATTGCTGAATAAGATGCTAAGCATTTTTGAGGAAGAAATTTGAATTAAAGGAGAAAAAGATGTCAGTGGTAAGTCTGTAAATGAGGCTACTTCTTTTAAACTTCTAATTAGTTCAGCATGAACATCAGCAGTGACAGAGTAAATGAGCTATTTGAAGGAGTAAAGCAAATTAATCAAATAATGATTGTGGTGTATTTTGTTTCAATTTAAAGCAGTAGCAGAACTAATACATGATTGTGGCTGTTCTTTTGAATATTGGAAATAAAAAGGGTGAAGGGACAAATACTAAACCTCAGCTTTTGGTGGGAGAAAATTACATACAGTTTTGTATGCATCAGAATACATTTAGCTTATCACACACAGATGTGATTGAGAGGTGGTTTGCTAACTATATCTAAACTCTTAGTAATAAAAGGATTTTTAATTTAGCAAAGAAAGTTAGTAGCAGCTGAAGCCAGAAGTTCAAATTAAATATGTGGCAAATGCTTTCAGTAGGGAAGTGATTAACGGCTGGGACAAATTGCCAAGAGAAACAAGTGATTTTTCCATCACATGAGGTTGTCAAATTAGAACTAAATAACTCTCAGGAAATTATTTGACTCTTGCCAAGAACAAATTATTGGTCTCAGTACACTGTTAACTAGATGAAATTTTAGAGCAGGTGGTTGCAATAGTAGATCAAATAATTTTCTAGTTTTGTAATGTAGAATCAGAAGGAATCTTTCATCTAATTCATGTTTGTTGAATCATTACATCAGGAATATCATTGCAAGATGGTACAGCTTCAAGAAGGTAGAGTATTATTATTTCATGGCATATTCCCATTCATGCCATCTTGTTATCTACTCAGTCATGTCTGGTTTCCATGACAAACTCTTTATTTTTTTTTGTGTGTTTTTGTTTTGTTAACTTAATAAAGTCTTAGAGAAGCAACTGGAAAGCGGCAATAGCTTTGTCTGTAGAAGCAAACTCAGTAATTTACTCCAGTGCAAAATTATTAAGTACTGTCTTATTGGAACAGAATCGCTGAGTATCAGCAAAATATGTGTAATATTAGGTCAATTGGGAGGGACATGCCTTTAAACTTAGAGAATGGGTTCATTACTATGGGTGGCACACACATCTCACTGCAGTGTGCAAGGACATGGTGTGAAATAGTGGAGACAATTAGCGCAGAAAATCTGCAATCCCTTCTTAACTCCCCTTTTGTGGTTTTATATTTCAATTGGCTGTTACTGGATATTTATTTTTTAGTATTTCCACCTAAATGCTGCAGTGTAAGTTAAGGGTTCTTTAACTGCTTGAAAGAGTCATTGAAGAAGTATCCATTAAAGGCATGAGAATTTTAAATAATAGGTGATGGCATTGTGTTAGTGAACACTTGGGAAATTCCAGATTGAATTAGTCTGTTGCCAAGTGTGTGTGATTAGTAGGTGCCTCATGTCTACAATAGCTGGACATCCAGTGGGAGTGCCTTGACCAGAATAGTCTGAAATTTGATCTTCAATGATTCTTCAGTAGGCATTGTAAAACTTTCTTGGGTGTCAGTTTCACTGAAAGGGTTTTAATAACAAGGCTTAAGTTCTCAACCACATTCAGTGCATTATTTCAAATATAGTTTCCTGTGTTTTAGAAACACAACAGTATTGTGCCATGTTGAGGGGAAAGTGATGCAAAGTGATGTGAATTCATCTGCCAGCCTTAGCAGTCACATGCCTGTGTTTTCCAAGCTATTACAAAAATTAATAGAGTCACTCCTTGAATTAATGGATGGTCTTGCAGGATACCACTGGACATAAATTTTGAAGCTGAATGATATTTACATTTCTTTGGTACTGTAAAATTAGTAAAGGTTATTAATTCTATCTGATCTTCATATTATCACTTTTATACCATAATTACATGCACAGACACACACAGCCTCTTGAGAGGAGTGCTGCAATAGAGGGCTAAAGCAAATGTTCACAACTTATGCTGTCAGTTTTATGTTTTTTTCTGCTTTGCCTATTCATCCTACCACTCATCTAGATGGTAAGATGGAGTCACTACATTTTCTCTGATTATGAAGTACTACTCAGAATGTAAAGAGTTTCTGGTTCACCATTTTAAAGACACAATCCCACAGCAACAAAATCAGACTTGCTGTCTGTAGTGGCCCTAGATATCTTATTGAAGAGGCTTTCAGGCTGTCCAAGATTCTTTAATTAGCACATTTTCTTAGCCTTTAAAAGATGGCAGTGATAGTGTAGCTCTCTCACTAGTAATGATGTTATGCTGGATGAAATGTCAAATGTTGTCAACAATGACATGTTGACAACATGCATGATAGATGCACATGTGAGTAAAGAGGTGTGTATGGAAATGAGGGGAATGGAATAGAACTGAAAATGTATGACCAAAAAGGTCCTGCATGTGTTGTCACAACCATTTCCTTTTTATTCTTGTTTTATTGTAAGGTCTTAGAATTTTTTGAATTGTAGATTTTTTTTACTCTCTCCAACTGCAAAGCAGATTCCTTGAAACTTCTGTGTGTGTTTTGTTTTGTTTTGTTTTATTTGTGCTTTGTTTTGTTGTTGTTTTTTTTTCCCCTTTTGGCTTAGAAGAAGGTTACAGCCTTCTCACTTCTGGAATTGTTTTTTCATAACTGATTATTTTTAATAAACCATTTCATACTCATCAGGGAACAATGCTCCTGGGATTGAAGACAATGCAGTAAAGTTAAATTTGAACACACCTTTCTGTCACTGAGTTCACATTTTAGAAATTTCTTCCTATTTTATTCATAGGCCTTCATACTGCTTTGGTTACAATATGGTAAATATACTCACTGATCTTTAAAGAATCTGCTTTCTGAAGAGTGGCTAGCAGAGCAAAGGGTGTCCCGACTGAGGAAAATCCAGTCTTTTATCACTTTATGTGTCATTATTGTGAAGTGTACTGAAGAACTAAAGAAAGAAAGGAATTTGCTATTCTGGTTTCTTTTTCTGGCATTTACACCAGGGTAACTGAAAGTAGATCACACCTTGTAGAAATTAAAGATGAAAGGTAGTAGATTTTTCAGTGGACTTCTCACCATGTATTTTCTACATTTAAATCTTCTCAGGGGAGATGCCTCCACTGCCTTTGTCATGGAACTATACTGACTTTATTAGAGATCTGTAATAAGGAGGCTTAATGGCATAGTACTGTTTTTATAGTATACTGTTTTTTAAAAACATTATTATCAATGTCTTTCTGCATTACTGCAGATTTTCATACTTTCAACCTTTGGCTTAGATACTCTCGGTTTATTCCATTGCAATGACCGTTGTACCCAAATCTGTAACCTGTCGTAAGTGAAAGGAGCAAAGATATACTAAATGGATGTGTTCTCTTTCAAATCTTATTTCTTATTTTTATATAGATTACATTACTTTTATCTTATTACATTTTAATAGATTGAGATCCCATGGGAAATAGTAGTATAAATGGCCCAGAGGCTATTCAGCTGCCATCAGTATACATAGTGTTCCAGTCTTTTGTAAAGTGACTATTCCTAGCCAGAAGGTATCCTGTATTCTGAATTAATTGTAATTGGAAAAATAAATTGTGGTGACAGAAAATTTTAAACAAATATTTAATTTCATATTGCTGTATAAAAGCCAACTTCAGTAACATTTTTAGGATTATCACTGAGAAGATATCAATCTGTGGTGTTAAGAATTGAACAGAAGTGTAATCATGAGAGAGTTTTAGGTTATATGTTTAATAACAAGAGGGTTTAGGCTTATGCAGAGAGAAAATATGTTTCAAGAATGTATTTGTTAGTAATAAATAGTGACCTGGTGGTAATGGAACCTGACAACAATCAGTCATTGGTGATAGGTGCTATAAATAATTTCCAATGGTTGATGGAATCATTGTGGGAAACAGCTTAAAAGTTCTTTCTAGTGAGCATTTTTGCCTTAGAAGTACCTAGAGAGCATGCGTTTTAAGTCCTATACACCAGTGCTTTGTATCCCTTAGTGGAAGTGAATGGTGCATACCACATCCTAAGTTCTTCTCAATTACCTTGCTAAGACTAAGCAGAATATAAAATATGAGTAATACAGACTTAATATAACACTTCTTACTGCTCCTCAAAATGTTATATTTGGAATAATTGCTTATTTTACCTTAGAAGAAATCATATTTAAATGAGTCACACCATTTAGGTTGGATTTGGATTTTGGACAGTACAGATACCGAGAATATCTACCAAGAAAATATGCAAAAAAATGTGATGGAATTGAGTAACTAGCAAAATTCTGCTTCAGTTCCTACATCTTACAAGAAGCCTTCAGGTAAGCAGCCTCTCAACATGCATGCTATTAGGAGAAAATGCTCCCCAAATCCCTGGTAAAATAGGTGGGCATCCTGCTCTCCACAGATTACTGATACAATTTTGTGAGAGTGTTATTAGGGTCCTGCCATTAGACCTATTCCAACTCAAGTGGAAACACATTCAAGTCATTGGTACCTCAATACTTCCACTAGGAACTGTCACCCTGAACATAGTAAACAGCTCTTTCCCTCTGCCATTAAATCTAAAAATCTAGAGTAAGGATTGTCTCCATATCCTAGTTCAAAGTATTTGAGATGTATCAGTGACCTAGTCGTGTATGTCTTTCCATCCTACACGTTTCAATATATACGCAGATTTTGAATGAAAGACATGACATGAAAGACATGAAAGACATGAGCTAATCTCTTTTTGTGGGTTGTTTTTGTTTGTTGGTTAGTTGGGGTTTGTTTGTCTGTTTCTTTGGTTTTAGTTCCAACATCTTTGTACTTTATCTGTCATGGAAATCCTAAGATCTGGGGTTGTGCAGGTTTTGTATTTTACTAATTTTTCAACTTTTCTACACCTGATTCCTTGTTTAGATGGCCTTGCCCATGAGAGTGTGTTCTGATAAGGTACAAATACTTATTGAGCTAGGGAATAGTAGAACTGATCTAAGTTGGGAATTTTTTATAATAGGTTATAATTGAAGAGGCTGAAGACTATTCTGATCCTCAGAAACTCCAATTTTTGTGATTCTGAGAAGTTCAGGAGAGTGGTGTCGGCTTTCTACAGCTTTAAAAGCAGTTGTGACTTTGACTGAAAGCATTTATTTCTGCAGAGATTAATTACCTCTGTGGAGACTACCATGTCTGTACAAGATCCAAACACTGGACTTAAATGTTTTTTGTAACAAACAAACAACAAGCATCCCAAAAAAAAATCCTGTTAGCAATCTGTTCCACTGGTAAAAATTGAGTGTTGCTCTTTCCTGAACAATTAACAATGGATGCTGGCAAAGATGTCACAGAATAGTTTGGTTTGGAAGGAACCTTTAAAGGTCACCTAGTCCAGTTCTCACTGCAATAACAAGGGCATCTTTGATAAGATCAAGTTGCTCTGAGTCCCATCCAACCTTGAGTGTTTCCAGTGATGAGGCATCTATCACCTGGTCCAATGTTTCTCCATCCTCATTGTAAAAAATTACTTCCTTTTATTTGATATAAATGTACTCTTTTATTTTAAAATCATTATCCCTTGTCCTATCACAACAGACCCTGCTAAAAAGTTTGTCCCTTTCTTTCATGTATGTCCGCTTTAAGTACTGAATGGCTGCAATAAGATCTCCCTGGAGCTTTCTCTTCCCTAGGGTGAGCAACCCAAACTCTCAGACTTTCTTCAGTTCTCTGGGGTTCAAGGCAAATAGTCTGTATGTCCTTCTAGTTTTGACTCTAGATTTTGAATGAATGTGGTCTTTCCTTAGCTTTCTTTTGCCTGAGCCTCCTTTTGTTCAGTTGCATGTGCTGTTTCAATATTGAAACAACTAAACTTGTTGTTTGTTTGTTTGTTTATATTGGGATTTTACAATCTTTTTGTTTATAGGGCTTATCTTTTACAACAGCAAAATGTTATATATAGTATTTTGGTATATATACTATCTTGTATTACAGAATTTATATAGTACATGCCTGTATAGCTGCAAATGGTTTATTTGCCTAATCATCTTTCTGTGATAGGGTAGTGAAGTGTTCTGCAAGATCTCTCTGTGGGTAGCACATAGAAGATACTGGGATCAGTCTTCAGTTCCAATTACTTTTTTTTGGTAGTGATGAATTCCTCGTTCCTTGGATGGGTATTTCACCTCAGTGATACTAGAGTTTGTAGTTGACCTTGTAGTTCAGTGTATACATCACTGTCTTGGAGCTCACACTAATGAGATGTGTCAAGCTTTCTCTCCATGTGTGGAAAAGACCTCAGCTAAAAATAATGTACATCAAATGCTTATTTTGGAACTTACAGTAGAGGAAAGAAAATAACATTAAATTATTTCTGGTTGTGTGGCTCACTACAATATGCTGAAAGATTTCAGTCAACAAATAATCTAATCAGGAGTTTACTCTTGTTCTGATATTTAAGTGTTTGTGAACTGCGTGAGCCACTGCAAACAGGAACATAAAAAGAGGGTAATGAGCAGGGAGGTGCATCCTGAAGTCAGTATTTTTTGACTAGTTTTAGAGATCCTTGAAGACATACTTGTGAATTGGTAGTCAGAGAAGCTAATAGTATTTCCTTCAGTAACATGATCCATACTGTTATCAAATTCTTAGATTACTGGTGGGCCATCCCTTTGAGCCTTCAGACTGCTTTAGCCTTTATCATTTTTCCTTAAGAACGTATTATTTTCTAACCAAGAGAGGGAAAGAAATCTGGATCTTTGTGCCTGATTCTTTATATATGAATATGGTGTATTTATACTCTTCTCTCCCACGTTTTTCTGCGATATGTTATCCTCAGAAAACGCCCTTTATTTTCTAAGTGAGGCACTGGGTTTTATTTAAGCCCAGGCTGCCTATCTTTGCCCCAGTGTATGTGCTAGTTCCTCTTACACTTTTCCCATGCAAGCTGTCTCTTTTTACATTGCCAGGATAAGGCCTTTCAGGAAGAGTCCTTGTTTGTCCATATGACAACAAAGTGAGCTAGAAATCAGCTGTTTGAACAGATTGACTTACTGGATAGCTAACTGTGTGGGAAGCAGTTTGTCTGCTGAACTGGAGCCACCTTAGATTAGCATAGCTGTCTTATTTTCTTCAGAATTCCTCCATCCCTAACATATGGAGTCTGCACATCTAGCTGCCACCTAGAGCTTCATTCTAAAATACACCAAACCTTACAGACCTGTTGATGTGATGCTACTTTTGTAGGAGACCTCTTTCAGTCCTTACTCAACTTTGGATCCTGAGACATAAAATACGTGGGTTTTTTTGGGATTACTTCTTAGAGCTACCACTATGTAACAGGACCTAATGAAGGAAAGAAAGATTACATTTATCTAGGAGTTCTTTTCCAGGTGGTTTATCAGATCGTAAATTCACAACTTTTCTTCCTTCCTTTTGGACACTTTGCATATAAGACCCAGGTGAAGTGCTTATTCATTACCAGTGCTGTGGAGAGGCTGGGGATTGGTGCTTTTTTTGCAATGTGTGCTTTTGAAGCAGCATGGGCATAGCAACCCTGCATGGTGAATCCACATACACAACAGGCAGCTGTTATTCATAAAGTTTATTTACTTTGTTGCAGGATTATAAATGAGGGGAAAAGAGAATATGAATATTCCTCCAATATTAGAAGAGATCCTCTGGGCTTTTTAGTTTGTCTCATCTCATGTGTGCTAGTAGAATGGAGTGATGTTAACTGAAAGAGGTCAGCATATGCTCCAGCTAATCACGGATGTCAGCAGAGCTCTTATAATGCTGTTATAAGATACTTTGATATCTCAAGGATGCACTCTGAATTTCTCTGTAGGCCATGTAAGCTCTGGCACAGTTCAGAATATGTGTTTAAACAATTCCTGTTCCTTCCTACAGCTAAGCAAAATCAGGATTCAGATTAATTATGCTTTGGTTCACAGTTTAATGTTGTGTCCTAAATAATTTATGTCTTTCAAAATAGGCTATTTAAAGGCAAGTGACTAGGGTAAGATTGTTCTCCTACTCATAAATCCTTTTAATTGCTTCCATAATGTATAGGGCATGTATTGAATTTGGTATTAAAGAGCAAGCAGAACACATCTGAATCTTCACTTAAAGTATGATGTTGTGGATATAGTTAAAATTCATATTCACAAACATTATCTGTTTGGTTTGCAAACAACTGTGTGTGGTTACAATAGCTTAATCTTCAGTTTGAAGAAGAAAATTCTCTTTCACCATAGCCGTTTCTCTTACATGAGTAACAAAACCCCATTAGATAAATTATATACATTGTATAAAATACTGTATAGACTAGATCATGATTGAGTTATGAAAGCGCAATACCTTTCTTTACCTGATTCAACTGAGAGAGGAGTCTGAGATTCATGACATTCTTGGAAGGAAGGCTATTTTTATTTTTCTTTTTTTTCCCCTTTACTTTTAGTTTGAGTAAAACAAGGACAGATAAAAATGGGAGACCTCAGAGCACTTACTAGCCTGAAGACATGTTTTCTACTGAAATAAGCTCATGTTCTGCAGTACCCTTAAATTTCAAGGCTCTTAAAGCTCAGACACTTACACATAAACTAATGTATATTTATTTATTTATCTAGCTGATGCTGTTCACAACAGTTTTTCCTGAGCATTGCCTCAGTTACTTGCTGTACAATCCTTTATATGTTACTGTGTAGATGTATAGATTGTCTTACTTTTCAAAGTTGTGATTAATTAATGCATTCTAAACGTACAGTCAGAATGTTTCCTTTCACTCTTTTGCTTGCTTAGGCTATGCATAATAATAGTTAAAGCCCAAAGTAATATTTAAAATGTAATGAAATGATACATGCTTAAGATACGATTCCATCATTTGGAAATGTTCAAGATGAATTAATGAGAGAGAGAGAAAAAAATACAAATTGAAAATTAGAATAATTATTCTAGGGACTGCAATTAGGTGATAAATAAGAAAGGGAAATTTCAAGACAAATTAGAGAGTAGAAGCTTGAAAATAAATGCAGTAGGGGCCTAGAAGATGTATCCCAGCTTCACCAGAAAAAGGTAAATAAAAGTAGGAAAAAAATGGCCAAAAGTAATATTTGAATTCTATCCAAAGATTCTTTTAAATATTTTAAAATGGAATCATGATAAAACAAAACAAAACAACAACAAAAACCCCACAACAAACAAACAAAAAACCAAGGAAAAAACAACCACATTTGATGGTGTTGGAAAATAGTTTGTTGGGTTTTTTTAGTTCAATAGGATTTTTAAAATACTGCTTTTGCTAGTCAAAAAATGATTGGCATGCACATGCAAAAAGTATTTAAAGAAGTAGAAGAAAATATAAACCATATCTTTACAAAGAAAGGTAGTTTTAATGCTGACATCCATATATTTATAGATAATTTAAAGCTTTCTCTCAAAAGATTAGATTTTTAGTTTTCTAATTTATTTCAGTAGAATGGCACTGACATACACCAGATGGATTCTGTCACAGTTTCATGCAGTAGACTTCAAACTCTGCTGCAAATTTTTAAGTAACATTGAGAAAGATAAAGTTTTCAAAATATTCTTGCCTAATGTATTGCCTAGAAGAGAAGACTAGGGTTAGCGTTGTACCGGCTGCTAAAATACCTTCTTCTGGTTGAGGATCTGCTTCATTTGTGTTTAGGGCATATATAGCATATATTGAATTAATGCTTTAATGAAAAATGTGGTTTTGTCATAATAATAGTAATGGCTTTTGTCATAGAATTGTAGTATGGTTTGAATTGGAAGTGACCTTAAAGATCATCCAGTTATTCCTTCCAGGGTTTTTTTCCGTGATACTCTACCAAGTAGGTCCCTGAAGAGACCACAGTCTGCTCTCCCAAAGTCCAGGGTAATGAGTTTCCTATGCATCCTTCTCAGTGCCTTAAGGATATTGAACTCCACCATTTCATGATCACTGCAGCCAAGGCTGCCTTTGACCTTCATGTTCCCCACCAGCCACTCCTCCCTGGTTAGAACAAGGTCCTGTATAGCACCTTTCCTGATTGGCTCCTCTCTCACTTGGAAAGGGAAGTTATCCTCAACACATTCCTGGAACCTCCTGGATTGCTTATGTCCTGCTGTGTTGTCACTCCAACAGATAATCAGGGTGCTTAATGTCTCACTAAGATACCAGAGCTTGTGAACCTGAGGCTTCTTTTATCTGTGTATAGAGACCCTCAACCACTTGATGTTCCTGGTCAGATGGCCTGTAGCAGACCACCACTATAATGTCAGCTGTCCCTGTTCTGCCTTTGTTTGTGACCTGTAAACTATTGGCTGGCTCCTCGTCCATTCCCAGGTGGGTCTCCATGCCCTCCAACCAGTTATTCACATGGAAGGGGGGACACATTCCTTCTCTCCCCTACATGTCCTTAGTAAGGAGCATGTGTCTTTCCATTCTATCACTCCAGTTATAGGAGCCATCCCACCACATCTTGATGCAAATGAGCTTACACTCCTGCAGACATGCAATTACCTCAACTCCTCTTGTGTATTCCTCATGCTACATGAGTTTGCATAGAGGCATTTCAGTTGGGTTCCTGATAATGCTGATACACTGGCTGTAGTTCCTTTATATTACTCTTCAGGTTCTTTCCTGCTGTCCTATGATCCCTTTCCAGACTCTGAGCATTTATTGCTATCCCTGGCACCAAACTAGTAGGAGTGGGATGGGTTGAGGTTCCCTTCCCCCAGCAACTTTAGTTTAAAGCCCTCTTCACCAGCTTAAATTTCACACATAACAGGGTAATAAAGAAAAGATCAAGATTTCTTCCAAAGCCTGTGATTTAAAGCTTCATTCTAAAAAAGGGCTTTAAAGGATAATAGAGATGGAATTAGACACATTTAGTCTGGGTTTGAAATATAAGCTTTTATGTAAGCATGGCTAATGTATATATTTTACCAAATTGCTGTTGGGGGAAAGAATGAAAAAATAAAAGATGACTAATGCAAAATTTTATATACCTTATGTCTCATAAACCAGCAAAGTATTTATGAAATTCATACTCTATATATGGCTTTTAAGGAGATTTGGAGAGGAGTACTCAGTGAGGCCTGTAAAAACAGTGTGGTTTGAATGGCAATCATGTAGCTGGATTTGCAGCTGCAATGTCCTTACAGCATTTTGTAAAATTTTACTTCATTTTAGGGCTTGTTGTTTCTGACTTAACTCTTTGGGACAGGCAGTAGTTTCTTTCTTCTTTATTTTTTTTTTTGGTGGGGGGTGGGTGTTGTTTTGTTATTGGGTTTTTTTTTGGTGGTGGTGAGCTTTTTGGTGTTTTTTTTGTTTGTCTTTGGCTTGGTTTGATTGGTTGGTTTGGTTTTGGTGGGGGTTTTGTTCATTTTTGTTTTGTTTGTACACAGCACAATTTTTTCTTATAAGTAGTAGCAGATTCAGTGATCCTTGGCAGCAGTTAGCAAATGCAAAAGTGCTCATTATCATATGGACTATCTCATTGTGATGAGGAAGTGATTGCTTGAGGCATCATACCATGTATTTCGCTTTTTTTTTTTCTGTGTGGAGCATGTATAAATGTTGCCACATCATCAGTCCTTTACCTCAGAAATTTACTTCAACATCAGCTAATTTCTGAAACTGAACACCAGATTTAATAAATCAGCAATATGATGTACAGGATTATTATCTCATTGGCAAAGAGATTACCTAGCATTATGGCAAATTCCCCAAATCCTGACCTATATTGTAAGTAAAGTTTTTGTGGTAGGCTACATAAGCTAATGATCCCCAAATTTTGTCTTCAGGCTGTCACTGTTCCACAATCTGAAGCAAATATGCTATAGTAATACTTGCTGTTTACCTCCCTCCCTGCAGCTATTCTGATTGGTTGCAAAGAATTTTGCAAAGAGCAGTGAGAAATTAGTCTAAGCAGCTTGGGAACTACCACTTTATGTTATTCAGTAGAACTGTTTTGATATGTCAGAGTTGAAATGCAGATAAATTGTTTGCTTTCCATTTCATAATCAGGGCAATACACATTTTGAGGAGATAGTTTTCCATACTTCTGTGTCTGTATTTGTACAGCATTGTTAATAATTAAGGTCATAATGCATCATTCGAAATACTGTGCCAAGTTGTCACATCTCTTGTTTTATTGATACCTAGAGATAGCTAAGTTTTCTGAAAAGCTGAATATCCATAGTATACACTGATTATAGGAGGGAATACTGTTCTTCTTTAATTAAATTGGTTTAACAAACTTGCATTAAAGTATGCTTGTCCCTCCATGCAGTATAGGCATTGCCTTCTGTGTACCTGATTTCTCCAAGGAGTGTCACAAATGCACTCACTGTTCCTTAATGTTATATTTTGCATTTGGATCTCTGATTTAGCTGACAAATGTGAAAAAGCACATGGTGCCAGAGAACTTTCAAGAGACAAGCTGTGAAGTCTGAAGAGCACAGGTTATTCCAGCTAAGGCTGGCACTGACTTCTGCTTTAAAGTTTTTTCTCTTAGCCTGTGGTTTTTAAACTTGTACCAGCAGAATATAGGTTAGCATTCCTCTTATACATATTCTTTTGTTTTCCAGTTTTATTACACAGAGGTGGAAATACTACTTTTATTTTCACTCATCCTCTTCTAGTCAGATGCTGAAGCATCTGAGAGCACTCCAAACAGCTGGAAAACAAGATTGCATTCAAATTGCACCATTTCGGTGATTTTTCAAACTCAGACTGTGAAAACATGGAAATTACTACAATAGAAAGATGCATTAAAAATGACGTTTAGCCATTTGTGTCAGTGGTCTGAATATCTCAATGCTGAATTTGGACTAGTGTGTATGAGCAGAAAATAGCATCACACAGAGGTTTACACAGTTCTTACTGAAGTCAGTGGAAAAATCCTGCTGCCTTCCTGAGCAATACTGCAGAGCATTCTAGACTCTGGAGTCTTACTCACCAAATCTCATTATATGTCATCTGATTTGATTGTCCTCTGATAAGCATATGGCTTTGTTGTCCTTATCTTACACAATTAGTTACTTCACTATGTCTAGCAGTTAGCTGCAGAAATTTATTTGGGGAATTAAACATCTCTCTGTCGTTAACATTGACACATCTGTACAATATCAATTTAAATTCAGATTGAAGGTATTTGTGGCCCATGACATCTAAAAAGAGGACATTACAAATAAAGGAAGGCATGACACTTCAGACACATTTTTAAGTCTATTTAAAGGGAGAAAAAGTACTAAAATACAGTAACTACTTGTTGTTGATAAATGTGTTTATATTAAAGGCAGATTAGACATTTAAATTTCAGTGGAGCAGTGATGTGTGTCTTAAAGCAAACTACAGTCTTCTAAAAATATTTTAAAACCTTGAACAAACAGGCTTTGTTCAATTTGTTAGTAGAGCAGTAAAAAATTTCCAGCTAAAATCAGAAGAAATATTTCACACATCAAAAATCATCAGCTCTGTCTGAAATCTGATAATTTTAAGTTTACCCATAGTAATGCTCACTTAGTGTTCTGTTGTCTTAATATATCTTTTCTGGATTCAACAGTAAAAATAGAATTAAATACTGCAGATGAAAGGAATAATGACTCATTTGGGCAATTTTTATTAGCTCCTTTGTGTAAGCAACTTGTGTGGGGATAGAAAATAGTGAATACAAAATGCCAAATATAATTGTTTGATGCCTCCTCATAAGGTACAATGGAAAATATAGACACTATTACATTGTCATTAAAACTACACCTCCAAGGCTTCTTCTTCACATCCTCATTAAAACTCCTCCAGAGATTTGATTTTTTTTTTTAATTGTATTTTATCAAGGTCAGGATGGTTGTTTGGCAAGTCTTTATACACTGTGAATGGGAATTAATAAATCCTGATGTTGGAAAGCAAAGTTGTTCTTGCTCTGCATTTAATAAGGAAACGAAATAGAAAGAGAGCAAGCTGCTTTGCCTGATGGTGTTATAAGGAAGATCTAACTTTGCTGGAATCAAAAAATAAGATTTTTTTTTTCTTTTTTTTTCAGCAGGTCACACTGCACAGATGACATCTGCTGTGATAGTCATCATTTATATTTCCAGTAATCTGGTGTTACCTGCAATCACTTGTCAGTTTTCCTTTTCTATGGTCTCTTAGTCTGTTAGCTCACCAGTTAAAATACATTCTAAATGTGTCCCAACAGTTAAGATACATCCACATTAAAAGTAATATACAATTATGAAGAACAGTTTATAGAACAGTTGTTTTAGTATCACAGTATCACCAAGGTTGGAAGAGACCTCAAAGATCATTAAGTCCAACCCATCATCACAGACCTCATGACTAGACCATGGCACCAAGTGCCACATCCAATCCCCTCTTGAACACCTCCAGGGATGGTGACTCCACCACCTCCCTGGGCAGCCCATTCCAATAACTAATGACTCTCTCAGTGAAGAACTTCCTCCTCAACTTGAGACTAAACTTCCCCTGGTGCAGCTTGAGACTGTATCCCCTTGTTCTGGTGCTGGTTGCCTGGGAGAAGAGACAACTCCCTCCTGGCTACAACCACCCTTCAGGTAGTTGTAGAGGGCAATGAGGTCTCCCCTGAGCCTCCTCTTCTTGAAGCTAAACAATCACAGCTCCCTCAGCCTCTCCTCATAGGGCTTGTGCTCAAGGCCTCTCACCAGCCTCGTTGCCCTTCTCTGGACACGTTCAAGTGTCTCGATGTCCTTCTTAAACTGAGGGGCCCAGAACATCTTTTCTATCTCCTTCACTCAGTGACTCAGTTTTCTGTTTGCTGTCTCCAGATTTCAATGCAGCCTATCCATTGCTCTTTACTTAGTAGAAAGAGATGGTGTTGAATGTTGCATGAACATGGTGCATTGTTGGTTTTTTTTTCTGTCTGTCTTATTTTTCTTATCTTGGCTGCTCAGTAACTCTTGCAATGGATAAAATTTGGTGTAAGAGAAATTACATCTTCACATTAGTATCAGGCACTCTAGAACCAGCTCTCTGCAGGGCTCTGTCCCAATTATCTCTGAACATGCTGAACTGCAAATGCCTTCCCATCTTAGTCAGAGTGGGTAGTATTAAATAGGTTCTTTAGAGTATTTTGTCTTAGGATTACATTTTTTTATTCAATTACAACTGTTGTAGTGATCAAACAACATTAATTTCAATACAAAAAGTGAGTTAGAAGCTGTGATAGTTTAATGTAGAAGGCTTGTGATTTCAGGGAGTCCAGCATACCGAGCAGGAGAATTCAGCCTAACTTCTTGAAGCAGATCAGGCAGATCATCTCATAACTATTACGTATTTTAATATGTGGAAGGAGTAAGGCAAAATAGAAGTTACCATTTTGACACAAGTGTCACATCAACAAAATTATTTTTATCCAGTTGCAAAGGTACAGCATTTACTACTGCTTACTGTCTTTACATATGCAACTCCATCAACTTTACCATAATACATTTAAGCTACCAATTGGGCCCTAAGCTATTCAGGATGCTTACTACCTTCTGGGTGTAAAGCCAAGGCAAGTTCAGGGAACTTGTGATACAGAGCTGTATATGAGCTCTTCTTGGCAACAAGGTGAGTGATGTGCAATAAGAAGTAATGAACTATAAATTCTTTAACATTGGAGTTTTGTTAACATCAGTAATAGTGTTAAAATTTGGTGGTGTTCCATTGTAAGCCAATTAGAGCTTATTATGAACATATAAATTCACTATACATGCAGTTTTGCACTGCATAGTAGAAAGTATTAATTATAAGTTTGCCTCATTTTGTTTTAAGATGTCTGCAGTGGAAAAGCGAACATGACTTCGTTCCCTTTTAGGAAAATAATGGTGCTTTGATAGTAACTAGTACCATCTAAGTATTTATGTTGTGGGGGTTTTGTTTGTTTGTTTTTCTTTGGTCATTTGTTGTTGTTTGGTTTTGTTGGTTTTTTTTGTGGGGGGGAGGAGGAAGGGGGAAACCCAAATCTGACTACCTTTAATACGTAACAAACATGCCCTCAGCAATCACGAGATTCCAAAGGAGGGTGGCAGGGAAGAATGTCGGAGTGTTTATCATACAGCTGTGCCAAAAGTAAAGGCTGAATGAATGAGATGGAGATTAAAGCCAGTAGTCTGAGCCTGTATTCAATCACTGCAGTCACTCTGTTTGCCTCCTGCATGCTGATGAAGTGTCATGAATGGTCCCATGTACTTTCATTCCAATATATTTCAGGCAATAGTGATTATTGCTTATACTCAGCTAAAGCTTGAAATAACTGTCGAATGCTTGCTTAGCAACAGAAGGCCTCACCTTCTCTCCCTTGGGACTACTAACTCAAAAAGGCACTACTTCTTTTAAAACTTAAAGTTAGGAGAGGTGGATACTTTATATTCATTGCACTCCTTGAAAATTTTAAGAAGAAACCAAAAACTAAAGCCCACAAATGACTGTTTAATTAATTATTGACTGGTTTATGAAGTCCAAATGCAGTACGTGTAGGTGGGCTATGTGGCCATTTTTATAAAGATATTTCAACTCTGCATGCTGAGAGAACAAAAGCATTTCCTTTGAATAAGGATCTGATAGGGTATTTTGATAAAGTTCTTTGGAAGACATTTAGATAGCATTAAAGTATTTCATGTTTGTACTTATTTTAAATGTTCATGGCTTGTATTTTTTGGTGAACTCAATCTTGAAAGGAAAATGCATGTTAGTTAAATGACAATGTAGAGAGCATGGTGTGAGTTGTAGATTTTCAGCATGTGCACTGGAGAATTCATTAAAAAATGCAGCAATATTATTCTAGTGTGAATTATATGCTGTTCTGTAGGTTTCTATTTTTGGTCACCACAAGATGGCAAAAGCAATGAGCGCACAAATGCAAGGATGAGTGAGTTTCATAATAATGCATTCTGCATTCACACTTCATGCACATCAAGAGAGAATCCAAGCACAGCAGGGATGACAATCACTCCAACAGTCTTTAGAAATCAAAGTACTTCCTTGAGAATGTCTTTCCAGTGCTAATTGCACTTTTCTATTGTTCTTATATTGTGCAAAACAATGTTTACACTGTCACTGGATATAGTTCCATCACTGGGAAAAATGGAAGATAAAAACGTATCAGATTGTTAAATAGATTATTTTCCTATGTGTAGAACTGAAGTATCAGAATCTGTGTCCTTTGTCATCATGGGACTTTGGCAAAGATGCTGTTTTTTCACCAACTCCAAGGAATTCTCTTCACTACAGAGCTGATACAATGTGGAAAGGATCGGTTGCCTAGATATCTTGAGGGTTTACACTTTTTTACTGTTTTTTCTTCCAGTCATGTACTGATCACATACTGACTACTATTCATGGTTTTGGCTTTTGGTTTTTGTTTTGTTTTGTTTTTTGGTGGTGGTATGTTGTTTTGTTTTGTTTTCTTGTTGTTTCTAATAAGAAGGCGGCAGAAAGACTTGAAACATGTCATATCCCAGGACATGATAGGATGTGAAATGCAGCTCTGTATATTTGTGCATTTTTCTGTATAAGATTGTATATACAGTTTCAGTAGCCACTATGAAACTCTCACTGTGTAGAAGAGGATACTATGTGTCAGTTATGTAATTGTATAAAAAGGAGCAGAAAAAGTGTTTGGATTTTATAACAGTTTTCTGACTGCACTGAGGTTCATGTGAAGGGTTAAGCAACCAGTCCAGTCTTGCTCTTTTATTCTTGTCTTTACTGCTAGGGTTGGTGAAAAGGATAATTGGTAGGAAGGATTGTCAGATGTAAGTGGAACAAGGAACCATTAAACATTCATTATTGAGAATGGAGCCAAATTTTCCCTTCCTTGCAGTTCAAAGGCCTGGTTCTTCATTGCTTTGTGTTTGTATAGACATTTAAAACTGGGCACATTGCATGGGAAATAGTACTGCTGATCTCAATAGGAAAGTCTGAGTTTTGTGCAGAAGGTTTGTATGAGCTCTGCATACATGTCAACTTGGTGCAATACGTGTACATCAAAACCATCCTTTCATAATCCAAATATTTCATCCATAGTTTGCTCTTCTTTCCTAGTAGGTGTCATCCATCCATAAAACATACTTAAACCCATACATGCATATATATAAGTACATATGTAAGTGTATATCTATATATGTGTATGTATATATACACACATATACAAATAAGTACACATATATGGGTATATTTACTATGTAGGCAATAATTTTACTTGTGTGTTCTGATTGGACACTACTGATTTCAGTTATGTCCTCAAACAATATTCTACCATTTCTGAAGGTTCTGAGTATGGAATATACCTTAAAAAATTCTAAGTATACACAATTTTTATTATATATACAGATTATATGTGTATATGTACACTATTTCATTAATTCATATAATTTTGTATTCTCAAAAAAATTTACATGGTCAGAAGTAGGTTTTATATACACTTCATTTATACTAAAATCTGAATTTACTTTTTCCAGCAGTGACCAGCCTAGTTTGATTGAAGATATCAGAATCTGAGTATTGAATTGAATGGTATTGGAATAAGTTTATCTCATATTAGCAGAGGAGTTCTCTTATGCAAAGAGGTATTTATATATGAGATCAGAAAGTAGTAGAAAAGAGAACCTGTCTACTTGAAATTCTAAAATAGAAGGGGTGAACCAAATTCACACATTATAAAAGCATTATAAAGCATTAACAGCCATAGGAAGCAGCTGTGTATATGAGTATAGAGACAATGTGTGCTAATGTATGTACACGGTGTACACTAGTGTTTACTGATACATTATTTGAATAATTTAATCATAGAATGATTTAGACTGGAAGGGGTGCCTGGATTTCATCTAGTCCAAAAAAACAAGAGCTGTCCATGGAGTTGTCCTATGGTACCTACCTGACTACAACACTGAAGCAGTGTGCGCTTGGCTTTGTGTCTGTCTCTGCTTTCTGATCCCAGAGTACCTTCGTTCAGAGCTGCTGCTATGACTTGTGATACATACAAAGTCATACAAAGTGAATGATTCTTAAAATAGAATTCTCACTTGGGTAAGAATTTATTTGACAAATGTCCTTGCTCAGAATCACAGTTATTTAAGATTCAACACAAATTTGCTAAAGGGCTGGTGCTGAGACTGTGGAAACTCTCATTATTCTGTTAAATTTGCTGTCTGTGAAGTTAGTGGTAAAATGTCAATTCATGGTTTGGGGAGTGGGATTACTAAATGTGCAAAGATGCTTCTTGTACAGAAGTTGTACATCTGTTTTTATTTAAAACTATAAAATAATTGTAACTTTTTAATTCATTACATTTCAGCAGATTAGAATAACTGAATTTTGATTAATACTAGAATTTTCATGACTTCAGCTCCAGTGTACCTTGAGTTTGATGGTGGTGTAACATAACTGAAAATAGTGCTTTATCTTTCCATTCCATTCTAATTCTTTGTAACTCTCTGGCCCAGCAGTCTGTCTGTTGCTGGTGTCTACAGTTGAGCAGAATCATCATCTGCTCTTGACAATGCTTTTCATTTCACCACAACAGGTTGTGAAATCACAAGGAAGCCACCATGCACCTTGAGTCCTGTGTCCAGTTCTGGGCTCCTCAGTTTAGGAAAGATGTTGAGTTGCTGGAAGGTGTCCAGAGAAGGGCAACAAAGCTGGGGAGGGGTCTGGAGCACAGCCCTGTGAGGAGAGGCTGAGGGAGCTGGGGCTGCTTAGCCTGGAGAGGGGGAGGCTCAGGGGGGACCTTACTGCTGTCTACAACTACCTGAAGGGAGGTTGTAGCCAGGTGGGGGTTGGTCTCTTCTCCCAGGCAACCAGCATCAGAACAAGAGGACACAGTCTCAAGCTGTTCCAAGGGAGGTTTAGGCTGGAGGTGAGGAAGAAATTCTTCCCAGCAAGAGAGATTGGCCATTGGGATGTGCTGCCCAGGCAGGTGGTGGAGTCACCATCACTGGAGGTGTTTAGGAAGAGCCTGGCTGCGGCACTTGGTGCCATGGTTTAGTTGATTCGATGGTGTTGGGTGATAGGTTGGACTGGATGATCTCAAAGGTCTTTTCCAACCTGGTTAATTCTGTTCTATTCTGTTCTGTTCTGTTAACAAGAGCAGAGTGGTTGGCCAGTAGAGAAGATGAATGGCAGCGTCAGAGATGGAAACCTAAGTCTTTAGATTGCCATTCCTGTTTTAAACCAAGGCCATGTAATTGCTATTTGATCCATTCTTTCCTCTTAATTATAACTACACAGTCACTACTATCTGCATATAACCACGTTCATGTTTCTCTTGCAATGATGCGCTCTATTGCAAACTGTCCCTCTGCTGTTGTCCTCCCCAGCATGAGACCCAACTGCATGTACGTATGTTGACATATGCACAAATAATGCAATGTGTAGTTACAGCTGTGATCAATCCTTCATTTCACTGCCTTTAGAATCATAGAAGCATAGAATGATAGCTATTGGAAGGGACCTCTGGAGATCATCTAGTCTGGTCCTCCTTCTAAAGCAGGTTTGTCTAGATCAGGTTGCACAGGAATGAATCAAGGTGGATTTTGAAAGTCTCCAGAAAAAAGAGACTCCTCTAGGCAGCTTGTTCCAGGTGCTCCATCACCTTCAAAGTAATAATGTTTCTTTTTTAGTTCAAGTGAAACCTCCTGTATTCTAGTTTGTACCCATTACTCCTTGTCCTATCACTAGGCACCAGTGAAAACAGCCCAGCCCCATTCTCTTGACCTGTACCCTTTAGATATTTATATGCACTTAGATAATGACTCAGTCTTCTCTTTTCCAGGCTAGAGAGCTCCAGGTCTCTAAGGGTCTCTTCCTAAGAGAGATGCTCCAATCCCCTAATCTTCATTGCCCTCTGTTGGAGTCTCTCCATTAGTTCCCTGTTCCTCTTGAACTGGGGAACCCAGAACTGGAGAGAATACTTGAGATGTGGCCTCACCAGGGCAGAGTAGAGAAGAGAAGGAGAACCTCCTTTGACCTGCTGGCCACACCCGTAGTGCACCCCAGAATGTCATTGGCCTTCTTGTCCATGAAAGCTCATTGCTGGCTCATGGTGAACTTGGTGTCCACCAGCACTCCCAGGTCCTTCTCCACAGAGCTCCTTCCAGTAGCTCAACCCCTAACCTGTACTCAGTTCTCCTTAGGTAATACACACTTGAGTTGGCCTCCTCTCTTTAGAGATTCCCTACTCAATCTGTGGTCTGAATGATTGGATTTGTTTTGGTGTCATAATGACTTTCCCTTTTAACGGTTGCTGTATAAATTCAGATTGCTTGCACCTAATTAAAATAACTTTCTTTTGTTTGAACCTAATACATTTTGGATTTGAAGCATTTAGTCAAAAGGTTATATGGCCTTTCAGAAACCCTTTTTTAATGAAATACTTATTGCCAGATTTTCTGTTCAGATTCATGCCAGCTTATGCTTAGTTTTCATATGAGCTTTTATATATTGCCATTGGCAAAATTAAAATAAGAAGGGCAGGCCATAAGTGGTCAACATGACCATGTATCTCTCATATATGTACTGTAATTGCTATATATCATTCAAGTTCTATTAAATCTGGTGAGTGCAAACATATATTCAATAAATCTCTTCTATGCTTTCTTACTCACCCCTGTGGGATCATTCTCCTGTCCATGAATTTTATGCTTTTTACTGCTTACATACCATTAGCATGGAAACATAGAATCACCAACCTAAACAATTTAAATATATTCACCAATAGGAAGGGAGAAAATGTCAATGTTTCTCCATGATGTTAACAGTTTTTAGTCAGTATTTCCTCTGGATATGACTCAGCGCTTAGTTATGCTTTGACTTTATGTCCTTCTTGTTGTCCTTTGTACCAGAGAACTTCTGATCAGTGCTGCTTCAATGTGAACTGATCTAATCTCACATCCTCATAGGTTTTCTTCTTAGAGACTTAGCTGATGAAAGATGGAATATAAGTTATAATGGTTTCTGATACAGCTTAATTCATCTGCTAGACAGAGTCAAAACACTGGAATATTTACTACAATAAGTATTGTGGTGTTAAAGTTGTAGCAAATAGTTGAGAACAAACAATGCAAAGCATAGCTGATGCCAGACTCAGATCTGACTTTTTTTTCTTGGCGTTTGTCATTCCCTTAGAAATCAGCAGGAATTCTTACACAGGTATTTTCTATTTTGATATTTTTTTCTGTGGTTTGAACTTGAAGTTATATTGTGAAGTAAAAATATTGCATCCATTGTCAGTCTTATTATGAGGAGCAGACTTACTGAATGACTCTGGTATAATAGTTATTGTGGAGAATATTGGCAATTTGCTCCTATCTTATGATCAATATGAGGTGCAGTATATTTCAAATCATCTTCAAGGTCATACAATACAACACATCCTTCTTTGAAGTATATGTATATGCATATGTCTGTATGTTTATGTAAGTGCACATTTTTTTGCATGTGTCTAGAAGACAGGATGGTACACCATGAGTGATAGTAAACTTAGTTCATCAAAATGCTGAGTGACAAGCCTGATTTTAATTCCTTTTTATTAAGTATCTCGATCTGAGGAAGTATTATTTATTAGGCATTCATTGGGAAATTGCTAGCATAATTTAACATTTTATTAGCTAGTAAAACTTAGAAGCAGTACATAAAAAGATGGATGTCATTATAGAGTGAATAATAATAATAATAAAGGTTAATTTAAAGTTTTTCAAAAGGTCATAAGTGTAAGGACTTTTGAACATTGCCTTCTATGGTATGAACACATACCTTGTAGTTTGCTTCTGTTGGTTGTTTTGTTTCTATATATTTTACAGCTAAGTCTAGTGCAGAATGGCTTTGTACACTTAAAATATTTTTGGCTTTTCAGTATCTTGAGATTCATTCTATATCTGTTGTGAGTATACATGACATATATCTTTGAGATATATGGTGTAGAGGTGAAATAATGGATGCTGTGAGTACTCAATGATTGAACACTTTGTTTTGTTAAAGGAAGATACTGTTCTTGATAAATGGAACACAGGAAGAGATATTTTGGATGTCTCTAATCTTTACTAATTTGTAAAGGTGGGTGGGATGACTGTAGTCCTTGTTCAAGGCACTGCCTTTGGGCAGTCTTGGATGTGTGTGAGCAACTTAAAATCTCTTTTGCTGTCATGTTCCTCTGAGTTGTGCGTAAGAGAGTCTTATCCCATAAATGTTATCTTCTGGGATTAGAAATGAGGACATAAAATCATGGATTTCATCCATGAAAACTTTTCATTTCAGCAAGCACCTGTTTCATAAGTCATTTTGAGCAAATTGGATGAATGGGAAATGCAGCAGTGAAGATGGCCCAGATAGAAAATGAATCCTGAAAGTATCTAGAACATCTCAGAATAACAGCTTCTCTATCATACTTCGGTAAAGCAAATCTTTAACCAGACAAACCTTTACATTGAAAGCCAGCCCTCAAATCCAGCAGTTAGGGAGGACATATTTATTTAGGATACCACATCTGTATTCATAGTACAATGTAATTGTCTAAAGCCTGGTGATGTATCTGCAACAGTGGGTCTTCTGTGCTAAATCTAACCATGTGCTCACCATAGCGCCTAGTTGAGGTACCTCATTGTTCTGTGCAGTAAACATGTAAGGACAAGGTACCACTGAGGAGCATCACACTATTCTTGTGTGATCAGTAGTGAAACTCTGAGAGTCAAGCTAGAAGAAACAGGAGACACAGCAGATATATCCTATCTGCTATCCTATTCTGGTCTTTATGATGTGTTTGATTTGAGAATTCATGCTAGCATCCACATTAACTGAACCTACACACCATAAACTTCCTTTACAGTCACTGCAGAGAGAGGCACTTCAAGAGGTGCCCCTGCTGACTGTTGAAGCTTTGGGTCTGTGGATCCTTTACTCAAGGTTCTTAGCACCAAATCCTGATTGGGGCTCATTCTTATGGATTGATGAGTTGTGTCATGTATTATTCAGTGAGATTATTTCTCCTCAGGTGCTGTAAGACATTAAAAGTTGTCAAAATTTGTCTCCTTCTTGGATATGGATGTTGTGCTCCATTTGTCGGTGTTTACTTTTTCAGTGTTACCAAGATAAGTTTATATTTCACTGTGGTTATGGGTGTGCTGTTATGTGCTCAGTAAGTGCAGTGCCACAAAGTACAATATCTTGAGAGACTGTGTTTTGTATGATGAATGTTGATGGATTATTTACATGGAAAAAAGAAAAAGACAGTAGAATGACACAAGCTACTAGAATATTTTCTCAGTTATACAGTGGTTTCAGGGTGAATCTACCATCTAGATAACAAAAAAAACCAACAACCCTATATCAAATTGCCATCACTAGAAACAAAATGGATTTTGTGTCATAGGCTCTTGCAAAAAAAAAGGAAAGAATAGCATTAAATGCAGTAGTAATACATAAGACGCTTATTTGAAAGAAATTACTTAGATGTCCTGAGAATGCAGTGGATGTGATCACATTTGTTCTACAAAAATGGCAGAACATTTCCATAATACAATTAGTTTGAGGGAGGTTATTTATTTATTTTCATTTGTTTATTTTAGTTTTTTTTTTTTTAATTCATTTATAAGTTACCACATGACATGTGAACAAGGATGGATATCATTTGGTAGCATTTGATTTCTGCTGAATGCTTTGGCAAGATTTTACCCCAAATCTGCTGTTCAACACAGAATCTTGCAGTGCAGATCTTGATACCAGTAGGAAGAGCATTTAAAAAAGTTTGTGTTACATATGTAAATAATTTTCAAGTCATTCAAGAATAACAATCATGTCATTCTAGAATAACAGAAAGTTTTGTTATAAAAAAAGAAAGCTCAAGAAGTTAAAAGTACCATTTACCTTTGCTGCTACATTATATCTACTTCTGATATATGGCTTCATCTGCATGTTCCTTCAAACCAATTTCATGCTCCCTACAGTGACATATTTTGCTAACACAACAGACTTGTTCTTTCCTGACGTACAGCTTCTGGCTCCAACAAATGTCAGTAGCTTTTTAGACAAACCTGGGCTTTTTATTCCTGTCTTTCACAAAAGAAATATCAGCATCCCTCCAATAACACTTTTACCCCTATGGCTATTCGGTTTGTTTTGTAAAAAGACTAGGTTTATTTTGCATGTAGACACTGGCAAAGACATGGAAGGGTGTTTTGACTCTTTCTTTCTTTCTCTTCTTTTTTTTTTTTCCTTAACAGTTTGTTGTTTTTTTTGGGGGGTGGTGGTGGTGGAAAGAATAGCCATTTTCCAATTTATGCAAAAGAGCATAGCTTTATTTAATCCTAAATTAAATTATTTCCAGTTATTTCCTTTTTGTAACCAATAGAGGCCTGCAGAAGCAATTAACTAAACCTGCATGAAGAGGAGTGAACAGGAGGGCCCTGGCAGCTGCAGGTCCTCCTTGGAGGCTCTCTATGTGGCTAAGATTTGCAGCTTACACTGATTTACACAGAGACCAAACTTTCTTGAAGTTGCTAAGCCGCTCTCCATCATTTTCCTCCAGTCCTGGCTCACCAGTGAGGTCCCAGATGACTGGAAACTGGCCAATGTAGTCCCCATCCACAAGTAGGGACAGATGGAGGAACCTGGAAACTCCAGGCCAGTCATCCTGACCTCAGTGCCAGGGAAAGTGATGGAGCAGATTATCCTGGCGGCAATAACTGCGCACCTGAAGGATGGCCAGGGGATCAGGTCCAGCCAACATGGGTTTAGGAGGGGCAGGTCCTGCCTCTCCAACCTGGTCTCCTTCTATGATCAGGTGACCCATCTGGTGGATGTGGAGAGGCCTGTGGATGTGGTCTACCTGGACTTCAGCAAGGCCTTTGACACCATCCCCCACAGCAAACTCCTGGCTAAGCTATCAGATCGTGGCTTGGACCACTACACTCTTTGCTGGGTTAGGAACTAGCTGGAGGGCCGAGCCCAGAGAGTGGTGGTGAATGGTGCCACATCCAGCTGGCGGCCAGTCACCAGTGCTGTCCCCCAGGGATCAATGCTGGGCCCCATCCTCTTTAACATCTTCATTGATGATCTGGATGAGGGGATTGAGTCAGTCATCAGCAAATTTGCAGATGACACTATATTAGGGGCAGATGTTAGTCAGTTAGAGGGTAGAAAGGCTCTGCAGAGGAACCTCGACCAACTGGACAGATGGGCGCAGTCCAATGGGATGGCATTCAACGAGTCCAAGTGCCGGGTGCTGCACTTTGGCCATGGCAACCCCATGCAGAGCTACAGGCTGGGGTCAGAGTGGCTGGAGAGCTGCCAAACAGAGAGGGACCTGGAGGTGCTGATTGACAGCCGCCTAAACATGAGCCAGCAGAGTGCCCAGGTGGCCAAGAGGGCCAATGGCATCCTGGCCTGTATTAGGAATAGTGTGGCCAGCAGGAGCAGGGAAGTCATTGTGCCTCTGTACTCTGCATTGGTTAGGCCACACCTTGAGTACTGTGTCCAGTTCTGGGCCCCTCAGTTTCAGAAGGACATCAAAACACTTGAACGTGTCCAGAGAAGGGCAATAAGGCTGGTGAGAGGCCTTGAGCACAAGCCCTATGAGGAGAGGCTGAGGGAGCTGGGATTGTTTAGCCTGGAGAAGAGGAGGCTCAGGGGTGACCTCATTGCCCTCTACAACTACCTGAAAGGTGGTTGTAGCCAGGAAGGGGTTGGTCTCTTCTCCCAGGCAGCCAGCACCAGAACAAGGGGACACAGTCTAAAGCTGCACCAGGGGAAGTTTAGGCTTGAGGTGAGGAGAAAGTTCTTCACTGAGAGAGTCATTAGTCATTGGAATGTGCTGCCGAGGGAGGTGGTAGAGTCACCCTCTCTCGGGAATACACCATCACCAGGAGCCTCGGAGAATCTGCGGGAACAGCGGGACTTGCGCAGCACCTCAGCACTCAGCTAGATTCGGCTCTGCTGTTTCTCTACATGGTTGCTGCTCGGGATTGCTCGGGCTCCCTACGCTACCGGCGGCGGTGCTTTTAAAAAGCCAGTGGCAGCTCGTGGCAGCTTCCATTTCAGCCCGTGGGTTCTTGCTCTGATGCGCGCCCCAACACACTTTTTCTAAAACGTTGTCCAGTCGGTCACGTGGGCAGGGCTAGGCATGGTGGTAACTCATCAAAATAACTCCTTTTAAAAATCAGTCTCAACTCAGACTGAGGGGGAATATAAGCAGGTAGGTAGGTGTCATAAGCAAGAGGTAGGTGTCCAGGCATCTGGCTGCAGAGAATGCTGGAGCCTGGCACTTGAGATGCAGGGTAGTGGGGGCAACTCTTGCATAAGGTGCGAGCAGATTGACTATCTGCTTAACCTGGTGGCCAGACTGAAGGACGAGGTTGCTAGTCTTAGAGATGTAAGGGAATGTAGGAAAGAGATGACCCAGAGGAGGAAAGAGATGAACCAGAGTAAGCAGGCTCTGCAGGCTCCCCCAGCAGAGGCTGGTTGTTCAAAAAGCAGAGGGGAATGGACGCAGGTTTCTCTCAAAAGACACAAAGTAAAACCTCCTTGCCTCCCCTCACCTTCCCCACTGCTCTTGGAAAACAGGTATGGGGCACTGGAGATCGAGGGTGAGGTGATCCTGATGCCAGAGGACACACCATCTGGGGTTTTCCCTGAGGCTAAACAGCCTAAGGTTAAACAGCCTTCCCCTGGCATCAGGACCTGCTCCCTCAAAAAAATGAGGAGGGTAATTGTTATTGGTGATTCCCTCCTGAGGGGAACAGAGGGCCCCATATGTCGGCCAGACCCATCTCATAGAGAACTTTGTTGTCTCCCAGGAGCCCAAGTTAATGATGTTACCAGAAGGCTGCCTAGCCTGATGCAGCCCTCTGACTACTATCCTTTATTAGTTATGCAGTTGGAGAATGATGATGTTGCAACCAGAACTCCCAGGGCTATCAAAAATTACTTCAGGGCCCTGGGAGACCTGGTTGAGGGCTCAGGTGTACAAATAATTTTTTCATCAATACCCTTAGTTGCAGGAGGAAATACCATAAGAAACAGGTCAGCAGCTATAGTTAACAAGTGGCTTAGAGGCTGGTGCAGTCAAAAGAATTTTGGGTTTTTTGATCTTGGAAAACTTTCTACTGCACCAGGTCAGCTGGCAACAGATGGAGTACATCTGTCCCAGAGGAGGGGAAAGGTCACAGTATATGAGAATGGCCTGTCCCCCAAAGGTAAAAAGATCCTGGGAAGGGAACTGGCAGGTCTCATCGACAGGGCTTTAAACTAGTTTCGAAGGGGGAAGGGGCTGAAACTAGTCCCCTCAGGCAGGAGTCTGGGGACGATAAGTTAGAGTCAGAGCTGAAACCAGCAGCCCAGCTGCAGTGCATGTACACTAATGCACAAAGCATGGGTAACAAACAGGAGGAGCTGGAAGCCTTGTTGCAGCAGGAAAGTTATGATGTAGTTGCCATCACAGAGGCATGGTGGGACGACTCACGTGACTGGAGCGCTGCAATTGATGGCTACAGGCTCTTCAGGAGAGACAGGCAAGGAAGAAGGGGTGGGGGGGTGGCCCTGTACATCAGGGAGGCACTTGATGCCATTGAGATGGAGATTAGGGACGATCGGGTTGAGTGCTTGTGGGTAAGAATTAGAGGGAAGACCAGCAAGGCAGACATCCTGGTTGGAGTCTGTTATAGACCACCCAACCAGGAGGAAGAAGTCGATGAAACATTCTATGGGCAGCTTAGGGCTGTCTCAGGATCGCCTGACCTTGTTCTCATGGGCGACTTCAACCTGCCTGACATCTGCTGGGATCTCAACACAGCAGAGAGGAGACAGTCTTACGAGGTTCTTAGAGTGCATGGAGGACAGCTTCCTATCCCAGGTGCTGTGTGAGCCTACCAGGCGTAAGGCTATGCTTGACCTCCTCTTCACCAATAGGGAAGGGCTGGTGGGTGATGTAGTGGTTGGAGAGTGTTTAGGGGCCAGTGACCACGAGATAATTGAATTCTCGGTATTCGGTCAAGCTAAGAGGGGCAGAAAGAAGACCTCCACTCTGGACTTCCGGAGGGCAGACTTCGGGTTACTCAAGAAACTAACTCAGACGGTTCCTTGGGATAAAGCCCTTAAAAATAAAGGGGCTCAGGAGAGCTGGACCTGCTTCAAGGAAGAACTGTTGAAGGCGCAAGAACAGGCTGTGCCAATGTGCTGGAAGATGAGCCGCCGGGGCAGACAGCCAGCCTGGATGGTTAATTAACTCTTAATAGAACTAAGGGAAAAAAAGAGGGTGTATCATCTTTGGAAGAAAGGGGAGGCAACCCACGGAATGTTTAAGGATGTTGCTAGATCATGTAGGAAGAAAACTAGGGAGGCAAAAGAACATTTGGAGCTTAAACTGGCCTCTGCTGTGAAGGACAACAAAAAGTCCTTCTATAAATATATTAATAGCAAGAGGAAGGGCAAGGACAACGTCCACTCCTAGGTTGACATGGAGGGGAATGTTGTATCAAAGGATGAGGAAAAGGCAGAGGTACCTGACACCTTCTTTGCCTCAATTTTTACTAGCAGGACAGAACGTCTTCCAGACAGCTGGCCTCCTGAGCTGGCAGAAGGAGCCAGGGAGCTGCACAGTTTCCCTATGTTCCATGAGGAGGTAGTTGGAGTTCTCCTCAGCCGCTTGGATCCCCACAAGTCCATGGTACCAGATGGGATCCATCATAGGGTGCTGAGAGAGCTGGCAGATGAGCTGGCTAAGCCACTCTCCATCATTTTCCATCAGTCCTGGCTCACTGGAGAGATCCCAGAAGGCTGGAAGCTGGCCAACGTGGTGCCCATCCATAAGAAGGGCCGGTTGGATGAACCAGGGAATTATAGGCCTGTCAGCCTGACCTCAGTGCCAGGCAAGATCATGGAACAGGTCATCTTGAGTGCAATCACACAGCACTTAGAGGATGGCCAAGGGATCAGGCCTAGCCAGCATGGATTTAGGAAGGGCAGGTCCTGCCTGACCAACCTGATCTCCTTCTATGATCAGGTGACCCACCTGGTGGATGTGGGGCGGCCTGTGGATGTAGTCTACCTGGACCTCAGCAAGGCCTTTGACACCGTCCCCCACAGCAAACTCGTGGCCAAGCTGTCAGCCCATGGCTTGGATGGGAGCACACTGCATTGGGTTAGGAACTGGCTGGAGGGCCGAGCCCAGAGAGTGGTGGTGAATGGTGCCACATCCAGCTGGCGGCCAGTCAGTAGTGGTGTGCCCCAAGGATCAGTGCTGGGCCCTGTGCTCTTAAGCATCTTTATTGATGATCTGGATGAGGGCATTGAGTCCATCATCAGTAAATTTGCTGATGACACCAAGCTGGGGGCAGGAGTTGATCTGCTGGAGAGTAGAGAGGCTTTGCAGAGGGACCTCGACAGGCTGGGCAGATGGGCAGAATCCAACGGCATGAGATTTAACACATCCAAGTGCTGGGTTCTGCACATTGGCCACAACAACCCCATGCAGTGCTACAGGCTGGGGTCAGAGTGGCTGGAGAGCAGCCAGGTAGAGAAGGACCTGGGGGTACTGGTCGATGGTAGGCTGAACATGAGCCTGCAGTGTGCCCAGGCAGCCAAGAGGGCCAATGGCATCCTGGCCTGCATCAGGAACAGCGTGGCCAGGCAGCCAGGAGGGCCAATGGCATCCTGGCCTGCATCAGGAACAGTGTGGCCAGCAGGAGCAGGGAGGTCATTCTGCCCCTGTACACTGCACTGATTAGGCCACACCTCGAGTACTGTGTCCAGTTCTGGGCCCCTCAGTTTAGGAAGGATGTTGACTTGCTAGAGCGTGTCCAGAGAAGGGCAACAAAATTGGTGAGGCGTTTGGAACACAAGCCCTATGAGGAGAGACTGAGGGAGATGGGATTGCTTAGCCTGGAGAAGAGGAGACTCAGGGGTGATCTTATCACTCTCTACAACTACCTGAAGGGAGGTTGTAGACAGGCAGATGTTGGTCTCTTCTCCCAGGCACCCAGTACCAGAACAAGAGGACACAGTCTCAGGCTGTGCCAGGGGAGGTTTAGGTTGGATGTTCGGAAAAAGTTCTATACAGAGAGAGTGATTGCCCATTGGAATGGACTGCCTGGGGAGGTGGTGGAGTCACCATCATTGGAGGTGTTCAGGAGGAGACTTGATGGGGTGCTTGGTGCCATGGTTTAGTTGTTTAGGTGTGTTGGATTGGTTGATGGGTTGGATGCGATGATTTTGAAGGTCTCTTCCAACTTTTTTATTATTATTATTATTATTATTATTATTATTATTATTATTATTATTATTATTATTATTATTATTTATCATCATCATCATCCCTGGAGGTGTTCAAGAGGAGATTGGACGTGGCACTTGGTGCCATGGTCTAGTCATGAGGTCTGTGATGACAGGTTGGACTCGGTGATCCTTGAGGTCTCTTCCAACCTTAGCGATACTTTGGTACTGTGAAAAATGAACTCAAAGATTTTGTAATTTCTACTTTTCTTGGTATCATAAATTATATGAATTATTTCTTTGTAAGGTCTGCTTTTAGGTCACTATCCAAAAAGAGACATGAAAACTCAATACAAATCTCCCAGAATTACTAGACTGGATATTTCTATAATATTCAAGAAATCAACAGTAATGAAATTCATTTGGTGGATTTTTTTGTGTGAATATCCGTTAAAGACATTTCTCAAAGATCAAAGCTGTGACCTCTGTTGCTGTAATGAAGGGTGCAAAGATCACTGGCTCTCCTGGTGGTGCAGCTTGATGGATTTCCTGTCTCAATGCTTGCTCCAGTGAGATGCTCTCCACAAGACCTAGAAGGGCAGGGCCTGGTTGCCAGCAAGGTACAGGGTACTCCCACACTCAGGCGTCAGTCATCTCCCTGGGGACAGGCTGAGTCTAGGCCAGTCAATGGGCACACTGGTGGGCCTGACTCATGTCTGAGCAGGACAAGGTCCTGGGCTGTATGCAAGGATTATTGTAGCCCTCATGGCCCTGACAGGTTTCTCTTTCAACATTGTACATGAGTTTTGGTTGTTGTTTTGTTTTTTTTGTAGAGTGTAGCATTTCAAATGTGTCAGTTTTAACCTGAAAATGCAGAATTGGAGAAATTACATTGTCATATCTGAAACCCATGGGATCTGTATGAATTACTTCTCAAAGTAGTGTACCAAGTAGTAAAAAAATATTTAGAATTAGGTTTATATACAAAAATGCTTAATTTCCACATGTATGTATGTGCCCTAGACTTGATCTTCAAGCCTTTTCTGGTCTAGAATTCTCCTTTGATACCTATTCTGTTTGAGAATTGCCTTCAGAAACTTATACTTTGAGGTCTGTTTTTACTGAGCTTTGATTTTACATTTATTTTCCTAACTGTTATGTTTTTAGAAGTAATATGCAGGGGAAATGATTGTTAATTAGACAATAAAATATTAAGCAATTATCTACTATAGCAGTATCAGGTGCAGTACATTAGGACATTAGACTTACCTGGGAGAAAAAAAGCAAACTCAAAATGTGACCTACATGTATCTTGAATCTCCACAGACTTTTTTTTTACCTATCTTAATTAAAATTTACTGTGTGTTCCAGAACAGAAGGGCTGAAAGCTATTTCCTTATCCTCCTAATGTCTATGCTGTTTATATGCTTGAGATGGCTAAGAGGTAGTCTGGAAACTGCAATAAAATTAGTAATTACTAAAGGGGACATAATGCACTGTTTTGTTGAAGTCAAGCTCAGAAAATATGTAGACTGACTCTTAAAAGGAGAAGGCATTGATCATATTTTTCTCTTATTATTCATCATATTATCTTTACTGGATTCTATGGAAGTTTTCCTTCATAAAATGAGCACTAACATCATATCTATTGAGATAAAATATCTTTATACTGCTAAAATAAAGAGCCACTCCTTTTAAGGCTCAAAGATTCAGAAGCTACAAAGGTCACATGGTAAGGTTAATTCCAGCCAAATACAGCTCTTGATGAAGAAAATCTATGGAAAGTTTAGAAAATTTTGGTCTGCTGCTTTTTAGTTTACTGGGCACCTGGATGGTGCATGAGTAAATTTGCATTATCAATAACAACAACAACTACTACTACTATAATAATAATAATAATAATAATAATAATAATAATAATAATAATAATAATAATAATAATAATAATAATAATAATAATAATAATAAAACCAACCAGGTTGGAAGATACCTTCAAGATCATCGCATCCAACCCATCAACCAATCCAACACACCTAAACAACTAAACCATGGCACTAAGCACCCCATCAAGTCTCCTCCTGAACACCTCCAATGATGGTGACTCCACCACCTCCTCGGGCAGCCCATTCCAATAGGCAATCACTCTCTCTGTATAGAACTTCTTCCTAACGTCCAACCTAAACCTCCCCTGGCACAGCCTGAGACTGTGTCCTCTTGTTCTGGTATTGGCTGCCTGGGAGAAGAGACCAACATCCGCTTGTCTACAACCTCCCTTCAGGGAGCAATAAGGTCACACCTGAGTCTCCTCGTTTCAGACCGTTATAGTGGCCCTGTCATCTACTGACAGCACAATCATACCCTCAAGAAAAACTGGTAAAAGACTATTTTAAACAGGTTGTCTAACTGTGCTAGCATGAAGAATTGATTTGTGTAGTCAATTACTTAAACGGTTCAACATTTCTTTCAATAGAAAGATACAAGTTTCTAACAGATATACAAAGCATCTTAGAAACAAATGTTTTCAATGTCAGTGACTTTAGTAGAAGAAAAGGAAAAGAGAGTATTTGCATTAATACAGTCTATTAAAAAATTGAAATGCCCTTGAATCACATAAATTGGAATTGAAACATTTGTCTTATTTTAGTTATTCTGAAACAGTGCTGATTCATTTGAACAGGTTTTTCCCATGCTGTGTTACAGACATTGAGCCAATTCTGTTCCACTACTTTAGACTAAATAAGAAGCTTTGTGGAATCGCTTTTTCTTATTTTATACTAGTTGGATTTCCACTAATTTTGCTATTGCAGCTAAAAAGTAAGTAGTGTGGTTCTTTCCTTGCCATAATCTTTCTCATTCTGAAATAAAGTTGAAAAATAAAAGGTAATAAGCCTTGATGAAACTGGATGATGTTTATTGTACAAGATCTTCATTCAGAACATTTTCTTGGAGGAAGAAATACAGCATAAAAAGTTTCAATTTCTACTGAAATACATGCTTTTCATTTTTTAAATTGAAATATGCTTATATATTTGTTAATCAGGCCTATGTCAAACCACAAATCATGAACAACACTAAGTATTTTAAGGTTCCCCTTATATCAGTAGGAATTGTTGATACTGAGCTCTGCTCAGGAATTGGTATGACTCAGTTGTCAGAAAGACTTCAATATTGTAATAGAAAACTACTGAATGTATTGCTATGATCTGATTTTGAAACAACTCCTGCATTGTGTTCACTAACAAAAGAGTATCTGAATCCAGCCAAGAATTTTAATAACATCTAACTTGATGCATTTTGAACTAAAAGAGCTTCTGTTGCTAGGCATCAAATTGGTGATGCATGGAAAATTTGTTCACTGAAACTAAAATATAAGCCTGCATGTACAGTTCAGAAGTAGATTTTCTGGCTAAGTATGAAATCTTAAACCCTGAAAAGACCCATATATTTAGATCAGGTCCTGTTTTCGTTGTATCTTAAGATATTGTGAATTCATCATCTGATTTTAATTCTTCAAATGAATTTGAGGGAAGTTTCAGTTTTCCAGCATGCAGAAATTAAAGATTTCTAATATTGATGTTGCCTGCTGAAATTTTCAATTAGAGAATATAAATATTTTCCTCTGCATAAAATTAAAACATTATCCTGGGTAATCCCCATGTAATATGAAAATATTTACTTTAAGGGTTTTATCTATCAGACAATACAGATCTTTCAATAGCTTTGTTCATTCAGCAGTGGCATATGTTTGACAGAAGGCTCTTGGTAATGCACATAAAAAATGCTATTTGCTTTTCAACAACAGACTCTTCTTTCAGGAATATAAGCGCTAAAGTAGCTGAAAAACAAATAAAGAAACAAAACCAAACATAAAACCTTGAAGTATTTACTACACTATATGCTAAATATATGTACCTAAACTCACTGATTTAATTCACACTTCCATAAAAGTCTCACAGAAAGAAGATTCAGAACTTATAATAATGGGATTTCATTCAGAAAAAAAACAAACAACGGAATGGATACTGTGTAGAGCAGTTACTGTAATCATGTCCATGGGTTCGAGCTACAAAACCAAATCCCAGTCCTGTTGAATTTGGAATTTTGATGGTTGTTTCCCTCCCCCCCCCATTTTTTTTTTTTTTTAGTTTGACTTACATTTTTCATTCAGAATCATATAGTTTTCTTTTTTCCTGAAATAATTCTATATACAAAGTGTGGATGTTTGTGTTGGGAGAGAGAGGACACATATCAACTGGCATTTTAACAATGCAGTGCAACATTATAGGAGACCAAGGAGACCATTAAAGAGCCTGAATCCTTTCTGTTTGGTAGCCAAATGGGGTGGCAAAGCAAAATCACGTAATTTCCCACAAGGTCTTACTTATTTCATAAAAGAAATATTTATCAAATATAAAATATTTACATATGTAATATAATATTAAAACAATAAGAACAACAAAGAAATACTCATTTACTTGGAAAACTAGCTGTTGATAACTTGGTCCATAAATTAATAACAAATTAGATACATTTTCACAGAAGAAAAAGTTTCAGACAAGGCTAGAATGAATCAAAATTCCTTGATGATGCTTGCCTTTTCTCCCAATAGTACTTCATCAAGATTGGAAGGTGATAGATTGCTTTCTGTACTGCAAATACATAAATATGATCTACTGAAAATAAAGAGTCATTATGACCATTCCATAAACTGTGGTTCTTAATTTCACAACTGGAAAAGCTCCAGTGAAAATGCCACCCATTGCTGCCTTGAGATTTCTTCTCTGAGCTTAAAAGTGAAGTGGAGAGTTCTTGGAGCCTTAGAGATGAGTGGCCTGTTTTCACTAATATTTTTGAAAGTGGTCACTATGTTAAATTTATTGAAAATGAAATGTATATTAATTCTCAAAACTCAGTCTTTTCAAGAAGTTTATTCCTTTTATTCCTTTATTTTGTACCTTACATTTCTAGATTAAGTTGTTAAAAAGCGAGAGTAGTGTATATTTTACCTACTTCATGAGAGACAGAGAGCACATGCTTTACAATGTGATTAATTTGTTAAGGCCTTCATGGTCTTAACTAATACTTTGGGTGCTTTACAGCCGTCTGAAGCCAAGTAACAGTGGATGAACACTATGTTGCAATGATCAATATAAGTGCAGTCTTTGCACTTTAGGACTCAATGACCAGGAAGTATTTATGTCATATTTATGGGAAGGTGCTACAGTTCTACAATAACATCTAATTGTATTTCACTATAGAAACAATAATGGCAACAGAGAAATAATCTTTAAGAAACAAAAAAGAAAGAATAAAGGAAATAAATGTTTTCAAGATCTTTCCAATTTTTCTTTAATGGTTGCAAAAACTCCTTGAAAAGCAATGTGACATTCTACTTGTCTAGAAATTGTTCTCATTTAAGTATCCCAATTTTCAAAGTTCATCAAGAAAAATGAAGTTGCTACACCTCTAAACATCTCTAAACAAAATAAGAAGCTGAAAACAATCATAAAACCCCAAAAGGCCATCTGGCTCAAAGCAAACGTATGCAGAACTAAAACTGGACAGTTCCAAAAGCAGAAAAGTTTATCTATAGGTGATTTTATTTATAGTCACTGCTTGCATTCTCTGGAAAGTTTTTTGCTTTCACAAATTGTCTTGACATAAAGCTTCTTTGTTCTTTTTTTTTCTGATCATAGTCCATATTCGTCCTCACTGTGTGGTAAAACTTGTTCCTTTCCTCTGATGTGGGTTTTTTTACAATGATTCACCTAGATTATATGATTTACTATGCATTTTACTGAAAGTAGTAGTAGTGTAAAAATTTAGAGGCAGGGGAGAATATGGCAACCCATTGTTTCAGGAGCACTTAAACATATCATATTTATTCTTCCACTTTTTCTTTAGTTTCCATTCAATATCTTTTCTCAATGCAGGATGGTAATCATGATCTTAAAATGCCTAAGGGATAAAGATCTAAATACACCTCTTATTATGTCTTGTTTACATGATCCAGTAAGACAGTTGTATTCCATGGGAGCAATAAATCTCCTTCAACCCAGAATGAAATGTTAGCGATACGGGTATTTCCTCCACCACCACCCTTGCAGCTTAAAGTGTTTCAGTGTAGCTGGATTTCCATTGTCCTTATTTGGAAAATTGTGTGCCATATTATTATAATTGTTGTTGTTATTATTATTATTACTGTTATTATTATTATTAGTAGTAGTATACTAAAAAAATACCCAAACCAGCATAAACTAGAATACAAATCCCCTCAGCAGTATGGTTATCCTGAAATGTTTTTATTAACAGAGTAGATGGAAAAGAGTAGAAATCCAGCACTGAGCATAACTCAGAAGTGTAATTGTTATAATGAATATCATATCTGTATTTATAAATGCCCAATGTATATAACTTATATGTATGTCATATAATTGCATGAACTTGTAGCATACCTTGTTGCATATTCCATGGTCAGTTTTGCTATGTTGTAATTCACTGCAGTGCAGGAGTCACTTCAGGTACCTTAGGAGTGAAGCGGTCACGATGCTATTGACAACCTAAAATGTTCTGCTAGTCCAACAGTTTTAAAACAGTATCCACGCAACAGGAAACACCCTAAGATGCTTTAGGTGAATGGAAAGAATGGAAGACATGCAGTATATGGAAATATCATTGCACTTTTAGACTGTAACTGCATTGCATTCGAATATGTATCTGGGGTTTATGTGTTGCTGGGTTTGTTTTGATTTGTTTTGAATTTTGGTGTTCATATAGATTTAAAATTTCTCCCTTTTTTTTTGGTATGTTACCATTACAATGCCTTTTACTATACTATTTAAACACCTTTTTTTTTTTTTTTTTAATAAATACATTTATTCCAATCTTTTTTTATGAAAACAAAATATAGTAAGCTTGTATTTTTAAACCAGGTTGGAAAAGACCTTTGAGATCATCAAGTCAAACCTATCATCCAACACCATCTAATCAACTAAACCATGGCACCAAGTGTCCCATCCAGTCTCTTCCAAAACACCTCCAGTGATGGTGACTCCACCACCTCCCTGGGCAGCCCATTCCAACGGCCAATCACTCTTTCTATGAAGAACTTCTTGCTAACATCTAGCCTAAATCTCCCCTGGCACAGCTTGAGACTGTGTCCTCTTGTTCTGGTGCTGGTTGCCTGGGAGAAAAAAACAACCCCAACCTGGCTACAACCTCCCTTCAGGCAGTTGTACAGAGCAATAAGGTCTCCCCTGAATCTCCTCTTCTCCAGGCCTAGCAAGCCCAGCTCCCTCAGCCTCTCCTCACAGGGCTTGTGCTCCAAACCCCTCCCCAGCTTTGTTGCCCTTCTCTGGACACGTTCCAGCAGCTCAACATCTTTCCTAAACTGAGGGGCCCAGAACTGGACACAGCACTCTACTGTACCATTAAATCCAGAAATTATATATAAAACAACATGATAGCTGGATTTTATTTTTTTTTCATCTTGTTACACTTTGAAATTTGATGATGTATCTTTTTTTTGCTTGTAAAATGCATAATGTAGAAGTTTGGAATATCAGTAGACTACTATTCGTTGTACCAGAGATAGTGCATAATTTTAAATGTCTATGTACTAATATTCTTCATAGAACCTTTTTTTCAAAGTTTTTGGTTTGTCTGTATGGTCCAATATTCAGAATTAAGTGGTGTACATTTCCTTACTGTTCTGGAAAAGCTGCATACATTGGAGTAGTTAATAACAAGAAAAGAGTTACTGAGCTAATGGGACAGTGTCATTTTACTATCATTTGCAGGATGATACTTACTAAGAGTAAGTTTATCAAAATAATAAAGACCAACTAGTATAACTATGAATCAGGTAGAGAATAAATTACCTTGCAGCTTAGTCAAAACAAGAGCTGAAGTACTGGCAATCTGGTCATGGGCATGCTTTGAAAGACTTTTTCATTTAAAAACAACACACAACGAAGTTAAGGCTTCATTATATTCATGGACATGTGGGGAAGTCTTTTGTTTTCTGAAAGTACATAAAGAGCACACCGTTTAAGTTTCATTGCTGTAAAAGCAGATTGTTCCTTAACTTAGCCGACATAAGTAAAAGTAACCTGTGTGACCTCAGCTCTCTGGGTTTTATGAAACAATAATAATTTTCTGACAGAACCAGTTTGCAGGGTTTTCATGTGTCTACCACAAAGAAAAATTGTATGTCATCTTGGTTTTATTATATCCATCAGCTGGCTGCCCATTTGTTGTGGAGTGTCTGCTGTGACATAGGGCTGTGACTCTATTCGGCTGTAATATATTGCCTGTAGTGCATTCAGTGACTCTGGTACCTGTTGCTGGTTCTTTTTCCAGGTCAGCTGGCTGCAGGTACATGTGAGATTGTTACTTTGGACAGAGATAGCAGTCAGCCCCGAAGGACTATAGCCCGACAAACAGCTCGCTGTGCATGTAAAAAAGGACAGATTGCCGGTACAACAAGAGCAAGGCCAGCCTGTGTTGATGGTAAGAAGCAAAGATCTATTCAATCAGTTTCTGCCAATAACAGAGTGGTGTAAACCGCTCATGTCTCATTAGGAAAAGAAAAACTCATTAGAAGAAATGTTTGAGTGTCCCAACTAGTAATGGTAATACCATTGAAATCCCTGCAAAGGTATTACTGACTAATAGTACCCATATTTCAATTATTTAATTGGAATTATTACTTTTGTTTTAACTTAATATGCAGTTGAATATTAAGCTTCCGCTGGGAAGCTAATGTGACTGTTTCTGTGTGATAGCTGATGTGTTGAAGAAAGCAGTGATACTGCAGTATTTGGATATAGTATCTGAATATACATCATATGTCCAGCATTCCTTCTATTCTTAAAATGATGGTTCTGTATACTTCACTGCATATGCAGTGATAGCATGCAGCTGGAAAACTGCTGACATACAGGGAGGTATGAAAATATTTCACTTTCAAATAATTTTTTTAAACATATGAATTTCTAGGTTACAGCTAAATAAGATGTTAGTAGTGGGACAATCTTCAAGACAGGTCTGGCAGTGCCAGTCTATTAGCAAACATTCACATTTAAAATACAGTTTGCAACATATTGAAAATAGTTGATACAATATTATATGTTTTAATTTAGGTTAGTTAATAAAAGTAGAAATAAGATGGTTATGGGTAGAATTATAATAAATTCACAGATAGCTTTTGAATACTGACTGGTTTGAGTCCTCAGATAAAAATATTGCTGAGAACACCCTACTGTTGCCTCCAAATTTGGTCTTACCAGTGATTATCAAAGAAGACAGCTCAAAGGAGATTTCAGAGCCTATCCACAGGGCTAAATATAGAACATCATGCACTTTCTATTTTTGCATTTTCCTTTCACTGTTTTTGGTACTCTGTGAGACAGTTTCTTATCTGTCTCTTCCGCAATGTGATGCTATATCCAGTAATTCTCTTCTTTCCTGTTTTATGGTAAGATCCTACCACAGGAAGGTTTAAAAAAGGAATAATTTTATTGTGCAATTTATAGTTGTAAGTCTTACAAAAATGCTTGTTAGCAATTAAAAAAAGTCAGCATAGATTTCCCATTTTACACCAACAAAGTTCTAAGGGAATACATGGATTTTGTATCATCTGGTGGAAACTAAACATAATTTTTCCTCAGTCAGTTATGACCTATAATGAGATTCATTTGCTGTAACTTGTGTACCTGAAGTTAATTGTCTAACCTATTGACTCCATTTGTCCCCTAAACCCAATGGAGAGCAAAAGGCACCTTCTCAGAGGAATTTATCTTACCCTAAGTGCCTAAGATAAATCAGATGTAGCACTCTGGTATTCACTTTCTCTGCCTTGCCTTAAGACATCTGAGGTGATGAGACTTTTTGTATATATGTACTGGTAAGAAGATGTGATTACAACTCATGCTCCAATTGCTATATTAGCTTAGTTTCCAAGTAATTCAATATTTGTTTGTTTTGTTTGTTTGTTGTTGTGCGGGTTTTTTTGCTGTTGTGTGTTTGAAGGTTTGTGTGTTTCTTTCTTTTTTTTTGTTTGGGTTGGGTTGGCTTTTTTTTTTTTTTTATATATATATATATATATATATATATACTTATTTTAGTGGGAACCTGTGAAGAAGGGTTATTTCAGATTCTGGGTTTGCTTTCAATATGCTTGCTCATATGAAAACAGAGAACTGGATGACAGGATCTGTGGTTAGGTATTTTGTAAGCAACAGAGGGTTCTTTATGTAATACTCCATGTTTCAAAAATAAGTGGGAAGTTCATCAGCTGGAAAATAGAACTTCCCAGTAGCTTGTGTGCCCAAGTATTACAATTATTATTTTTAAAGCTTTTCTACCTAGTTCTAAAGAGATCTAATAGCACTCTTTATTATTTTGGCAAGTGTTTATTATTAGGATGTTGATCCTTTTGCTAAGAATGATAACTGCAAGATGTGTAGGATGTGCTACTTTGCTTTCCTAGACACCATTGAGGATCAATACTCAAAAAGGTTAATGATACCTAGAACTGTGTATCAAGTTCCCACTTTAAAAAAGGAGGCACAAGCCAAATCTTTGATCAGTAGGTTTTATTCATGAATTAAGTTTTAAAAACAGTTTTGCATATCATAAACACAATTATGTAGGAAAGAACAGGTGAGCACTTTAGCTTGTCTCTGATACTCTGCTTGCAAATAAAGTGTGAATTTACCAGGTTCATAGTTTCAACAATATATTAGTAATGCAACGACCAAGAAACTGGATTTTGGTTGGTTGGAGTTTTTTACAATAAAGAATCCATATAAACAAATAAATCCTTCTCTGAGGTTTCTTATATAGGATACTAAGTGTGTTTTTGCAAATTTTCTTTATTTATATCACAGCTGATGTTAAGAATGTAATTACTATTTGAGGTTTCATTTCTGCTAGCAAAAGAAAAACACTGGTACTGTGTTTTTGGTTTGGTTTGGTTGGTTTATTTGTTTTTTATGCCAGTTTGCTTTCTAAAGATTCTGATGGTTTAATTTTGTTGTTTACATATAGGCTTGATTTTAATGAGATTATTTGTTAAGTAAAGGTAGCATAATTATACCTTAGACCTATAATAATTAATGCAAAGTCATTTGTGAAGAAAGCAGGCATAGTAAGCATGACCTGCTAACCTACTAACAAGAAAGCCTTAGCTAACAACTGTATTACAGCTTCTGGAAAGAGAGTGTTTTGAAGAATCAGTAACAAAGCTGGCAATTTTTACAACCGTAAAATGCATCATGTTGCTGGCTACTATTTGTTCATTGTTTGATAGAGAGAAGATCCTTAGAGTATATTCAGTTATGCTGTATGTTTCCTGGAGCTCTGAAATACAAGTGTCAATTATTGCAGCACAATGAGTAAGTAATTTAAAGAGTCTTAAACCTTGCAAGTATTGTCTGAAATTGAACTTGTTACATAGCTCTTAGAGTAGGTCCAAAATCCACTCTGCTTGCACTACTATATCAGCTAATGTCTTTTCTTGTGCAGTGAAAGACTGTATATGTCAGATAGATAGAGCTAGAATTTTTTCAAATGAAAATGCAGTGTTTAGGGCTTTGTCTGAGCAGACCATGAAGAACAGATATTTTCCTGAAATGTTTCCCTGTGATGGAGCGTGCTGATTTACTCTTTATTTTTTTCTAGTGGTTTTTAAGTATGGCAGATTGCTAATGTAATCTGGAAAAATGGCATCAATATTCACCCTGATTTGAAGCTTGATTTAGTGTTGATTGCTTCATTCCTAGACCCACAGAGTCATAATGTATATTTGGTATGTTTCGTTGTGATGCAATTTTTATTCATGAATATAGGTTTTGTGATATCAGAACAGTACTTTGCCTGCACTCTTAGCTATATTATTGTTATTATTTACATCTAGCATTCCCTAAGCCCTTTTTTGAGATTGTATTTCATAGCTGTGACCTCAGTTGCATTTCTTTGATAAGATATTATATGTCAACATAGCATCTGGTTTATCACCAGTGTTATTTCTCTGTGTTGTCAGTCAAGCTTCCTAATTTTTTGTAACTAGAGCCTGTGGGAGATTGCAAGATAGCAATTATTCTCTATTTTTGTCCAGTACATTTTCTAATTGAGGTTTGATTTAAAGCAAGTGACAAAGTGGCTTTGAGAACAGTGTGTGTATGCTCAAACTCATGGTTTGTGTGCTTTCACAAGAATTGCATCTGTCTGGGAATAAAAGTAGTTATGCCAAGGGTTTTCACAGAATGAAAGTGTGTTAACCTGAGAAAAGTGGGATGAACATTTAAATGTTCAATAGACTCCAGTAATTCTGTCCAATATATATTTATAACTCAAAAATAAACAGGAGTTTTCTTCAGAAAATAGAAAGAGTTGATGAGAGGAAAAGAAGTATGAGAGACATGGTTCAATTGCTTGAATGGATGGCAATCTTTAATTTGCTTACCTGGGTTCTGTGATTAGAAGATTCTTATGCTCTGGATTTGAATTCTGGTTACTTTTATGTCCACAAAGTACTATGAGAAATTCCAGGACACTGATCCTGATATGCAAAATTCATAGATTTGGAATAGCTGGAGGGCAGCTAACTGAATTCAAAGACCATTTATGTTATAAATCAAAGTTTCTGTGGTTTGGTTTGGTTTAATTGTTAAAAAAGTTTCAACTCTTTTGCAAGCATTGTAACAATATTGTTTTCTACATAACCTTAGCTGGTATAATTTGTTCATACATTATGATGAACATGCTTTTCCATTTGCATTGATTGATTTTCTTTAACACAGAAAATCAGCATCCACAAGGAAACCACATTAGTTTTGATCAATAATTTCCTGCACTTCTCATTATCCAGAGAGTCTTAGAGGAGGTGTAGGGGTCAGAACGGATCATTAATAGAATCCTAGGTCATGCACTTGAAACAAAACAGCATAATACCTGGAGAGCTTCATCATTCTGAAGTATCTTATGTACATGATGGTAAAAAAAAAGAAATAAAAAAAAAAAGGAAAGAAAATGAACTACAATGATTTTTCAGAAATGGGAATCTTAGCTTTTAGATTTAGAATATTTCATATATTTGCTAATGTGTTATTTATATTATTTTATCCTGGTTTTATTGCAGATATTTGTGTTTTTTTTTTTTCTCACTGTAAATTCTGTATTTAATTTTGTTGCATTTAAGGTATAATGCTTTATAACAAGTAGTAAAACCAAAAGGCAAAGCAGGATGAATATAAAATTAAAAGGAGACAATAATACTACAGAAACATTTTGCTGATCTAGAAGTGGTGTTCTGCATAGCGTGGAATATTTAAGTGAAGAAAGTGAGACTATTTAGCAATGAAAATTATTACAGGGCTTGAACATCTTGCCTGTGAAGAAAGGTTGAGTGATTTGAGGTTGTTCATACTGGAGAGGGCTCCAATAGACCATAATCTGGCCTTTCGATATAGAGAAAAACTTGTTAATAGCACTTGTAGTGACAGTACAAAGGGCATGGTTTTAAGCTGAAAGAGGGTATGTTTAGGTTGGACATAAGGATAGTTTTTTACAGTGAGACTGTTTGGAAAAGTATGGTTTAACAGGTTGTCCCACAGACAATAGAGATGTTGTGGGTACCCCATCCCCTCAAGTCAAGGTCAAGTTGTACCAGCCTTTGAGACACTGGATCTAGATAAAGATGTTCCCTCCCATGGCAGGGGTTTGGACCTGATGATCTCTAAAGGTGTCATCCAATCCAAGTCATTCTATAATTTTATGATTCAACTCATTGAGTGGCCACTGTGTTCAGAAGACCTTCTGTCTAGGAGATGACTAGTGTCTCTGAAAATTAAACACCTAATTTGTAAATATGTTAATATTACTGCTGAGTGAGAGGCCACATGCAAGAGCAAAGAAATGTGTATGTGATGATTTAATATTTGGGAATGTTCTCAGTGTGGTCATGAGTTTTATTTCCAAAGAATATAGCACTTTTTTATTATAATCAGGGCTTTAAAACTATGCATGAACTTGTTAACTGAAGTGCTGAAGTAATGTAGGATGTAATAATGTAGTGCAATATTAGAGTATTTTTCAAAGAATAGAATAAATAATAGTTCATTTCTTGTATATCCTTATTTTAAGTTTTACTGTGCCTTCTTGAGCCTTTGCAGTCTTTGTTTTTGTTAGGTTTTTGTTAGGCTATATCTGAAGTATTCCAAACACTGTGTATGTTCACTTATGAAATAACCACCGAGTACCTGTCTTATGCTGTTCCTTAGAATGTTAAGTATTTCTATATACTTCTACCTATAAATAATTTTAAAAGAAAAAAAAACACAAAGCTTACCTATATTCCTTTGCTTAGGCAGAAGGGGGAAGGATAGCAACCATGCATTTTCTAGTACCCTATGTTTAAGACTTAGTTTTCAATATGGCTTAAAGAAATAATAATTCCTTTCTCCCTTTTCTTACTCCAATTCCCTATATGCAGTCACAAATGCATCTGTACTTACAGATGTGCCAAATTATGTGCAGCACTAACTGTCTGTAGACAACTCCAGAACTGTAGATTTTCCAGTTACTAACAACAGAATTAAAATTGTTTCTGTGGCTTCTGAGCTTCCCCTTGTTATGCACGGTACTGACATGGTACAACAAATTCCACCTTGTAGGTCACCTTTCATTTAGAAATACAGAGGAAGAAATGTTAAAGGTAACATGACATTCCAAACCAAATTGAGTACAAGTTGTTATCTAAATAATAAAAAAGATTTAGTAAAAATCTTACAAGCATGTTCACATAAAATGCATTTGTTCTTTTTGGCAATGAGTGTCAGGTGTCAGTTAGAGATTGAAGTGTTGCTGAGGAAGAAATGACACTGTTCAACCCCATGATAGAAAGTGAGCAATATAAAACAAATATATCACTAGCTGAAACAGCAGCAGCACTGATGTGTCTAGAAGAAATATAGGAAGATAAATTAGGTTTTACCTTCTGAACGAGAATCTGCAACAGGAATAACCATGGAAGTGACAACAAATAAACCAATGAAAAAAACCCAAACAACAAACAAACCCCACCAAACTACGAACCTGCGTAACAAGCAGACCGGTAACTACCTTAAAACAATTGTTTTCATTAAGAACAATAGTTAAAGGCTCCCCAGGGAAGTGATGATGGCACCAACCATGTCAGAGTTTAAGGAATGTCTGAACAATGTTCTTAGTCATATGGTTTACTTTTAGGCAGTCTTGCAAGGAGCAGGGAGTTGGACTCAGCAGTCCTTACAGGTCCCTTCCAACATGAGATACTCTATTATTCTGTGACTGGATGTGGCATAAATATGCAGACCATGATTTTGCATAATTCTAGTGTTTTCTATGAACAATTAATTCTTTCTTCATCAGTCAAGGAGCAGAGATCAGAGACCATAGCTTGAAAGTCAGGCCCAGTATGAGTTTATGTGTTCTCATGTTAAGTAGTTTTTTTCTACTTTGTAGACATCAACTGCTTTCTAATGCCAAGTAGTAGATCTGTAGAACTCCTTCCATGGTCTAAGAATGTTCATGGAGTAGCAATTCAGGCATGTAGAGGAATTGGGTTTAAATTATCATGTAACAAATTAACAGATTATTTTTTACAACATTCTGAAGTATTATACACCACAGATTGAAAGGAAATGCTTTGGATATAGAGGGGAAATGGAACTGGGATAAGTGTGAATAAAATGTAATCAAAGATAAAATACTTTTCTAAGCCTTGTACCTATAACAAAGTGACCAGAGTGGAATTACTTTTCCTCCTTTGAGATTAAATCTGGTATCAAAATACCCATTTCAGTTTAAGAAAAGGCTGTGTTTCTAAACGATAGGGCAGGGAAATATTTAGGAAAGCAGAATTTAATTGTGTGATTTGGGAGGTGGCCAGGAACCAGGGGTTAACACTGGCACTATTGCAAACAGTGCTGAGAGAACTTTAATTGCCTCTCATGCTTAATGCTTTGCTTTCACATTTCATCTGAAAGACAACACCTTCAGCCTCCCAGTGTTTCATTGCATGCATTAGTTCATCAATGTTAACAGCTTTGTTTCCTTTAGTTCTGTGACACTCCTAAGCAGTCACCCATGTACTCTAATCCTCTTTCATTTACATGCTCTGATAGCAATTTCAGTGCAGAAAGATGGTTGGAGGTTATGTGATATTAGACTGTGGAAAAATTTTCTGAGGGTGTGGCTAGAAACCTAATTGCTACAGACATTTTAAATTGAACTGGACAAAATACTAGAAAAAGTATTCTGCATTAGCATAAGTATGCAGTGCGTCATTGGATAGTTTACTGTGCTTGATATCTTGCAGCAGAGCACTACTGACAAACACAGCAGTCTGAACAAAGTCTGATTCAATAGCTATCTTCAGGCTATAGGTGAACATGATGTCCCTAAATTCAGGACATTGGTCACTGTAGGCTCCCTCTGTGGACCGTGATATGAGATGGTTGTGTCAGAGGTCACATAATGTCAATACTGGAATCACGTTCCGAAAGCTTTTTTTCTCTCTTCTGGGATTAAGGAGAACATAGAATGACTAGCAGAGCAGTGTTTTCTGCTTGAATGTCATGTATAAACACTTCAGGCCATCAGCTTCTTAGATTGCCTTCTGGAAAAAACACTATCTTTACTATTAAAGTCAGTTTAAGGAATAAATGTAATGTTTATATTATCTCTTCTTGATATCCTATGTTCGGATTATCCCTAGAAAACAGGGAAGAGAAAAACTTTACACAGAATCACTAAGGCTGGAAAAGACCTTTAAGATCATCAATTCCAACTGTAATCCAAATACCATGATGACTAAACCGTATCCCAAAGCACCACATCTGCATGCTTCTTGAACATTTCCAGTGACTGCGACTCCACCACCTCCCTGGGCAGCCTGTTCCAATGCCTCACCACTGAAAACAGATTTTTCCTAATGTCCAATATAAACCTCCCCTGGCACAACTTAAACTCATTTCCTCTCATCCTGTCAATAGTTACTTGGGAGAAGAGACCAATAGCCACCACACTACAACATCCTTTCAGGTAGTTGTAGAGAGCAATAAGATCTCCCATTAGGCTTCTCCAGACTTAACAACCCCAGCTGCCTCAGCTACTCCTCATATGATATGCCCTCCAAACCCCTTATCAGCTTTATTGTTCTTCTCTGGACACACTCCAAGACCTCATTGTCTTTCCTATACTGTGGTGCACAGAAATGAATCCAGTATTTCAGCTGTGGCTTCACCAGGCCAGAGTAGTGGGGTACAATGAGCTCCCTCCTCCTGCTGAACACACTGTTTTTGATCCAGACCAGGATGCTGTTGGCCTCTTGGCCACCTGGACAGACTGCTGGCTCATGTTCAGCCAGCTGTCCACCAGCACCCTTTACCACCTGGCTGCCTTCAGGTGGGCTTCTGTCAGGGTAAGATGCTTGTCTTCAGTCCATGTAAGAGAATGTAGAGAGATGTGTCTCTGTCAGTACCCTTGTCATCAATATGTGAGTTGAAACTATAGATAAATGACAATTCTGGCACTATGTGAAAGCAGCATTGTCAAATACTTCCCCTGCCTCTTCAGATAATCTCAATAAACACAGAGAACTACAAACAAAGAAACAATATATTTCATAAAAGTGCATCAAGAAAGATTATAGTATGGCTAGAAATTACATTTTAAACCTATATAACACTCTAGTGGATGTAATATCTGTGATGATCTCAGGTAGTGATAGGACTAGGGGGAATGGAATGAAGCTGGAGGTGGGGAGATTCAGGCTGGATGTGAGGAGGAGGTTCTTCACCATGAGAGTGGTGAAACCCTGGAATGGGTTGTCCAGGGAGGTGGTTGAGGCCCCGTCCCTGAAGGTGTTTAAGACCAGGCTGGATGAGGCTCTGGCCAGCCTGATGTAGTGTGGGGTGTCCCTGCCCATGGCAAGGGGGTTGGAACTAGATGATCCTTGTGGTCCCTTCCAACCCTGAATGAAACTATGAAACTATGAAACTATGATAGAGGATGTGTCAGAAGAGTCCAAGAATATGTTAAAATTAATTGCAAAATTAGTGACATTAATCACACTACTACATCCAGCGCAGAGTAGTTAATGATAGACATTTTTGTGTACATCTTTCAGAATATTCTTCACAGGATTGATTCAGCAAAGATACCCTTTTCGAAAAAAAAAAAATAGGACCTTATAGAACTATCTCTTTAAGGTGATGCCAAGAACTGTTAAGATCTGAAGTAATAATCATGAGGGGAAAAAGTTTGTGGCATTGAAGTTGGCATTTTCACATCATAAGTAAACTCTGACTATATTTTTCATTTGCATAACTAGTTTTACTTATGTCTTACTGTTGTGTAATTTCTATGGTATTACAAGCATGTAATGAGAGGCTTCCTTAGTTTCACACAGTCCTAGACTGAAAGCACTTACCAGTCTAGTAACAGACTGAGTCCTTGTTTGTACAGCTACACAAGGAAATATGTAGATGCTTTCCTCTAGTATCCTTTCTAGGAGGGCATACACAGAGGGCCTCTACTCTTGCTCATTAGTTTTGAGAGAGTGAATTTAAGTTCCAACTGAATGTGAAGAAAGAGGAAATACAACTAGTCAAGGTGGAACCACAAAGATTAGGTAGGAGAGAAATTAAAAGGGATGATGTAAAGAATTGCATCTCCTTAAAGGAGAGGAGAGAGAGGCTGTCAGATCTAGGCTGTAGTCTGCAAGAAAGAAAGATGATACTGTGAAAGCAAATGTGACTGAATTGGTGTAAACCAGGATGATTTACTATAAAAAAGACTCATTTGAAGGGAGTGACACATACAAGAAAGGAACAGAATACATGAAATAAAGAGATGGAGTACAAAACTCAAGTAAACCTGAAGGTGGTAAGAATTTTCTTGTCCTTTCCATTTCCAAGCAGAAAAAAGTACCTTCTGTTTACTGTTCATTCTGCAAGCTCCCATTGTAAATTCATCTGTGATAAGGAAAGGAATTAAGATGACAGTTACCATCCTCCCTAAGTCAGACTCACCTTGCAGACAATTCCCTCTTCCGTTCCTGAGACTCTTCCCCCCACAACAATCAATAAATAGTTTTTAAAAAAATATTTATTTATATCACTGTCAGTTAAACAGAATTAGTCAGTACTTTGGATGGGTTATGCGTTAACTAGGAGGCATCCAGTCTTCTCCCCTATCCTTCACAGTGCACTCTAAAGCTATTCAGTCTTTTCTGGCAGCCTGTGTTATACACTGACTTTACAGCTTTCAGGCCCAGTGCCTTTTCTGCATGTTATAATCCTCTTTATGCTACAGCAGTGGTGGCCCTCTGCATCCTCTTTCTGTGCACTCAGCATAGATCCATGTCAGGACTCTGGGTTGTTCTGCACAATGCAAATCGCCTTCAGCCCACACACAGCATTCCCATGTGGGTCCCCTAATATTTTCTGATTCAGTGGTCTGTAGAGGGGAAGATGTGGACCACAGGACCAAAAGAAGGGAAGCAAAGAGCCTGTGGGGCAGTATAGCTAAAGTGGTACATTCTCAATATGAAAAGGTGGGGTTTCAGGGAAGAGACCAGCAGTGTGGGGCACAGCAAAGTCAGAAAGACAGTGACACAGAGCTACTTGATATAGAGTAAGGTGAGAGAGCTGGAAAAGAGAAGAGAAAAAGTCAGAGATGCTGGAGAATATCTAGAGTGAAGTCATGCCAACACCTAGAAATTCCTAACCTCAACAGGGAGAAGATGTATCAGCCTAAACTGTGCATCACAATAGAGAAATATATTCTTATCGGTGTCAGGAAAAACAAAACAGAAGAGGAATTATATTTCAGGTAAAGCATGGAACTGTTTTAGAGTTTGAGTTTTTAAAAAAACAAAATCCCTGAAAAGTCTATGTATTGTGTTTTGTTTAGTTGTACTGGAATGTTTTGATGCACTGACTAGTGCTGACATAACAATAGCCATAGCCAGTGGGGAAAAAAATCACCTATTTTCATCTAGGTCTTTTTCAGTGTATACTTTTCTTAATGCTTTGCTGATTAGATTTTAGATATCTCCTTTAACAGTCCTTCGTAACTGGAAGACTCAGTCTTCCTGACCTTGAGAATAAGCAGTGGTTTTAAAAGATTTTTTAAGTTTATTATTTGGGGCATAAGGAATACAAATTAAAACATTTTAAGAACAGGGTCTCTTTGGTAACATAGATGAATTCTGTGTAGTGCAGCAAGCATATTCTAAGTTTCATGTTTCAGCTTTGCATTCATTACTGAATTTTTAATCTTGCTAAGCATAAAACATTAAGTAGTTATTAAAACTACTGACCAGGTTTTTTTTAAAGGAAGGATTTATCCTAGACTCAGTATTTTCATTATTCCTTTAACAGACTTAGGCCAGAATACTTCAATTTCAGGTTAGGTTTTGGAAGTCTAATAATTATATACATGTGTAACACCACAAGAAATGCCGTCTTTGGAGTATGGGAAAGAAGACTGGAACAGTTAGTGCAGGTCTCAGTGCAGTGCCTTTCCCATACTGTATATGAGTCAGACTCAATATCAGCTGCTTATGTGCACTGACATGTCCTCCCTGTCTTTTATGGTGTGGTCGTGTGGAGGTGATCCCTCTAGAAAGGCCTGTCGCTGGCCTGAAGAGCATTAGCAATTTGTGCCCAGCAGGAGGTTGTTTCTTTGTCAAGACTTCTCACAAAATAATAATACTTCCCACAAAACATCTAGAACCCAACTTTAATGTGATATGACTTTGTGAAACAGGATCAGGGATGAACCATGTTTTAGATAATGATATCAAGGTTTTCTCTGTGCCTGTCATCTCAGAGGACCTCAAAAACTCCCAAAGGTGTTTTGAATCTGCATATTTCTCTATATTTGTACAATCTCTATCTGAGGTTCATATTTTATAATACAGACAGCTTGGTTATTAATTTCAGTTTGAATATTGGCATGTTGGCTCTTTACTGAAGTGGCAGACATCAGGCAAATAAACTGCCAAAACATTCTAAGCCTTGCATTTTTGGGGTAGGAGGTGTGGTGTCTCGGTCCAGAAAGGGAAAGAGACTCAGTTCTTATGAATATTCCTGTGTTGTGAAATTAGAGGCACAAATGAGGCCAAAATATCAACAGCTAGACTATTTATTACATCAATTAAGGGGAAATAAGAAGGGGAGAGGGAGAAAATAGAGGGGGAGAGGGAGAAAATAGAGAGGGAGAGAGAGAAGAGAGAGAGATGAGAGGAAAGGAATTATATTACCACACCCCTCTCCCCCCCCCAAGACAGTTTGAGTCTGTGGAGGAAAGGTGCTGCAGGAGATGTTGGGTTGGTACAGGAACGGTGCTGAGGCTCTGGCTGGAGAAGAGCTGTGGTCCTCTGGGCAGCCTGGGTCTGTAGAGAAAGGGTGCTGAGGCTTTGGCTAGAAAAGAGATGTGGTCCTCTGGGCAGCCTGCGTCTGTTTTTTCCGGAGCAGCATTGTCCCGGGCTATTCATTCTCAGTGGCATGGTCCTTCTCCTGTGTTTTCCTTCATCTCCATTTTTCTTCTAAGATAGCCAGTAGTGGCTCCAGTCTTTTATGCAGTTTTTAGTCCTTAGGTATGTGTCCAAGTATTGTCCCTCAGGAATTCAGAGGCAAGGAAATCATCCTTAGGTAAATGTCCAGGTATCATTCCCCTGGAAATCTTTCTGTATTTCTGTGTGTGTGGGCAAGATTCTCGATTGGGGGGGGGAGGGGGGGGGGAACCTCCGCCTCCTCCATCTCCATCCAGACAAGCCCCCACACTCCTTACACATCAGGAAACAGGTGGTGAATCCATTGTGTCACCCTTCCCAGGGTACTTGATGGGTGGAGATTATCTTGCCCTAAAGGCATGATGGCTGGGTTCTTGGGTCCATTGTTGTAGACCAGTGTTATCACGATGCAATCACAAGCTGATTTGCATCCAGGATTGGTCTTTGCACCTTCCTTCCAGTGGCTCTGCCCAACACATATCAGCAATTGTCTGGGCAAGCAGCAAGTGATTTTATCTTTGTTGAGTCACACCAAGAGAGACAAACTTTTAGTCTCTCACATGTGGGTTTCGAATAGTGGGGTAGATCTTCACCATTAGGAAAAAAAATAAACTAGACTTTTAGTACCAGATTTCTGCAGAGCAGTTCTTAGGCTTTATGCAGAAGATCTCATTTTTGTAATTTTGCGTTTGTCAGTCCTCGGAAGTGACACTCTCAGTCTGTATGAATATTTAAAGTACCTAACCTTTGTTCAAATAAAGCTTTAATTACCTTGTGATTTCACCGTCATGCACTGAAAAGTGCTGTGTTAGGTCTGGTTTCCTTTTCCAGTGATATGAACTGCATTAATCTGCATTTGTTGATGCCTTCAGGTATGGCTCTAGCACATTTTGTTGTATTCATGCAGGTTATGTAGGGTCCCTAGTTTAAAATCTTTCTACACATTCTAGAACTCTTTGGTTTATATGTATGTTGGTTATCAAGCTGCCTTCAGATCTGTAGCTATTTTACACAGCAATGAAACTTTATATTGTAGTAATTTTGTTTTTCAGATTTACCTCTATATTAATTATATATATGTATGTAGATAGATTTCTATATCACTATATGGTAAATGCAATTTATTTATTTATTTTATATTACTATTATTATGTGACATTAGAGTGAGTACATTTGGATCTGAAAGACCAAAAGACAAAACTCTTCCCCAGCAATTAGTGCTTCTGCTACTAATTACTTGCCTGGACAAGGATGACTTTGCAAGTACCAGACTGTTTAGGAGAGAAACTAGACAGTACTGTACAAAGTAACCTATCTGTTCTAATTGTCTTAAAGATGTTAATTATACCCATGAGTGTAGTTTCCAGGACAAGCCAGAGGACTCCAGTCAAGTTTAAGACAGTGTAAGATGCCATTGATCTATTGCAATGGCTAAACTAATTTCTCATGAATTAAGTGGTGCCAGTTCTTTGTGTAGGAAATTCTAAAATGACATTGTGTCCAGTGTGCAAAGAAAGATTAGGGGAAGGTGTCTGTACTTGACGTAGTTTTTGCTTCTCTTTCCAATGTTGATAACTCTAACTGGAGCATGAACGTAAGTTTAGATCCTATTATAGAATTAATAAAAAACAAACAACAACAAAAGTCCCCAAACGAGCAAAAAAAAAAAACAAAAACAACCAAATCCAGACACCACCCTACTCAGACAGAGAGACGTAATTCCAGTCTTGAGATTCTTATAGTTTAAGGTTCACATCCTTTAATGTCTTAATGCTGAATTTGAATTTACTGGATCAGTACTCCAATTTTGGATAGATGCATGTAATAAAACAATGATGGAAACAATTCCGTGTCAATCTTCCCATAAGAAAGAAATGTGGAGAAGAGTTTTGGATTCACAGATAAAACAATTAGAATGCTGTAGTTCTTTGTATTAATGTTTTCCATTTATTAACTTTTTGTGACAGTTACTTTAAATAGTATATTTTTTACTGCAAAGAAATAATCTGCTGGACACTTGTTTAGAGATAGGGAGTTTTATATAAAAAACAGTAATATGCATGCACACCTATGAAGCTTTGTATCATGTTTGTATCTAATGGTCTGGATGAATTTGAATGAAAACCAGAAAACAACTGAAAAAAAAAAAAAAAAAAAACACATATTCTTTTAACTGCAGTATTCATGAAATTCTTTCTACTAAAGATGTGACATTCCCTGCCATACTAATGCTAGTTCCATATCCACACTCTTACTCTTCCAGGTTCACATGTTTTTAAGTCATATTTCATTTGGACAGTTATTTCTTTCTCTTTTGTGTGTGGTTTTATTTGTCCTGCAAAAGCACCAGAGCTAATTCATTAAATTCACACTTTTTCAAGCTTTTCATATATGTATGCCTTTCATGGAGTAATTTAGCCTACATTATACTATGGAATGAATCACATGGAATACAGGGGAAATGGACTGCACGTGGGAGATGCTGCAAATGGCAGCAGTTGCATAAAATAAGCACATACATAAAAATAAGCATATAGAAAGTACAGAATGCAAAGATGAGTACTGGAGGAGCAATTGTAGTTTATTTGTATTGTTCAAACGGACCATTTAAAACCTTTAAAAGCTTCATTTCCAACTTCACTTTTAACTTGAAACCTTTGAACCTTGTAATGTGAAAAAATAGTTTGTAGTCATGCTTGCACTGTAATTCTGAACACTCCTATTGATGTCAGATGCACAGCTTTCTCATGGCACATCTGCAATTAGGAATGAAAAAATTAGAGTGTCCCTTCTATTATACCCTTATGTATACAAAACCTGTGGGGCATCAAGACAGAAAGCTTTCAATTTTGAGTTAGATGAAATTGTAGCTCAAAATATTATCTTCCAGTTCCATTGGAAGTAATATTTATGATGCAGTTCATGGTTTATAAGAAAAAAAAAAATAAAACAGAACAAAAAAATATGTTAATTTATTCATTGCCAAGTTCCATAATGATTCCAGAATGTTCTAAAATCCTTGTATTCAATAAGGTTAAAGAGAAAAATAATCGCTTAGACTGCTTTTCAGTTTAGGTTGCGTTATTTTCCCACTTCTGGAATTTCTGGGGCTATGTAATATTAACATAAGGTGGTGTTTTTAGTCTTTCTGCTTACTTTGTAAAATAATGAAAAATAGTGTTCATGGGCCTTTGACATTTCATATCATCACATGCTGAGATTTAGAGGCATGACATCCTGCTGGTGTGCTCCTGCTATCTTCCATTCTCAACTTCAGTTTTAGTCTTTTTTCAAAATTGCAGAACTCTACTGAATATTAATTTGTGCAATATTTAAGGTTTTATTATTGAGCATTCTGTGCCTACAGATTATATTTATCACAGAGAAGTTGTTGCTTTTTATTTTTATTTTCCCATAGCTTAAAATGTCCTGATTTTCTGTAGTGTCAAACAGTGCAGAACAGATAATGTGAGCCAAAATGATAAATTACAAAAAAAGTTGTGCTTAACAGTATCACAAGCAGGGTAAATACATACCTGTTATAAACATTAGGAAGAAAATAAGGTAAACAGATTGAAATTACAGTAGTATAAAATGAGTATAGACTGGTCAAAGTGAGGATTCAGAAAATTCAGAAAATACAGGAGTAAGATCACTGGTACTGCTGGCCACACTATTCCTGATAAAAGCCAGGATGCTCTTTGTTTTCTTGAGTTCCTGAGCATGCTGCCGGCTCGTGTTCATGTTGGCTATTGACCAGTACCCTCGGATCCCACTCTGACAAGCAACTTTCAAGCCACTCTGCCCCAATACTCTAGCATTGCATGAGGTTGTGACCCAAGTGCAGGACCCAGCACTTGGAATTTTCAAAGCCCATATGATTGACATCAGCTCATCAATCCAGCCTGTCCAGATTCCTCAGCAGAGCTTTCCTTGCCTACAGCACATTAAAACTCCTGCCCAGCTTGGTGTCCTCTGCAAACTTACCATGGGTGTACTTCATCCCCTCATCAAGGTCATTGATAAAGATGTTAGATAGAACTGGCTCAAATTTTGAGACCTGGAGAATACCACTACTGACTTGCCTTTCTGGAACATAAGCTGACTGTCCAAGAAGTTGCTGTGGGGAGCTGTGTTGAAGCTTTTACTAAAGTCCAGGTATACAACATCCATAGCCTTTTCCTCATCCATTAAGTGGGTCACCTAGTAATTGAAAGAGATCAGGTTTGTCAAGCAGGACCTTCTCTTCATAAACTCATGATGACTGGGCCTGAGTCCCTGGTTGTCCTGATGTGCCATGTGATAGCCCTCAAGATGGTCTGCTTCATGCCCTTCCCTGACATTAAGGTCAGACCTATAGATCTGTAGTTTCCTGGATCCTCCCTGTGGCCTTTCTTTCAGCATCACATTTTCCAACTTCCAGTCAAGTGGAACTTCCCCAGTCAGCCAGGACCGTTGATAGATTATATGTTAATACTGTGTTCATAATTTGGTCTTCCATTATTTCTTTCTTCCATCATCAAAAGTGTGTTGCAGCATGTAGAGAAAAACGACAATGGGTTCAAGGCAAAGGCTCCAGTTTCTTAGGTGGGTTAAAGTGAGTAAGACTAGGAAGAAGATGAGTGCATTTATAGCCACTGACAAGACTTTTCTTGTTATTGTTGCTCATGGCTGCTTTGATAGCACACAAGGGCAAACAATCCCAGTCCTTTATTAGGCTGAACACTGTAGAAAATCAGTTTTGTTAATTTCTATAAGGCTGTAAAGGAATTATGTTCTGCTGAGAGATGGTAGAGCTAGATGACAAGAATTTGTGATGGAAAGAGATTCTGAGGGGAAAAGATGTGAAAGGCTTACAAACAGAAAAGACTCTAAGAAGTATGGGTATCCAGTGAAGCTGAAGCTAACACATAAGAGAGAGAAGAGTGAAGGACTTTAGAGACAGTCAACAAAGAGCAGAGAAAATCCTAGCAATGTTTCAACATTGAGAGTCCAAAGACTATTTCTTTTGATGTTTATCTATTTTTTTCTCTTAGTTTTAGTACTGTGGTGTTTTCACAATGTTTACTATTAGGTGAGTTTTTGTGGGGTTTTTTTGGGTGTAGTTGTGGGGGTTTTGTTGTTTGGGGGGGTGAATTTTTAGTAATGTTATTGGGTATGAAATTACTGTTCTTTTATAGAAAGAAACAGGAGTGTAAAAGAAAGAACAAAGACATAGAGGGACATAGAGGATGAGGATAGAGGGTGGAGACAAGGACAAGAAACTAAACATTGTGGCCTGATAAAGTAAAATTAGAGGTTGGCTAATGAGGTGAATCAAAAGGCAATACAGAGGAACTGAATAATTGCAGTGGCAATAGCACACATTTTCAAGAGAGTAAAAGCTGTAATTAGCTTTGAATCCAGCTGGAATAGAAAAAACAGGTACAGATTCACCTGTAGATAGAAATGGAAGCTCATTTTCTTGTCATATTTGTGATGGATGGGAACCTCAATCAGGAAGGTGAAACAGGGGAAGCCAATATTGTTAAGTCTCTGAAAATATCCTCACTTTTTCCTTCCACTGAGTTACTTTTTCGTTTCTTTGTATAAGAATAAAAGTGTTTCTTTGTCCACAATGCATTCTTCAAGCAAGTGGACTAATTAATCTTCTAAAGAAAGACATTAGTGAACTAGTTAAGTTAGTCATGCTGGTGCATCTCTAGAGTTTTCTTATTTCTGGCCATCCTTTTACAAAACTCACTTCAACATTAAGTACTTTTCCCACATGCCCATTAAGAGATACTCAGTTATTCTTCAGCTAGTGAAGAGAATGTGGAGATACCACTGATCATCTAAAACATAAGATGTCTTCTAACTGAAGTGTTATTTGAAATCCAAATTGGTGCAGGACTCTTTTTTTTTTTTTTTTTTTTTTTTAAGATGTGGGTGCATCACTCCTGAGCTTTGTGGGACAAGGATAGTGGCTGGCGTGTTTCAGGTTGAGGACACTGAGGTGTATTTCATGTAAATGTGGGAAAAACAGATAATGTGACATCAAGTTTCTCATGTGGAGAGACAGGTAATTTGATAGGAAATAATTTGCAGTTTTTCCATAATGAGGAAGGAGTAACATCTCACATCTGCTTCAGAGTAAGTATTTGCTTGCAGATAACTCTCGATTAATCAAATATTGAAATCCATTATTACTCATCCTTCTACCCTTGTAATACTATTTACAAGTGATCTTGTCAAGAATTTTCAAATAAATTCACAAAAAAGCTAACCACTGGCTAAAGGGGGATGTGTCCTGTAAGGGTCATACTATATTGGCATCTTCCTTCCTTCCTTCCTTCCTTCCTGCCTTCCTGCCTTCCTGCCTTCCTGTCGTCCTGCCTGCCTTCATCCAATTAGTTCCAATTGGTTGTGCCAGGACATTTTGTATGGATAGATTTTATGTATCCTGAGTTATTTTATTGTGTATTGTCACAAGCTATGGTTCACTTTCCCTATGGCACTCAACTCAGTGTGTGCACATTATATATGTCATCTTCAAGTATATTAGGCTATTTAATTTCATCCTCATCAGGTGTTCTAGTGATTTGACCCTCTTTGTTCCTTTCTTTGAACATTTCTAGTTCCTCTGTATCTTTTCAGTTTTAAAATTATCTGGGTACTATGGTTTATGTAGCTTCATAATGGTGGGCTTTTTTTAATTTTCTTTTCTTCTTTTCTATTGTTCTTTTCTTAGTAATATGTATCATTCTACTTCCAATTCTGACAGGTACTGAATACTGGTTTGATGTTTCTTCTGAAACATTTCTAGTTGGATTCCCAGATCTTTCTCTGAGATGACAGCAGATGACTTAGAGTACATTCCTTTGTATTCATAGTTAGAGCGGGTGGTTTTGTTTGTTTGGTTAGTTTTGGTTAGTTTCCTTTCTACCACTCAGAATACTGTATTTCCATGATCATAGCTATGTCCTATTTCCAGCATCACAGCTTCCTGGTTGTCGGGCATTCTGACTCCTGTTTATCCATATTTTATCCTATTTGTTAGAAAGTTTAATACTAAAAGAGCTTTACTGTTACACTGTTTTCTCAGTGTAAGAAAGATTATTTGACTTCAGGTTATCTTTGGCTATTTTATTTTGCTTTTTCTGATCTTCTTTATAGGACAAGGATGCCAAAAGCAGAGAGAACATACCTGTGATAAATTAGTTCATTTGATATCACCCCCTGTTGTTTGAAAAGGGGAATTTCTGAGGTGGTTTGGTAATTGTCAGTATATCAGCCTTGCAGCTCTAGAATCAGGTCTTTTTTCCAGTCCAGTGTCATTAGTCAACTACCCGTGGAAAATTTCTGGTTGCTGTAGAGTAACCAGTTAACTATGTTGGCAAGCATTTAACTTGATTTCTTTCCACATTATGGTGGGGTTTTTGTGTTTGTTTGTTTTGGGTTTTTTTGTTTGTTTATTTGGGGTTTGGGTTTTGTTTTCATTGTTTGTTTTGATTTTTGTTTGTTCATGGTTTTTTTCTTATTATCTCTTATTCTTTTCCTCTTATGGCCAAGATGTCAACACGTGGCTTGGACAGCAGCACTGCACTAGGTTAGGAACTGGCTGGAGGGCCGAGCCCAGAGAGTGGTGGTGAATGGTGCCACATCCAGCTGGAGGCCAGTCAGTAGTGGTGTGCCCCAGGGATCAGTGTTGGGCCTCATCCTGTTCAATATCTTTATTGATGATCTGGATGAAAAGATTGAGTCAGACATCAGTAAATTTGCAGATGACACCAAGTTGGAGTGGGACCTGGGAGTAGTGGTTGACAGATGGCAGAACATGAGCAAGCAGTGTACCCAGGTGGCCAAGAAGACCAATGGCATCCTGGCCTGCATCACAAATAGTGTGGCCAGCAGGAGCAGGGAAGTCATTGTGCTCTTGTACTCACCACTGGTTAGGCCACACTTGAGTACTGTGTCCAGTTCTGGGCCCCTCAATTAAGAAGGACATTGAGACTCTTGAACATGTCCAGAGAAGGGCAACAAGGGTGGGGAGAGGCCTCAAGCACAAGCCCTACAAGGAGAGGCTGAGGGAGCTGGGGTTGCTTAGCCTGGAGAAGAGGAGGCTCAGGGGAGACCTTATTGCTCTCTACAACTACCTGAAGGGAGGTTGTAGCCAGGAGGGGGTTGGTCTCTTCTCCCAGGCAACCAGCACCAGAACAAAAGGACACAGTCTCAAACTGTGTCAGGGAAAGTTTAGGCTTCAGGTGAGGAGAAAGTTCTTCACAGAGTTATTTGCCATTGGAATGAGCTGCCCAGGGAGGAGGTAGAGTCACCATCCCTGGAGGTGTTCAAAAAGGAATTTGATGTGGCACTTGGTGCCATGGTCTGTAGTCATGAGGTCTTGGGTGACAGGTTGGACTTGGTGATATTTGAGGTCTTTTCCAACCTCACTGATTCTATGATTCTCTGATTTTTATTTGTTTGTTTGCTTTCTTTGTTTTCTCTTTGTCATTTGTCTGTAATGAAAGCTTTAATTTATTGCAATCTGAAAGGTTATTATGATTATCAGGTCGTCAGAAATGCTGCCTACCTGCTATAGGCAGTTAGAGCTGCCTATAACAAATAATAGTAGTTCATGCAAATTCACATAAAAAATGTGCACTGCTTGTTTGCAGATTCCTTAACCCTTAGTAAAAATCCTCTACTTGGGCAATTTCTTAGTTACAGCTTGAATCCTAGCTCCAAACCTTAGAAATCAAGATTGTTTCATTTGTTAAATCAAACTACACCATAGAATTTTTTATCAGTAGCAAAGTTATAAATGGTCTCACAGTATCTTGAGTGCAGGTATAAAATAATTGACTGTAAATCTGAGCTTCTAGCCAAAATTACTTCTGACCTCATGTCTCTAGTATGGCATACTGTTATCTTGAAAATAAGCCGTTGAGAATAGGGTTACTTTGTCAGTTTATTTATTTTGGGTTTTGTGTATAACAGTGTGACAATTCTAAGAGATGCCCTGTACACACACACAAAAAAAAATTGAGATATTATAACATATTCATATGAGATAAATTAAAGGTTAAGTTTGAGAATTCACATTCTTAAACATCTCCCTTCCTTGGCACAGTGAGTCCTTTCGGTTTTGTCCTTTTTCTGTTTGTTTGTTGTTGTTTTTTTAAATCTAGATTACACTTTTTCACTTCTGTATCACAGAAGAATATTATTTTAATTCTATTAATTCAAAGTGAAGGCTTCATAGATGTATTACAGGTATTTAATTTTTCATTATTAATGGATTTTTTTGCACTCCTTTTCCAGATTTTAAATGCTGAGTGCTTCTATGTTCATTACTGAATTAGTGCTACTACAGGTTGTTTTGAGGCTTTGAAAGAGAGTATAAAACCTATTACTTCTGAGGCATCTACAGTCACTGCTGCTGATTAGAAAAAATACTAGTATTTTGAATTATAATTTAATTAGATCTATCAAATAATTCAAAAATGAAATTAGGTCATATATATTTACACTGTTAATGTAATTGAATGTCAAACTCATTATATGGTATTACAATTTTGCCACATTTAGGGTAATGAAGAAGAAATACTTGAAATAGTTGGCATTTACAGCACATATAATGTCTCCGCCTTTAGGCATAGCCTAAGGCTTGGAGCATTTTTAGCAAGTGGGACTCTAATAGAATCCATTTTCATAAATAAAAACAGAATTTAAATTATTCTTCCCAGGGATTAGCTATCTGGGACTATTCAGGAATGTATTTATATTAGTGTTAATTTCCTTAGCATGCTAATTTGATTTTATTTCACGTTTGTATGCTCAAGTACAAACTCCTCCAGGACCATCCCTATGTGAATCATCACATGGAAATACTTTCTTTTGGTTCTGTTTAAGCTACTCTTGAAAGAAATTTAGACAAGTAGATCTGTAAAGCATTTCCAAGGGATTTAATTTCTCAGCAGCTGGCTTTATGTTTGCTATCAGTATTAACAAAGTGACATAGTCACATATCCCTATAAGCTTATTGTAATTTTACATTTAATATTATGAAATTTAAACTATTTAAACTATTACTAAAATAGGTTACTTCTTATAGATAATAAGAAATATTAGTTCCCCTGAATTTCTTTCCAACCGCTGTGTCTTGATAGAAAGCCTTTTGTAATCCCATTTTCCATCACTGGGAATGGTTTGAACAGGACACAGGTTTCTGCCTGAACATTAGCCAGTATTTCAAGCAAGCTTTTGGTTAGCAGATATATTTGTCTTTTAGGTGACCAGTGGTGTTTCTGTATCATCTTTATAAGATCGTGAATAGATGACTAATGTCTTCTGAGAAAGATAAAACTGGAAGAAGTAACATTTACAAAAGGTAGTAGAGAGGAATAGTAATTTGGAATCAGTTTAGGAAAAGTAAGGAAAGAGACTAGCAGAGGAAGAGGTAGACGGCATAATAGAGGAGAATGCTATGTGTAGAGAATGTAAAAAGCATTAAAGAAGAAGAAATAAGACATGGGAAAAAAGAGGGGAAAGATGCAGTGATCTGTAATCTGCCAAACATATCTATATCTAAATTTAGTTAGGTCATTAAAGATAAATGATGGTGTTCAAGAAAATAAGATGTAGTAGGCTATATACATACACTGGTCCTGTTCTTTCTAGACAATTTCTGTTGGCATCCCTTAGATACATATGAGCTCACTGAGTGTGCAAATAAGATATGGATTGATGATACATTAGAGCTAAAAAGCACAATGAGATGAATACTAGTATTCTGTTGCTGTGAACTGCAGAACATACGGATTTAAAGGCATGACCTGAAGGAGGGCCCATGCAGCTATTTGATCTTTTTCTTCACCATTTCATTGCATACTACCTTTTAGTACTTCTTGTTCCATAACTAGACTTTACATAGGTTCTCCAAAGATTATCTTTGTTATATACAAGTCTTCTGGGCACTTAGTCCTCAAAGCCATTCTGTCATGCTTGTTTCTTTGGCTTCTGTTCCAAGGCTGCATCCTAGACAGTCTCTTTTGAGTGTGCAGATAATCCAGTCAATCACAGCTTGAATTCCTGAATATCTACTGCTGAAGGTCAATCAGAGCCATTTTGTATTTTTTGGGGGGATAATTGATGAAGGCAAGTGATGAAGGCATGTGACACTTACATGATACATCCTTTGGTAAAATCTCGCCTGAATATCAACAGTCATTACCCCCAGCTTCATCCAGTGGCATAGAATTTTCCTCTGAATTAACTATTTATTTCTCATACAGTTTATTACCTGGAAGACGTTTCCAATATAAATTATCATTGCTGAGTTCTCTGGTGGAATGGGGAGATTTCTTTAAAATAGATTTTCAGTTCACAGAGGAAGAACAAATCCCTTTTTTCACATTACTTTTAAAGTGACCTTGTGCTCCACAAAAGAGAAGCCTCTTACATCTGTCTATGTAATTAATAAATCTTCTATGTGCAAATCCCATTTCCTGTGCAGTAGAGTACCTCCATCTTTTCTTCTACCTATGGGATCTAAAATTCGTATGTGAGAGTAATATGGACTTGTTTTATCTTCTATACTTAATTTCTTCTTTTTAAAGTAATTTCTGAAATTGTTCAGGCTGTGGTTCTAATATCAGACTCGTGTGGTATTCTACAAGATTGCTCCTTCCCATTTTGTGAAAAATAAGGTAAAAATGCCATCAGAAATTCTAAAGAATGTGAAACTATAGCACTTAAAGACTTGAGGAATCTTTGAATTTGGCTCAGTTTGAAGGACTATGCTGATTGAAGATACAGCCGTAATGTTTTTATATGAAAGAAAAAGGGTGGTTCCTTTGAAAAAACGAAAGTTCTGTATGGCTGTCAGCTGCAGGAATGTTATCATGTTCCTTGAATCTCAACACACAGTAACTGAGATTGCAATTTGCCAATAATATTGATGACTTCATTCCCATTACCACATTTCACTGTTTAGATCATAACACTCTGCAAATGAGGATTCATCACTCAAAATGAACCAGAGCTTTCTGTGGATAAGGTAATATTAGGTTAATTTTAAAAGCTACATTTACTTTAATGTTTTTCATATTGTCTTCTTCTTTTAGAGACTTTTACCATTGGTGATTGTTTATGTAACAGATTAATTATGCGTCACTCCATAGTGCATACTGAAGTGTAACGCTCTGCAAGAGAGAACCAAGCTTAATACTTTAACAGAGCACAACCACATTTAACATTTGTTTCTGTGGATACAGTAGATATATTTGCCAAATGTGTGCTCAAATCCTTTACATACAGATTAGATCTGTACATATGCAGCACTTACAGCCTTTATTCATGCTGCTACATTTTGATTTAAAATTCAATGTTTTAGGATTTGACAATTTATAGGACATGAAAGTACAGAACATGATAATTCCTTTCACTTCTAGTTGCTTACAACAGTAGAAATGACAGCAGTTGAGATGAATCTGGGTGTCTTAAAAATGTCTCCTTAATATTTTTACAATTAGAAGTGTATTTTGTAATGTGGTATGGGGAGAATTTTTTTTAGTCAGCTGAATCCTCAGATTGAAATGTCACTCTGAAACATCACTGATTTTCAGAAATCTTGCTCTAGGAGTCAGGGGAGTTTGGGGAAGGGGTCAGTACAATTCCCGGAAATGCAGCATAAGGAAGGCCCTTTGTACAACAATGCTGCTGCCCCTCCTGGCCTAGTCCAGACTAGCATGCCCCTCACCACTTACTGATGTTTGCATGCAATGCAGAGTGCACTCTGCTTCTTCTACTGCCATGGACTGTAACACAAAGTCAAAAAGAGGGCTGGATCCATTTAATCAAATTTACATCTCACATAACCTTTGCCAGAGATGCCTTATGAACAGAACAGAATTGGGAAGAGGAATGGCAGAATCCTATTTAAACAATTTATTTCTGAAGTCTACAGAAATGTTATTATTTTTACACAGCACTGAAGGTATTCGCTACAAGGCATGAATATGAAATTACTGTGCTTCTAAATGAGAGTAGGGTTACTGTAGATTGCATGAGAAAACAGCAACTTGATGCAGTGCTATATTTACTTATTTTAATATCGAATCAATTTAATTTAATGGTTATACCTAAAATCTGAACCTTCTGATAGAAAGTTAAAATATCTGAACAATTTAATAGCATAATACAACACTGATAATCTTATGCCTATTCTGAGTTATTGTCGGATAAGTAGGAATTCCTATTAGAACAATCACAAAATACTTCCTTCTATGTCCAATGAAATGAAAGTGAAACCATTCTTTACCATTTATGTCTCAACCTACAATGAAATATTTATCACTCAGGTTCTTTTCACAGATTGGTGAAACAACTACATACACCATAATTCCACTGGTTTCTTAACCAGATTATTATAGACAAGTTGCAGAAAGACAGGTTTTATTATAGTAATTTATTTTGAATTTCATACTTGCACAAAGGAATGAAATAGCCTCTTAGCATAATTGTATTAATGTGATCTTGATGAAATAACACTCTATCATGTGAACAGAAATTCACTATTGGATTAAATCATTGTAATATCCTCATAGCTGGGTGGTAAAATCAGACTGAGGCTCATGGTGAAAGTATGCATTTAAGTGCTGTTAGCTTCAGCAAACCAGGTTTTTTTAATTACTATTATTTTCATGACTTTGGGTATATGGGAGCAGTATTTCCTGAACAGTCTTATCATTTATGGTCTTCCTGAATAATTCCAAAGAATTGGGGGGGGGGGGGGGGGGGGGGGGGGGAGGAGGAGCAAACAACAACAACAAAAACATCCAAAACCAACCACCCACTCAACCAAAAAACAGATGGAATTTTGATTGCTGGATGTGATTCTGCCCCATTATTCCACTTTCATGAGACCCCACCTGGAGTACTGTGTTCAGCTCTGAGTCTACCAGTGTAAGAAAGATGTGGACCTGTTGGAGTGAGTTCCAAGGAGGGCTATGAAGATGATCAAGGGGCTGGAGCACCCTGTGAGGACAGGATGAGAGAGGGGCTGTTTAGTCTAAAGAAGAGAAGGTCCCTTACACATCAGCCTTCCAGTACTTAAAAGGACTACAGGAAAGATGGGGAAAGACTCTATCAGGGAGTATAGTGAAAGACTGTATATTTAGATTAAATACTAGGAGGAAGTTCTTTGATGTGAGTGTGGTGAGACACCAGAACAGGTTTCCCAGAGAGGTTGTTGATGCCCTCTCCCTGGAAGTTCTTAATGCTAGGTTGGATGGGGCTGTGAGCAACCTGTTCGAATGGAAGATATTTATGGCAGGAGTGTTGTAACTAGATGATCTTTATGGTCCTTTCCAACCCAACCATTGTATGATCCTATAAATGTTGCAGACATAACTACCCATTTAAAGCCTTTCTGTGATATTCAGGATGAAGATATCTAACGCAGAAATTGTCTAAATTTAACTGTCTAAAATTCCATGCCAGGGAAGGGCTGGAGCATGCCAAGAATGGCTGCAGGGCAGTTTAAGCACATGGGTCTGCAGATGCTATCTCTTCAACCCTGTTGGTAAAAGGAAAAAACTTAGGTGGGAGCTGGTTAGTCTTGCTGGATAACACATAGTTAAACAGTTGGTGTCAACAATAGAGATTTGGCTTTTGTAACCATGGGATTCACTTTGAAAATGGAGGACTCCTGGCTGGAGCAATTGCCCTCTGAAAAGAGTATTCATCCTGGAGAAGAGATGGCTCTGGGGAGACCAAGGGGGCTAAACAGCAGCCTACAAGGAGCTTATCAAGGAAATTAATCCAGACTCTTCACACTATATGGGAAGACAAGATACAATAAACAAAAGTTAAAATGGCATTGGTTAGGGTAAGAGATAAGGAGAAACCATTTTTTCTCCATAGGGCAAGTCAAATGCAGAACAGATTGCCCAGAGAGTCTTTCATACCCTCTCAATACTTGGAGATTTTCATAACCTGACTGGATAAAGCTCAGAGCTGCCTGGTCAGACTGCAGATGGAGTAATCCAGTAAGAGCAGGTTAAGTTACTTGTATTTTACATATTCATGCAACATAGAGTATTTATAATGCAGAAGTATGAAGACAGGTTTTTAACGTGGGGGTTAGAAAATTGTAATAATAATTTTTATTTTGTAGGCATTTAAGCAACATATTTTTTCAGGTTTTATGGTTATTACTTTTATTTCCCTTTTAAGCAGCCTATAGATCTGAGGAAAATAATGCTCAAATATGGACAAAATAACTCTCTTTATTTGGTGAAATGATTATAAAAAGTACAGTCTGAGTTTAGAAATATGGATCCCTTGGTTCTTTGTATGTATACCAGTAAGGGCTTAAAGTTCACGAACACTGAATTAGATAAATGTGTGCAATTCCATATTTGAGTTTTTGATGGTTTAACTGAGTGAAATTCACTGTGAATCCAGCGGATTAGTTCTGTAGACATATTTGAAATTATCTTCAGGTAATGAGGTTATATCAGTCACCTCACATCTTGGATGAGAGCACTTCAGAGATGAAAACATTGATGGTGCTGACATTATACTAACATTCTCTTATCAAAATAATCCCACACCAAGTACAGTTATGTCTAAAAGGTTACAGATACCTGAGGGAAAAAAAAGAAAAAAAAAAAAAAAGATGTCATTTGATAAACCAAATTGCCATAGAATTTAAAAGTAATAATTACTGAGATCAGATTGTCACCCAAGAAATGTCACTGCTACATCTTTTTTGGCCTTTAATCAATCTTTGCACTTGGTTAGTCCTGTATAAAGGGCTTTGGTACACAAGTAATGTTTAATAAAAAACCTTTATAACCATTCCATTATATAAATTATGTAGGCTAGCAGTATTTCAAAGACAGTGACTTAGAAAAATTGCTCTAATTTCTGTCAATTTTACATTTGCAGTTTACTTCCTGGGTTTTAACTAAACCTCCTGTGCTGGGTTGAGGCAGCCCCCTTCCCCACCACTGGCAACAATAAACACTCAGACAAACGGATTGCAAAAGTGATGGAAAGTTTAAATAGAAAGCAGTGAACATTTACAGAGAACCAAAAGCGCAGCGACAAAGAAAGATCCCAAAACAGACCCAGAGAGATCCCATCCCCACCTGAGGGTACACCCAAAACCCCCAGGGCTCCTTCTTCCCCCCCACTGCTAGGCTAGTCTCAGCTGGCCAGATCTGAGACTGCCCATCCCCCCGTGGCCTTGGGCCTAGCCAGGCCCAAAGCCAGGAGACATCTCCCCCAGTTACCGGCTGATGGAGGAGGAAGAGAAGAGGCAGTGCTAGACTCCGCACTGGATCTTATAGTGGTGCAAAGGATTGTGGTAGGAAATACTACATAATTTCCTGTCTTCACCCCTCTGGGCTGGACTTCTGGACACAGGAAGTAAACATTGCAGGGGGCACCCAGCTCAAACTGCAACACCTCCGTTAAAAAACTCTCATTCTGACAAGCTCCTCACCATTTTCATAAAAAACAATTTACCATAGCACACAATTACTCACTAGCAGAAATATAGAGCATTTTTTGCAAGGTGAAAAGATTATTTAAATGAGGTGGTAAAACTATATTTTCCTCTCTTCTTTGGCTGACACTTGGAGTCCAATTTCAGGACATAAGAAAAATGAGTCTGCTTGTCTCTCTTGTGGACAATAGTCCACATCATAAAGCATCATGAATTATTTGGTTAAACCGGCAGACTTTTGGCAGGACAGCCTAAATCCCAGCCATCAGAGAAGCAGATTTACTTCATAGGGGCATTCAGGACACCTGTAGAATTATGATATTAAGTGTCCTTAAAAAGCTTATCCTTTCTTATCCACAGAATAGAATACTGATAAATAAAAGATTCTGTTTGCAACATTCATAGATTTTTAACATTTATTAAAAGTAAATTCATAAGCATCTGGCAGGTTACTGATCGCTCTCTAGTTAAGATTTGCAAACCATTAAGCAAAAAAAAGCTTATTTCAAACCTATGTGATATTTCCTTTTTTAATTGCTGTCTGTAATGAAGTACTTCTACAGATATTCCAATAAAAGAACATTCAAGTCTTAAGCATGCCTAAAAAGGAGAATTAGGAGTTTTCTTATTAGTAAAGCAGTTAACTATCTCATTTGTTTGTTTTCCCTGTCTTCACTTTGTCTTCACCGTGACTCTTTCAAAGACATTGCCTTCATCTGTCCTTTATAAGGGATCAAGTTTTCATCAAACCGTCAGTTTGGAAGAGATGAGAGAAAACACTGAAGCCTATAAAAGCACTCGACCAATCATTTGGACACAATAACATGGCTTTGTGTAAATCACAAACAACTTTGCTATTTTAAGATGTCACATTTAAATCTTAGAATAGTATTTATAATTTATTAAATACTTATGTGTATTTCTCTTGTATCTTCTAGAGTTCGAAAGTAACATCCTTATTCAGTACTTTCTTTAATGCAAAATAAAAACTGTTTGGTATAATCAGCCTAGTTCCTAATATCTACCTTTTCCTTGTAAGTGTGGATCATATTTAGAGGCCAGGCTATGAAGGAATCTCCACAGAAAGAATAATTAATTGACCTGCATAGCAGTATTTCCCTTTGTATACAAAAGATGCTGCATATATTTGAGTAGATTGTGGTAGGAAGGAATGAAATAGAAGAAATCACATTCTGATTAAATGTCAGGATCAAAAGAAAAAAAAAAGTCATGTTAGAAAAGTTGAAAAATAGAGAGCAATGTTTCCTTGGGCAGAGCTCACAATTGTTATGTTTTCAATACCTGGATCTTACTCTGAGCTGTCTTGAGTACCTCTGTATGACACTGCAGCGAGCTGTCTGGATACACTGTTGAATGTTCAGTTGTGTGGTGCTCAGCAAAATTCTTAATGAACAATCATGACCCAGCTGTTTTCACAGATCAGGGTTTACCTGCTGGCATGTGACATTTGACAGTGTAAAGTGAAATGGCTCAGTCCATCTTATCACTTGAAAAGGGCTTTTTTGTTGTTGTTGTTTTAGGGGAAATTTTCCCTTCTTTTTCCCCTGTTAGATTTTATCTGTAATTGGAAAACTGATGAAAACTCCTATAATCCAGATTTTTTGTATCTCTTTAGAGAAATTCTAGGTTAAACAGATTCAACTCCACAAATAGAATGCAATTAACAAGGTGGATTGTAATTAAAATTATCTATTCCACATTCTCCAGGCAGTACAAAAAAGTAAAGGAGCTGGTATGGTATTTGCTTACTAGATGACAAGCCATTGCTGCCACCATTCTCTATAGGGCTGGCCTTAAAAGCATGGAGAGATTAGAAAAGTCCAGAAAACAGATGGCTGGCTGTTGCACACACAGGCTCTAGAGAGGTGGGCCATAATGTGGATGACTTGCAACATCTGCCCACCAACTTTAGACCTATCAGATAGGTACACCATACTGTGTGCCCAGAGAGAGGGAACTTTGTGAAATGCAGTTACGAATAGTATCTTGAACTGTAGATATACAATGCATAAACTCAGTTTAAATTATGCTAAAGCAAAATGTGGCCGATTGTGTCCAATCAAGTGCAGAGTAGTGGGAGAAGACTTTGATTTTTCCCCCACTCTTTATGTTTCTTCACAAAATTTTGCACTGGTTTCAACTTTACTAACTTTTATCACACCTGCAAAAGCAAGAAATCAGTGTAGAAGTGCCCTTTCTTTCACACATGACCAAGGAAAGTATGATGCTTATCCAGAAAAAGTTGCAGCCTATATCTGTGTGGCCTTTAACTATGTCCTAGACACCTATTGTAGCTTTCAGCACTGAGTTCAGTTACTGGAAGCCATATAGCTGTGTCAGTGTGCATCTAGTTATCTAAGCTATCATCCTGAAGATCTCTCTTCTTGGAGTTGAGTGGAGATACCTCAGATATGACCACCCTGCACAGTTGGGATGGAATACTATATCTCACAGCATGACCCTTGAAATAATCCTCCTGGTTTAATGGTTGCTTGTGATTTGGTATGTCTGATTTGAGGAGCCCTGAAGTAAACTTAATACCTAAAATGTCTTGAATATTAACTGCTTAAGCTCTATGACTGGTGACAGAAGTTAGGGATGTGACCATTGACTAGGATAAGATTCACATTTTGAAAAGGCATACTTTTTTTTCATGCACCCAAACAATAATAATGCCTTGCCTGGTAACACTGCCAGAAGCTCTGCAAAATGTACCAGAGTTCTAAGTGTCTGCCTTTAAAAAATAGCTAACTAAAAGCACATGAGTTCTAAACCAAGAAATTTATTTCATTTTAACCTTTTTTCCCCTGACACAATGATGAATGCACATGGCAGAAGCCATTAGGTGAATCATGGTATGTACTTTCTGTTAAAGTACCCCAATGTTCAGCTATGCTGTCGGAACATGGGATTAGTATGAAGCAAAATCATACTTCATGGAGCATAGAACTTCACTTTTAAGGCATATTAGTTGTGAAAGACATTACAATCTCTCTATTTTTAAGGGAATATCAAGCTAGTCATTAACAATTTGTATAGTGCATTAGAGGACACAGCAAATTCGATAGCAGGGCACAAGTTCCACATGCAAAGGGCACACTCTCAGTAAAACAGTGATACTCTCAAGTGTCTTCCCCAGTACAGAAGCTCAGTTGTTTAAGATCTATACCAATTTACTGCTTTTTACTTTTTTACTATTCAAAATTGTTTTGACCAAAGGGGTGCTATGAAACAGATGAATACTGCACACAGCAAGGTGTTTCCCTGAGCAGTTTTGGGATTGTCCATTGTGGTGGGTTGAAGTTTCCCCCCAGGATTAACTTTCAGCCAGACCAACCCAGTTAGAAGCAGATGAAGCTGTATTTACAAGCAAAAACTACACTTTACAATGGACTGCAATGAATATGTACAAAATATACAGTATTTGCAATATTATACAGATATTTACAATTAGCAAACAACAAGAAACCCCCCCTGGTCAGAAGACCAGAGAAGCCTGTTCCACTGCCCTCCCAAAACCCCTGTTCCAAGAGAGGGAAAGGAGTTGAGAGAAAGCAGTGGGTTAGACTTAATCCTGAGGTCAGCCAGAAGCACATTATCTCCTGAGCAAAGCAATAACAGCCAGGATCAGAAGAGAAGAGAAAAGAAATGGGAAATGGAAGTGTGAATGTGAAGAATTGTTATGATACAGCTTCTCTTATCCCATACATTTATCCAATGAATTTGTTTTGAATAATCTTTTGTTTTCCTTTGTACACCCCATAGTGATTTGTTTATATTTTTCTACTTTTTGGCTCAAAAGCTGCAGCTATATTTTAAAGGCATAGCCTAAAACTACCACATCCATGTTTAGCATTTTTGAGTCTTATTTTAGATCTGTTTTAAACATGACTGTCTTGCTCTTGACAGATTTGATGCCCACCACTGCTTTCATTCACTTCATTTTTTGTTTGTATTTTCTGTTAGAAGGATGCAAACCAAAACTCTTTCTTAGTTCTAAGGTTATTTGCCAGGTCTGGCCATGGTCTGTTCTCAGAAATGAAACAATTTCACATGAGCAAGGACTCAATTTTCATAGATCTGGTAACAGGTAGTACTCTTCCTTTCTAATTTAAAAATTAACTAACTAACCATCTAAATCTTTAATCAAATATTAAACTTCTCTGGTAACAGAATTGACTGTTGAGCTGTGAACTGCAAGAGAAGATAATCCAAAAATGCTAGTAAAAGGAAGAGTTGACTGTTAGGCAGTTATACATAAGCTGGTGGAGCCACTAAACAAATATATACCATTGGCTAATAATAAACATATGTACTGGCACATGTTGTCGTGTTAATGTATACAGCAGATAAAAGTGTTTTAACAGGAAGTGTTTATAAAATGGCTTGAAAGTCTAGAACACAAATTGAATATTTAGTAACAAAACTGATAATATATATTTGCCAGTTAGTTTCCCTGTTGTGTTTGTTTTGTTGTTTGTTTTTGTGTTTTTTTAACTCCCAATGTTTACAACAAATAAGCTTTCAAAACAGAGAGATGAATTTGTTAAATGTGAGAGTTCTGTTCAAAATATACTGAGATACAACAAGCTTGACCTGTTTGACTTAATTATCATCTACTGCATTTTTATATGCGAAGTCTGTCATAGACAAAGGAAAATTGTCTAGTGTTATAAAAATGTGGCTGACAAATGTTTGTGGCTGACAAATGTTTATGTCTTTTATGAGGGATTTGATAAGAAACAGTCTTGGGGCTTTTTGAGGAGCATTGTTTTGCTTTGAGTTTATCAAGAGAATATTACCCTATATGGTGAACATATGTTTGGTTGGTTGTTCTTTTGGGGAGTGTTCTGGTTTTGTGTCTATTAGTGGTATCTGTAATTTCAAGAATTACTCATACAGTATTATTTTTTTTTAATTCACACTTAACTAATACATGCTTTTAGTGTGTTTATTTCCATGCTTTGGAAAGCAGGATTTTTTAATTTTTTTTTTTTAATCCAGCTGTTGTAATAACAGATTATTGGAAATAATGATAAATGGAGGTGAATGCAGTAGTTCATACTTCCTTATAATCATTTTATTTTCAAATGTAGGGTTACAGGAAAGGTATTTTGTTTATATTTTGAAAGTTTTAGTTACATTATAGTTTTCAAAGGGAATTTTGTTGGTGTTGATTTTAGTTTTCAAATTAATTCTGATACTCTGAAGTATAGGAATATAAAAGAAATGGCAGAGGTTTTTTTTCTCTGCATAAATGCCTCTACTCATCTTTGAGCTCCTTACATGTATTTTCATATCTTGCCACAACTTAAAAGCTGGCAGTATTTTGAAGTAAAATATTTGTGATTGCCCAACTATTTGTAATTATTTCATTGTGTAATGCCATGTGGTTTATGGGGTAGTCTTAGTGCATTCATGAAAATTCAGATTGCCAGAGAGACAATGAAAATGAAACATATAGACAATTTCCATCCTGCGTCTCATTGGCATGCTGTGAAAAGTAAGACATACTTTCTTTAAGGTAGAGCAGATTTAAAAAATTGTTTAAGCAATATAACTACTGTCTCATAACATCTAATAAATAACCCATCCCTTAATTCTTCTCACTTCTATTACCTGTTTCAGTGCACTGATTCAGCTTTGAAGTTCTTTTGGTTGAATCATAGGTATCAGATGTAGCATTCTCACTATCTTACACATATTTATCACATTAATTGGAGTTATTTAGCTTTCAGATGCTTCATTAATTTGATAGCTTTATATATGAACCATTTAATTTTGGCACACTTGTTAAAAAAATTTTGATGTACAGCAAGTTAGTATTTTTCATGTATAGTCAGGCCACTGCTCTCCACTTCAGTTATTACTTTAACTAATGACACAAAGCTGATAATTCAGAGGATTGAAACTAAAACTCTTATGCATTAAAATGCAGATCATTACTTTCTGCAAGTCTGTGATGACTGTGAGTTCTTTATTTCTGTAATAATCTTCTTACATTCTTTAATGTGAGCTTAAATTGTTGTTTTACATTGCATAGATATAAAAAGCTCACGTTTTATTTTGAAAGATTTCTCAATCCTTATAAAAATCTTCCTCCAGTTCTTTGTTTTGCTGCTGTATGGGCCTGAATTTAGCATGTGATTATACCAGATGATTTCTTTTTTAGGAAGAATGGTTCTGGATGTTTGGGGAAAAGAAATACTTTCATTTTCCCTGGTTTGTGTAATTTGAATATATGTCTAAAAAAAGGGAATCACTGATTTTTGCTTCTGACAAGCTGCACATCTTTTACCTTTTTATTTTCTTTTTTCTTTCTTCCCCTCCCCTTCCCTCCTTTTTTTTTTTTCTTTTCTTTTCTTTCTTTTATTCTTTGTTTGATGTATTTTCTGAATTTATTTAATTGTTATCTTAGTTCTTATGTCAATGCTGCACATTTCTGTCCTTTTTAATGGCACATCCAGTGGCATGATGGAGTGGGAATGAGTATTATTTATTCCCCACTGTCCAAAGGTCCCTTGGCATTGTAAGAATTGCGCAGCAGGGTTCAGCTTGTTAGGGCATGTGTGAATCAGGAAAGGCTTCTTTTCTTTTTGATTAGGTTATTTATTATTAACAGGGAAAAAAAGTAAGCAATGTTAAGAATACTGTGTATATTTATAATTGAGACTTCTGAAATTCCTTTGAGTATCATGTGTCTTTCAGTTCTTTCAGCTTCTGGTAAAGAATAACGTTTCTTAAAACAACTGCTGAGCTAGACTTTGAAAGATCTTTCCTGTATTCTTTCCTGTTTTGATTATAAGTTGTTAGCAAGTTACGTGCATTTGCATATACTTATGCTTTAACCAAAATACTGATTTCACCACAACAGAGTATCTGAAGAACTAAACGTTTTATATAAGCTAATATCCACTTGGGTGCATCATTGGTTTCATAAAGATAGGCAGGATCTTCTGTAAACCTCAATATCTCTTCCAAAATGTGGTATCTTTTTTTAAACAGGCTTAAAGTGTCCTAAATTTTGTAATACTACTTGATGAAGAAAGTGGCTTCCTTGAGCTTCTTTGCTGTCTATTGCTTATATTTCACAAGAAGGTCCTGTGTTATAAATACATTATTTTAATTATTAATAACATTTTATTATTCCTGTATCAGTCATTTTATCATTTATTCAGTAACTGCTACTACTGTGCAGTACTGAGTACTATTGAGTAAGTTCAGAAGAATGGAAACTAGTTTCTTACATGGCAAGGCAGAGATGAAAAATGGGGTAGTCTTCTATTGGAGCTCTGATGTATTTATTGCATATCAGTATATGTCCTCAGCATTGATACTACTCTCAATTTTTATAATTGTTGTGTGTCACTGAGGCATATTGTGTTGCAAACATCACTTAAATAAAAACTTTCTTCAGTGCTTACCCACTACATTGAACCCTACTGCTCATTTAGTCAAATTTCTTTTTACTCTCACACAGCTGACAAAAGTAATGTATTTCTCTCAGTCAGTGATGCAAACTTTAAATTGGAAACTCCAATCCTCAGATTTTAAAAATAATTTCGTAACATTTTAGATCTATTAATCAGGTTGTCAGAATAGGGATATTAAGGACTGTGATGTGGTATCACCTTGTTTCCATTATTAACTTACCTTCCCATGTTTTCAAGGAGATTCTGCTGCAGATGAGGTCTAAAACATGAACTTTAATGGATTAATCAAGATGAAGGAGAGAGAGCATGATCTGTCCAAATGCACATTGGTTCATCTCAAAAATACTTAAAAATGAGAATGGTACTGTAAACCCAGCAGTTGTAGATTTATCAGTATATAAAACCTGAGAGACCAATTCATTCTGAATTGTCAGATTAGCAGAGCAGGCGCCATTTTCAAACCCAATTAGGCTTGTTCCTCAAACAAGGAGAAAGTAATTTCTCTAAGGGCAGATTTTATCAAGGGCTTCTCAATACTTTCTGGAATTAATGCTAAGTAATAAGTAGCTTTATCACATTATTAATTGCCATATCAAAAAAGTATCTCTTGCCTTTGTCCTGCTGCAATAGCTGCAAGTTTGATGTCACACTTTCTTTGTTTAAAATCTTAATTAAAATTCCAGACATAAAGAAGAGAATGTGCTCTAGGCTTGTTAGATTGTATTCTTATTTTAACACCAATATTCTTGTCTTTGTTTTATATATCTTTAATCTGTAATGATATTATGTGTGATTGCACTTCATTGTGAGTGTCCAGTTTTGCTTTTCTACAGGCAGGTGGCTACCTTTCACTTCCAGTCAGTCCCTTTCTTCAAACATGAGCTGATCATCAGCCAGTATTAGGAAGCTACATCTTTTTGTTGTAAAATCTTGCATAGTTGTCTAAGGAATGGGACTGGCAGAAGGAGAAACACCTCTTTTTTTCATTGTTTTTGGAATGAGGCATGGTCAGAAAGAGCTCCATGTTGCTGCATCTCTAGATCAGAAACTTTCCTTGGGGAAACATACAGATTATGAATCATTTACTTCTTTTAATAGACTAGACAGATAGTATTCTGTGAGTACTACTCTTTACATTAACAAGAATTGATTTTGTAACAATGTGAAGTGCCAAATTCTATAACAAGAGGGACAAATATGGCATTTAAGTATATAATTAAAATGCTAATAAATTATTGGTAACACACTAGTGCTCTTGGAAAAGTACACTGTTGTTATATCATAGTTACATCCTTTTCCCATATTTAGGCTTGCTCTGTCTTTGCTTAAGAGCATTTAAAAAATATTTTTATTACATTTTCAACAGGTGTGTGTCAGAACACTGAGTCCTGATCCACACAATATTTGGCGGTTTAAAGCAAAATCTTTTGCTTTGCTACAAATTATTGTTTGCTAGTGGTGTTGAGAGAACTACACGATAGGATGAAAAATCTAAGAATTGAGGAATGATCAAATCAAGTGTTTGAGTTTCTGGAACAGCCAAAGCTTTTATTGTTAAAAGAAGGAAAAAGGAGAGATACGTGCCAGGTTGTAGCTCTTTAGCAACACCAAGCAAACTTTCTAAATTTAGACTTTGCAGCTCCACAAATTTGCTATCTCAGTTTTACTATCTCCTAGGCTACATCAAAAGGAGTGTAGCCAGCAGCTCAAGAGAGGTAGTTCTTGCCCTTCACTCTGATCTTGTGAGACCCCACCTCTAATACTGTGTCCAGTTCTGGTGTCCCCATTACAAGAAAGGCACAGAGCTATTGGAGCAAGTCCAGAGGAGGGCCACAAAGATGATCCAAGGGCTAGAACACCTCTGTCATGATGATAGGCTGAAGGAACTGGAGTTTTTCAGCCCAGAGAAGACTCCAGGGGGAACTTACAGCTGCTTTCCAGTACCTGAAGAGATACTACAGGAAGGCTGGAGAAGGACTTTTCATAAGCATGTCTAGCAACAGAACAAGGGGGAATGGTTTTAAGATGAGGGAGAGCAGCTTTAGACTGGATCTTAGGAAGAAGTTCTTCAGTATGAGGGTGGTAGGACTCTGAATAGGCTGCCCAAAGAAGTTGTGGATGCCTCATCCCTAGGGGTGTTTAAGGCTAGGCTGGATGAGGCCTTGAGCAGCTGAATCTAGTTGAGTGACATCCCTACCTGGTGGGGGGAGGGAGGTTGGAATAGATAATGTCTAAGGTCCCTTCCAACCTAAGCCATTCTATGATTCTATGATTTAGATGTGAAGTGGTAGTTCTGAGTTACTGCATAGTCTCTTATAGCCCTGACTGTAATACCACCTGAACTGTATGAAAGTAGTTTTTATGTAGAAGTTGAAAATACTTTCATTAGAATCATAGAATCAGACCATATTTAATTCAGCTCTTGGGTCTGAACACTATATGTTGCAGTAATACTTGTGGAAACAATCCTTACTTAGTAGCTTTTGTATCTATGATACAGTGTCTCTTGTGGTCGTATTTATTAATTATGCATTTGAAGGTATATTTTTCCCTCCTATGGCCTCCATTATGTCTCTCCATGTCACAAACTATCATTTTAAGACAAGATACTCAACAGTATCAGAATCACAGCCATGGTCATAGTCATTGTTAGAGGTGTCAAAATTAAGCCAGGAATTGTCAGGATATTTTAAATAAAATAATTTTGTTGGTATACCTAGTCTCACAATAGGGCTTTAGTTTCCATTTTTAAACTTAGAGCATATTTTAGAACAACAGTAGCACTGAACAGTTTAAGATATTGGGTCACTTTTTGTGATATTTGATGTAGGTTACATTCATTATTTTCAGCAAGATGACAGATAATTGACAACAAGAATGGAGAACATATTGAGGCTGTTTTATAAGGTGCTCGTGAAGAGCAAGTGAAGTGTGTGTAAAGCATTGCAGGCAAGACAAGTGTTGGATCTATACACCTGGCTGGCTGCAAAACCACATGAAAAGTTCCCAGTAGCCATCTTTTAAAGGAAAACCACTATCAGCATTACATTTTACCTGATGTTGCAAGTTTAGGAAGTGTAGGATAGAGGACAGTGGGGTGGATTGTAATCTGAAAGGTAGAGCTCAGAGGATTGTGGTCTAGGTGGAGATCCATAACAAGTGTTCTCCGCCAGGTGTCAGTACTGGGTCCAGTCCTGTTCAATATATTCAACAACCCGGATGAAAGGGTAGAGTGTACCCTCAGGAAGTTTGCCAATGACACAAAATTGGGAGGGGTGGCTCACACATCAAAAGACTGTGCTGCCATCCAACATGACCTGGACAGGCTGGAGAGTTGGGAAGAATAACCTTATGAAATTCAACAAGGACAATTTTAGGGTACTACACCTAGAGGGGAATAATCCTGTGTATCAATACAGGATAGGGGCTGACCTGCTGGAAAGCAGTTCTGTTGAAAAAGACCTGTGAGTCCTGGTGGGCAACACGCAGACCATGAGCAAGCAATGTTCCCTTGTGGCAAGAAAGCCAATGGATGCATCAAGAAGAGTGTGGTAAGCAGGTCAAGGAAGGTGGTTCTTCTCCTCTATTCTGTCCTGGTGAGGCCTTTTCCAAGGGACTGTGTCCAGTTCTCAGCTTCCAGTTCAAGAAGAACAGGGAACTGCTGGAGAGAGTACAGCAAAGGGTTACAAAGAGGATTAGGGAATTAGAAGATCTCTTTTATGAAGTAAGTCTGAGGGATTTGGGGCTTTTTAGCCTAAAGAAGACTGAGGGTATCTTATCAATGCTTGCTTCAAAGGTAGATGTCAGGAGGATGGGGCAAGTCTTTTTTTAGTGGTGCACAGTGACAGGATGAGATAAATGGGCACAAACATGAACATAGGAAGTTTGATATACATATGAGGAGGTTTATTATGAGGGATGGTAGAGCACCAGAATAGACTACCTGGAGAGGTGTTGGAGTCACCATTTCTGGAGTTACTCAAAACTTGCTTCGATGCCCTCCTGTGCAACCTGCTGTAGGTGAACCTGCTGTGGCAGGGGGAGTTGGACTAGAAGATCTCCAGAGGTCCCTTCCAACCCCTATCATTCTGTGATTATGCATATATATTTGTGTTTGGCATTTGTGTGTGTGTGTAAGAGTCATATTTTCTTGGGAAATAGCCTGCTGTATTATGTAAGGCAGAATACTGAGGTGTACTGTCTAGTCTTTTATTCTTATCTATTTTGGGTATCTAAAAAACAGATGTTTCTGAGCATCAGCAACTCTACTGTGCTGATGCAGTCATACCACAACTGCATAGGGCTCCACACCTTGGGCAGAAGTTCCTCCTAAGGCTTATGGCATCAGTTGTTTGGATCTGGCCTAGCAGAACTTAAGGTTACTCAAGCCACTTTCTTGGCTTTGGGTTTGTTTTGGGGTAGTTTTTGGTTTTTATTTTGTTTGGGTTTTGTTTAGTTGGTTTTGTTTTGTTTTGATTTGTTTTTCTTGAAGTGTAAATTTTCCTCTGAGACTTCCAGTTGTAAAGATTATACATTATTAACCTCATTAAGAAACCAACAGGGAACTTGCTGGAAAATAAGCTCAGATGAATGAATTATCATAATTATTATTTCTTTTTTATGTTTGAAGGCTGTGATATCCTCCTATCTTTAAAGAAAGCAGCAGTCAGCTTTCTTGTGTTTTGTCTCTTTGTTTTTCCTAAACAGCTGTACAGGACTGTAAGTCATTTTGTTCCCTGTAGAACAATGCTGTATATATCTGTGTCTTTGTACTTAGATTTCAGACGTTTTTCCTAACATCAGTCTTATTTTTAATATACATCTTAATGCGTGGTACTGGAAATGCATGATTTATTTGTGATAGTCTGCTGCCATGTAGGATTTTATTGTCTTTATTAATAGAAACTCATCACCTTTACCTTTGCTGTGGGAGGTGAAAGATCTTAATTCTCTGTGACTCAAACAGTACTAATCTGCAAACCCAGCTGAGCCAGGAGATGTTATTTGTCATTTGTCTGTATAAACTCAGGCTGAAAAAGATATAAATATTAATATTTCAGGGTAAAAATACTTAACTAGGAGCCCATATCTTTTTTCCCCCCTAACTCTGTTGAATCTAAAAACATGTTATATTGTGCACCGTTTATATTTTTGCTTTTTTATTTATTGCTGTGACATTAACTGTAAAAATAAACTAAAGGTCAGTAAATAAAAATATTTTTCTTTTTCTTGATTAGTTTATGACAATTCTTCCCTCTCAAAGGTTTTGACAGTATGGTGAAAATTGAAACATCAATTTGCTTGCAATTTCTCTGGAGACATTCAAAACCCACCTGGATACATTCCTGTGCAGTTCAAGCCTGCAGTGGGCAGTAGTGTCCTCCCTACTCTAGTCATGAGGTCTGTGGTGACAGGTTGGACTCGATGATCTTTGAGGTCTCTTCCAATCTTAGTGACACTGACTTCTGAATGCTGAATACTGCTTTTGGCAGGGGAGTTGGACTTGATGATTTCTGGAAGTCCCTTCCAACCGCTAACATTCTGTGATTCTGTGATTTTTATTTTCTGAATAATATTATGAAAAGCTGACTGTGACAAATGACAAATGGAAGAGTACATGGTTATAATTGCAATTGAAAAGGAAAAGGCTGAGGTACTAAATACACTGTTTGCCTCAATTTTCAACAGTAAAGCAGGAGGACTTCAGGATAACTGGCCTCCTGAACCAGTAGATGGGGTCAGGGAGCAGTATAATTCCCCTGAAATCCATGAGGATGTAGTTAGGAACTTGCTGAGCCACTTGGATACTCACAAGTCCATGGGACCGGATGGGATCCATCCTAGGGTGCTGAGAGAGCTGGCAGATGAGCTGGCCAAGCCACTCTCCATCATTTTTCAACAGACCTGGCTCACTGGAGAGGTCCCAGATGACTGGAAACTGGCCAATGTGATGCCCATCCACAAGAAGGGATGGATGGAGGAACCTGGAAACTACAGGCCAGTAAGCCTGACCTCAGTGCCAGGAAAGATTATGGAGCAGATCATCTTGCTCAAGTTTAGGCTCGACGTGAGGAGAAAGTTCTTCACAGAGAGACTAATTGGCCCTTGTAATTTGCTGCCCAGGGAGGTGGTGGAGTCCCTGTCCTTGGAGGTGTTCAAAAAAGGACTGGATGTGGCACTTGAAACCATGGTTTAGTTAGTCATGAGGTGTTGGGTGATAGGTTGGACTTGATGATCTCTGAGGTCTTTTCGAATCTTATTGATTCTAATTCTATGATTCTATGAGGGAGGGAGGGAGGGAGGGAGGGAGGGAGGGAGAGAGGAAGGAAGGAAGGAAGGAAGGAAGGAAGGAAGGAAGGAAGGAAGGAAGGAAGGAAGGAAGGAAGGAAGGAAGGAAGGAAGGAAGGAAGGAAGGAAGGAAGGAAGGAAGGAAGGAAGGAAGGAAGGAAGGAAGGAAGGAAGGAAGGAAGGAAGGAAGGAAGGAAGGAAGGAAGGAAGGAAGGAAGGAAGGAAGGAAGGGAGGAAGGGGAGAGGAATGGTGGGAAGAAGAGACAGAGTGATGGAGAGAGGGAAGATGGAGGTATTAAAAAGACATGTAGACATGGCATTTTGGGCTATGGTTTAATGGCCATGGTAGTGGTAGTCAACAGTTGGATGTAATGATCTTAGAGGTCTTTTCAAACTGAAACAGTTCTGTGATTCTGTGAAGGTGGTGTTAATTCACAGTTCACGTAATTTCAGTTACCCATGTGAATGGCAACTGAGTAAGAGTATTGAATAAGCTTCTTATGGAAATAAAAGTCCTATCTTGTTACTAAATCACTATGTTTATTTTGTTAACATACACATTTTGCTAGTCTGCATTTATTTGTGCATTGATATTTTGACTAATCCATATTAATGAAATTATATATGGAAAAATGTAACTTAATTACATGGTAAGCAGGAGTGATGCATTGCATAGTTATCTTACTGTAAGAGACTGTTGACAACATCTGTTAATCTACTCCCTATTTTATTAGTAGTGGCTGGCAAAACTAGTGAAAAAAAAAACAAAACATGCTCCTATCATTGATGTAGTTGTGCTTATGTGCTTCATTTTGCTTTATCCTGGAAAGACGTTTGAAGTAGAAGTCAGTGATACATAGTTAATGGATGAATGAAACACTTTTTGCATTTGAAAATGTAACTCTCCTATTTTTAATTTTATTTTGAATTTTATGTCAGTCTGACCTCAGTACCAGGGAAGGTCATGAAGTAGATCATCTTCAGTGCCATTATGTGCCACATAGAGGACAACTGGATCAGGCCCAGCACAGGTATATGAAGGGCAGGTCCTGCCTGACCAGCCTGATCTCCTTCTATGACAGGATGACCTGACTGCTGGATGAGGGATAGGCCGTGGATATTGTCTACTTAGACTTTTAAAAATCCTTTGGGACTGATTCCCACAGAATTCTAATGGACAAACTAGCAGCTCATGGCTTGGGTGAGCACACACTCTGCTGAATGAAGCACTGGCTGGATGAACAGGCCCAAAGAGTGGTGGTCAAAGGAGTTAAATCCAGCTGGTGACTGGCCACAAGCACTGTTCCTCAGGGCACACTATTGGTACCACTTCTTAACATCTTTATTAATAATCTTGATGAGGAATTAGAATGCACCATTTGTAAATTTACAGATGACACCAAGTTAGGTGGGAGTGTTGATCTGCATAAAGGGTAGACAGAATCTCTATAGAGAGATAGGCCAATATTAATGGAATGAGCTTCAACTAGGCCAAGTGCCAGGTCTTGCACTTGGGCCACAACAACGCCATGCAACGCTACAGGCTTGGGGCAGTGTGGCTGGAGAGCTGTCTGGCAGAAAGGGATCTGGGGGTTCTAACTGATCAGCAGCTGAATATGATCAAGCAGTGTGCCCAGGTGGCCAAGAAAGCCAATGGCACCCTGACTTGGATCATAAATGTTGTCCCCAGCAGGAGTAGGGAGGTGATTGTCCCTTTGTACTCGGCTCTGATGAGGCCACACCTTGAGTATTGTGTCCAGTTTTGGGCACCTCAGTATAAGAGAGATGTGGAGGTGCTGGAGTGAGTGCAGACGAGGGCAAAGAAGCTGGTGAAGGGTCTGGAATATAAATCGTATGAAGAGTGACTGAAAGAGCTGGGGCTGTTCAGTTTGAAGATAGGAGGCTAAAGTGAGACCCTATCACTCTCTACGACTACTTGAAAGGACATTGTAGAGAGGTTGGTGCTGGTTTCTTTTCACAGGTAATTAGAGATAGAGCAAGAGGGAACAGCTTCAAACTGCAACAGGGTAGACTTAGATTGTACATTAGGAAACCTTTGTTCACAAAAGACTCATCAGACATTGGAATAGGCTGCCCAGGTTGGTGCTTGAGTCTCCATCTCTGGATGCTTTTAAAGGTGAATTTGCTTGGGGATATGGTTTAGGAGTGAACTTTGTGGAGTGGGGTTAATAATTGGATTTGATGATCCTGGGGGTCTTTTCCAACCTGAATCATTCTATGATTCTGTGTGTCAGTTACCTTATGGGGGGTTGTCGTTCTCTGAAGACCCTGAAAAAACATCAATATATTCCATGATCTTTTGGTGCAGTTTCACACTGAGCTCCAGTCTGCATTATAACACCCTTGAACATGAAACTTAGGATTTTGTGAGCTCCAGCTTGCATAGCAGAGCTAGCCTGCAGATTTGTCTGGTCCATTGCTGTACTTACAGAAATAAGTTTAGGATGAGATATCCTGGTCAGTTGCTTGGGTGACTATCTTCATGGGACAATGTTGAGACAAACACCTTGATTTAGCAACTTAACTCCTTACAGCAAGATTTTAGCTCTATTAGAGGGCATAGTTGCAGCCTTCCTGGTATTTTTAGTAATAGTTAAAGTAAAAACTATTTCAGAAGTGACAGGAAAAAAAAGTGGTATCTTTTGCTTCCCCAGCTTATATCAAGTTCTGTTGAGAGGAGGTTATGCAATGTACAATTAGAATTTCTGGAGAACCTAGTGCTAGAACAGCTGAAAAATCTTTACCAGTGTAACTCTGTATCAGTCAGTCTCTATTAAGATTGTTATAACATCCAATTTATTGTTAAAGGAAAAGCAATAATTAAATGACTGCCACGGGACACGATCTTTGTAGGGGTCTTGGCCAATTTTTACCTTCTGCAAGTTAAGATTGGGTTTGTCACAATTGTCTATGATCAGCTTTCACTGTGTATGTAAATTCTCATATGCAAAATATAACAATCCTAACTGCTGAAGTTGAACCCCTGCACAGAAAGCAGCTGTGCAGGAAAGAAGTGCTTAGAATTTGTTTGTGACTGAAGAGTCCTAGTGTTTGCAAGTAAAATACAACTCTGGCCTCTAGAACAAACTCAAGTAAAAGGACATTAGAACAATCCATAATATGAATCAAAGCAAAGAATAAACAGTTAAAAAAATATTTGTAAATTATTTCAGTCCCTAGGAGTGAATGTGAAAGCATAGGACACTTTTATTTTCAGGCAGTCTGTTACACTATCCTGTCAGGCCAGAACCTGACCGGTATGGACTAAAGAAAGGAGTTAATTTGCAAAAACTTATTTGAAAAACAGTTAGTCTTGATGTTGTCATTATCTTTGCCTAGTAAGAAATGGAATTTAAAGTCATTCAGCATTTGCTAATAATTCATCTTTATGTTAATAGAAGTCACATTTTTAACTGAGAATGGTGTTATGTAATAAAAAATAGCGTGAAAGCAGAACATCAAAGTGAATGAAAAAAGAAACAATGGTCTTCTCTTCACTTCTAGCTATCTTTGTTATTTGGTGCTTTCATATGAACTACTCAACTCATTTTTAAAGGACTAGGTCATGGAATGTTACAAAAATACAAAAAATATCAGTAAAAACAATATCAGATTTCAGTATGGATACACCAGTATACTTTTTTTAGCATAAAGTATCATTACCTGAGTTAATAGAATGTAAATCACAGAATCACAGAATCAGCCAGGTTGGAAAAGACCTCAGAGATCATCAAGTTCAACCTATTACCATTGTTAACAGAGACATCCTTTATCACTGTACATGTCAGTCTCCAATAGCTCACTATTATTTCAATGGCATTTAGATCCCTTCTTGTACAACACTGAATACAAGGATTCACATATTCATCATTTGAATTTACATTTTATTTATGTCTAAAATAATAAATAGACCTAGATTCAGAGGAACTAAAATGTGTATATTTGATTTTTAAAACTGTAAACCTGCTTTTTGAAAATGCTTCCTTCTTAAGGAGCTGGTGATATTCAAGAATTTGAATTTATAACGTAGACTGCAAATATAGTTTGTAAAATGTTGAGGAAAGTGTTTGTCTCCCAAATTGGGACATTCATAAACTGAATGCTTTCTTTCAGTTCAAAAGAACACTACAACAACATTAACCGTTTCTCTTTAGTCTGATAACTTTATTCCATCGCTGTACTTCTCAAGTGTACCAGCATACAAAATATAAACTTGAGATTTGAGTTGAAATATCTTTTCAGACTTCTTGGATGACCTTGGGCAAGTAACTCGTATTCATCTGCCTTAACTTCGGACAATTGAATCTTAGCTAATCTGTCTAAACTCTATTCATTGGAGAGAAAGGAACACTAACAGAGTTGGTTAATCTGAGCTGATTTAGACAAACACTTCTAGATGGGATGAATGTCAGAATGCACAAGATATCCTCTTTGTTGCATTACCCTTCTGGGAAAGGAAGAAAACGGTGCTATTCCGTAACTGCCATGTCGATGTATAAGAAGGTATAAATAATATAAGAGGTGACTGAACCTAGGTATTTCATCACCCCCAAAAGATTCTGATCTATCTCTCCCCATAAATGTGAAGCAGTATGGACAATGAGTCAAACAAGAGGGAACACACATAAATGGAATGAGTAATACATGACCGTAGACTAGGAGACTGATATGAAGTGGTGAAGCACTCCATGAAGCATAAGATGGGACAGCTGAAAATTAAAATGTGGAAGGATCATACACAGAGATGATATTTTTCTTAATTATTGCAATTTATTGATATATTTAGTTAGAAATAATTTAATAATTATTTTCTTTAATCTTGTGCTGATAAAAAATCCTGGCTCTATGTGTTATGCTGATCACATATAGAAAAGGTAACAGTTTAAGAACGATGTAAAATCCTGTTTGACATAGTAAAGCAGCTCATTCCACACTCTCTAGGAGAGCATGCACTCTCAATTTGCAGATATTCTATTAAAAATAAAAATGTTCCTCCTGGCCACATTGCTTCAGTGCACAGAAGTCCACTGTGTAACACTCAGCCCATTCTATCATTAAAAACACAGTGTCTGGATATTATTATTATTGGGGGTTGAAACTCGATGTTTGAGGTCCCTTACAACCCTGACAATTCTATGATTATATAGAAAGAATACACTATTCTGACCATACAAACAGCTGTTTTTCATTAGTTTCTCAAAATGAGAAATCATTATATCCTGGGGAACTAATGAAAAGCTAGGCCTTCAAGGTCTCTAACTTCCATCCTACGTTTCAGTATGTGTAATCTCAATCTATTTCTGCTGTTCTATATGTAAAAGTACGACATCTAAATTGAAATATAATAAAAATGTTAAGCTTGGGCATAGTGTGAAAATTACTTGTGTGGTACTTCATTTGCATGTAAAGCTACCATGTGTACTAATTAATCAACTTCATTAACAATATCTTTCTCATAAGTATATGTTGATGTGAAACTCCACTCCTTGTCATGCATGTATGCTCTGCTATGAGAAGTGCAAGGCCTTCCGAGAGTTTGTATGAAAAGTTCTTAGGTAGCTGATAGGCTTCTCAAGAGAATAGTTCAGAATATCAAGTTCATCATCTGGAGTGGTTCTTTTCTCCTTTGGGTGGAAAGAGAGGTTAGCCCCTAGTAGGAGACTCTAAATTTAACAACAGCTGATTTCTTCTTCGTCCCTCTCGTGTTACCTAGTTTTTAGAGGGGATTACACAGTTAGTGAATTGCACTCCTCAAGAAATATGCAGAAATCTGTCAGGAGATCCTATTATTACTGTCTAAAGAGAAGAAAACTTTTTTGTGACTCCTTAGAAACCTTTACTTTTTAAGGTCAAGAAGTTGTTATCAAGGGCAGGTTTGTAGTTTATCCTTCCTTTTTTTTTTTTTTTTTATCTGTACATAAACAAAAATTTTGGTATGATAAAATGCTAGGGCAGTAAAACTCAAGAAAGTTCTAACAAAGTGAGAACAATGGAAATAATATGGAAAGGTGGAATTATTTTTTTTTCTCTCTCTCTTTTTTTTTCTCTGCCAGTGAAAAATAAATGGAGTGCTTAGTTAAGGCTGCTGAAGCTACCTTCATGACATTGATTGACTGACTCCGTCACAGTTGGTTGGTTATATTTCAAGGCTAAAACTGAAGCTTCTCTGGAGAGTATGGGAATTAAGTCTGTATAGGCAGTGAGCCAAGGATTACAATTTAATAGATATTATATTCTTTCCCATGGATGATTCTCCAGACGCACTTGTATACTGAAAATAAATGAATGGTAAGGAGGCCTTTTTTTGTTGTTGTTAACAACAACAGAGAAGAGGTTTATCAGATCTTTTCTTCTCCAAGAGTGTGAGAGAGGAAAAAATCATTAGCATACAATCAGTGTCAGATTAGCAGAACTGGAACTGTGAATACCCTTTTTAACAAAAAGAGACAAAAGCCTAAAATCAAATAGTTGCTCAGTCTGTACCAGTGGGATATTTCTCACTGACTCATAAGATACCAAGTTTTTTTGTCTTGTTTTCCCACAGAATATGAAATGTCAATTTATTTAATATGTTGGCATAGTTTACCAGAATTTGTCTTAAACTAGGTATCATTTGATCTTAGATCTTTGGGTTTTTTTCTGTCTGACAATATTATATTAATTACTCCAAGTGTTTTAAGGATTGTGTTAGACTGGTGACATTGGTTAATTTTAATAATCAGGTTGTGTTTCCCACTTAGGGTTAAAATATTTTAAAATATTTGCCAAGATGTAAAATCCTTAGCAGAGTATACCCATAAAATTTATGACTGCTGTCACACAATGTGATATGATTGCTGCATTCCAACAAAGTTATATTTTCACTCATAAGTAGGATATACAATGCATGTTCTGCTGAAATTTCCCTTTATTATTATATCTAGCAGCCTTTTAGTATAATTTCGTAAGTTATACACTACCTGCAGTAAGTGTGATTATTCATTCTTCACATTGTTCACCATTCACTTAAGCAAATAGCCTCTAGTCATCATTTTGAAAGATGTGAAGAAGATTGCATTTCCATAATTAAAAATAAAAATCAAATCCCTCTCCTGTCTTCATTTTTAAATTGCTGCTGTCAACGTGTACAAATGTGTACAAAGAGGAACGATTGAAGTACTTTTAAAAAATAATTAATAATACTTAGTTTTGGATGAATAAGAAAAAGGTAGAACATTACAGATTATTATTTCCTCATTCTAATTAAATTATACAATTCCTGAATATTTTACAAGGGTGTAGTACGGCATAACAATCATAACTCCCATTCATTTCTACAGTACTAAGCATATGTAGGATAACTGAGAAGTAGCTCAACAATCAATGCAATCAGGCAATTAAGTCTTGAAATTAGTATATTATCATGGTAGTTACCTAATATATATATATATACAAAAATCAGGATTATGCCTCTTAAAATTAAACTGTCTTCCAATATTTGTCTTGTCATGTGTTAAGACAGAATCTGACAATTTGGCAATGTTTTTCATGCTTAGATCCAGCTGTTACTGTGCTGTATGGTGAAAGTGCTTTTTCTTTGTATTATTTACTTTACTCATGATATTTTCTTTGGCTTCCAATTAACATTTATTCAACATTTCAAGGCTCACTGATATGTCCTTTTAAAACAATTGCAACTTTAATAGTGCACAGAGATGACGTTTTTCTACAGATCAAGCCAATTTCCCAGTCAAAATTTTGGTTGCAAATTATCTAGTCTCAGTACTATCATCTTGTATATCTCCACTTCTTTTAGCTGTAGCAATTGTATTCTGAAGATAGGATACATTTGATATGTGTGTATGTGTATTTTTCTAGTCCATGCAATGTATACCTGATCATGTGTTCTTGGGTAGAAAGACATCAGGAATGACATCTCTAAAGAAATGGGTAATATAACTCAGCATAGCTATGCAGAGGTTAGTGAAGAAGTTTTGATTCATGCCAGCTGCAATTCTGGCCAGTAGGGATAACAAACAAGCAAGCTTTCTTTTTTTTTTTTCTTGACTTACATGCTTTATTGCTTAGTGCACCATGAAGCATCCAGCACAACAATTTAATATTGACTATAGCAGCAGTGCACCAGTGGCATCATGACTGACAGATGTGGTTACTACCACCCCCACAAATGCTGTTCCATGCTCAGACAGACATCCATCTGTAAGCAGCTGCAGAATGGAAAACTTAGCTTTCAAGTAAATACTTTCAATATTGCGGTCCACATCTATTTTATGCTATTATAATTACCATAAAGACATTTTAGTTTAACATTTAAGGTGAAATGTTTATTAAAACATCTACAAGTCTGTCATGCCTTGTCATTTCATTTTGTTCAAGCTGAACAAAAATGTCTGAACAAAATTGATTCCTTTACATCTGTCTGTCTTTATTTATTTATTTATCTATCTATATACACACACAATCATATAAAAGCTTGTACCAATGGTAAATAGGGCAGGTGAGAGAAAGAAAGAATTTTATTTTTGAAGCTATACAGAGCACTTGTATTTCACTTCTGCGACTCCATTAAACTTCTAGCTTGATTCTTACTTTTATTATATCAACACAGGTTTTCCATCTCCAAGTGTAAAACCCACAGTTATTAAATGGGAGCAGAGGATTTCCAGAGATAAGCTCTGTTACAGCAACCTTAATCTGATGGACTTTCCAGCCCAGGTGATTTCTCCTCAGTGTATTTGCAGGTCTGGCCTGTGGCAAGGATAGCATGTATTTCAGAGGTGCATGGCTACACACAGAGCACACACTGTGAGGCACAACAGCGACCGGCAAAACAAGCCGTGCCTGAAACGGCAACCCCATGAACTCACTTTTGCAACTGATAGGAGCTCACACAGTGACACACCAACGTATGCATGCAAATGCCCCACACATGGTCCATCCAGGGGCCAGACTCCAATCCAATCCCCAGCTGCTAGCCTCAATTCTTCTGTCCTACATCTATACCAAAAGTTAATATGTCTGATGCCTTGCCTAAATAATTTTGATCTTTTATAACATTGCTTGATAGGAACTTGCAACACTTTTCCACAAAACATCCTCAAGTTCTTTCCTTCAAGTACCCTTATAGTTTGGTCTTTCTCATAGGACTCCCCTTCTCCACTTTTGTGTCCATTCTGTCACCTTCTCACACTGTTCTTTACTATCTAACTTACTATGTTGTGTTCAGTAGTTTCTCTTGGCTTACAGAGTTATCCAAATGTCAGACAAGGAGAACTTTCTGCATGTCACAACAATCTCACTCTGTGTGTTTGTGCACAGATCACGTATGTACTCTGTATGTTGCTTGATTGACTTGGCTGCTGCCTTGGAAACTGCCCCTTTTCTTCCACATATGAACATTGCAGAGTGATGTATTACAGGTTACTCCACTGTTATTTCCATCACCCATATTAAGATTCTGCTATTTCACTGATTTGTTTCATGTTTGATGCCAGAGCACTCCTTTCTTTTTAAGCAGTTTCTCCACTTAATCTCAGCTCCAATCATCGTGTAGCTTGGTCTCAGCCAACTGACAACTGTCAGCAATTATGAAATCAGTGAGAATATTCTTGCCAAAGCTGAAATGTATTGAGGACACTCTGCATCCTGCAGTATACTGCTAACATACCAACATCCCAATTCCTCCTACTCAGAAAATTCTAAGAGAATTAGTAATAATTTTCTCTTAGAAAATTCTAAGAGAATTAGTATGTTTTCTATACTACTACTTTCCTATTCTCTGGTAAAGGGACATGGTTAGGAAGAAAAAACATTGCTGGTGGCGATTTTAGTCAGCCTGACACTTTGACAAGGAGACATAAATGTTAAGACCTTGACTCCTTTCTAACCTATTTTGTAGTCCAACTCAGGAAACAAACACTCTTAGAAAGGAGATGGATATGCAAAAAAGATTTAAATTCATCTTACCATGGGCGCACACATTTCAGCTTCTGACCCCAGTGCATTAATTCTAGGCAGGTTTTGCTGAATTATATCTCTTTGTATTGATTAAAAACTTTATAAAATTAAACATACATTTTTAGGACTTTCAGATCCCCTGAGATAGTGTCACTTGAATATGGAGCCAGATCTTTCAGGTAAACTCTGTGCTTTATCTAGTCTGTCAGGGAAATATTTTATAAGCTACTTGCCTCTTTCTTTTTTGGGGTATGATTGAGGGTATTGTCTACTGAAAGAAGGTAGATTCAAGCAACAATTATGACATTGGTTAAGAACAGTGTGACAGCAGTATAGAGTATGCAGGATAAATCCTTGTTACAGTAGGGTCTACATGAAGGCACTGAGGCACTTAGATTCAGAAGAGCTTTCATACCATCAAAGCTTACTTTGCAAGATATGACTTGAGGGACAACAATAATTCCATAAACAAGATTTATACAACCAAATATATATGTGTTTTGGTCTTTATGCATTAGGCATACGTAATTAAACTAGATTACAGTTTAAATTGTTCTAAATAAGGTCTTTTAAGCATTAAGTCCAATGTAAATTTTGAGAGATTTAGAGAAAAGTTTAGAGATTTTTTGGATCTTTTGAGCTATTCCATGAGTAGTAGACAGGGTATGCTTTATCACAAAAATACTTTTATGGAAAATGAGAAACGCAGGGATAATGTGACACTGTCAAAACATGTTGCACTTATTCATTCAAGACCTCTGAAGAATGAAAAGTAATGCCTAAAATGGTGTTTATCCAAATATACTATTCCTAATATCTATCATGTTAACCCAAACACTGCCATACCTTTTGTAAATCTTACTACAGAGAAACAAATAACTTTGCTCCATCTACCTTGACCAAATTGAAAGTCAGTGAGAGGAAGTTTGCATTTACCTCAGGTCTTAGCACCCAAATTACCTGTCTGGAAAAGTAAAATATCATAATAAAATGGAGATTTTTTTTCAGACAGCTGTCTATTTGGAGAGTTTCAAAATACTGAGAGAAGATAAAATAGCTACTGAAAGCTATATAAACTTTCAGCTTGTTAGAGTTGCTTGGCAAGGTGAAGTAGACAACCTGAAATAAAAACTATTTGCTACTTTTTTGATAAACATACTTGTGTTCTCTTAGTGCCCTTATTGATTCAGAATGGGTCATGGGAAGCAGCCACAGTTTCAGATCTCACATTACTCTCTCTTTGAAAAATGTTTACATTCTGACTGTCTTTTCAGCTAATCAGTCTTTCATGGTGAAAAAAAAATATCTTTACATATGTCTCCCCAAATTTAGACATCCATTTCATATGTTTTATATTTTATATATGTACATGTGTATAATAAATGACCAGGGAAAGTGCTTTGGAATTGTGAAGGTGAAGAGTTCAGCAGAAATTATTTTAATCAGCTTTCTTTTCTGCCCATCATTAACATTTGTTTTTTCAAGTTGCTATTGCATTCATAGTCAGATCTCCATCTTTATTATACCTTCATTAACCTTTTAAACCTGCCATCTGTGTACAGGAGCCTTTCTTTCGTTTAATTATCTGTTTAAAATTCAGAAATGGTAACTACTGCCATTTTGGCTTTTTGACATTTTTCACCTGCAGACTGTAAGAAACAGATTTAGGAGTCATGTTCTGCTCTTTTATGTTGCATCTTGTTTTTAGCTGAAACAGTGAGGCTGAAATACAGTCATTTATTGTCATTCTGGAGTTGTTTGAGTCGTGTTTTGTGGGACCAGCAGACCTCAGCTGAATTACCGTCTTGAATTCTGTTTTGCAACCATGTATTATTTTCCTTGTGCTGTCACTATTTCTTCCTTTTTTAGTATGATCCTAAAATATCTGAGCTTGAACATTTTATACAGGAATTCCATTTTTTTTTTTTTTGCTTGTAGATAGCAGCACTTGGGTTGCAAGCCAGTCAGTCCTCTTATCTATCAGTGGAGCTATACTTTTTAAGGCACACTCTTGACTTTGCTATCTAGTACACTGCTACCTTGCAGCAAATATAAGGTAACAGTATTTATTCCACAATGCATCATTTGATGTACTTCATTCCTTTCAACTTTTTGTCTTCAACAGTGTTTTCACCTGCCTTTCCTAGAATATCAGGTGCAAAGATAGGTACCCATATTAGGGTTGCATAAAATGTTTCTATTACTTTTTAGTCATCCAAACAATTCTTTCTCTTCTAATCATATTATTAGCACTTAATGTAGCTGCTATTGGAGCCGCAGAACCAAACAGTGACTGAAGCTTAGTGGCAATACATCTATGTTAAAGGTAACATCTGGTCTTTGCTCCCTTGAAGGTAAGAGATGTGGTGAGAGGAATTTTAACTACTCATTCACATACTAGTTTGTTGCTCAGTACACAGCACGAGTCACTCTTAGGAGAGAAGTGATGTTGCCAAACTTCTGTGATCACATTTAAAGATCAGAAAGTTAGGAGGCAGACTGATTTACTACTATGGCTCCTATCTAAACTGAGGTGGTTGAAAGAACACATGGTACGTTTCCTGCCTGTCTGGATTATTCATTATTGTTAGCACTCTTTGGCTCATAACCTGCCTTCTTCAAACACACTTTCTGTTACAAGGAACTCATCCTGACTGTAAAAGTCCTTGTCAGAATTTCCCCATCATTATCTTTGTTGACTTTCTGCTTATTCCCAGCATGCTACTTTCCTCATCATAATTTCTTATTATAACAGAGACACACTACTTGCTAGAATGCCCACAAGAGAAAACCTCAGCCTTATTTTACAGTATCAGATATCTCTTTAATAATCTTCTGTAATTCTGATAGTTCATCTCTCTGGGTGCAGTTCCTTGAAACTTGTGCTTTAATGGGTTTGAATATATGTTAAAGAACTCTGAAGTTTAACCCCTGTCATATCCATCAAAAAATCTATCAGTGGAGCTTTATATTTTTAACTGTCAAGCTGGTAAAGATTTCTCAGAGGTGTATTTGTTTCTTTGTTTTTTGTACTTTCCTTTTTTTGTGTGATAATAATACTCAAATATGTATAAATGTGAACTAAGGTAGCCAAAATAATTCTTTGTTGTTATGTTACAGTCTTTGAACCACGTTTCTACAGTACATGGCTTCAATTGACAAACTGATCACTATAAGCAGGCTTTTATGTTATAAGTTTTCCATGCTTACTTAGATAAAAAGGTCTAATTTTGTAGGAAAATAATGACGGTTTAATAGTATTTCACATTTCTACAGTACAATTCTAAGAATTGCTCAATACTTTACACACATTGATAAATTAAACTTTGCAGTAACCTTATAAAGAACTGATATTGTCTGTATTATACAGACACAAAGAAGATGAAAGATAAATAAGTTCATACTATTTGTTTGCAGCAAGAAGAGGAACAAATCCCATATTCTTAGTCTTTCCTTTTGCTCAAAGAAAGGAACCTTAGCCCCTTTTCTCTGCTGTTCTGGCTTAGGTAAGCAATTTCCCATATCCTTCTCATCCCATTATTAAGGGATGGTTTATCCTTCTCTAGTAATCTGTGTTCCTGTCCCTACTTAACTGTAAGGGAAGAAGTCAACAGAAAACAAGAACAGGGTGAGGGGATGATTAAATAATCTTTGGGGCTGAAATCCTGATAAACAGATGAATGTCTATCTGCCATGCATTCCTTCTTTCTCTCTCTTCCTCCCAAATCTTGCTAGCTTGCTTGATGTTTTTCAAGCTTGCTTTCTTCTACAATCTCCTTAAAAGAATAGGTTGAGCAGGCAGCCTTTTAGAAATGGAGTACTTAAGATACTTGTAGCGTTCTATGAATGCTTTCAGACTGATTGGGCAATATATATTAAATTTCTTGAGATGACCATCTATGGAGTGGCTGCATCCAGAACCTTCAGTATGCCATAGAGACAAGTTGGATTCCACCTAACTTCACATGTTTTTCAGCGGCCCCAGTGTTAGGATCTTAGTCTCTTTAAACACCCTTTATCTTCACTGGATTGCATCAGACTCTTTAAGTTTTCTCTTTTTTAACTGGTGCATAGGATGAAGCAAAAATGGCATTGCAGAAGAGCAGGGAGATGTGCAGAAATCAACAGATGAGTAAATCACGAAGTGAGAAAAATCACAGCGTAGCACTGCTTCTGTAAAACTGCTAAGACACTGGTAAATTGGATTTCTGGGTTACATTAATGACTCAAAGAGAATTGAGAAACACTGTTGTTTACCTACATTCTGAGCAGTAACTCTACAATCTCACATTACTAGTTCTATTGCTTTTCAGAATAGAAAAAAATGCTGCTTTCTTATGTAATATTTTACTCTAAACTTAAATTACAACTACAATTGTATACTGTCATTGATGGTTACGTAATCAAAAGTGCTTAAATTACTATTACAACCATTTTCAATTGGATATCATCCCTGGAAACTGGAATTTCAAGAAACAAAATTTGTATTTTGCATCTTATTAAAAAAATGAAGAAAAGTTAGAAATTACAGAGTACACCTTCCCTTTTGTACTGTACCCAGGTCTTTATATATTAGTAGCTCTTTACTCTTTCTGTTGCCTTCAGTAGATTTGCACATGTCTCATTGGTGGGCCCAAGCCAAACTCATGAAGCTCAACAAAGCCAAGTGCTAGGTTCTAGGCCTGGGTCGGGGCAGTCCCAAGCAGAAATCTAGGCTGAGCAAGGAATGGCACAAGAGCAGTCTCAAGGAGAAGGACTTTGGGTTGCCAGCTGACAAAAATGTGCAATGACAGCAATGTGCACTTGCAACCCAGAAGGCTAGTTGTATCCTGGGCTTCAAGAGAAGTGGGACCAGGAGGATGAGAAACTGATTCTCACCCTCTAGTCTGCTGTCGTAAGACCCCCATCTGGAGTACTGTGTCTAGTTCTAGTGCTCCCAGCATATGGACATCAAACTGCTGGAGCAGGTCCACATGATCAGAGGGCTGGTGCACCTCCCCGAGTGGGAAGGGATGCAAGAGCTGTTCAGACTGGAGAAATGAAGGCTCCTGGGAGGCCTTACAGTGGCCTTCCAGTACCTGAAAGGAGCCTACAAGAAAGCCATGAAGACACTTTTTACAGGGGCTTGTAGTGATAGGATGAGAGGGAATAGACTGAAGGTTGAGGAAGGTAGATTTAGATTAGATATTGGGAAGAAATTCTTTACAGTGAGGGTTATGAGACACTGGAACAGGTTGACCAGGGAGATCATGGATTCCTCCTCCCTGGAGATATTCAAGGTTGGGTTGGATGAGGCCTGGAGCAACCTGGTCTAGTGAAAGATGTCCCTGCCATTGCAGGGGGGATCAGAACTAGAGCGTCTTTAAAGTCCCTTCCAACCCAAACCATTCTATGAAGATATGAATTATTGCAGGTATTTCAGTACAGAACAAGATGGAATGGAATGGAATGGAATGTGCTTGTTCATTCAGTGAAAACTATTTGCTTCACTTCGCTACAGACAGCTAACGACTGATGAATCCTATCTGAGTTAGAAGAAGAAATATGAGACTGAACAGATACAGGGCAGGAAAGATGTGCTTGTTTTACAAAATGAATATAGATAAAACAGGTTCCATTTCCTAGAGATCCTAGTGGCAATTAGAAATCATATGAAACTGAATACTATAAGTTTGCAGTGATTTTTTTTTTTTCATTTGCATTGCATTGCACAGTTCCATGCTAAGTGCATGTCATAGCTGCCATCTTATTCTTGAACATAATATCTGTTTGCAATTGAGTTGCTTTTTAGTGATGCAATTTATATTTCTGAGAAGCAAGTGGAATTTCAGAAGATATTTGAAGCATGTTTGTCTTTTATTAAAAAAGTGTTTGTTTTTCTGAAAGCATGATTGTAAATTATACGATGAAAAGTCATCATAACGAGAAACTACTAATGTCTTGGAAATGTTGCTGTCCACAAATCTATCATAAAACAAACAAATCACAAGAAAACAAACAAACAAAAGCAAGATCAACATTTCATGCAAGTCAAGGAAGATTTCTTCGACTCTTAAGATTCAAGTAAATCTTGATGATTTCTAGTAATTGTATGTATGTATGTATATTTACCCAAAGAGGAAACTTTGAGGATGTGTATGGCAAAATATGTTATTGATTTACATGTGTCCTAACAAGGGTATTAGAGAATTAAGTTGTTATTTTTTACATAGAGACAAAACTGAAGATAGAAGGTGGTATATTCTATTCTATTCTAAATACAAAACAGTATAGCAATACAGGCTATTTCTAAACTGTAGAATTTAGATAAGTGAACACATGCAGTTAAAGCATATTGTCAGAATTTTTGCGGGGGGGTATGGTGTGTGTTTCCCTGTTTTGACATTTTTTGTTTTGGTAACCTTCCTTACAATACTGCTAAACATTAAAAAAAATTGAAACAATCTACAAACTCTGGCTGTATTGAAAACTAGGACAGATCAGGAACTTTCTCCCAAGTGTGTGAGGTTTTTTTCTTACAGAAACCTTACAATGCCCACATTTACTCTGGAGGCAAATCATGCAGTTGTGTACAGCATGAAAAGTATTTAGAATGGAATGGAATGGAATGGAATGGAATAGAATAGACCAGACCAGGTTGGAAGAGACCTTCAAGATCATCGTATCCAATCTATTATCCAACCCATCTAATCAACTAAACCATGCAACCAAGCACCCTATCAAGCCTCCTCCTAAACACCTCCAATGATGGTGGATACATCTTGGGATGAAACAGAATACAGCAGAAGTTTTTTTATGAGCAATGTTTGGGTTGTTGTTTTTTTTTTTTTTAACATAGAAAACAACAATTAGATCAGTTAAAAGAAATTTAAGTACAGTGCTTAGTATACTCACAGGTTTCTGTTTGTAAGATACATTTGTGGGAGAGGAGTAGCTGTTTAGGGAAAGGACCGTGCATCAGGCACTACAGATTTTCCTGCTGTGCAGTAAATGGCAGGAATTCTGCACAGACTTTTCCTGTGCATTTCTGTATTTCAGTTTCCTCCTAATTACAGTTTCTTATTTGTTAGGGGGTTTTGTTGTTGTTGGTTTGTTGTTTGGTTTTTTTCCCCTCAGGGAAGTAAGATTGAAGTAAGTAGCACGAATTAATCTTGTCTTTGATAACAGTTGTAAGTCTGCTAATACTTCAATATAAAGGAAACATAATAATGAGCATATAGTAAGTTTAGTCTGTCGTGGATATGTATGTTTGTAGAAATTTACTTAAGGTAGAATGATAAATAGGTCAAATTCTTCACTGGAAATATCTAGGTAATTTAAAACTCCTGGTTTTACTGCTTTGAAGGAGTTATTTACTCTGTTCTAGACCCTACTTGCCATGTCATGTTTCAGGCTGGGATCAATGCTGTTTGATGCTCAATTCTGTGTTTTTGTTATTTGTCCGCTGATTCCATTGTCAGTCCCTGACACAGGGGCTGAAGCCTTGGTAAGTCAAAGATGACAGAAAATAATTCATGCTTAGTAGGCAAAAGGTTGGAGCTTTTCCAGGGCAAATAATTTAATGTGATTGTAAAAAATAAATAGCAAAGAACATTAACTTTGTTTGCAACTCCTCTGTGCCTTCTGCAAAATGACACCAAGCCCAAACAGAGAAAATGATTTGAAGGAGCAGTTAGAAGGGAGATGATAAGGAAATAGCCATATATGATAAATAGGGGAAGGGGAGGACTGAAGAAATTGTGTCTAGATTAAGGGTTGTCAGGGGTTGAAGTCCAAGGAATAGTGTCAGGCGTTGGAAGTAATAGGAAAGAGATCTACAACAGAGATATTGAGGTTAATGAGGAAGGGAAAGGAATTGAGGACAAAGGAGGAGGAAAAAAAAATTAAAAAATATAAATGCCCTCAATTATCTCCTTTTAAAATTCCCTGAGATTCTTGACAGAGATGGAAAGAAAAGCTAAAATGCAGAACAGCTCTTACAGGCCTATATCTCCAAAAAAGAAAAGCTTTAATATCTGTATCATTGATTATCCCAATTTTTAGTGGGGTACTTGACATACAATCAGTGATACCACAGCTATATCAGGTTGGCCTCACAGTCAATGCTGTACATGAAAGGTGAGTGCTCGTTACTTTGCTTTTAAAAAAATCTTTCCAAGTGAGCTGCTTTTGATCAAAGACACGTAATTAAAGAATTAAGCAAGTTTACATCTAATAGACTGCCTGCAGTTTCCCACTGCATTTTTACCAAGCAATAGACTGCTTTACTTGATTGTCTATTATACTCATTAGGAAACTAGGCAAGCTGATTGTGTTTCTCTGAGAGAAAAGTAAATGAAAGCTAGAAAAGGTGTGTAATGCTTTAATGAGATGAGTGTGGTGCATGCTCACAGCCTGCTTGTTTTCGTTTAGCACATACATCAACTTGTAAATTATCTTCAGCTTTCATGTGGTGTAATGATCTTTTGCCATTTTAGTAGTGCTGCACTCAGTGGTTGGCAAGTCGTGGAGATTACTGGTGTTCTGGAAGAGTCTTCATTGTCCCTGACAACAAAAGTAACAGTGATTAGTTCAGCTTCTTAGTTGGGGCTCTATGCTATAACCCAGCATGACATCATAAAAGCAACATTTTTTGGTGGATTCTTTTTTCCCTCCTTCTCCTTCTTTCTCTCTCCCCTCTGTCTCTTCTGGAATGCTTTCTGAGCAAATTCTTTGCTTGTGAAGAAATGTCACATTCTCTTGCACTGGTTGATAAATATTTATGCCTGAGAACAGCGTAGAGCTCTCTTTTGGATGCTTTCCCATTTTACAGTGTGCTGGCTTTTGGCCTGATCTCTGTATTTAGAAAACACTGTGTATACCTGCATGCTTTCTTGACTCAATTTCCTATTCCTAATGGGTCTATAGCCAGTACTTCATGAGAACCATAGTGCATATTGCAGTATTTTCAGTGAATTGTCAGGATAATTAAATAAAGTAAAAAAAAAAAAAATAGGTAGCATCTTTTCCCTTCTTTTTTAAAGAGAACTTTATAGTTATGCTTGGAAAGGGTATAGTACACAGAACACAAAAACATTTTTAAGCAGCTCTGATAAAATGCTCTGATAAAGTGCTCTGATAAAATGAACAATGGTAAATGGCATTAGAAACAGCAAAGACTAGAACTCACATGGCAGTATTAATTCATCCCTATTTCACAATTGTAGGTGGTTTCTCCATCCTCTTTTCATAAATCTGTTGCTGAGTTCTGCTTTTCTACTTATCTGTGTACTTCCATTTTAAAATACTTTCCTTATTCTATCAGTATAAGTTATTCTATCAGTAAGAGAATGGTGATGCTTTCTAAAAGCATTGTTTATGGATGCTGACTTCCTTCTTAATCTTTAAAAGAAGTAACAGTTTGTTCTGGTTACAGCAGATCTTCCCAGTCCTCAGGTGGTTCCATGGGAGAAACGCAAACCCTCATGCATGTATATATTGTATACTGTTAGGTGGAGAGAGGTTTATGAAAAAGACAAAAGAATACTGGTTTCTATGCTGTATCTATCTCAAGTCTGATTATGCTTCTCCTTGAAACTTGTGTGAGACTTGTAGATCACATCTGGTTGTGGTGGGTTGGCACAGAAGGGGACAGCGTCAACCGGCCACACTGGTGTTTCCACTTTTCTGTATTATGTTTCATTTTGAGGTGTTGGTATAGCACCAGAAAGCTTGTCTAAATTCCTTCCTAGAAGGGTGCTGGTATCTTTTGTTACTAGGTCAAAGAGCATTTGTAGGTCGCCTGAGCATCTATGAATCAGCATGGATAAGCAGAGATGGCCAGGGCACTCCCTAAGCTTCAAACTACTGTTTAATGTCAACCAGCTCAGCTGTGGAGTGGATTAGGCTGGCCAGCCTTTGTGGCTGCATGAGACACATTTCAACATCTTTTTCTGGACTAGATCCAGAACCATGGGCTCTGTGCTTAGTGGGGCTGCTTTGAGGGGTTACTCTTAAGTGGATGTTAAAATCTCCTAATGTTTGCTGTACTGTATGGTAGGGCTGGACTAGGTGTCCAGCTCTGTACCAGGGCAAACTGCAGTGTTGCTCTAATAACCTGTTTCACTTTCTCTGACAGAGAATTTGGTTTACCCCAAAATCTTTGTGTCAACAGACTGGCCACATACTGGAGTCCCAGCATGGGAACCAGATGTGAATTGTTCGTTAACTGTATGTGGCTACCTGTTTATCATCTTGAGACAGTGCTGATCACTGATCACAGTGCTGTGAAACTCTATGATTATGTACCTAATGGGCAGTGTGATCTCTGTATGTGACTGGGACTTTAATGAAGGGTCAAAACCTTTCACTTTGATGTAGAATATACAGTATAACCACTAGGGCAGCAACCCTTATGTCAGTATGAAGATTTAAATAACATGATACCTGGACATTAATGTAAATATTTTTGCTATTGTTGTTTCCTTTTTTATTTTCAATTAAGAGAGAAATGGAAATTGTTTTGCTTACTTCAGAATGTAACCATCCTTAGTTTGGGGTGAAATTATCATTTTCCTGGGAAAAATGGTTGGAGTTGGAGTGAAATTCCAATTATTTACCAACGCTATTGTTTCACAGGGTAACTTGATTCCTAAGAGTCATTCATTTTGGAAGAGCAGGTTAATAGAGCAGGAGGCATATCAGCATATGCTGTAATAAAAATATTTTTTTTCAGGAGGAAAGAAAAGGGTTTAGAAATGGAGTAAGAGAATAGGTTTTTAAATATGTAAAACAATAAAGATTGAGAACACTTCAGTATTATTAGACCGATTATTAGTTTTTCAGACTTGCATTTTCCCCTGTGTCTTCTACAGAAACAAGGTTGGTCTATTTGTTTGGGGTGGTTTGGTTTGGGGTTTTTTTGCAGGCTATGACTGTGTTTCAGTGACTCAATTAAAATTTTCCTCATGCAAATTGTTCCAGGAGCAGATGTGCCTGCCAAGCTGGGCAGAGAAAATGTGCAGCGAGGTCACAAAGAAGATTGTTCTTCATTATGCTCTGCCAAAATCTTAGCAGATCATCGCTGAGCATGTCCAGATGTAAAATTTCAGTCACTGTCTGTTTTATTTTTGTATTGTATTTTTCATTTCCTGCGTTCCTAGCTCTACTGATGGATGAAATCAGTTCTTCCCGTCAGCCAAAGAAAGTATCAAGTTGCAGTCTCCTGTTGATTTCATGTGTTTTTTGGGTTTTGGTGGTTTTTTTTCTGGAAAAGAAAATAGGGTAGATGCATTGTGTATGTGTTTTCAATTAGAACAGTTTCTGCCAGGCTGATACTGAAGGGTTGAGGGAGATGTAGCTATGGTATAGAGCAATCTGCACGTAATGGTCTGTGGTTGCTTCACTCTAAAGCTCCGTTAATCATGAGTTTGCAACCTCTCCTAATCACTGTGCCTTATGTCAAATTAGTGAGTGTCAGGAAGGCATTTCTGATTTTTGTTTTCAATTACTTTTGGGTTGAGAATGAGCTTTGACAATTTAAACTGAAGCTGTTTTGTTTTTTTTTTAAGTCATTAAAATCTGGAAACAAATGGAAACCTTGAGCAATTTTAAAGGGCTGGCAATGGCTTAAAAAAAATAATTTCTGTCTGAAAAATATATAACTAGAGATGACCTAAGGTTATAGTAACTGCAAAAGATCTGAAGAAAAGAAAAGGCCCTTTAAATTTCTTGTGTTTTAGAATCTGGTAGTGTATCATATAAAACGTTTTCCCTGCTTCTTTGGGGATTTAATCTTCAGGGAAAAATAAATAAAATTAAATATAAGCTAATCATGTACTTGGAGAGTTAGTAGAAGCAATGAAAGCATCCCCTGTATTTTTAAGCATTGTTTAGTTTCTCACTTCAAGTAAGAATTCTTGTAAGTAAATAACTGTTCAACAGACATTTTATTATTACATCATGATATTAAATCTCTCTTGTAAGAACCTGCAGTTCTGATATATGTAGTCTTTCAGGCAGTCCCAGATTTTTTATATACTGCATCATATCTAAAAGAAAAATAAATAGGATTTGCGACATTGAAAACCCTGCCTGCTTCTATTAGAAGAGATATTTTTCATCATCAAATTTTATGCACATGTGAGCTAATTAAGAGTGTAATATGAAATAAATCCATGGCAGTGCACATGCTTTAGTTGCAAGAGCAATAGCTTGAGTGATTACTTGTAGGTTTTTAGAAGAATAAATGTAAATCTCAGTCATTGGTCATGTACTTACTTATACTGGCAAAATGTATTACCAGAGGAAAAAAATGCAAATAAGCAAGGAAACAGCTCATATACATCCTGTCTTTTGTCCTGTTGTTTGTTTAGTCTTTGTCAGATCACTTAGAATTGATAAATTTTACTTCTTGGCTGAGATGCATTTCATATTGATTGAATGACATGACTATCCATTCAATAAAAGTATCGTTGGCAGAATTTCTGGCTACCTTGCTGTTGATTAGGACACAGACTGCTTGTATCTGTCAGATAAAGACTCTCTGTTTACAACATAGTTTCATTCTGGACTGTTATTTCTTCATTACCTTGTTAAAGGAGAAAAAGCCTCTATGAGATTTGTTTGGTTGGGTTGGTTGGTTGTGTTTGTTTGTTTGTTTTATCCTCAGGCATCAGTGCACAAGATGAGCATAAGCCAAAAGGGAAAAGACGGGGAGAGGAAGGAAGGAAAGGTACAGGCGAACAGGGAAATGAGTAAATCATAAAAGCCAGACAAAGAATATCAGTATTTTTTGTATTTTGTCCATGCTTTCAAAGTCAGGAGTGACCTTTCTGAAAGCTGAAATGAGTAGGAATCTTCAGCAAGGTTCATTTGAGGAAAAAATGGGCAGTTAGCAAAACACAGTAGCAGTGGCTATGCAATAGCTCCTCAAGGAATTCTGATGAAGTCAAGCAAGATAATTTTATATTATATAAAGAATATTAGATCAAATCTTTTGGGTCAAATATCTTAGGACTCTTGTCCTAAGTATTTTCTTTCCCTGTATGACTGTGGGATGCGTGACTGATCACCTTTCTTACAGCAGGCTAGAACTCAGATGGTTTTAAGAAAGGCCCTTAGGGCTATGGAGCTGTTTCTGTTTGACAGTCATGGGTTGGATTCCCTCATTTATATTTAACTGTAATCATCAGCTTCAAGAAGAGTTTCTAATTTTAAACACATGGTGCTCCCACCATCCCCTCCTTTTGTCCTCAGGAAAAAGCTATAATTTGCTTGGGTGAATTTTCTAACTACCAATAAGTTTGAGCCCCAGAGTGGGCCTCACACATGAAAACTGCTGTAAAAACTGTTACCTGTGTGTCTTTGTGTTTGTTTGCTACTGCCTTTTTTTTTTTTCCCCCTTCTCATTCTGCTTGTCTAAAACGGCTTCTATCTGGATTTTAAGTATCATGCAAGTCAGATTGTACTATTGTCATTAGTGGCTATGTTAAAATATCATCACTTTATTATGGGTATTGATACCTAAATGTCTTTCTTACAAATTTGTCTTAAAAATGAACTAATCAATGTCTAAACCACAAATCAGAAGTGTAATAAACTGTTATTTCTTGAAGTTACAGCAACTCAATTAGAGATGTCTTCTTGATCTACATATAAAATAGAGGTACTTGTTTCAAAGAAAACACTGGCCGTCTTTTCTTTAGCAACATTTTATCCACACTTTAGTCAGACACTCACTTTTTGATTAATTGACTATGTATCAGTAAAAGGTTGTGTATAGAAAAGACTTTACTGCAAAATTACAGCATTTGCTTGGATGTCAATGTATTTAAACATCAAAAGGCTTTGTAAACTGTGTACCTTTACTCTTGTACAATGTTAACCCCAGAGGGAGGGAGGAGTGAAGGACAACAGGGTTGGTTTGTTTGTGTTTGTACAGATTGTTATCATTTTAACAAAGATCAACATACAAATCCATATTCTCGGATTTGTTGCTGCCACATTAATTTTACATGTGCTCATACTGCAACACAGTGAGAAATAAGATGATGTAGAAAAGGAATTTCAGGACTGGCATCTTTAGAATTTTCTTTTCATTAGAAATCCCACATACCGAGATGACTTTTCTGAGAGTATCATTTGGTTAACAGTCTGTGAGAAATACCGTTAAGAAAACATTTCCCTATTACTAGTTTCACCACTGACTCTAGGAGTCTGTATGAACCACAGAATTGCAAACTGGAAGTAAGATTTTTCAGCTTTGTGAAACAAGTTCATTTGTTTGATGTTTTGGCAAGCATTTTGTGGTAAGGCAGATAATTTCATGGATGACTCTGTTATGGAAATTAAATCTTTCATGGTTCACTATTTTGATCAAACTATCTAAATTTTGGTATCTTAATGCCTAGTCTGTAGTCCACAAAGTCTAGAGATCCATTCAGCATAAAATAAATGCCTTCATTTGATCAGGTGAATAACTCTCTAGGATCTTTTGATTACATGGACAAAGGGTTCTTCTCCATTACCATGTGATAGGAACCTAACACACCTGAGATTCTCTACAATGTCAAAAGCATCAACCTGAGGGTAGCAGTTTTGGCAGACTTGCAGGAGATCTTGCCTTTTTGCATCACCAGCTGGAGGCTAGCCAATGGTCAGGTTCTGGAATAAGGCTGTGCCAGTCCTTTCTGCTGCATTTGGTTTTGTTTTTTAAGTAGTCATTCAAATCAAGAATGTGAAGTGAAAGTGAACAGGAACACCTGTGTCTTCCGGCTTGAAGGCTAAGGCGCTTGCAGTCTAGATCCAGGCTCCACTTCGTGATAGCACAGGAATTAAAAACTGGATTCAAATTTAACTTTTGATTGTCCCTCCCACCAAGCCATTGGGTGCTGTATATGTGCTAACGAACAAGTTCACAAGTGGTCTGTTCCTGCTGCTAAAACTCTTACAGAATATACATTTTACATACACTTACTTGAGTGTGATAAAATCTGAGGTGCAAACAAAATGAGCTAGCTAATCTGCTGGGGTTTGGTCACTAGATATGTTTGGCATATCAAGATACAGTTTTATGTGTGTTACTCATCTGAAGTTTTGGCTACTCTGAGATTTGAGATGATTATAGGATTAGGGAAAAAATTGAAAGGACTTTTGAGCATCTCATTTGCATCTGAGCATATCTTCTTAAAAAATTAGGCTTAAAGTAAATATATGCACAAATTATACTGAAGCTTCTATTTCTGTTTCACCTTTTAAGTCCCACCATGTTTAAGCAACCAGTAAGAGATAAGTGTTTGACTGTCTTTGAAGATCTGGTCTGTAGACCCTGATAAATTTCACACAGATATAAGACTTCTGAAAAATAATCAGTTCACTTTAGAAGCATAGGTACTCAACAAAATTGGGCCAGGAAAATTAAATATAGTACCTAATTATTTAATTAACTGATTACATTTAGACTGTCCCACTTCTAAAACATTATCCTGAAAGACTCCTTTCCTTGGTTTCCTCATTGGTAGAAATAACATACTGCTTTGGTGCCCTTCAAAATATCACTCCTTGCAGAGTTGTATAACTGTGTATCTGAATACAGTAACAAAATGCCTGTCTGTAGAGATGTACAGCAAATTTTAACTGTCTGTACCAAATGTCCTTGAGGTCTTTCCACTGATCAGAAGTGTTACTTGTATTTGTTAGTGGAGAGAATTCACAACATACATCATTAAACCTCATCATATGTCTAGCCAAAGAAATCATTTAAGCAGACAGAAAGTGTTCAGCTTCTTCATTGTTACTAGGGGCAATTTTTATTAGAACCATCATAGGGTATCCACATGCCTGGGAAATTCATTTTGCTGTCAAACAGCATGTGTAAGTGAAGTAGCATTTTCTTGTAAAGATTGCTGCAAATTGATATAAATTAAGGTCTGCTTTCTGAGAAGAACAAAGTTAATCAAAGTGGGATTAAAGCTATAGGTTCCTTTCATTTAGTGGAGGTGCTTCACTGATTTGTTAAATAATGGGTTATTTGATGTACTGTATGGTGAGTGATGTAGGTCACTTTCAGCATGCAGTGCTGTAGAATTAAAAAAAAAAAAAAAAAGAGGAAAATGCCAGTGTTTTCTAGTTTCCCAAGTACCATGTAGGAATATTGGGGCCAAACACATCCCTTCTACCTTCTCTTCCCCATTTTGTTTTTTTAAATTATTATTTCAAGGTACAAGTTTCTTTTTTGTCCTGTCCTTATTTGATGGCCTTAGCATTCAATTAGAAAAACCTCTCAGGAAGATGGCTTTTACCTCCTTTCTTATCAGAAAGTATGTTAGCACCATCTCATTTGACCAGCAGATTTGTTTTGGGTAAATAAGAGTCTCCAATCATTCATATGACATTGACTTACGTTGTTGTTGATGGTTTCAGAATATTCAAAGCGATATGGTCCCTCCATATGTTTTGTTAGGTTGGTTTTGTTTTGTGTTACTATGCTTGCAGATTCCATGCCTTTCTGAATACTTTTTACTCTTGAAAAGAACACTAGATGCTTGTAAAAATAAACATAATGCCTAAAGACTCTGACTTTTAAAGTTTATTACCATTTACTTTTTATAAGTCATCAACTTCTGTTCAGATACAAATCATTGTGTGTGAGCCTCAAAATGCAGCAGTCTGAATTGGTATGAAGAAATGAGATATCAATCCAATGGCTAAGAAAAAACATCAATGGGTCTCAGCTCTCATCTGAAAACATCTGTACGAAGTTATTTAAATTTAGATATCTACCTGTCCAGCAGTGTCTAACCTCACAATATAGTTAACAGAGCTCTAGTTAGTTGATTTAGTTGTCCACTCCTGGGTGCATCTGTCCTGAAGGGGCAACCCCAAAACATGCCCTAACATGGGCTAACTAAGCACCTGTGAATGTGCAAACCTGGACACTTCCTGGGGTCCAGATAGTCCAGGCAAACGTGTAGCACATGTGATTAACTTTGTAACACATCTGTGAACTCTGTGTGCCCCTGGCCATGTTTGGATATTCCCCATCCTACATGTTCAGCTATCAGGTTTCTCTGTTACCAAAGGGTATTAATTGTCTTGGGACAGTATTTAAACCAGCTGAGATGGTAGGCAATTTGCCTTGTTCTCACCCAGCAACCAAAAAGAGCTGCATGCTGCCAAAGTTGCAGCTCAAGAGCTTGTCCTAGCAGGGAAACTATACCTGTGTCATGCACCTGGATCAGGGCAACCAACACTCCAAGAACCCTGTGCCAGGGGCAAATAGAGAACTGAATCCCAGAAGAGCTACGGAAAGGCTCCAGCCCAGCAACAGAGTGCACGAGAGCCAAGGAAAAGCTCCAGACCATGAACTGGGCATGAGAGGAGAGAGGCCCCTTAGCCCTATCCAAGCCAAGAGCCACTTGAATTATAATTACAGCATCTGGGAAGATACGGGATAAAGGAGCAAGCCATGAGTCCCCAGCTAATCTGCTACAGAGTCCTCCTTGTGGGGAACCGCAGATCGTGGCACCTTCATTTCCAATTTAAATCACTGTATTGGAAACTCTCAGATTTATGCTTAAATCATTTAACTGTATTCATATGTGGAATATATACCCACAACCAAATAACAGAACCTGTAGATATACTTTGCAAATAAGTTACAGAGGTGTTTGAAGAAACCATTGCCATAAAATATTAAATATAATATATAAAAATATATATATTTTATTACAGTTTCTTGCCAGGATACCCAAGTGTTTGAAACAGTGGGGTTGGTCTGGCAGATAGGACATAAAATGTTGCAAGCTGTGTGCCCTTCTGGAGGGTAAGAGGGAAGATAGGCAAAATTCCCAGTGTCATTCAGAAGGCACACAATGTCCATGTGTGAAGAAGGAAGCAATCTGTAGTTAATGGATTGCAAGGTGAAATTGTTGTAGTGGTTTGAGCCACATAATATTCCCCACTACCAGAATCATGGAATTACGACATTTTATGATTGCAGGGCATTACCATCCTGAACAGGATATTCTCAGTCTGTCTCACTTTTCTGGATCTTGAGCATGCAGGTGTGTTCTTGGGGACTTCAATACCATTTTGCACGTAAAAACCACAAGTAGACACTGGATCCCATACTACAAGACATCATGGGTTACCATTTCTGTTAATGCAAATCTGTACTTCTCTTGGGTGTTTCAACAGAGAGACAAAGGCTGGCTATATGGTTTTAGCACAGAGACAAAAGATGATACTTGAAACACAATTTCCCTCTTAGAAGGGTGACAGCATCCATGTATGTGTTTAGATACATTACTTAGGATTAGAAAGGACTTTGGCAGTGGTTTCATCTCTTTTGTTCAGTAAAGAATAAATATCTCAGGGGTGGGTGTCAAGAGGAGGGGGTCGAGCTCTTCTCAGTGGTGTGCAGTAATAAGATATGAAACAGTGGGTTCAAGCTTGAATATGGAAGATCTCACCTCAACATGAGGAGAAACTTCTTAACAGTAAGGGTGATGGAGCACTGGAGCAGGCTGCTCAGAGAGGTTGTGGAGTCTCCTTCTCTGGACACATTCAAACCCAATCTGGATGCATTCCTACTTGGACTACCCTAAGCGATCGTGCTTTGGCCGGGGGATTGGACCTGACGATCTCTGAAGGTGCCTTCCAAACTCTAGTGTACTGTGATACTGTGAAATGCTTTGGCTCAGTATTTGTCTCAGTTTTAAAATATATATGAAAACTTTGTCCACTACTTTGTTCACTAGACAGAATTTCCTGACTAAGTTTATCATGAGAAAGTAGGAATTTCATTGTACAGTCAACCAGTTCACATTAAAACTTTGTCATTTTCATATGCAAGTCTTATGATAAAGCTTACCAATGGAAACATTCTCAAAGGATATTTTTCCCATAATATGCTATGAAGTAGAAATAGAAGAGAAAAGTAGTAATATTTGTATATATGTGGTTTTTAAAAATAATAAATAAATTGTTTAATTGAAAACAAAATAATTACAGGTGCCTGTTTAAGTTAATTATTTCAGTTAATTACAGACTGATTTATTTTATACTATATCTAATCTGGACAAGTGTTCACTGTCACATTTTCTCATGTATCAGTGCAATGAGAAATTGATAAAGCCTAGCTTGGAATTGTAATTTAATTTTATAATATGAAACACACAAAAAAACTTGGCTACACATAAAATCTTAGTGGGGGAAAAAAATATGCCTGACAAGCTGTTCTAGGTTAAGTATGTATTTATGCATCCACTTATATCAGATGACATAGAATTACAGAGCATTCTTATCTCCTATAAGGAGACTGTAGAGATTAATTAATTATACCAAAAATTTATATTGAGGCATATAAAAATAATTCAGTGTTGCATTTAAGAAGTAAAAAATGCATATATCTAAAGTTATGCACAATGTATTTCCTTTTCTTTACTGTTTAAAAATATTTTTGTTCAAAAACATGTAGTTATTTCAGTTTTGGATATAGCATGACTCTTTACTGCAAAAGACTCAACATTAGGCCTATCTAACTGAATCTGCTTTTTCATTGAATTGTTTATGAAAAACACAGCTTATTTAGTAGACCCCCACTGTAGCTGATTTCAGGCAAAGTGATTGGGTTTTCTGCCTTTATTTCTAAGGATACAATAGCTTGAACTTGGGAGTTTTCTGTATCCAGTAACAACATCCTTTCATATTGAAGACTGGACTCAGACAGCATCCTCTCATTTCAAATGTAAAATGTTAAGACATTGTGGAGTTGTAATCCTTTACCCCTTTAAATAAACAGGTGTTTTGGCATTGTCTTCAGAGGGACTAGACTCTCAATGAAAAATAGTGGGGTGGGGGTGAAGTAAAGGTAATACTTTGGTTTACTGCTTTGGAAAATGTTCATAAATCCTAGGATATGAGAGTTAAAGTATGTTCATGATGAATCCTTATAACATTAATAGTAATATTGGCATCCCAAGCTAGGTGGTTTTGTCCGTCTGCTAGAGAGTAGGGAAGCTTTACAGTGAGATCTGGACATGTTAGACCGATGGGCCAAGGCTAATTGTATGAAGTTCAACAAGGCCAAGTGCTGGGTCCTGCGCTTCAGTCACAACCCCAGGGTAAGTTGCAGTCTTGGGGATGTGTAGTTGGAAAGGGTCTCTTGAAGAGGGGCTTGGGGGTATTAGCCATGAGTCAGCAGTGTGCCCAGGTGGCCAAAAAAGCCAATGGCATCCTGGCTTGTATTATAAACACTGTGGCCAGCAGTAGCAGGAAAGTGATAATCCCCCTGTACTCAGCACTGGTGAGGCCACACCTTGTGTATTGTGTTCAGTTCTGGGCCCCTCACTATAGGAAGTATATTGAGTTTTCTAGAGCATGTCTAGAGAAGGGCCATGAAGCTCGTGAAGGGCCTGGAGCACATGACCTATGAAGAGCATCTAGGGGAGCTGGGGTTGTTCAGTCTAGAAAGAGAAAACTGAGGAGAGACCTTATGGCTCCCTACAACTACCTGAAGGAAGGCTGGAATGAGAAGGGGACCATCCTCTTCTTCTGGATGACAAGCAACAAGACTAGAGAATTTGGTTACAAGCTGTGGCTGGGATGGTTTAGGCTGGATATTACAAAATATTTCTTCACTGAAAGGGTTATCAGTGGCCAGGGCAGTGTTGGAGTCATCATTCCTGTGGATGTTCAAGAGGCATGTGGGTCTGGCTTTTAGGGACGTAGTTTAGTGTAGACCCTTCAGTGCTGGGTCAAAGATTGGCCTGGATATCTTGGAGGTCTCTTCCAATCAGATATATTCTGTGATTCTGTGATTTTACTATCAGTTAATTAAAAATCTGGTAATTAGAAATATTTGTCATAAATAACCATAACAAAAGACTAAAGGTGATTAGTAAATGTCTTTGTAGATCTGGGTATTATCCATACCAGAATAACTACGTTTGAAGATAAAAGTGTACCTCGTTTTCACAAAAGATCATAAATTATCCGGTGACCTTAGTTGCATGAAGAAACATGATTCCCACTTTCAAATAAAGTATCTTTGAAAAACTATTGAGGCTGTATCATATATGATACAATATAATCCTGGTTATTCTTTAAGCTGTTTGTTGCAAATGGAATCAAGATGCAAATATACAAATTGCCAAAAAAAAAAAAACAAAAAAACCCAAAGCATTTGTTGGTAAGGAAATTCTAAGAGGTGTAATCAAACATAATCAAATCCTAATCAAACAATTTAAGTCAGTGCAATAGCCAGCATATACATAAACTCATTTCCAATGGTAAAAAAATCTTCTCCTTCACATTGACCTTATTGTCATATCAACTTGTGCTGGAAATTTCTCACTGCTTTAAACTTAAATGCTAACATAAATATTGAAACTGTGTGACTTTGGTGAATGGAAATTATTCAGAGTATTTTCCTTTGGAACAAATAAAATAAAAAGTATGCTTCCTACTTCCTTTATTTAAGTCTTGAAATGAAATCATGAATGTGTTTATGGGACATCTAAGAAAAGCTGTGGAACATCACTAAAGGCCACTTCTTTGGAGTAATAATATCTATTTTATCATTTGCTATTCCAAAATAAAATAACTTGATATGCCTGTGAGGCTTTTATCTTAAATTATTCTTTTGATTAGAAGACTTATGAAATCAAAGAGCAGTACTCTAATTTTCTTAAAGAAAGAGTAAGGAGTAAGTTGTAAGTTACTTATTCTAGTTCTACATACGAGTCTATCACATAATGAATGAGGATTAAAAGAACAAAATCTTATTTAGTTAGTCTAATGAAAGGAAAAAAACAAACAAGTCACTAGCTTGTAGTCTGGTAAATCACCACTTTGATTAGAATGATTTGTCTCTTTAGGTAGTGCAAACTACAATTGATTTAATTTTGGCCATTTACTAAGACAAGCTGATGTAGCACTCAATTGCAGGTAGGAAAAGCTTTCCTCTTTCCCTCACAGTTATTGGTGAAACTGTAACAACAAATTAGAAACCATTTTAGGTGACTTTTAGCAGGAAAAGATATGGATGCAACTAATGAGCCAACAGCAGTAAAGAAATAAATCATGGTTGGTGATTTAGAGCTAAAACATTTGCCAGCTATACAATAAGAAATGGTGATTCTTCTTCAGCCTGGCTTATTCAGGTATCTTTCTCTGAATAGAAAAGGGTTCACCTTGTGGGATAGGATCCAGTATCATCAAAATATGCATGGTTCTAAAAATATATTATGATGCAAATCAAGAAAAAAAATGTGTTATTATGCAACAAAGCAAAGAAACTTCTGTCCAGAAGAACTAAATGAAGACTGTGCTTACAAGATATAAAAGTCAATGCTTACTAAGACCATGCCTTTTTTCAGTCACATACCTGTCTTGTTTTTACTGGACTCTTCCTCAAAACCTCTTTGATTTTTGCCAGAGAAGGAAAACACGTTACCTGGTTAATGAAAACAATAACACCAGACAATTCTTTCAAGTACAAATCTAGGAAAGCACACTGCATTTAAATTACTTTGAGAGGAGGGAAGCAGGGTATGTTACTCAAGTCTTTGTATTCAATGTCTGTAAAATAAATGTTGTATATTCTCTTTAAGGCTAGTGGAGGTAGAGACACTGAAGCTCTTTTTATCAGGGGAGTTGGAAGTTTTTAGTTGTAGCAAAATTCCCCTAGGTACAAATCTTCTTGTCACGAAACACAAAATCAAGAATTTGTGCTGTTCCACATTGTTTTCTAATAAATATCTATTTCTTCTTCATTTCAAAATATTTTATGTAGCAGTAACAAATCTGAAAATGGTAATATTTCTGTGGCCTGTATCATGAACATAGATGTACTGTATGTTGTGTTTCTATCCCATAAGTTGAGAATGCTCTTTAGAATTCTCTAAACTGAATAAAAGTTTAGTGATTTAGTAAAATAATTTCTTATGAATACTGCCACTGGGACTTCCATAGTGACAGCTTTTAATTTCATTTAAATTTAAAGGTTATCTGAGATTTACTGATAGCCAGTGAGTGATAAGAGAAATAAACTCAATTGTAGTATCTTTAAGTCAAGAAAGCAGTGTCAGCAGTGCACCAATAAAATTATACACATGCATCTTAAGATCAGCCTTCCATTTGTTAAAACAAAAAGCATTTCTAAGGAGCCAAACCAAAACACTTGCAATCTTTTTAAAAATACTGATTTAAAAGATTAGTTTCTAGCTTTGATGTGCCATATTATATTGATGGATTACTGAGGATAAAAAAAACCACAAAAATCGTGAAATAACATGTAAGATGCAGGTTTTAGCAGGTTGTTTGTAAGCCAAGATTTTTTTCCCCCTTTAGTCCTTATGTTTTCGCTTTAACTGACAGATACCAGATAAAATCAATGGACATACCATCCATACATCCTCTGAAAAGGTTAACAAATCAGTACAGAAAACTTACTTCCCTTTTACCAAGATACAGGTAGTGTCCAAATGTACAGCATCACCCCTGATTTCTCTCTGACAAAGCAGAGAGGAAATTAAGACAGCATAAACAAGATGGCAGCTTCAATGATCTTTGGGTTTGGGTATAAAAGACACTTGCCAGGCTTTCTCATTTGTTACACGATCCATTTACAGTTACAATCAGGGGTAATTAATAGGTTGTCCATAGTCTCTCCTGCATCTTATTACTCTTTGATTTCATAAGCTTTCTAATCAAAAGAATAATTTAGGATAAAAGCCTCACAAGCATATCAAGTTACATCCGCCCCTCACTGGAAGAAATGTCTATTACTCCCAAGCAACAAGTGTGTTGTGTCTTACTATACAAGTGTGTTGTTTCTTTTATATTGTGGAATATATTTTCTCAAAATTCTTTGAGGCTTTAGGCTTTACACCGCAGTATTTTATAAAACCTATAAAAGAAGGTAAAAGGAAAATGTTTGCTTCAGAAGGCCTTAGAGTTCACTGTACTCTGCTGCTTTGAGTTTCTTGAATTCACAGATACTCTTGATCTGAAGTAGAATCTTGCAGTGGTGAGAAAAAGCAAAGCCTGTTCTTTATTTGCACTGCAGCTCTTCTGCAGCTGCCAGAGTATTGTGACACTGCAAAACTGCATGAACTGCATTACAAGGTTGCTAACTCAGGATCGATTGATAAAGTGAAACTGTACTGTCCATGCAAGTTGAATTCAAATTAGCAATTTTTTTTTGTGTTCCCATATTGTCCCAAAGAAGAGGGTTTGAGTCTGCTAGCTTATCTAGGTAAGTTTGATCAGTAGGGCAAATAAAATATATTGCTTCTGACAGCCAAACTTGATTTGTTTAAGTGTTACATAGCATTCCTGGCAGTCTGTTTTGTCCTCAAGCAGTGAAGTGGCTCCTGGGATGGTGGAAACAAAGTTCAGTGAAACTGAAGAGCTCAGTAATATAGTGAAAAATTCAGAAGAAACCACCAAAAAATGAAACACCAAAAGAACCCACACCAGCATATTTCGTTGTAGTGTAGTGAATAGTTGTACAGGAATGTTTCATAGAAATGGTCCAATTTGGACAAAATATCAAGAACAGATTAGACTGGCAAATTATCAACACAGCTCCTTAGCTGCAGGAAATCTGGGTGTTCTGAAGCTGCAGCCTTTCAGGAGCTGACCTTGTAACCAGGATCTTTTATGCTAATTGCTCCAGGGCTTTAACGTCTAATAAATGTGTCCCTTTTAAATGAGCATTTTAGTATTTGAATTTTGTTGTTGTTGTTCTTAATCAGATTGAAATTAGGTTTTGGAATATTAAATTCCCCCATGAAATGGAGTGACCTTCTTCTGCATAGATAAAATGGGGAATAATCTTGTAATGCAAGAGAAACACTGTAATTTGCAGCAGCTGGTTAGACTTTCAAAGGTGCCTCCTTTTATTGCCAGCTTATTTGTGCACAGGCTGATGGGGTTCCCCATCAAATATGTACTACAAATATGTATTTAGATTGCTGACAACCTTTTTTTGCAAAATATTATACCTGTGCCATGTAAGCAGACAAATCATAGCTTTCAGGTGCCTTTATCACACTTTTCTTAGATTACTCTATTGCCCACAATGTCCAGAGCATCTGCAAGTAAATGTGATAAAAGGATAAAATTCAAGTCAGGTTTTATTCTTCTGCAACAGTAAAGCTAGGAATAGTGGCAGAGGCACTAGAGCCGGCTGCTGTGAGGATTACAGAATCCCAGCTATATTCTTTTACATTCAGTTCACGTTTGGGTGGTTGATGCTACAAAAGAGGCCCAGAGTACATGTTTTCTTCAAATGAAAAGGAGATCCTACAGAATTTGTACTAGACTAAGAAAGAGGTTGCAGTAAAGGTGCATTCAGGTAAGCAGATAATTCATGCCAAATCTTGATGTTATTTTGTGTCATTGTTATGTTTAAGTATTCAGAGACAGTATCATAGCACAAACAATATGATTTGAAAGAATTTCAGCAGTTTCCTAGACTTACAGACATTATTGAATATTAGTCTGTGTATGTTACACATCTGCTAGTGAACAAAGAGTAGTAAGATGCAGGAGAGACTATGGACAACCTATTAATTACCCCTGATTGTAACTGTAAATGGATCGTGTAACAAATGAGAAAGCCTGGCAAGTGTCTTTTACACCCAAACCCAAAGATCATTGAAGCTGCCATCTTGTTTATGCTGTCTCAATTTCCTCTCTGCTTTGTCAGAGAGAAATCAGGGGTGATACTGTACATTTGGACACTACCCATATCTTGGTAAAAGGGAAGTAAGTTTTCTGTACTGATTTCTTAACCTTTTCAGAGGAAAAGAAAAAAATAATTAAAGAGCAAGAATGAGTTCATGGCTGATACTCCTTGCAAAAGGTAGAGGAAATATTTGTACTTTTGAATGTTTAAACAATGTCTACAAATTTTCCATGACTTTCAGAAAAATACTGATGGTTTTGCCTTTTATGGCATGTATGAATTTAAGACTGTGCAGTCGTGTGCGCAGCAGTTCAGTGCAGTCTCACAGGTCTTGCTCTAGACGATTCATCTTTTCCAGCTGTTAGTTAAAGTAAGCAGATTTCTGCCTCAACAGAAACCGAGAAACAATGAACTCCAAGGGGTTAAGTGTTGTTTGAAAGACATAAATTTTCTAGTTCAGGAGTATTTATGACTATATTGTATTTCCAACATGTTTATTTAATGCAGATGTTTTCTCGTTACCAGAATTGCATTCTGGTAATTTTAAAAAGCAGAGAAAGGCACAGCTCTTCTGTAAATGAAGAATTAAAGAGGAACACAGTTGCAGCCTTGGCCTGTGATGCAGGAATGTGTATCATTATGGACAGTAAAAGCAGTGGGGTGGGGAAATATTAACCCTAGAATTCCTTCCATCCCTGAAATATCTGGGCCCAAGAAATATATTCGTGAGATGCGTATTTTGCCATGTGATCAAGTATGTATATGGAATTCTGTAGACATGTACTAATTCATCCTTTTACCAATGAAATAAATGTACTTCAGATTGTCCATAACTAAGAGAGTTAGTGGCACTTGAAAGGATAGTATTGATGGAATTATTGTACAATGTGTTTTTTTATAGGAACTGTAGTGAGAGACATGTCTGGCAAATAAAGATGAAGCTGGGATAGGAAAAGATGAGCGTTGGATGACATAATAGGTATAGAATAAGAGTGGAGTATACAAGTAGTACATCAGCCTGAAGGTCTCCTGCTGTTGTGGGTACTGTTTTTTCCCCAATTATAACAGATAGGTAGACAAAGGGCACATGTTAAAAAACTACCCAATCTTTGTTCTCACATACACTCACACGCTTGCGTATTTTGTTCCAAAATATGATGGAAGCATTTATGTAGATGGGATCAGGAAGGGTTTTCTGCACATTCTTTCTATACCCTCCTTTGATACTCTTCTCTATATCCAGTTAAGCATCCTGGACTATTTATAGGTTGCTTCATTTGTTGATATACAAATAAATACAAAATATGACATTTAGTTTATAAGATTAAACATGAGATATATTTTGAGGCTGCATTAACTACTCTCAGGTAACGGGGTTTGTGGCTACTCAACCAGATTTTACTGAAGGTAAAATGTCTTCTATTTGTCACAGGGAAACAAGGAAGAAGATTTGTATGGTGTTAGACTACTCCATAATAGCAGCGTACTTAATTTAATATGCTGCAAATCCTCATGCTTCTTTCCTGTGATAACTTTTTCAGGCAACAGTATCCAAAGAGCACTGTGGATTATTTTTTTTATTTTTTTTGAAGGAGGCATGATCTCTTAAAACAGCCTGAAAGCAGCTATACTTGAATTACTGATACTTAATCCCTACAAGCTAATCTAATAGCTACATTTATATATTTGGGATTTAGCCCCTAGAAAAATATATCATCTGCAGAATTTTCTTGCCCCTCCCATTCACACTGCTAGCTCTCTGAAAATATGCTGAAGCAATAGGGGAATCTGGAGAGTAATGAGCCAGTCACATAAAAAGAAAGAGGCCTTAAATCTAAGCACAGATACATACCAGACTAAATTCTGGACATCTAATTTTTCAGTATTCTGAGCTTAATTAACATTTCTGCCTCAATTTCTCCATTAAAACATGAGAAGCAATAAAATGCTTACCTTTATAGTCATAGGGATGCTCTGTTGGTAATTAGATGCTGTCAGACTGAATTACTGTAAATTACAGTAATTACTGTTCATTAATTAATTCTGTCAGTTTTATGTTTTATTGTAATGCACTGTCATAGTGCTATAGTGTTTAAATTGGATGCCTTCAAAATGAACATTCACATTAAAAAGGAGTGAAAGAGAACCTTTTATTGAAATTAAAAAAAGTTCCAAAGAAATATTTTATTATGATCTAATTTTGGCTATGGGATTCTGAAGCTGAAAAGTACTACATACTGGTAATTGCATGTATTATTATAATTAAAAATTATAGAAAAAATATGAAGAGGCATTTGGTATTTAAACTGAACTGCTTATTTTAGAGCAGAATTTAGTATTTAATTGTAGCATTCTCTGCTGAACCAGGTGTATTTCCAGAGAATGTTTCATGCCAAAGAAAATTAAGGCAGGAAAGTTGACATTTCCCTTGGGAGCAGAAGACTAAATACTAAATCTGTATCTCCCAGTGCTGGAAGTGAGGCTTCTTTTGGCTCATACAGCACTGAAATACTGTTCATGTTGGTTTACTGTGGTAGTAGTACAATTTACACTATCGCTATGAAGTGATTGTAATTACGCTGTTGCTGTGTAATAAAATAATTTTAGCAAAATTATGTTATGATTTTGTCTGTGTTACTGATGTGTAAACAGGAGACAAAAGGGTCTGCTGTTTCTACTCTTAGGTTAAGGCATTGTTGGCAGAATATATCCACTTCAAACATCTAAGCAGAAAAGGGCCCTGGAAGTGAAAATGAAATGATGTTGTAAATTACCAGTGTAGTAGATGTATGCTATACATAATGAACTAAGCATACAATGTAGTAAGTTCTACAGTAGTTTAGAAACGTAACCATCTTCTGTCCATGGAATCTGTAGTGCAATGTGAATAAGATAACAAAGGAGAAGCTCAAACTATGACTGTAGACAAATACAGTCTCTGCCTACCCAAGAGTCCTCTGACCCATCAAGTGAGGAGAAACATATGCCATGCCAGTCAGTGCCAGTATACAAACTGCATGCAGACTGTTGAGTTTCTCTAGAAAATCTGTGTCTGGGTATATGCAATACTAATAAAAAGAAGCACCTGTTCCAGACTCCAAATATGATCTGCAAGAATTGCAAGCTGAAATGACCACTTAAGCAAGTTGCACTTCTCAGTAGAGAGCTTCCAACCAATGATGTTTTCTAGAGCACCATGCAAAAAATAAATGTTACTTGCTGTAGGAACTAAATGTTGGAAGGAGTAAAGGACATGTTGATGACTAATAGAACTGTTTGATGTTTTTATTTTTATTTATCTATCTGTTCACATACATCATGTATTTTGTTGAAAAAAGAAGTGCTGGTTTGAAAGGAGCGGTATTGATCTCTGCCTGGCTCTGAGGCAATAGGCAGATTTTGTGGAAACTGTGGAATCATAGAATCACAGAATGGTTGAAGTTAGAAGTAACCTTTAGGGGTCATCTGGTCCAATCCCACAACTCAGGCAGGGCCACCCAGAGCAGGCTCTCCAGGATCATGTCCAAATGGCTTTTGAGTATCTCCAAAGATATCTCCACAACCTTCCTGGGCAACCTGTGTCAGTTCACATCCACCCTCTGTCCTGAAGGGACAAAAAGCCTCAAAAATGCTCTGAATCAGACAGTGGGGCAGGAGCCAGCAGGTCTGTTTTTTCAGGAAAATGCCCATGTTGCCCAGGCTTATCTGAACATGCCCTGGAGTCCAAGTGGGCCAGGTGTATGTGCCTTTGGCCACGTTTGGGGAAAACTCATTCTATAAATTAAAGTGTCAGGTTTTTATCTCTCAATCTTTTTTGTCATTGGCCATCATTGTCTTGGGAAATCTATAAATACCAGCCCAAAGAGCCAGTGCAATTGTCCAACCTCTGGGAGAAGTCACAAGCCTTGATTGGAATCTGAGCTGTGCTTCAGTTTACCCAGACAAGACTGCAAGATCTCTCGCTGTATAGCACTGTAAAGCCCAGGAGCAGGCAGACATATCTTGCCGGGCCAAGAGACGAACCCCAGGAGGAGCTGAGAGTCCCCAGGACAGTTTTGTTTTATTGGAAGAAGCAATGAGCACTTCTGTGAAGAATATAGCTGAAGAACCTCTCCAAATAAGAAAAGCTACAAAGCCAACAAACCCTGCAAGCTTCAGCAGCAACCTCTTTTCTACAAAGCTTTCAGCTACAAAGCCTTTGGAGATGAATCCTGAATGTGCCTCAGTGACAAGCTGCAGACACCAACAGAAAGTGAAACTGTGTTCCTGCAGCTCTCACGTAGTCGACGCCATGTTGGTTTTGTTTAAACCCCCACGTGTGCCGCGGGGTGCCAGGATCAGTGAGTAATTACAAAATCTGATTTTCATAAGCATCTGTTAAAGGTCTGTTGCCCTAGAGAATTCTGGAGTTCCCCCTTCCCTTGTGGGCAATCTCCGGCTCTGGTGCCAATGTTCCCTGTTTTTTTCTCTATAGTTGAAATTGCTGTTTGTGGTTTCTGGATTTTTGCTCACATTGTTTAAATTGTTACATGTTCCTGCTGGTGAGAGATCTGTTCCACATCTGAATCTTTGGAACCAGTAAATAGGTTTTAGTAATATTTTCTGCTGGGTATTTTTAATTAATAAAGTTATTAATCGTCCCACTTATTGAATGCTAATAACCTCCTTACAATCATAACACCCTCACAATGAAATACTGCTTCCTGATGTTTAGCCAGAATCTTCTGTGATTCAGTTTGTGCCCACTGCCTCTGGTCCTGTCACTGGGCACCGCTGAGAAGAGCCTGGCTCCATCCTCTTTGCACCCTTTCTTCAGTTATTCATATTCATTGATGAAGTCACCCTTCTCCAAGCTGGACAGTCCCAGCTCTCGCAGCTTTCCTTATATCAGATATTTCCTAGTCTCTCATTCAACTTAGTTTTCTTGCCTGAATACTCTCCAGTATGTTATGTCTTGTATAAGAGACTCCAGAACTGGGTATAGTACTTCAGCTGTGGCCCCAGCAGTGCTCAGTAGAGGGAAAGGATCATGTCTCTTGACCTGCTGGCAACAATCCTCTTAAGGCAGCCCAGGATACCATAAGCCCTCAAGGCTAAGGGCACATTTCATTATCATAGTCAGATTGTTGTCTACCAGAGCCTCCAGATCCCTGTTTTGCCCAGCTGGTTTCCAGGTGCTTTGGTTTGTTTGTGGGTTTTTTGCTAGGTTTTTTGGTTTGTTTGTTTGCTGTTGAGTTTGGGATTTTTGGGGTTTTTTGTGGTTGGTTGGTTGGTTGATTATTCTAGTAAAACATACCTTAAAGGAAAGAAAGCCAAATGAGAGAAAGGTAATTCTGCTTCAAGGATCTGCTTGATTCAGGTCCTTTAGAGCAGAAAATTCCCATAAAAACAAATGTATTGACATGTTTCTTTAAACTGGAAGGAATATAGGTCAAGCCTCTCTTTTGATGCTAGCTGTGGTACCATTTCAAGTAGGTGGAATGCAGCACTTTTGGAGCTTTTTGGATCAAAGCTCCCTTTAAGGTAAAACCAAAGTGGAAGCTGTGCAGGTCATGAAATCCTAGAATTTCACTGTTACTCTTACCCAAGCCAAATGACACTTTTTCTCTGATTTACTTTCTATGTTGATCAAAATTTAAAGCACTGATTGGAGTGGGGGTAGCAGAGGCTATGTGGATATGAAGTCGTAGTGCAGTGAATACAAATGGTAAAATGCATTCTAGAATATTACTGTACTGTTCAATCCCCTTAAAGAAGCTTTGGATGGAATAAAACTGTTGGACTGACAGTATAATTGATAACTGGTAAACAGTCTTCAAGAATCAGTGTGGAAATAATCCTGGTAACAACCTAGCTGCCTCAAACATATAAGCACATTCTCTGTTTTATCTAAAGGGCACCAGTATGTCATCAGTATTTCAGTGATGCAGTAGGTCAATGATATTTTTTATGTATTCCAAATTGTACTATACTGTTCAATCCTCTTAAAGAAGCTTTGGATGGAGTAAAACTGTTGGACTGACAGTATAATTGATAACTGGTAAACAGTCTTCAAGAATCAGTGTGAAAATAATCCTGGTAACAACCTAGCTGCCTCAAACATATAAGCACATTCTCTGTTTTATCTAAACGGGCACCAATATGCCATCAGTATTTCAGTGATGCAGTTGGTCAATGATATTTTTTATGTATTCCAAAATATTTTACATTTTAAGTCCTTTAAAAAAAAAAAATATGCAATTGGTAGCAGCATTTTTTTCTTCTACAGTTCTGCTCTTTTTCCTTGATGGTGTTTTGTTTTCCAAACTGGTATGAGTCTGCTATGCTAAAGACTTGGTATCTCTTCTTAAGGAGCAACCCCAGAGATCTGTTTTGATGTCAGATGATGATATAAATTATTATTTCACTAGTTTTAAAAAGGACTGTGTTGCCTAATTTGAAAGTAAAATTCTATTGAACAATAGTAAAATCAAATTCTCTTGGTAATCTGGGATTTTCTCAAAGGTTTATTTTCAGAGACTGCTTGAGAAAAATTTCATAGACTGATCTGTTTCAGTCTATGGAAACCAAAATTATTTTCATTTGTAGAATCTTCTATTGAAAGGCACCTGTTAAGTGAGATGGAAGGCATTTTTATGTGTTTGTGTTTGTCTTCATTGCTTTGAATTATATCACTTGCACATATCACAGCAATAAATGAGAGAGAAAACAGCCTCCTTTGGGGGTATGCAAATACTGATATTTGGCTACTTAATGTTATCAAGCAGATTTTACTTTGGTTTAATGTTGTTTGTTTGTTTGTTTATTTTTCTTAACAAGGAAGACTTTCACCATGAAAGTATCTCAGCTACTGAATGAAAATGTATTTCTCATAATTTGACTATTAGTTCTAATGATAACAATGCTTTACATTCAAAAACCTATTTTTGTGTGTCTACAACTATGGCATAAGATATTTCATTGATAACAATAAAATACTTTGTTGCAACAGCAAATGGAGGGTTTGTGTTGGAAGTAGTAGCAGCAAATATCTTCTTTCTTATAATTTAAAAATACCCAAGTAGAAGTGTCTGTTCTCTGGCTATAAATATGGTGTTTAGTAAGTCTAGGAATTATGGAAGACTAGGGACAAGTAGAAAGAATTTATGTGATTCAAGGTTAAGTTTGGTTATTTTTGCCTGATAATCAAATGGCAGCTTAGGATAAATAATGCAATCCCTGCTACACCTTTAGGTAATCCCAGGTGATGCAATGCCTACACCTAACATGCCAAAAGACTATTTCTATCAGTCATTACTCTGAAAGGGCTCTCGTAAGTAGTCATGATGAAATTCTTGAGTTTTCTTTAAATTACTAAAATATACATTTTTTTCCATCTGAATATGAACAATAAATTAAGAAAATTAGTTCAGTTTATTTGTAGATCTTTTACGCTAAGCTAAAGTGCTATTTTCCAGATCATATGCTACTCCCCACCTTATTTTTCCCCCCAATTCTACTACATTTTTATGTGATGAAGGTGCTAGTGTTAATACATTGCACTTCCTTTATAGATGCAAAAAATGGTGACAAACAGGGACAAAATTTAAAAATAAACATTATTAATAAAAACTAAAAATAAATGAGAAAGTTATTTATTAGTAGGTACTGGTAATTAAATGTAAATAGAAGGTTTTTGTACGTGTGTGAAAGACGGTCGTATAATGTGTAGTGCCTAATATTCTTTGTTCTTAATTTAGAAGAAAATGTAAAGTCACTCATTATGTTTGTGGATGATTCATAAACTAAAAGGGAGTAAAAAAATGCTTCAATGGCTACAGTACTTATAATGGCTTCACCTGCCCTGCTGTGCTAGACACTTTCTTCACGTGACACTTGTGGTGGTACTGCATGCTGAAGTACCTTTTTACATTCCTACATACCTACATTCGTTAAGATGACCCCAGGTCACTGCATACTCCAAAGAAGAGCTTTCAGGAGTGGTAGATACCCCACAATGTCATTGCTGAGCCTTCAGTGGCTCTGCTGCATGCTTCAAGCTCTCCCTGTCATGCCTCTGTGAATAACTGATTTATGCTATGTTTATCTGTGCCTGTTGGCAGGCCTAGATGAGTAGGACCAGACAGCACCAAGCAGTAGGTCCACAGAGTATTTAACATATGTACCAAATAAGGACCATTTCTGTTAGCTTTTCTCTGCTGTGTGTAGTATTGGCATTGGTCAGTGCTGCTGGCTGTCTAAAGTTGGGTTGTAGGTCCCGCTGGCTTCTGGTTGCTGGCACCAGGAGCCAAAGTTGAGCAGGCATCATGTGCATCTGTTTTCTGTAGCTGCCAAGGAACAAGATGATACCATGGGAAACAGCAAACATACTGTGATGACCTTGTAATGCATGCTGACATGGGTGGTTGCTAGACAGATTTGAGTTGCCTGGGAAACCCCCATTTCAGCTCTCAAACTACCATGTCAGGTCAAGAGCCCATGTAAAGACTAGCATTTATAGAAGCTAAGCTAAGCATTTGTAGAAGCTAAGTGCTGGAAGGTGTGATGTGGCTCTATTCTTAGTGATCATTGTGAGCACTTTGTATAGCTGTGGCTCTAATTGTGGCTACATATGTAGTGCTTTCTCTGTTGTAGTTGCATGTGGTGTGTCATGCAGCACTGGGCTCTTACAAGTAAGAGTTTTACTACATCCTGCCTGTGAAAAGATAAATCATATGTGAAGTCACGAGGACATGAAAGAATGATATGGAAAGACAATTGTGTGGAATTTGCTGCATTGTACTGGAGGATTATGCCTCCATGAACTCAAGCAGCTGTAAGAAGTCACTTCTGACCATGAGGTGATCCAGAAAGTATGCATCAGAGATTGTTGAAAAGACCAAAGTAATTTCCTCCAAAATGTTTCAAAAGCCAAGACTGAGAATTATATGGAAATTTATCCATAAATGCTGTGGGGTCATTTTCAGAAGATGCAGTGTATGCAGCCATGCAAACTATTTTTGTAGGATATTGTGATGGATTGACCAGCCAGTAACTTAGGCATCCACCGACTCTTTGCTCACTGCTCCCCACTCCCAGCCCCTGCAACAGGACAGAAAAGAGAGCAGTAAAAAACAAGCGTCATGGAATCATTCTGGTTGGAAGTACCTTTAAGTTCATCAAGTCCAACCATTAACCGAGCGCTGGCAAGTCAACACAACCATGTCCCTCGGCACCACATCTCTTCATCCTTTAAATACTTCCAGGGATAGTGACTCAACCACTTTTCTGGGCACACTGTTCCAATGGTTTGCAACCCTTTCTGTGAAGGAATTTTTCCTACTGTCCAATATAAATCTCCCTTCACACGACTTGAAGCCATTTCCTTTTGTCCTATCACTTGTTACATGCAAGACCAACCAGTACCTTGCTACAGCCTCCTTTCAGTTACATGTAGAGAGTGATTAAGGTGTCTTCTGATCCTCATTTTCTCAAGACTAAACAACCCTAATTTTCTCAGGTGCTCCTTTTAATACTTATGCTCTAAACAGCTCTCACCAGCTTTTTTGCACATCTTTGGACACCCTCCAGCATCCTAGTACCCTTCTTGTAGTAAGGGGCCTAAAACTGAGCACAGTATATTCAAAGTGCAGACTCCAGTGCTGAATTTAGAGGCACAGTCACTTCCCTAGTTCTACTGGCCACACAATTTCTAATACTGGCCAAGAAAGGAAAAGAAAGAAGAAAAATTTGTGGGACAAGGTTTAAGACAGTTTAAGTGAAGGAAAGAGAGGGAGAGAGCAAGATAAAGGAAATCAAACACCACTTCCTACAAGTAGGGCAATGCCAAAGCAGCATGTCTGCCTTTGGAAAAGTACTCCCTGGCTTTTATTGATGAGCATGCAATATTTCTTTGGTCAGTTTGGTTCAGCTGTCTGGGTTGTGTCCTCTACCACCCTTTGCTCATCCCCAGCCTATTCACAGTAGGGAGCATAGTGAAAAAAACCAGAAAGGCACTGCTCAGCCATAGTTAAAGCACTAGTGTGTTACCAACAGCGTTTTAGTAGCAAATCAAAATACAGCACCATGCCTGATAATGTGAAAAAAATTAATTCCACTTCAGCCAGAGCCTTGGGTGAAGGTGGGAAAACTTACTGTTAGACATTTAGAGCATGAGGCAGATTTTAACAGGGTTGTATGCCCAGTTCTGAGGCTGACAATTCAAGAATGATACTGAAAAAATTGGAAAGAGTTCAGACAGCAGCCTTGAAGATGATGAAATAAACATTCTTTGCTATACGAGACTTCAGGAGTTCAGTTTGTACTAATCAAGACATTGATTTAGAGTTAAGAGACCTAGAAATCTCCTGAGGCCTTTTCCAGCTCCAACTCTGCAATACACAGTTAAAGGAACTAATGTTATGACTTTGACTTTAAAAAATGCAGAATAAATGGCAGTTGTTGTTATCCTTTGGGACAAGACAGTGAAGTTGCAGCTTTGAAAATCTTAAACTCAGGATTTTGTTTGTTTTCCAAAGCAGTCCTCTAGTTTACTACAGCTACTGCTTGCTGTTTTGGTAGAGTGCTGAATGCACAGAATTCCTATGGGTAACATCACACAGGATGTCAGAATATCGAATTACAATGGATCTTACTGGCATTACAGTCTGGCATCCATAGAATAAATTAAAAGCCTCCATTTTTTTCCAGTTTCATATTTCTTTACTCAACTTGTATTGGTTTTTGTATTTCCATATATAAAAGCTTTATTATTTTTTTCTTTCTTAATCTACTTAAACTAATGCATTTTACAGTTTTGCATGCAACTGATTTCTGGTTTTATTTGTTGTATTAGGATAGAGTATCTTGGTTAAGACATGAACTACAGGCTTGCATTTTCTTCCAACTAACACAGATTTTGAGCTTTCCAGCTTCTGAGAATAAGTATAATTTTGCTAATTGTAAGATACATTTATGTGTATGTACAAACATAAAATCCTAGTGAATGGAAAATCTCAATACTTAATACAAGCCGTTCTGAATTCAGCACTGATGTAAAGGCATTTATTTTGTTTGATGGAATTATTCTGTTTTACAACAGTTAAAAAAAAAACGTAACACAAATAATCTTTATATTGGTAATGCTAGCCATTGAAGTTGTATCTTGCTGTGGTAGTTTATTTAGAATAAACCAAACCAGGTTGGAAGAGATCTTCAAGATCATCGTGTCTAACCCATCAACCAATCCAACCCACCCAAACAGCTAACCTATGGCACCAAGTACCCCATCAGGTCTCCTCCTGAACACCTCCAATGACAGCAACTCCACCACCTCCTTGGGCAGCCCATTGCAATGGGCAATCACTCTCTCTGTGTAGAACTTCTTCCTAATATCCAACCTGAACCTCCCCTGGCGCAGCCTGAGACTGTGTCCTCTTGTTCTGGTACTGGGTGCCTGGGAGAAGAGACCAGTTTCAGACTGTGCCTAGGAAATTTTCCACAGAAAAGAGTAGAATGTAAATAAATCACTATTGGGTGTAAAAAGGAAAATAATGATAAGCTCTAAATAATCCCATTGGACAGATAACAGACATAAAACTTAGATAGGTAAACTAACTTTCTCTCATTTTGGCTTCCTCGCTCTGGGAGATACTAACTTGTGTTTCTGCTTGGCTTTGCTGACCTAGGCTATGTTCTTTATTGTGGCTGAGTATAACAAACAACTCTCTGTTCTTTCTCTCCTCTGTCATGTACAAGAGGGTATGGAGTGGGGAGGGGGAAGCTGATGCTGGCTCCCCTGCTTTGTCCAGGGGGGTTCTTGTGCTGCTTATAAATTGTAAATACTTGTAAATATTGTATATTTTGTACATATTCATTGCATTTCATTTTAGATTGTAGTTTTGCTTGTAAATACAGCTTTATTTGCTTCCAAATATAGCTTCATATACTTCCAACTGAGATGGTCTGGCAGTGTTAATGTTGGGGGGAATTTTCAACCCATCACACTTGCTCTAAAAAGAAATTACATGGGATATAAGACCAGAGATCTTAAAAACTGTTGTGGGAAGTTTGGAATTATATTTCAGTTATGTCTACTGTGGGATATTAATTGAGAACTGCATTTCTGCTAAGTCTTTGATGTTAAATCAGACTCAATAAAAATGTAAAGAGATTTTTCCTAACCAGGGCTTATTTTATTAGCTGTTATTTTCAGATATTTCTCTTTACATATCTTAAAAGTCATCTTTAAGAATTCTTCTTCAAGGCTACTCCTGGCCCATTGCTTTAATTAGTCAGTTTTATAATGACAGATTACTTATTCAGTTGAATGAGTTAAGGCCATAGATAGTTTTACTATCTATGACCAAAGCATGAATCCTGAAGGGCTTGAAATTTTTGGCAGCATATGTCACTGCAAGAAAACTGGGGAGACTTCTCTTCCAATGACTGTATCCCCTTAACAGAAAATGTCACCTCATATTTATGTTTTACACCACATCTTAAAGAAAATTTATATATTTAGAGTATCTAGAGGAGGCTCTCAGTTTCTAGGCCCCAGCTTCATAAACAGCAGTGGTGATCTGTGTTACAATATTATCAAAAAATATATGAAATTACAGAATTAAAAGTAAATGAATGTACTGAAGTATGTGAAAGCGTTCCCAGAGAGTCTGCTGCAGACATATACTCTTCATTATATATATATTATTTATTTTTAACAGAATTAAAAAAAATATAAAGACATAGAGCTCCATATCACAGTTCCTCTCTGTTAAATAATGCATTAACTAACAACCCAAGTGGGGTAAGATACTGGAGTAACCCAGTACAGAGCTGGGTAAGATTCAGATTTTTTTAAAATACTTTATTTTCTTGTTTCCAATGTTAACACTTCACTTTATTAGCATACACATGGTTTTGTCATCAAAATTGTCCAGTACGAAGGGTGAGAGCCAGAAAGCCTAATGAGAGTAATCATGTTCTTTCAACTGAAGCAAAAAATAGACTGTGTAGAAGAGCTTTCAGATGCCTGAAATGTGGGGGATGCTTAAGAATTTCAGGGGAAGAATGTGATTTCTTTCAAAATTTGAAAGTTATTTTGAGAGCTACTACAATTGAGAGGATAGATGTTTGGACAAGTGTCTGGAAGTTAATATAATTAAACTTGTATTTATTTGCAAAAGGGGACAGGAATGAGAGTGCATTCATCAGCTTTGTTTGGGGTGTGGTTGTGCGAAGGAAAGCAGTCAACAGCCTAAAGATAAGACTCATCACGTTCCACCTTAAGTACAGGATTTGTTTCATTGACTTAGTTTCCCTAACTTGTATATAGACGTGCATTAATAAAAACACCAACGAAATGTTGAACAAAACATTCACTGTGAGCACTTTTTGCCCTGAGGAGTGAGAGAGCATGAGATAAATGAGAGTCATGCTGCTCATACCTTGCCAAGAGGCACTGAGTGCTGTATAAGAAGCTGAATGCAACAGAATATTGTACTAGCAAATCAGGCTTATTCATGAAAGATTTTGCATTGTCAGCAGGGGAGAATGATGATATCTAGGTATGACATAACTCTTCTGAGGCAGGCACTACTGTATATGAATAAGAAACCTCTCTGATTTCATGATATATAATTTTTTTTATGTATTTCAGTCAAGGAAAGGTATACAGTTTGAAAAATTTTCATGTCTGAAGGAAGATGAAGCAGGAAGAAATAAAGACAACTTTCTTTTTTTGACAACTTTATGAATCAACTATGTGTTCACACATTTTTATGAAATATTAATGGCAAACACAGTAGTTAATGATGTATACAGGCCTGATCCTGAATTATATCTCAGGCAAAAGGATATGTGAATTGTCATATTTGTTTTTCTGTGTCCTTAATTTTTCTGTGATTAATGTGTGATGCAAAAGCAATGCTTTCTTTATTGCTCTGGAAAACAAATTACACTTTTTTTCCCCCTCAAATTGGCAACACAAAAAAGGAGAGGCACTTTTAAATACGAATGTGTGAATATTTTTTAATGTAATCAGTTTAGATCTATTATGACAAATTCTTCTTGGGATAATTTATGATATTATGGCTTACAGCATACCTCAGGGAATCAACAAAGAAGTTAATTGTTCCTCAGAGATGTACAATTTCCACCCTTTGCCCCTCAGTCAACAGCTTGCAAAGCAGTAACTGAGAAAATGTAGAAAAACAAATCTGAGCATATTATTTCTTCTTTGAACAGTTCTTGCTAGAACGTAGAGAAATAGAGGTGTCTGGCTGGTGCAAAGTTCTTACACATCCCTCTGGCCATTTCACAGAGACAAGTTCTTAGACAAGGGTGATTCAGGTCTAATCCAGTATAGTAATTTCTGTGTTGCTTACCCTTAGCCTTTGTTATTCTGGGTCAGTTGATCAACACATTAGGAGCTGTAACCAAGAGACCATCCATGTTTTGACCAACTGGTAAGGAAAAGCTTAGCAGCAGGCTGTACTCTGCCTGCTTATTCAGTGTGAAATAAAGGCACACAAGAGCCTTTGAGGGTCGTTTCTTTTTTCATTTCTTGTTTTACCAGAGTGCATTGTGCTAGTGGGAACTCAGGGTAAAACATTCTAGACAATGTTAAAGCTGTTAATGAATGAACAAGTTTATTAACACAGGGTTGTGTAGTTCAGGTGTTTGGAAATATTCTGACTCTCTGATATTTAAAATGGTTTGTTCTGTTTTGTTTTGGGGTTTTTTTTGACAGTTAGATTCTCATATCTGTCCTATATGTTACTATAAAATATCATGGTACTGCTTATATGCCATTATTGCAAACAGGTTTATGTTCTGTGTTTTTCTGACCAACTCTGCTACTCAGTTTTTTGCCTTGTGAATTTCTTATAAATTATTATTAGGAAGAATGTGGTGGGTTTGAAGAGAGGGGCCTAGCCTTCTCTCCCCCACAAAGAGGAAGAAAAACCACAGCTAGCCAGCCGGAGAAGCAAAGTTACAATGCTATATTTTACAAGCAATTTTGGAAAATGCAGGATATGTACACAATTTACAGTATTTACAACATATATACAGAAATATACAGCAAAGTAAAAAATAAACAATAATACAGGAACGAAATTCCCTCCTCCGGAGGAGGGTTCCCCCCCCTCTACCCCCTTCTCTCACCTTTTTCCCCAAAGAGGGTTAGAAAGAGAGAAAAAGAGCAGTTATTAATTAAAGCAGAGTGTTAGTCGGCCTTATCTGTTCAGGGTCACTCTTGCAGGGAGCCCAGAAGCAGATGAGCTGGAAAGGGAGAAGGAAAGGAGCGAACTGAGGAAAGTCCCAGCTGCACCTAAACCTAAAACTGCATTCTACCAATCCACCAATGAAATGAGTTTAGAATATCTGATTGTTTTTGTTAATATTCCAAAACATTCAGCCCTAGTGTCTCAGCACTGTCTCTTTCTTAAAGGCACAGCCTCAAACGGTCACAAAGAAGTATAAAACATTTCCATCTTCTCTAATTAATCTGATAGTGACATCTTCAGCATACTATGAATGAATAGTGTTACCTCACAGGGAGTTTTAGTGTTCATCATAGTGCCAATGTGGCATCTTGATATAGCACTGGCAATAAAATCCCCCAGTTTCTAGTGTGATGTAGCTACAGGTTCTCCATCATTGTCCCTTACTGCTCCGTATTAACAATTTTTTTAGCAATGACTGCTGTGAATGACACAAGGGTGATTGCTGTCCTGTCTGTGTTTTGTCAGTTATACTTGCGACAAACCTGGAAGTGTTTTTCCCTGTCTTTTACAAGGGGAAAAACTTAAGAAAAAACATCCTGTAGAAACACTTCTGTAGCCACACAAAATCCTGCATCTGGTTGTTAATATGCAATTCTCGATACTGCAAACTTCCATAGAGGTTAGAGCTGAGAAAGATCTTTTAGGGCACCTAGTCCTCCCCTCAGTTGTACATACAGTAGATTCACATAAGGCACAGTCATGTCCCCTCACCACTGAAAGGGAGCATTCTTTTCACATGGCATGAGTGCTTCACTGATACTGGAAAGAAGATAAAAGACCTTTTTCCTGTAAAGGGTGTGTGAGATTAAGTTGTAGCATGTTGGCATAAAAGGCTCTTTGTTAATTGCTATTGTGCTAATAGTGCTTTGAATATGAACGTTTTGTAAGCAAGGAACAGGCAATGATTCAGATGGGCAAAGCCACAAAGAAAACTTGAGCAGGACTGGAAGTGAAAGAAAGCCTTTGGCATTTTGCAGTCTGGTTTTAAATGGGTTGCATATTCAAGTAATCAAGACCATACACATTATAAATACAGTACTGAAGCTGTAACATCTACTACAAATAAAACTACTGAATAATTTGCTGGAAAATTTGTGTGTGTGTTACACACACCTCTGTCACAGGTGAAACAAGGGTGAGAGATACATTTTAAAGAGACTGATGTGCTCGCTAGTCCACCTGGTAGAAATTACCAGTCTCCATATAATAAAGACTATCATGTCTGCTTTCATGAAATGATTTCACAATTGGTGAATTTAGAAATCTTTGTAAGATACAGTTAAAAATAATTACCTTTTTACTTGACTGTCCAAAATTTGGAAACCTGCACATTATTATAGGATACAAAACATGATGATAATGGCATAAAGTATCTGACTAATCTTCTGTTTACCAACACAAATGCTGTTCTTGAAGAAAGAGAAATAAAAAAGAACTCTGACCATTTTCCTCCTTGCTAGCTGAAAGCCAATGCACCTCCTAGCTCCCTCCTGGGATTTAATCTACATGACGTAAATTTTACACATAAGGGTACCTAGGCTATCTTTAAACAAACTTGCTCAGGCATAGAGAACTGTATATAAAAGCAGCAGGTAATATATATTGATGAGAAACATGCTAACAGAAGTGCACCTCAAGCTGTAGAAAGCAGAGTTAGTGAAGAGCGGCTATTGTGTTGCAAATCCAATATTTAGCTGTTTAGCAACTAAGCCATGTAAATAGACACAACGTTTTTGAACACAGATGAAATTATGAAAGTAGTTCTTTCAGTACAAAAGTAAAAAGCATGCATGTTATTCTGCAATTTCATAAAAATTACTTCTATTATTCCTATATGACTACAGCAGTTAAACAGAACATCCTGCTAACCAGAGATAAAACATTCCAGAGAAGTGGTGACAGGGACTTTTATTCCTAAAACAGTAGACATATAGATACATGCATACATACATGCTTATATAATTATGCATGAAGAGATAATTTAAAGGGCCACTTTTAGATCTTCTGTGTGAAACTGTAGGAAATCTGTGAAATTTCCCTGGGAAGACCTCTCAAAAATGATTTTATTTTAGTATGTTTAACATCTTGAGATTATACAATTAACTAGTTCAGTGGTGTACTTAAGAGAGGCATAGAGTACTAGTAGTTGTGTTTTCTTAATCTGCAAGGGGCTATTTCCAAGCTGTGAAATCAATCAATCAGCGTTTTGTGAAGAGGAACCCTCAAGAAATGCATTGTAAGTTTTGCCTGAGTCAGGACTGTGATCTATACTGATTGTATTGTTTCCAGTATGTCTTCCCTGTTGCATCTATAAAGCAAGAGAAGGCTCTTTTGCAGACAGTCATTGGAGGTGTTTAGGAGACTCGATAGGGTGCTTGGTTGCATGGTTTAGTTGATTAGATGGTGTTGGATGATAGGTTGGACACGATGATCTTGGAAGGTCTCTTCCAACCTATTCTATTCTATTCTATTCTATTCTATTCTATTCTATTCTATTCTATTCTATTCTATTCTATTCAGAGGAAACAGTGAAATTCCTGTAGGTGGAATATTCCAACTTCCTTCCATCAGCATCTTTAAAAGATAAGATTACAGAGATTACAGACACTGAACCAAACTAAGTTTGTGGGTTTTAATCTCTGTTGATACACAGTTTGTTTTATTTTCATTAAAATGTTTTTCAATCTAAAAAAATAAAGTAACATCAAAAGATTCAAAATGTAGATAACTAACCTTTAGGAATACTGAGTGTTTTGTCAGGGATATGCCTTATTATAGGTGACAGCAGACCACTCAGTCCTTTAGAATTGAGTAACTCTCCTATGAGAGTTAAATAAGAGTCCTATAGAAATAATACTAAAATCACTGTAACTGAGGAGTTTTTCCTTAGTTACTGAATTGTATAAGCTGCTCTAAAAGTGAGTAGAAATGTGTAGTATTCTCAGATAATAGTAGTGATACTAGTACTCCAGGTTGTTTAGCCTGGAGAAGAGGAGGCTCAGGAGAGACCTTATTATTTTGTACAACTACCTGAAGGGTGGTTGTAGCAACAGAACAAGAGGACACAGTCTCAAGCTGTGAAGGGGGAATTTTAGGTTTGATCTTAGAAAGAAGTTATTAATGATCAGTTGACCCACCTAGCAAATGTAGGGAAGGCTGTGGATGTAGTCTACCTGGACTTCAGCAAGGCCTTTGAAACCGTCCCCCAAAGCAAACTCCTGGCCAAGCTTGGACAGCAGCTATCTGTGCTGGGTTAGGAACTGGCTGGAGGGCCGAGCCCAGAGAGTGATAGTGAATGGTGCCACATCCAGCTGGCAGCCAGTCACTAGTGGTGTCCCCCAGGGATCAGTGCTGGGCCTCATGCTCTTTAATATCTTTATTGATGATCTGGATGAGGGGATTGAGTCCATCATCAATACGTTTGCAGGCAACACCAAGCTGGGGGCAGGTGTTGATCTGTTAGAGGGTAAGAGAGCTCTGCAGAGGGACCTTGACAGGCTGGACAGATGGGCAGAATCCAACGGCATGAGATTTAACACATCCAAGTGCCGGGTTCTACACATTGGCCACAACAACCCCATGCATCCTGGCCTGTATAAGGAACAGTGTGGCCAGCAGGAGCAGGGAGGTCATTCTCCTTCCGTATACCTCACTGGTTAGGCTACACCTTGAATACTGTGTCCAGTTCTGGGCCCCTCAGTTTAGGAACGATGTTGGTTTGCTGGAACGTGTTCAGAGAAGGGCAATGAAGCTGGGGAGGGGTTTGGAGCACAAGCTCTATGAGGAGAGGCTGAGGGAGCTGGGGTTGCTTAGCCTGGAGAAGAGGAGACTCAGGGGTGACCTTATTGCTCTCTACAACTACCTGAAGGGAGGTTGTAGACAGGCGGATGTTGGTCTCTTCTCCCAGGCAACCAGCACCAGAACAAGAGGACACAGTCTCAAGTTGCACCAGGGGAGGTTTAGGCTGGATGTTAGGAAGAAATTCTTCATAGAGAGAGTGATTGCCCATTGGAATGGGCTGCCTGGGGAGGTGGTGGAGTCACCACCACTGGAGGTGTTTAGAAGGAGATTTGATGGTGTGCTTGGTGCCATGGTTTAGTTGATTAGATGGTGTTGGATGATGGGTTGGACATGTTGGTGTCAAAGGTCTCTTCCAACCTGGTCTATTCTATTCTATTCTATTCTATTCTATTCTATTCTATTCTATTCTATTCTATTCTATTCTATTCTATAGAAAGAGAGATTGCCCATTGGAATGGACTGCCCAGGGAGGTGGTGGGGTCAACATCCCTGGAGGTGTTAAAGAAAAGCCTGGATGAGGCACTTAGTACCATGGTCTAGTTGATTAGTTAGGGTTAGGTGATCAGCTGGACTTGATGATCTTACAGGTCTCTTCCAGTCTGGTTGATTCTGTGATTCTGTGATACTGAAAGTCTTTCTTAAAGATTTGTTGTATCTCAACAAGAATCACTGAGATTATTATAGAAATTGCTGGATTAATTTTTATGGCCTTCATAAAACTGAAGATCAGATTTGATTTGTGTAACTGGTCATTTCTGTCCCTAAAATCTATGACTACATCATGTTTTCTGTAAAGGAGTGCAATACAAAAAAAAAACAACAAAAAAGTAGTTTAAACTCTATGTGTCCTGGTCAACTGCTTTGTGTCTTGTGGCCTGATTTTTAATAATGTGAGCAGTTGCCACAGCACCACAAGTGCTTGCAGCATCTTATTTTTAGAGTTCATAGTTTATAAAAGTAAACTGTGCTACTACTGTGCCCTTTGGCCCAACCAACCTTCACTGGGCTGCTTTTGACAGGGGTCAGGACTTCTGCTTGAGAAGAGTGGCTATAGCATGTGACCACATAGATTGACTACCCTAGGAAAAGGGCAGTATTTTCCTCTTCTTCACCCTATGACAAATTCCTCTGTTCTAGTCCATCTGATTTCACAGGAGGAGAAATTTCTTTACTGTGAGAGTCACAGAGCACTGAACGGGCTCCCCAGAGAGGTTGTGGAGTCTCCTTATGTGGAGATTTTCAAGACCCATCTGGATGCATTCATGTGCAACCTGCACTAGATTCTATGGTCCTGCTCTGGCAGGGGGGGTTGGACTCAATGATCTCAGGAGGTCCCTTCCAACCCTAACATCCTGTGAAATTATATTTTCTGATAGTGGAGACAACAAAGGAGTCTACTGGCCTTTAAAATACCTTTTGTGACTATCCATAGATTTGCTGAATGTATTCCAATGAATAAAATATTGCCTATTAAGTGAAGAAAGACTATTCCTTCTAATCAATGACTGTTCCTGTTTAAAAGTTCCTTTCAAACTGTAGTGTATTTACTGCATAAAACATCTGAAGAATTTTTATGAAGTAGAATCTGATAAATCTTTTAAAATCAATTCCTCTGTGCATTACATACACAAGGTAAAAACGTCCACATATTATCTGAGTTTTGGACATGAATTACTTTATTTGTGCTTTTAAGGTACCTGTCTCCTGATAATATGCACAATGTTATACAAATAAATTAAAAATAGAAACCTCATATAATAACTATAAGGCTATAATTTGTACTTTAAATGTTTGCCAAATACTGAGATATATACAGAGAAAGCTTTACTAAGTTTGGAGACCAGGAATTGCCCAAATGAAGTACAGAAAGGAGGAAAATATTTCAGATCATAGAAGTTTGGGGTAAGGAACATTAAGATTTTATGTATATATGAAAAGCTACATTAAAAATAATCACATGGCTTCATCTGTCCCTCAGAAATCACATTCTGCATGCTCATAAAGTCAAACTGCTGTCTGTCACAATGTGTAATTGTGCAGTCAAGATGTAACATATGCACTTGTAACAGGGTTTCCCATAGACAGCATGCCATTTCTATTCATGTTATATAAACTAACACCTTTGCTGTGTTTAAGCACATCTGTTCCTTGGTTGGTCAAACACTAGCTAATGAAAGCAGAAAGTCATGAGAGAAAGCTGGTTTCAATAACACTTATGGATCAGCATTGCAGTTTCCTATGATAGATTTCCTGGAGCACTGACAAAGAGCTATTTACGAACAAAGTTTTGAAAGAATCACAAGTGGTTATATTAATTGTATCCTCACAGTGGAAGGTGATGCCATAGAGTTGTCTTCCTTTACCTTTGTTATTTATATTTTTTTTTTCTTTTCATTCATGTATCATTGATTTGGGTTAAAATGCCCAGTTTAACCACAGCCCTTTTTTACTATTTGACCAAAACAGAACATCAGAGGCTTATACTCTAGCACAGCATCTAGTCACACTGAATAAAGGGAAATCACAGTGGATATGGGATAACTACAGCCTCATTCCTGGGTTTGCTTTTCTAATACTTATAATTGTTCTTATAGCAGCAGCTGTTCATACCCTTCTGTGCTAGTCATTGAGCTCGTTTCAACTCAATTTGTTTGCATGTTCTTTTCTTATATATGTGACAAAAGGAGGGCAGAGTTTCCCATTACTGTGGTTGTTGACAAAGGAAGCCTATTGTACTTGAGAACAGCTGAATTATTATCTCTTTCAGTGCACAATAAAATATCACCACTATGTCACAGCAGCAGTGTACATGCTGGACTTGGAAAGTACCAAAAGCAATGAGTGCCAGAGCAGAAGCACTCAGCTTAATGCTTGTCCTCTGAATGCACATGGAGAGCACTAACTAAAATCTCCAGAAAGAGCTTTAAAAAGATTAAAGACTAACAGATTTCAGTTCTTGTGCATGCAGTCTCACATTCTGATTCTCACCGCTTTGTCCATGGGAAAGGCAGTTGTCAAATGAACAGTGTTACTTTTTTTTTTCTTTTTCCTGAGCATGAGCATAATTCATTAAACACATAAAGTAAGCCTGCGTACATGAGCACTCCACAGCTAGACTCCTAAGAAGTCTTGATCTTTTGCCATCATTTTAGCATGTGGTTATGAGTACAGAGTAAGATACCGTGCAGTTAAATGTGAAGCTGCAGATAGGGTGAAGTGTCCAGGAATCCTTTCTCATGTATATCCATAGATAATTACACTCTGAAGGCACAGTGTTTTCAGACACCTGTTGAAGATCGGTTTATAACCTTCCTACCATGCTTCCGTTACTCCCTACTACCAGACTCATAATCTTACTCCCAGCTTCATTCAATGACAATAATCACTCTTTACTGTGTAACTTAGAGCATATTTTATTCCTGTTGTTTGCAATGGTGGTGTTAGGTTGATGGTTGGATTTGATGATCTTAGAGGTCTTATCTAACTGAAACAATTCTATGTGTCTATGATTCCCCCTTTAAATTCATGCTTTACTGTCTGCATAGCTGTTAACTTGATATGGTCACATGGTTCATAGCTAGAAGTCCTAAGGTTTCTTCTTTTTTCACAGCTGCCTAGTCTTACTTGTGTAACAGAGATCACAGAATCAGAGAATGTTAGAGGTTGGAAGGGACTTCCAGAGATCATCCAGTCCAACCTCCCTGCCAAAAGCAGGATCACCTAGGGTAGTCTGCATAGGAATGCATCCAGATGGGCTTTGAATGTGTCCAGAGAAAGAGACTCCACAACCACCACCCCAGGCAGCCTGTTCCAGTGCCACATCACTTCACTGTAAAGAAGTTTATCCTCACGTTGAGGTGAAACCTTCTATGTTCAAGTTTGTATCCATTGTTCCTTGGCTTATTACTGTGCACCACTGAAAAGAGATTGGCCCCCTCCACTTGACACCCACCCCTCAGATATTTATAGACATTGTTGAGATCCCCTCTCAGTCTTCTCAAGACTAAACAGCCCCAGGTCTCTCAGTCTCTCTTCATAGTGGAGATGTTCAAGTTCCCTAATCATCCTCGTGGTCCCCTTTGAATTGGAGAGCCCAAAACTGGATGCAATACTCCAGCTGTGATCTCATCAGGGCAGACTAGAGGGGGAGAAGAAACTCCTAGACCTGCTGGACACACTTTTCTTGATGCACCCAAGGATACCATTGGCCTTCTTGGCCACAAGGGCACATTACTGTCCCATGAAGAACTTGCTGTCCACTAGGATTCCCAAGGTCTTTCTCTGTGGAGCTGCCCGCCAGAAGGGCAACCCCTAAACTGTACTGGTGCCTGTTGTTATTCTTCCCCAGGTGCAGAACCCTGCACTTGTCCTTTTTGAACTTCATTTTTGCCTTCACTCAGCTCTCCAGCCTGTCCAGATCTCATTGGATGGCAGCACAGCCTAATGGGGTGTTGGCCCCCTACCCCCTCACTTTTGTATTGTCAGTGAACTTGCTGAGGGTACACTCAATCCCCTTATCCAGGTCATTAATAAAGATGTTGAACAAAACTGGGCCCACAGCTGATCCCTGGGGAACACCACTGGCCACAGGCCTCCAAGTTGGTCATGAATATCTGCCTAGTTTTTCCACATTCTTCCTTCAATCACAAAAAATCTAATCTTCCACTCTGTTCATATCAGGAGGACTGAAATTGGTGTACTTATGAAAACTTAAGAAAATACATTTAAAAAACAAACACAAAACAAAACCAACCACAAAACAAAACCACAACCCAAAAAACCAACCAAACAACAAACATTTCTGGTCTGTAGCCTTCACTTACCCATATTGTCCTACTGACTCCACTGAATAACCTGAGCTAGATTTTTACTTCATTCATCTACTTCAATGGCTATGACATATAGCTGGACTTTGTTCTCTATTCTGTCTTATTCTTTATTTTCTTTTTCTATTATCTATTTTCTTGTTACTATCTGTTATATCCCTCCCTTGTCTTTATACTTTACTCTTATCTTCATATTCTCCTCTTTGGATCTGAAATTGCAGTCCCTATCCAGTTAAATTTGCTGTTCTCAACATGCTGGCAGGAAAGTGAAATGTGATGAAAACCCGATCTCTGAAGGGTTCTTTGCTGGCATATCACAGATCAGATTTTTAGTAATTTTTGCTTTGCTTCCAGCACACTAATTGAATACAGTAGAGCAGAACAGCAGGGGATAAAAGCAGAAGACACTGAGTCCTGACAAAGGCTTTCTCTAGAGGAAGGTGTTCAATTAGCATCTCTTCTTAGAAGCCAAACACTAACTACCTGTAGACAAAGAAGCACTAGGTCATTCACAGATTGAAAATTGGTGAATATGTACATCTGTAGATAATGAGGCAAGTGCTGAAATTCTGGGTGAAGTTGCAACATTGGCATTTTAATATATAGCTAGAAACCACCAGCTTTATAGAAGACAGGAGAATGTTGAGTTGTATCTAAATAAAATTAATGTGTAGATTTCATCTGTATTTATTATTTCTTATGACTGTCAGGGTGCTTGTTGTAACCCTGTGAAATTTGATGAATGATACTGGTTTTGTTTCTTTCTGTTTCTGTCAGATTGCAGTTGAAAAAAAAAAAAAATTGCTATATTTCCTGTGTTCTTTTCCTTGTAAGCAATTGTAGCAATTGCCAGCAAAAGGCTAAAGGGTTGAGAAAAAATGCAGATCTCAAATGAGAGCAATTATAAATAGAAGAAAACTATCCCCTGAAAATTAAAATGGAGACATAAGTTGACTGTGAAGCTGATTTGTAGGACACTTTCCATTTTAGAACACTGCTTCTGTCATATAAATAATTGAACATCTGAATGTAGACAAATCTAAGATACATATCACTAGATCACTGAGTCACATAGTACTAAGGTTTTCAAAGAACTGAAAAGAGAGATGCCAGGTAAATACAAGCTTGTTTCCAAATTACAAAAAGGTCAGGTATCTTGTGTTTCTCTGCATTTACTCTCATATGGTTATTGTCAATCTTTCTTTATTGTTTGAGGAGTCATGAGGAAATTTGGAGACACAAACAGGAAAGAAGATAAGGGCTGTTCAGTTTCATAAGGGTCCTCCTAGAATCTGAATTCTACATCAGCTTCTGTTTGTTTTTCTTTTCTTTCTTTTTTTTTTTTTGTTTTGTTTGTTTCTTTAGGGGTTTTATGCTCTGTGTTTTGCGGATTTATTAGGTATTAATAATAATTTCTGATTTAAGGAATATCTTTGGACTTTCTCTCTTCTAAGATTCAGTATATATTTATTTTACAGAGTCTCATGAAGATTCATCAAAATATTAGGTACTTTGTTAAATGCTTCGATGCCTTGGTAAATGCAGCAGTTTTAAGGATGAAACTGTACCACATGGTTTACTAAGTGGATTCTCATATTCACACAAATTAATCCAGCACTCTCTTATGGCATAGCTGAATTCTCGGGGACTATTCATGTAACTGGCAGGAGTGCCATTTAGTCCTAGTTTGGGATAATATGGATGACGCATAACTTGGAGTAATTTGCTCTTCCCAACTATTTGTTGCCCATGGTGCAATCTGCACAGTGTTTACAAAAAAGTAAGCCAAGATGTTAATTCCTTTTCAGGGAACGGATCAATATTGAAGGTCTCTTTTCATCCCTGAGTTTGCAGTAAAATTTCTTCCTTACTGGAACTATGATTGGTGTGACCTGCAGGAAAAGCACCTGCCCTGTCTTTTACTCTTCATCTAGTTACCCGGTTTCAATTTGTAGCCTTTCTGTAGCCTGCAGGAGATAATTTTTTTTCCAGTCCAGTTCAAGTATCTGTCCTGAAGGGACAAAAAGCCTCAAAAATACCCTGAATCAGACAATGGGGCAGGAGCCAGCAGGCCTGTGTTTTTCAGGAAATTGCCCACGTTGCCCAGTTGCCCAGGCTTATCTGAACATGCCCTGGCGTCCAAGTGGGCTAGGTGTATGTGCCTTCGACCATATTTGGAGAAAACTCTTTCTATAGGTTACAGTGTCAGGTTTTTATCTCTCAATCTGTATTGTCTCTGGCCATTATTGTCTCGGAAAACTGAAAAATACCAGGCCAAAGAGACAGTGCCTTGCCTTGCTATCGTCCAAACTCTGGGAGAAGTCACAAGCCTCGATTGGAATCCAAGCTGTGCTTCAGTTTACCCCAATAGACTGAAAGACACCTCACTGCATGCATTGTAAAGCCCAGGAGCAGGCAGACATGTCTTCTCGGGCCAAGAGACGAACCCCAGGAGGAGCCGAGAGCCCCCAGGACGGTTTCGTCTTATTAGAAGAAGCGACGAGCACTACTGCAAAGATTGCAGCTGAAGAACCTCTCCAAATAGGCAAAGCTACAAAGCTAACAAGCCCTGAAAGCTTCAGCAGCAACCTCTTTTATACGAAGCTTTCAGCAACAAAGCCTTCAGAGATAAATCCTGAAGGTGCCTCAGTGACAAGCTGCAGAGACCAACAGAAAGTGAAACTGTGTTCCTGCAGCTCTCACGTGGTCAATGCCGTTTTGGTTTTGTTTAAACCCCCACGAGTGCCGCGAGGTGCCAGGATCAGTGAGTAATTATGAAATCTGATAAGCATCTGTTAAAGGTCTGTTGCCCTAGAGAATTCTAGAGTTCCCCTCTCCCTTGTGGGCAATCTCCGGCATGTTACCGATGTTCTCTTTTTGCTTTATAGTTGAAATTGCTATTTGTTGTTTCTGGATTTTTGCTCAAATTGTTTAAATTGTTACATGTTCCTGCTGGTGATATTTTGAACCAGTAAATAGGTTTTATTAATATTTTCCACAGGATTTTTTTATTAATCGTTCCACCTATTGAATATTAATAACTTCCTTGCAATCATAACAGTATCCCTCCCAATCCTGACAGCAAGAGCCAAATGATAAAATGGGTGTCTAGACATTGCTATATTGCTGTTCTTAGAACTAAATACGCTTTGGTCTAGATGCCCTCAAAATAACTGCGACAAGCTAACTCTTTGTGAATTAGCACTGCTTCCATTCTTTTTAAGCAGAGCAGAATGACTGCTGTAAAAGGTATCCAAGGTTTGTGATGTTTCCTTGTTGTACAGTAGAATATATTAACATTTGGAGCTTATACACTATTGCAGTCAAATTGCCACTCTAAAGATAGTTCATGATTGCGATGTATTTTTAAAGTGCTGTGGTTCAGTTTGTGTTTCTGATGGCCTTTTTCCTGCTGCTGCAGCTGCAATTTCATTGATGTATGTTTGTAAAAGCCAATTACATTGCATATTTGTCTGTTCAATTTCTTATATATTGTATTGAATTTTATATATTGTATTGAATATTATATATTGTATTGTATTCTTATGTATTGTATTGAATTTCTTATATATTGTACTGCAGCATGATGTCTTTCTGAAGGAAAATAGGACAAAGAAAGGTCTCCAAGCTAGCGATCATTAACAATTCAGAGGTTCTTTTTCCAACTCTGCAATAAATTTCTTGTTTGTCCTTGGTCAGGTTGATTAACCTCTGTGCAAATGAGGACAACGAACAACATTTACCAGTCATAGGTAGAAGTAGCTAAACATAATAAGTTCTACAAAAGATTTTGAAATCTTTGATAGGTAGATAGTATAGATGTACTGAATCAGGCAGGTGAGAGAAATGGTTGGTGCAAAAGCCTACATCTGAAAAAAAAAAAAAAAAATAAGGAAAACAGAATACTATGAGGTTAAGAGAACAGACAGTCTGAGAGAGGAGTGGGATGCTGAAAACAGCTGAGATCCCTTGCAGGTGATTAATACTAAAAGATTATTGGTCCTGTTCAGAGTTAACAGGGCAAGAAAGGAACATTAGGAGAAATGCATTTGTCTGCCTACATCTAAACTGATGAATCCAAAGACATTTCTGAACTCTTGGAGTCAGTTATGCTGATCAACTTTCTTCAAAGTTGAATGAAAACAGCACTGAAGTAATGAATGAAAATCTAAAAGGAAATATTTCTTCAATTCATACTTTACTTCTGGCATTATATCTAAGAATGCTTTCATTTAGGAACCATCTTTCAAAATAGCATATTCTGCTTAGGAGTAATTTCTCTCTACTCTCCACTGCAAAGAATCTCCCATTCACTATTTCAGGCATCTAGAATTGCCTGGTAGACATCAACTTTGGTTTTTTTTTTAATGTACTTTATTTAGATTTTTAGGTTTTCATTATCATTTGTAAACATTTATTTCACATCCCACCTTTTATGCATAGGAGCACAATATATTCTGACATCCTAAGTCTCAGTATCCAAAGACTGTTTTAATCAATATTATTGATTTTAAAAAATTAAAACATAAAAACCCCCATATTTTTATGTTTATCTTCAAGTTCAATCCAAACATTTAAAAAAAAATATGGGAAAACAAACTAACAGTCTGTGTGCTTTAATCTAACATACTTTAGATGGCTGTAAGTTTTTACATCTACTGCTGATGAGCAAGGTTTATCTCACTTTCTTATCACAAAAAGTTCTTGATTTCCAGTTATGAGATTGACTAGAGATGCAGCAGTTAATAACTGCCTGAATGCAGAGTGAGTGTATGAAAAGAAGGTGTAGAAAATAAAGCTGATTTTCTGCAGGCAAGTATGTATATGTTAAACTGAGTGAGAACTTAGTGGGAAAAAAATACCTAATTGAAGTATTCAGTAGAAAATAATCTGTGGTGTTCTGAAGCACTACTCAGTTGAACAGTCTTAAACTGGACTATACACATCACAAATAGAGGTGTTTATTTATTTTAACTAATAACTGGAAATCCATTGCAAACTGCTCTGTCTCACAAAACGGTGGATAGCTTGGTGTGTTGATATAACCTCTGCCTGCCTGCAACACCTCAGAACTGTTTGTATGAAAACCACTTGGATAGATTCCCTTTGTTCTCCAGTTCAAATAGTATCACCTAGGAAAGCAATTCTACATGTGCTGAGCACTATCAGTTCTTATTAACTTCAGGGCAAGTCAAGGGGCACAGCCCTTTTTAGGAGATGCAAAGTAGTGTCAGCTCAGATTCTTAAGATGAAATCTGTGTTTTTTCAGGTCTGCACAAAGGCCATGTATCATTTAAGTACCACTTATTTCTTTATCATGGTGCTTGGAGTGAATTTGAAGAATTTGATAGGCTTTTTGTTGTCTTGTCTGCAGAGAAGTGAATTTCATCCATGGTGAATATACACAAGTGAAAAAAGCAACTGCACTGCCTTAGGAAATAGATTGTGTTTCCTTGCTTTGATTAGTGCAACTCAGTTTCAATTACTGATAGAAATTCTTGATAGTATGTTGATAAAATCTTGTATACTTTGCTTCCTCTCTATATTTATCTTCACTGTGATACTCTGGTATAATGGACAAACAGCAAAGTGAAAATGCAAAAATAGAAGTAATCCCACAGCCAGGAATATGGCCTGCCGTTTGCAGCTGTGACTGCACGTGTGTAATGGAACAAAGTGTCTGTGTAGACTTCGCTTATACGTAAGCGTGAGGTTGCCCACCTGGCAAACGGCCCAGAGAACAAGGCCTGTCCAGACGGGAATGTGAGAGCCTGTGTGTTCGCGAGGCTTTTGAAACAGAGGGAGGGTCGGGCTGAAAAGCGGGACAAAACCGTGATGAGATCTGTAACAGCGGAGGAGAGGCACCCGGGCCGAGGGCGGGAGAAGGGTGCAAGCTGGCTGGCAGGCAGGCGGGTGGGTGGGTGAGTGAGTGGGTGCTGTGGGCTCTGCGGGGGCAGGAGCCCGCCCCAATGTGCCCTCGGCGCAGTCGGGAGCCTCTCCAGTGCGGGGGCTGGAGACACGACCTGGCGCCCTTCGGAGCGGCCGCGTTAGCCTAGGGGTGCGAGGGACACCCGCATGACTCATAGGAGGGTGTGTTTGAAGAGGTTTGGATTAGTACAGTGGAACCGTTTGGGAATTTCCAAATGTAAATGAGGATTTCCTGTCTAATATTATGGTGTACTTTTTTGTATTACTAGTATTTATCCTGCACTGCTGCTGGTTAGGTGTTATTAATGAATTACTAAACTAGTTTGGTGCTGATTTGATTTAAACCCTATGCACTGAGGTAGTTTTTTTCTGTGCAAAAGAAGTTGTTCCAATTCTCAAGGCCTAAATGCATGAGCTAGTTCATACATTTAACACAAAAGTAGTTTAGACTTCATGTTCTGTAAAATACTCATGGCGTGTTCGACGTTTGTGTAGGTACAGCCAATACCCAGACCAAGGACTTCGTATATTTGTGATACTACGTACAGCTGCATTCTGAGATAGTAACCAAGCAAATAGTGAGAGTAATTCATAGAGGAGATGATTTTATGGGTTTTGTTTGTTAGTTTCTTTGGTGGGTGGCTTTTTTTGTTGTGTTTGGTTTTGTTGTGACTTTTTTTCCCTTGGTGGGGTGTGTGTTGATTTGTTTGGTTGCTTGCTTGCTTTTTGTTTTGTTGCTTTCTTTTTTATGGTTTGTTCAAATTATATTCCCAAGAAATCCTCCTACCTGAGCTAGTAGAGGCAATCTAGTACATATTTTTGAGTTTAGCTGATTATTCAGTCTTTCAATGGTCCTTCATATTGTTGAAACAAGATAGAAACAGACATTTTGATATTTAAATATGTGTGAAAATGAATACAGTTAACGTTTTACTGAGTTTTTTCTGTGAAGCCTGCAACTGGATGCATATCCTCACTCAGACAGGATGAGGCTATTATCTGTCGCATAGGAAAAGTTACCCAGGACATACTGATACAATCCAGTTCTCAGTAGAATAGCACCTATGGACCTGGAACAAAATCTAGATTTGTGTACATTATATGCTATAAAACCCTAGTGGGTTGCTTCAGAAAATTGTTATGAAAATTGTTTGAGAATCATTCATCTAGTAATATATATATATATATTTCCTAATGAACACTGCAAGTTTCTGTGTAGATGTTTGGGAGCTGAAGTGTTCTCAATATAAAATTCAGATTGAGCTTCCACAGAAATAAATCAGTGTTTGTTATATTATTAGAGCTTACTAACACTTGTACTGGGACTGAGGACACAAGTCATGTAAAACTTCTGGAAAGGAATTTATTAAAATACATTAAAATTCACTTACATTTTTTTGCTATGATCCAATGACATTGAGAATTATGTCCATGAATTGTTCCAGACAGAGGAATTCAAGGGTGTAGGGAGGCTGAATCACGCTTCTGGTGAGCTTAAAATGCTGAAACTGCCACTGGATATAAATGCCCGCTTTTAAGCTCCTTGGATCCAACATGAAGTATCAAGAGTCCTATTTTGCCAAGTATTTTTCTTTTGGTTCTCTTTTTGTTGGGCTTGTGACTGTTAAAGATATATTGCATGTATTGGTGTCACACAACAACAGAAGAAAACACAGTGTGTATCCCTGTATGTGGAATGTGTTCTGCCCTTGAATTCTAGGATGCTTACATACAAATTGAGGTGATTATGCTTTCCTACAGTCTAGCCTAGGACTGCTGAAATTATCTCTGAAGGAACCAAGGACCATTTTCTGTGTACTGTGAGTCTGAGCAAAAGAGGGACCTTACCTTGTTTAGCATAACTATATGACACCATGCAAGTGAGTGTATCACTATGTATGTATTATATAAAAAGTATCCCAAACTAACACCTAACACTACAAATTTGTCCACAAGATGAGGGTGAAAGAAAAATGAAATATTAGTCATTTTGTTTAATATTCTATGAGAAGAAAACCAGATACTACAGAGCTGAACTCATAAAAAGCATTATTGTAATTCAGAAAGAAATCTACAGGAATTGACGTCCTTTTTCTCCCTGGCTTGAAGTTCTTCCTATAGCACTTCTTGAGGAAATATTGCAGAACCGCCTTACTAGAGATGCGAGCACTAAGAGGAACCACAAAACACACAACATCACAGTATCACTTAGGTTGGAAAGGACCTCGAGGATCATCAAGTCCAACCTATCAACACATACCCCATGACTAGACCATGGCACCAAGTGCCACGTCCAATCTCCGCTTGAACGCCTCCAGGGTCAATGACTCAACCACCTCCCTGGGCAACCCGTTCCAATGACGAATGACTCGCTCGGTGAAGAACTTCCTCCTCACCTCGAGTCTAAACCTCCCCTGGCGCAGCTTGAGACTGTGTCCCCTTGTTCTGGTGCTGGTTGCCTGGGAGAAGAGGCCAACCCCTTCCTGGCTACAACCACCTTTCAGGTAGTTGTAGAGGGCAATGAGGTCACCCCTGAGCCTCCTCTTCTCCAGGCTAAACAATCCCAGCTCCCTCAGCCTCTCCTCATAGGGCTTTCATATGGTTAAAGATCTTCCTGGTGGGTCTTCCTGCCCCTTACAGTAGTAAGATAATTAGATATTTGTTCCAGTCTTTTTCCCCTGCTTAGTATTTCCCTTCCCCATGAGTTCCTAACCTTTACTTCATTCTACACCTGTCCTTCTTATGTTCCTAGTTCCTGTTCCTAACTAGTGGCTTTCTACAATAAAGTGACCACGTCAGTGGACAAGGGACAACCTATGGATGTGATCTATCTGGAATTCTGCATGGCTTTTGACATGATACCCCACAATATCCTACTTGCCAAATTGGAGAGATATGGATTTGCTGGGTAGACTGTTCAGTAGATAAGGTATTGACTGGATTGTCACATCCAGAAGGTAGTGCTGAATGGCTTGAAGCCCAAATGGAGAGCAGTGACATGTGGTGTCCCTCAGGGGTCTGTTCTGGGACCTGTACTGTTTAATATTTTTATCAGTGATAACAGACAGCAGGATCAAGTGCATCATCAGCAAATTTGCAGATGACACCAACCTGTGTGGTGCTGTCAATATGCCAGAGGGACAGGATGTCATCCAGAGGGTCCTGGACAAGCTAGAGAAGTGGGCCCAGGTGAACCTCATGAGGTTCAACAAGAGCAAGTGCGGGGTCCTGCATCTGGGCCAGAACAATCCTCACTATCAGTACAGACTGGGAATGAGGTGATAGAAAGCAGCCCTGTGGAAAAGGACTTAGGGGTACTGAATGGATGAGAAGCTGGATGTGAGCAGTCCATAAAGCCAGTTGCATCCTAGGCTGCATCAAAAGACACATGGCCAGGAGATTGAGAGCTGATTCTGCCACTTTGCTCTGGTGAGACCTCATTTGGGGTACTGCATCCAGCTCTGGAGGCCTCAATACAGGAAGGACATGAACCTGATGGTCCAGAGGAGGGCCATGAAGATGATCAGGGGGGTGGAACACCTCTGCTATGAGGACAGGCTGAGGGAGCTGGGATTGTTCAGCCTGGAGAAAAGAAGGCTCCAGGGAGACCCAATAGCGGACTTCCAGTACCTGAAGAGGGCCTACAAGAAGGATGGAGAGTGTTTACACTGATAGGGCAAGGGGCAATGGCTTCAAGCTGGGCAAGAGCATATTTAGACTGAGTGTTAGGAACAAGTGTTTTACCATGAGGGTAGCAAAACAGTGGAACAGGTTGACCAGGGAGGTAGCTGAGGCCCCATCCCTGGAGATATTCAAGGATAGGTTTGACAGGACTTTGGGGAATCTGATATATTTGAGGATGCCCCTGCTTACTGCAGTGGGCTTGGATTAAATGACCTTTGGAGGTCCTTTCCAACCCAAACCATTCTATGATTCCATGATTATATGATTCTATGCCTCTACAGCTGCTAGTATCACAGTTTCACAATTGCTGTCATTATGTTGACCCCTTTACCTCTTTATTACAGTTTTTCTCTCCACTGTGTCTCATGTCTAGTTACACTATTTGCACATCAGGATAAGAAGTGTCTGCTCAGGTTTACACAGAGTCTAACACAATGGATCTCACTCTTAGGTCACTTTTAGGCTATTATAATGGTTTGTCAGGATAGTAAATCTTCATTTGTTAGCTCCTGTCATGGGTTGAATTGAATCTGCTACTAATATTCAATACCATGCTGCTATCATACCAGCTTTGAAATGAAAGTGCTGGCTGGAGCAAAGTATTCTGGGGCTTGAAGTTCAGATTGTCACATGAAACACTTCCTGTTGTGGTGGCCACTTTCAGTTTTCAGATTTGGGGTGCTGTTTTATTTTCCATTGTGTGGACTGTGGGTCAGGGGGTGGGAGAGATTGCTGGCTTCTGTTGTCACTTCCTTTTTCTGCAAATAGGCTAAGGTAATTGTGTGTCTAATCATCTCATTCAACTCTCTTTATCTTGACCCAGGAGTTTTTTTGTGTTACTTTCCATCCCATCAGTGCATCGAGAGGTGGGGTGAGAGCAGGCTGTGTAAACACAGGACAGCCCCTAAACAGTACTTCCTTGACTGTAAAGATCATGGAATTAGAAAATTAGATAACTTCTTTCTCTTTACATCAGAAGTGTCTTTTGTTTCTTTTTGTGATTTGGTTTGGTTTGGTTTTGTGTTTTGTTGGGGTTTTGTTTTTATGTTTGGGTTTTTTTTTAAGTTTTGGGTTTATTATGAAATTTGTTAGCACAGCAGATGTTATAAATAATTTTGTAAATTGCCTGGGGTTGTATACACCGTAACTTATTGCTGCATTATCAGATTATGAAAATAGACAACTCAAATGAGAAAGTGTTTAGAGATAAGTGAAATGTGAATTCTCCTGCAAATTGTTTTTTGGTTGTTTTGTTGTTTTTTTTTCTTTTCTGTTCCATAGCACGAATTATCAAAACAAAACAGTGGTGTGAAATGCTTCCATGTTTAGAAGGAGAAGGCTGTGATTTGCTAATCAATAAATCAGGCTGGACCTGTACACAACCAGGAGGAAGGATAAAGACAACCACGGTAGGTAATTTCTCTGCTTTATATTCACTTTCTCATTCACTTTAGTTTATTGAAAAACAAAGAGTGAGATTTCTAATTGTTTTTCAGTAAAGATGTATAAGTTCTACTATTTTATGGTTAAGCTTTGTGCTCAGGCATGCTTACGAAATACACGCAATATTATCACAAAGACAAGAAAAAGGTGTAATTTCCACAGTTACTAAGTGGAAATTCTATCAAGGTTTTCTTAACAGGCACCAGTGGTTTAACTAATACTTGTATTCAGCCTGAAGACAGTTTCTTATTGCTTCACTGTACAAGAATTTTTTTTACTCTGAGGATGTGTAGAGTATAAAACTGAACACATGGTTTAGCAGGGCAAAAATGCAGTTTTCATTGGGAATTGGGGAAAAATATTTCTTTGCTATTCCCACTGTACTGGAAGAGCAACATGCACAGATAGATCTTTATTTTTCAGTGAGACAATCAGTGAGACCTATGGAAAACATAGTAAAAGATAACTTCTTTCATCTTCCTTTTGGTTCTGGTTTGTTGATAAAATCTTCAACTCGCTGATTTGGTATCCTGGGGTGTGTGCCTGTAGTGAGGCTGAGAATATATATGCCAGTAATAGCTTCTAGGGCTTGTAATATATCAAACAGATTTCTAGAAAATGTCCTCAAATGCCAAAAATTCTTTGACATAAAAGATGGAAAAAATCTGAAGAGATATAATGGAGCAATATTCTGATATCTTGCTAGACCTCTTGAAATTATTTCTCCACCCCCAATCTTTTTTTTTTTTAAGATTTATATGGAGCTTGTATGTAATTTAAATCAGTGCAATTCCAAGAATATTTAGTCTTAAAAGTACTTATCAGTGAAGACTAAATTAAGGCACATCATCCCTTGCAAAATTTGTCTGAGAAGACAGACAGCAGGAGAAAATCTTTTATTGTTTTAGAATGCCAGCATTTCAGGAAAGTGACATGTTTTTCACTTTTTAAAAATGAAGATTTCATAGTGATTTATGAGATACCTTCAAGACAAACTTTATGAAATATGATCACTGGTTTGATGCTTCTCTATTTACAAGACATAACATTCATTATGGACTGGGCTATAAAACTAAACTCAGTCTTCTACTTAAATTCGTTTGACTACGATCTTTTGCACCAAGTTATATAAGATGGACATAAAAAACCCAAAGGAAATAATTTTTTCAAACATCAATGCCAACTTCCAATGTCAAGGAGACCTAATACCATAACCTTGATGTACTCAAAATATTAGCTTAAAAGTTAGCAGTTCCGGGGTATTTTCTGTACCTAAGGCAAATGGAAAACCCATGTACTGTGACATATTGATGACTGTCATTATCGTTCATTATTTGTTTTTCTATGTTAATGGCATGACTGAGTAATGCAAAGCAAGCAGAGGATTCTTCCTTTGGTAGTTATGTTTAAGGAAATAATTCAGATATCCTTTCAGATTAAACACCATAATCCTGATTCTGAACTCTTACTTGTATGTATAGCTTTTCAATGCTATTGACGCAAATGGAATGACTCTTGATTTTTATTCACGTAAATAAAATCATGATCATGACCCATCAGTAAGATTAAGGCCATGGCAAGTGTAATATTATAAAACCAACTCTCAACTCTCCCCCTCACAGAGACATCATTGTCATTGGTGAAGAGAGATTCTGCCAGAAAGCCAAATGTAGAACAGCTCTGAGCATAAGCCCTTATTTAACATCAAAAAGTCTCCAACAGTTGGTATCACACATGCAGACACACAACAAACACATAGTACTTTTCAGTCAAGCCAGACTAGCAACTCAGAATACTGAAAAGAAATGCTAAATCCATAAGGAGAAAGGAGGGAAAAAGAAAAGGAAAAAGAAAACAAAAGGCCAAGAAACCCCGGTCTGTAACACAGTATTACTAAAATATTAATTATAAAAAAAAAAAAAAAGTGAATTGGTTGTTTAGCTGCTCAGTTGAAGGGTAAGATTTGGACAATGGTAATAGGTTTGTGACCTTATGAGTCTATGAAGTGCATGACTATGATTAAGAGAAAATAAATTTTCTAACAGAATCCAAAAGACACTATTTACTGTATTAGTACTCTTGGGTCAACAGCTGCTAATGTAGTGAAGTTGATACTCCTAATCGACACACTTGAGTTGCCAGGCCCATGATGGCATGTAAGTGTAACAAGAAGGATTTCTGTTTGGGAAGGGCAAGAAAAATGGTCATTGGGTAGTATGTGGAAATAAATGTCCAAACATACTGAGTTAATTATTATACACTAAATGTCTGTTATTAAGTAGAAATAGTTCTTGACTACATCTCCATCAACAGCCAAACAAAATACTTAATTTGTTAATTACCATTAATCTGATGTTTGCAGGCCTTTCCTGCTAATATTAGTCTGTATGTTGAGGATACTTGATGGTAGATCTTGCATCATCATAGTGGTGATAAATGATACAGAAGAGCTACCACTGTTTGGTGAATGCTGAGACAATAACTTGCCACCCATAGTAAAGCCAGAAGAGTACGGAACTCTGATGGACTGAGAGTAGCTGTTGTAATAGCACCAGCTTTCCCATTGATTCCAGGATGCTGTGTAGAAGTGTAGCTTTCTAAGTAGTAGATTTATAGATAGCTTGTGGAGAGGTAGAACTAGTGGTTATCTTATATGGGGCATGACTTCCTTTTTACATGGAAATATACTTTAAGACTCACATTTCAGTGTGTTTCTATGTAAAAAGGAATAAATAGGATTTGTTTTCTGTAGATAAGTTTAACATTTAGTATTTTTTCTATGAAAATGGCATCAAACAGCAAATGAAAATACCCTCTGCTCCAAAGCAGAAGTGTAATTTCTGTAGATTGTTTGGAAAGTACTGCTGCTACTTTATGCTTTGTGTCAAAATTGTTTAGGCTTTCTATGCAGAGCCAGATTTTTTCGCTGCCTGGCAGTTTTTTGTGATCACCTCTGGAAATAATGCAACCAAATCAGAATTCTCTCCTCACATGGGTAGCTGTGTTTTATATCCATTTTATGCGCACTTTGCACAGCTATAAATGACTGCACAAGGTGCAAGGCAAAGGAAAATCAGACTCAAAGTATACTCTAAATGGATCTGGATGTCACTTCTGCCCTGTCATCCTTTCTACAAGGTGTGAATGAACCAAAGACTTTTCATCTGCTAAGAGGCTTTTAGAATTGAGGATTGACTGGGCTCAGTGCCAATCTATGTATTAAGCAGCTGACTGTCAATACGAGGAAACAATATGGCATCTTGTAAAAGAAGATAGCAAGAGAATATGACACAGTTGTTAGCACTTTCAACATACTAAGTACTTTCATATAACAAATGTCCTTACAGTCACTTCAAAATCACCTGCCTTAAAATTTTCTTCTCTTTTTGCTATCCTCATTGCTCTTTCAAAATTCTTTTTAAAAAATTAATCTGTGTGTTGGGGTTTTTTAATAGTATGTAGTAGTTTCCATAGTGCCAGAAATTATGCCTTTTTAAAAAAGACAATGCTGAAGGGCCTGTCCACTTTATATTTCAAGTATAAAACCTACTAGTGTAGAGATGAGAAGATATACAATGTATTGGCTTTACAGGGAAGATAAATTTTAGCACCATAGTGTGTATATGTTGTCAATGATCCATCACTACCTAATTGTTACTTAATTAATTCCTTCTTCTACATGATGTGATTTCAATGCATTGAGCTTAACAGAACATTTATGCACCAGTTCCTCAGTAGCTAACCTTTCAAAACCTTTGCAATTTTACTGCTAAATTAGCTGGAGTGGGAAATTAAGGAGTAAGAAGAAGCTGAGAGAGAGCTCACAGTGGATAAAAGGTGTAATTACTCTGACATGGAGCTCAGTGCTTAGCTAGTAAAATTTACTAAGGATCTAGCTTCACCAGGGGACATGACTTTCTTAATAGAGTTTACTTACAGACAGGGCAACTTAGCATTCTTCACCATTAATATAAATGACATGCTGGCTGGGTTGGAAAGGCAATTTGTTCCTTACTCTGAAAAATACAATAGCTGTTTGTATTGGCTGCAATTTAAATCCAGATTTTTCTGCAAAGCTTTATCATACACATATGTATGATAAAGGCAACTCAGACAAAATTTGCTGATTTGCTTTTCACCACTGATTTAGGATCAATGTCTTCTCATTCATACCATTACATTCAAAGTTAAAGGAATTACATATAGATATATGTTACATATTTGTAACATGCTTGAGAATTTACCTTTTTTTAGACTGAACACCAGCTGGAAATGTCCTGAGGCCATGGTCTAGTGGTCTGAGCTTGGGACTGGGAGCCAGAAACTCCTGAGCTCTAATCCCGGCTCTTACTGTGACTCCCTCTGTGGCCTTGGGTAAGTCACTGAACCTCCCTGCCTCAGTTTCCCCAGCAAGTAAAAATAAAATCTACGATCCTCAGATACCTACCTTAGTGAATTTGGGGGTCCTGAGTTAATATTTTAAGAATTAAGAGTTAATATTTTTAGAAATTCAGAGTAACTAAAAACTAAAAATGCTGTTCCTTATATATGTTCTTGTTGGCAGTATTCATGTTGTTGTTAGATATTCACTTAGCACTCGCATTCCTGTACTTACCTTCACCTACATTCCTGTTCTGAGTTTTTCTAGATGTTCATTTCACATCTCCACAGGTCAGCTAATTTTATTTGGTTAACCTGGTTTGGGACTTTTTTGACATCTTGCCACTTTTAGTTCCATGTCATTCCAGTACACAATACTCACCAAAATAAAGCTTTCAGGCAGCACCATATTAGAGCAGCGGAATGATGCAAGCATACATGCCATGCCAAATTAAGTTTCCCTTTTCTCATTTGTCAAAAGTGGTCAACTTATGAAACAGATGCATTAAATCCACTTGTCAGCAGTTCATCTACTACATTCCCTCACTGCTTTTAACAGGAACAGGAACACTATGTATAAAATCAAGATTATGGAGGATATTTTTGATGATGCTAGTATATCCCCTCATTGCAATTCAAAGAACTGCTTTTAGAAACAAACAGGAAGTTATGATCCTGGATTTTCTGTCATTCATAATCAAGATTCATAGTCAGGACTGTTGGGAATTAGAATCCCTGGCTATATTTAAGCTATGGGACCAGGAGTACATCCTTGCTTCAAAGTAGATATGCATGTCCAATTGTGAGTCCCAATGTCTCCCTTTTTTTGTTTCACTTTGTGGCCCTCTTCATTATGTCATGCCTGTCACTGCCTTCTGAGAGATGTTAGCAGTAGCAGAAAGGGCTCTCACAAATATGCGTACATAGTGAAATAGATCATTAATTCAGCCTGATTCTTTTGCAGATCATACTCAGCCAAACTCACTCTGAATTTCTTGGTGAATTTCTCACAATCTGGTTTAAGAAAATCACTGCCCTTATTGCCACTAAGAGCCACCTGACTACTATAGTTTGCCCAAGCTACCACAGAGGCTTCTGCACTCCGTTGGCTGACCCAGCACGCACTGCTAGCTGCAATCCAGCCAGAAGGCTTTCTTGCCAAATGGCACTCATGCAGCTTTGCACTCCCTCGTTTAAATTTCCTGTGGCTGACGTCACCCTCTCAAGCAGGCATGCAAGAAGACCCTGCTGGTCCTCGCTGTCTGCTGAGCTCCTCCTGCCCTGAAAAGCCCCCAAAAGATACCAAAATAGAACACCACTCAGCTCGCCTCACCTCGAGCACACCAGTCGCCGTGCTGGTCCTGAGCAACTCTCTTACCGAATGTCCTCAGTGAGGCTTGTTTTAACCTCTTCCCCCTTTGAAATCAGCTTAAAGACCTATAAGTCAACCCTGCCAGTTCTTGTCCCAGAATTATTTATCCCCTTAGAGACAAGCAGTTTTTTCCTATAGTCAGCAGGCCTGGAGTCTTGTAGAGTAGCCCATGATCAAAGAAGCCAAAATCCTGATGTTGACACCAGTCCCGCAGCCAGGCATTAATCTGCTGCATTTTCATGTTTATTCCATCATTAGGCATAGATAGTGGGGGGACAGAAGCAAATACTACTTATTCTCCTGACCCCTTAACTATTCATCCCAGGGTTCTGAAGTCCTTCTTCAACTGATCTCAAACTTGGTTTGGAAATTTCATCATTGCCTACTTGGAAAACCCACAACAGGTAGTAGTCAGTTGGGCAGATCAGGGTAGGAAGTTCTTAGCATAAGAGATAAACCTTCTAAATGGAATTTAGTTTCCTCAGCTTACTATTTTAATGCATTCAAATGTTTAAGGATATGGAAGGTATATTCCACAGGATGAGCATAAACCTGCTCATGGAACCTGTGGACCAGTTCCATTGTAGGGCAGCAGCTGGGAGCCATGCAGGAGATGCTAGTTCACTAGTTCATGCTAAGCAACTAAATCTCATTCCTCATTTGCTGAACCAGACAACTTGATACAGTGCTGCCCACTCCTGCCATGTGTGCTTCATGATAGATTGACATTGTCTGAAGGTTCTAATTTCTTGCATGAATATGAGAGAATAAATTTTCATTTAAGAAATTATTTCAAAGAGAGCCTATCTGAGGAAACAACCCTGAACATTACTTGTGCAGATTCTCAATTTGCTCAAAGTAGCACAACACAGTGTTTGTAAGAAGTGATTCTTATCATTGCTATATGCCATGTTGTTGAACTGAAGGGTACTACAGGATACATTGTACATGTAGAAGAAAAAATCAATTTGATAATGCAAATGAGGAAGAAAGCTAGAAAAGACAACATGAAACTGGATTGTATGGTTTTAAACATGATGTTTGTAGGCATATAATGGAAAACTGTGAAGGCTGGAAACCAGTATGTCACATCAACACCAAGAATTTCAAAAGATGCTAAAATTATTACACATTTATTTCATATGGTGAGAATGTTCGTGGTACAAGTGCTAGAAGATGAAGCTGTTGCACATGTATATACATTTTGGAACATTTCTTTTTTAAGAATACCACCAAAGATTTATGTTAAATCATGCAAAGAAAGCCATAATTCTTAGACTGAACTAAACAAGCAGTGAATAAAGAAAATTAAATAAATACAGAGAGTTTTATAATACATTTGACACATTTTTTTCTTAAAATCATACTTGAATTCAGAAAGGGTTATTACATTGAAAACTGCCATTTCAACAAGGTGTTGATGGAAGGCCTGTGAAGAGCACATAATAACAGTGAATAGGAATATATTGATCTAGGTCAAGGTGGCCTAGGAAGTGACAGATTTGTGAAAGGTCTAATGTTATTTTATTAAGAATGGATTCAAAAGCACAAAAGATGTTAAGCTATTGTTATTGAAAATTTGTGGAGGGCAGGTACATAACAGACATTTCTGTTTTCCGATATTCCCCTGCTATATTTCCATTAAGCATCTGAAGTGTATCTCTGATATTTAGTAGCATTATGTCTGCACACAAATTTGTTTTGGGGGGCAGATCTAAAGGACAAAGTTGTCTGAAGTTTTTTTTTGACCTAGTTAACTACTGCCTGTGAGATTTTGTTCTTGTCTGTTCCTCCTGTTCACTTGCATGCTGTGGTATACAGAAAGACAATTCAGTTTACAATCATGGTAAAGTGATAGCCCAAAGATTGGCTATTCCTGTGTTCATTAGAGATTAGCTCATTACATGGCTGAGACAGGAGGCTGGAAGTGAACAAAACTGACTGATCCTTGATCCAAATAAAAGTAGGCAGGAGTGAGACAGTAAAATTAACCACCAAAATATGGAACAACAGGATCTTTTCTTTCAACTGGCAGTGCAGCTTCATGGTAGCCTAAACAAATCTAAATCCAGACTGCCCCAGTTCCATTGTCCCACCTCACTCTGGCTGTATATGCTTATGGAAATGTCTGGGGTGCAAAACAGGCATCACATTTTACCAGGTTAGTTTTCAGCTGCATCAACTCTTTGTAGCAATAACGCAGATTAACCCACAATAGCATGGACACAGGAGTTTGAATTCTTGTAAACCAAACTCACTGCAGTATGTTTGCCTTTATTACATGGTTCCAATGCCTATTGGGCCATCAACAACTGCTGCTGGATAACTAGTACTCTTTTCTAATTTTTTTTCTTCCAATTGCACTTACCAAACAATTCTAAAAGTTGCCTCCGAAGTGCAGACAAAATATATGAAATACTTTCCCTTATATGAAATAAAATTGTCTACGCTATCTGAAAGTGTTGAAATACTTGGAAGCCCATGTCCTAAACTGTGGAGGATGCTGTGCTTTTCTGGAGTGTGGATTTTAAAGGTAGCCTCTCCACTCTCTAATACACTTCCCCATTTACAGTAAAGGTAGCCTCTCCACTCTCTAATATACTTCCCCATTTACATGGTGTGTACCTCCCAGATTCTCTCTCTTGGACAGGAAGTGCCTGTTCCTAATACCTGAAACTTGGGACTGTACAGGTGGGGAATAGAACATGTTCATTTTGAATTTATTGACCTACCAGGACAGTTCCTTCACAGCTGGAACACAGGCCTGTACAGAGGAAGAGAGACCTCTCTTGCATTGCTGGACCCTGCTAGCCATTTCTACCATTTGTCATTAGCCATCTTCCGAGGCCAGAGATAAAGACTGAGTGACCACCTCTGGCTCTTTCTCTTGTTCCCCCATTGACCTTGATTCATCCTCATCCTTTGCCAACAAGCCATTTTCCTTGTGTATTTCCTCTTCTGTATAGGGCTGACTGATACTTGCACAACCTGGTCCTCTGGTGCAGCTGCCATGCCTGCTGTTGCGTTCTGAGAGCCACAGTGCCTACCGGTCTGCCTGTAGGCCTAGAAACCTTCTTTTGCCCCTGCACACTCTGAACAGTGATCAGACGGGCTTGACAGGCATGGGCCAGGCCCCAGCACATTGCAGTGATTCCTGTTTCTCAGGAACTTCAAAGCTGACAGCAGACTTTTTCCCAACATGTTGCTAGTCTGTCAGGATTTTGCACTTGTTAAGTGTTGAAATGCCAAACCACTGCAGGTGACCACCCTCCTAGGCATTTACCTGTGCTCTCCTGCATACCCTGACACTCATAGTTATCCATCCAGGTGCTATTCTTGGGAGAGACCTGTATTGCTGTGGACAAAACCTGGCCCGTGTATTGGGCGAGATAACATCTTAACCAAATGGCTAGTGGAATAACCATATCATGGCAGGTTGGGCTTGATGATCTTTGAGGTCTCTTTCAACCTTGGTGATTCTGTGATAACATGCTGGTAACCATCATAGCAGCAGCACAGTTCTAAGCCATTCCCCTAAGGTTATAAACAGCACTACAGAGAGCATATACAGGACCCCAGCACATCAGCCCCAGCCACATCCAGAAAGCGAACACAACACAGGAAAACAAAACACATATAAAACTCTCTTAGCAAGCCTTAATTGAATCCTCTTGTTATGTCACTTCTTAGTGTCCCAACCCTTTCATTGCCTGCTGTGGTAGTGAGAAAAGTTCAATTCTCCCGCACACACAAACCACAGCTAACTCAGTTGGACAAGCGGATGAAAAAGGCTGTATTATTACAAGCAGAATGAAATGCAATGAATAAAACTGTCACACCTGCCAAAAAAGACAGTCTTTGTTTACACAGCCCACTTTTTGAGCCCCACATTGGGAACCAAAAAATGCACTGTCCTGGGTTAACACAGCCTGCTCTCACAAGCAAGCCCCCCACCCCACACAGACGAGAGATACCAGTAACACACAAAAAACCCCTCTGGCTATACTTTTCTGGAGTGGGGATTTTAAAGGTAGACTCTCAACTCTCTATTACGCCTCCCTATTTACATTAAAACACGTATGTCCTGGGTTAATATAGTCCACTCTCACAAGCAAGCCTACCTCACACACAGATGAGAGGGAAAGTAGCATAAAAGAAACCCCTCTGGGTTGAGGTAAAGAGTTTAATGAGATCATTCGCTATACAATTACCTTAGCAATAGCAAAAGCAGCAGCAGAAGCTGTCAATAAAACGGTTCACTCTACCCAAGCACCCAACAGCCAGCGTAGCAGAAAATACCAACACTCCAAAACCAGAAGACAGAGGAGGCAACCAGAACAGGAAGCCTCTCATGTTACAATCTGGACTTCAAGACCCATGATATTTTAATCCAGGCAGCACTTTTATTTTGAAGCAGGTGTGATGTCAGCATGTTATTGAATGCATTGCAACAGATTCAACTTAACCCATGACAATATATAAGGGCATATACCAAATTTCTAAATTTGTATGCTGTCCCTCTTTGAATAATGTGGTTACAGATTGCTTTCTGGAGAAATATTTATTGCTGTTGATGGATGTTAGGTATCTCTAGGTTCAGTAAAGAAATCTGGATTTCCCCTTAGACTGAAAGATATGCCTTTAAGGAAATAATTTTAGCTGTTGGAAAGGAAGCAAGATGTAGCTGTGGGGAAACTTCTGGGAGAACATTCCTCAGAGCAAGCTGGTCATAGAATCAAAGATTCATCAAATTATTTTGGTTGTAAGAGACTTTTAAGTTCACTGAGTCCAACCATTAACTAAACACTGCCAAGTCACCATTAAACTGTGTCCCTCAGCATCATGTCTACACATCTTTTAAGTATCTCCAATGATGGTGGTTCCACCACTTTCCTAGGCAGCCTGTTCCAATGCTTAACAACCCTTCTAGTGAATAAATTTACTTAATATCCAACATAAACCTCCCCTGGTACAACTTAAGGCCGTTTCCTCTTGTCCTATTGCTTATTACTAGGGAGAAGAGACTGATCCCCACATGTGATAATACTGACAAAACCAGCTTTCAAGAAGCCAGTTCTAACCAGTGAGTAATAAAATGCAAAATGGAGAGAGGGAAGGAAAAGTATGGTATCAGTGACAATTAAATGTTTAGTCTCTGTGAGTAGCAAAAAAGAAGTTGGCAGAGATCTCTAGGTCTTAATTGTGTGTAAATTTTGGAGGCCAAATGTAAATAATAATTAATACTCTAAATGTTGTGAAAGGGGCCAAACTTAGAAAGGTAGTGCCCATAAGAAGAATAGAATAGAAGTAGAATAGAATAGAATAGAATAGAATAGAATAGAATAGAATAGAATAGAATAGAATAGAATAGAATAGAATAGAATAGAATTAACCAGGTTGGAAAAGATCTTCGAGATCATCAAGACCAACCTATCACCCAACACTATCTTTCTGTTCATATATATGCTGATGTAATCTAATACTTTTGTAGAAGAGGAGTAAATATTCTGTGTAAGTCAACTAGAAAAACTCTTCCTGCTTTTTTTTCCCCCCTCCCTGTCTTATCTCTTGGTAAGAGGGGAGGGAGCAGGTGGAAGGAGGGAAAGGGGGGTGAGCACTAAAACCATAACAATAGTAATTTTTGAAATCTGTACAGAAAGCAATTCAAGACTGATGGGTCCAGTTGACAAAAGTAAAAAGGAACCTGAGTTTTGATTAAGAAGGTGACTTCTCTAAGTGAGAAGGAAGCACTGAATACTGCTGTGCTTCTACTGCTGTGTTTTTCCTTTTTTTTTTTCTTTCTTTATTTTTTCTTTTTTTCTCTTTTTTTTTCTTTTTTTTTTTTCTCTTTTTTTTTTTAATAAACACTGAATATAACACCTTGAGTATGCACTCCACCCCTGTGGTCATGTTTTTGTGCAGGATTCAGGGCTGTAAAAGTGATTTATGCGTGGATTGAGCACTGGTAGTGCATTAGGTATCATCTGGGGACTCAGTCATAGATTAGGTGCTGAAACATTAATTTCAGGTAGTTTTGTTTTCCTTCTCAAACCAAGGTATTTCTGGGTGTGTCTGGAACTTCTCCTCAGGTGTTTAGGAATCTTCATGTCCTGTTCTGTCTGTCCCTAAAATTCTTTTGCTTCAATTTGCCTTGAATGGAAGCTTGGTAACTAGTTTTACTAAATTAAAATTTAAATGAAATTTAGAAGAAGGATGCCCATAAAGAGTGAAAGATAATGCAACTGATGAAAATGTGAATAAGACACATCTTAATCCCACTAAAGAATCAAACCAAACCGATGTAGAACTGTCTGTGTAGAGTTTCATAAAGCACAACCATTTGTTGAACTGACTGCAATGTTGGTTAACAGTAACAATCCATGACTAATTCAACACTGTAAAATCATAGAAAAAGCACCATATAAGGTGTCCCGGTGGAGACGAAAAATATGGAGAAAAATTTTGAGGGGAAAAAAAAAAAAAGGTAGTTCAGTCTATTCCATTGTCTGTGGAACAGTTTATCAATTCTGGAAACTCCAGTAATTGTTCAGTTCAAAGCTAGCTTGGATAAAGACCTAGAGAGAATACTGTGGGAATATGAAATAGATTATCTGATCATTCTTTACCAGATCTAATGTTCTGATTACTTTCTAACCATCTTTATAAAGACATAGTGGAATAACTCATAAGCCATGTAAGAGAAAGAATGTTATACTCTAAGATTGCTTTGTGCTATCAGATAGACTTAACTTTTCTCACAGAGATTAGTTGACAGGCAGACACTGGTTACAGGACCTTGTCATTGAATTATGCTGTGGAGTAATGTTTTATCTTCTTTTCTATGACTGAAAGGGCATGGATAGGTAATAAGATTTGTTCCAGTATTACATAAGTCTTTATGCATCCTGTAGCCAGAATTACACCTTCAGTGAAATAAGACTATAACCACAGTAAGTTTGGATTTAGAAGTAAAAGATGTGCAGAGTTGAGTCTTTCAATACAGAGTGGAGGATCTTTTCAGTAAATTGCAGGAAACAGAATTCCCACTGATATTGAAGGTGTTCTCTTAAGGTGGAATGAACTCACTTTCTATATCCTTGAAATCATTAACAATGATAAAATGACCAACCGGTTACTCGGCATCGTAGAATCAAAATTGGTTTAGTTTGGAGAAGACCTTTAAGATCATTGAGTCAAACCTGTACACAGGTTACTGTGGTGGTTTGTCCCTGGCCTGGAGGCCAGATGCCCACCAAAGCCGCTCTATCACTCCCCCCCTTAAATGGACAGGGGAAAAAATATAACAAAAGCCAGTAATAGGATAGAAGCAATTTTTATTAACACTAATAATCAAACAGCAATATACTGCACGGAAGCAAAAAGGCAGAGAGAAAGATGTTAGTCTCTACTTCCCATCAGCAGGACAATGGTCAGTCTCGGGAATCAGGGCTCTCTAAGCTTGGTGGTTACTTGTGAGGATAGACGCCACTTCCTTCTTTCACTTCATTCCTATATATCTGAGCTGACATCATATGGTATGGAATACCTCCTTGGCCAGTCTGGATCAGCTGGCTCAGCCATGTCCCCTTCCAAGATCTTGCCCACTCCTCAATATACTCTTGGGGCAGGGAAATGTTGAAAGGATGCAGCCTGTATACTTATTCAACAGTAGCCAAAACACTGCTGTGTTACCAACTGTTGCTGCAAAACACAGCACTAGAAAGATGCTGTGAGGAGAATTAACTCCAGCTCAGTCCAACCCAATACAGTTATATATTGCCAGAAGTCGATTAAATCTTGTAAAGCTGTTTTTTACCCAATGTCAGTTTAAAAAATCCTTATATGTTCCATGGAGAGAGGCTTGCATCCTTCTGTTTTGTTGTGTCCCCTGATAACTGTGAACCACTGGGTTTGGACAGACTATCCTGTCTGTTCTTCAAGGGACATGAAGATTTGCTGCATGGTGGTTAAGCTTTCAGAAGAGTGAAAAATAGCCTGATTTGAGATATTTGGCTGGTGATTGTGCCATTTTCCTGGAATGCAGTAGCTGGGGATTCAACATTCTTTGTGATAAATAGACCTAGGTACATCCTAGATGAATGGTTTAACTACCAAGCTTACAGTCAAAGATGAATAGCCCTGTTGTCATCCTCCTTGGTTGAGGTACAGCCATGTCTTTTCTAACTCCTGGTGGTTTAGCCAGGCTTCATATTCTTGTCTATCTAAAGCCTCTCTCTGCTAAGTATAGCAGAAGGGCCTTAGTTTAGAAAGACAGATGTCCATCTCCTCAGAACAGACACTTGTAAGTATGCATTACCAACAAAAAAAATTAATTTCATTAAAATGTAAATTTCATGCTAACTTCAGAGATGTCTAATGCATATAAATTCTAAAAGACAAATGAATTAAAAGACTGGATTTGTCAGGTCTGGATATTTATGACCTAACCTAAGGTTTTAGGCACCTTGCCTTAGCTTTTCATGGTACTTGTCAAGTGATCCACGCATAGTTTTTCATTCGGATATTTGAAATTTTTCTATAGTAAGTTACACTTTGTAGAAGAAGAACATGGAGCCATTAAGGAATATGAATCCAGTCTTTGGCATGTCTTGGCTACTGCAGACAATCCAGAGAATCAGCTTTACTTGTATAGTGCTGGAGTAAGCATGTCCAGTGGAAGCTAAGGGAGTGAGGCAAGACTGATTCGAAGTATTTGTGCTTGATGCGTAGCTTTGTTTTAATATTTTTTTTTTTGTCTTTATTTTTGAGTCAGAACATCCCTTGGTGCTCTGATTTCAGGAAATAATTTGATCCGGAAAAGGACAGCTTTGGTTTCATGTCTCTCATTCATTGTTTCAGAAGAGAGTTTAAATGCATACTCACACTTTTTAGGTATGGGAGTCATCCATTTAGTAGGCTGTGTATTATCAGTATTATTATTATTTTGTTATTTGACCAACTTGATAGTCTTTTATGAGAACATAACCAGGTGGAGAGATGATGGTAGAGTTGTGGATGTGGTCTATCTTGATTTCAGTAAGGCATTTGACACCATCTCCCACAGCATCCTTGCAATTAAACTGAAGCAGTGTGGTCTTGATGACCAGGTAGTGAGGTGGATTGTGAACTGGTTGAAGGAAAGAAGTCAAAGAGTTATGGTTGATGGGACACAGTCTAGTTGGAGGCCTGTAACTAGTGGAGTCCCTCAGGGGTCAGTACTGGGACCAGTACTATTCAATATATTCACCAATGGCCTGGATGAGGGAACAGAGAGCACTGACAGCAAGTTTGCTGACCACACCAAACTGGATGGAGTAGCTGACACACCTGAAGGCTGTGCTGCCATTCAGCAAGACTTAGACGTGCTGGAAGGCTGGGCAGGGAGAATTTGAATGAAGTTCAACAAGGGCAAGTGTAGAGTCTGGCACTGGGGAAGGAACAACCCCATGTGCCAGTATAGGTTGGGGATGAACTTTCTGGAGAGCAGTGAAGAGGAAAGGGACCTGGGGGTCCTAGTGGATGGAAGGATGACCATGAGCCAGCAATGTGCTCTTGTGGCCAGGAAGGCCAATGCCATTCAGGGGTGTATTAGAAGGGGTGTGACCAGAAGGTCGAGAGAGGTTCTCCTCCCCCTCTACTCTGCACTGGTGAGGCTGCATCTGGAATATTGTGTCCAGTTCTGGGCCTCTCAGTTCAAGAAAGACAGTGAACTGCTTGAAAGAGTCCAGCACAGAGCCACGAGGATGATGAAGGGAATGGAATATCTTCTGTACATGGAGAGACTGAGGGAGCTGGGGCTCTTTAGCTTAGAGAAGAGGAGACTGAGAAGTGACCTCATCAATATTTATAAATATGTAAAGGGGGAGTCCTGAGAGGATGGAGCCAGGCTCTTTTCAGTGGTGCCCAATGACAGGACAAGGGGCAAGGTGTGGAAGTTGAGGTATAGGAAGTTTCACGTAAATATGAGGAAAAATTTTTTCACTGTAAGGGTGATGGAGCCCTGGAACAGGCTGCCCAGGGAGGCTGTGGAGTCTCACTCCCTGGAGATATTAAAAACTCACCTGGATGTGTTCCTGTGTAATCTGGTGTAGGTGGCCCTGCTCTGGCAGGGGAGTTGGACTAGATGATCTTAAAGGTCCTTTCCAGCCCCTGAAATTCTGTAATTCTGTGATTAAATGTAACAATGCCTTTCATCTCTGTTTTTCCTTTGTGAACATCTATATTCTCTTCTCATTCTTGATTGGCTCTATTGAAAACAATGGTATTATATCAAGAATAAATGTGTGTGTTTATATAATCACGATAGTAGGTTCTTTAATTACAGTATGAATATTATGTCAAAAGGGTCTATTACATCACTAATCTCTTTGTCCTTTTGAATAGCTGATAAAAATATAGGACCACGGGTTTAAAATTATGTTGGTAAGTGAAGCCAAGAGTACTTTGGTAGCATAGTATGCTGCTGCTCTGCTCAGGAGAATGTTCGAAAGTCTCTGCCTGCATGACTGAAATAGTCACACCATTTTGATGGGTTATCATTTGAATATCATGAGATCAATATATATACTTAGTAATGCATAAATCCAGTATCATTCCATCCCCTAGAAGTCATATTTTATTTTTCAAGTAGTAAAATAAGAAGAAAACTGGATCAAACCATTCTCTCACTGTATGCATTGTTCCAAGCTTTTGGTTTTGATTCAACATATAAAATAAAACTGTAACTCTAATAAAAGAATAGGTATGTTGTCTCTTTAATGGTGAACTTGAAGGAAAGGGATGTGTCAAAATCACATGCTTTGCAATAGAAACATTTCAATGAAAGATAGAAATGCAGTATGTTATATATGTTTTAAATGTGTGGAATTAATGAACTTTAAAATGAAACAAAAATGTTTGGAGCATCTCCTAAAGTGCTGCAGAAGTTGATGACAAGGCAGTCTATATTTCAGTATTTCTCCTATTGGAAGATACGGTACTGAGTGTATTTGTCAACTCTAAACAAAATTGTTAAATTACAGGGAATTTACACAGACACAGGATAATTTTTGAATGAAAAATAAAAAATAGGCACACACAAAACATCTGCCATATAAATATCATTACTAATACAAAGAATTCTGCCACAAAACCAAGCATTGTATAAAAATTTGGCACCATAGCCTAGAAAAGTATTGCAGCTGGGTTGTAAAAAGTGAAATATCTGCACAGCAGGGTTTATATGTCTTCCTTACAGTGTTATAAAGCTTAACCCAAGTCACATAATCTAGAGGGAAGAAAAAAAAAAAAAAAAAGACAAGAAACAAAACAAAACCACACTTATTTGCAGTTACCAGATGTAAAGAGTGTTTTTTTCAAACTATGTGTTACATTACAGATTCAGTTGTGCAGTTTTAGTTGTAAAGTTGTCCTGTGAATGATGAGACAAATTTAGAATAAACCTTTATTTAGAATAAACCAAACTAGGTTGGAAGAGACCTTCGAGATCATCGTGTCCAACCCATCAACCAATCCAACCCACCTAAACAACTAACCCATGGCACCAAGCACCCCATCAAGTGTCCTCCTGAAAACCTCCAATGACAGCGACTCCACCACCTCCAATGGGCAATCACTCTTTCTGTATAGAACTTCTTCCTAACATCTAACCTGAACCTCCCCTGGCGCAGCCTGAGACTGTGTCCTCTTGTTCTGGTACTGGCTGCCTGGGAGAAGAGGCCTGTCTACAACCTCCCTTCAGGTAGTTGTAGAGTGATAAGGTCACCCCTGAGTCTCCTCTTCTCCAGGCTAAGCAGCCCCAGCTCCCTCAGTCTTTCCTCATAGAGCTTGTGTTCCAAACCCCTCACCAACTTCGTTGCCCTTCTCTGGACTTGTTCCAGCAAGTCAACATCCTTCCTAAACTGAGAGGCCCAGAAATGAAGCAATAGTTTTTATTTCCTGCAATCCTGATTACTTTTCTTTCATAGTCACTCAATAGCCCATGACCTTTGGCCATTTTCAGAATCTGTAAATACCTCTAGTTGTTTTCTGTGTCTCCTCCCTCCTCTCCTTATATATCCTGTGACTCTTCCCTCATGCAATACTCTGTTATTTTTGGTTTGCTGGCAGCAAGATCAGACTGGTAGTGCTGACTGACCATCCAGCTACAACCCTTCCCATATCAGATGCATCAATAAGCATTAATTTGTCATTAGTAATTTTTTTACTCTGCTGTATTCACCAACCTGTCAAGCATTCAGAGACTTAGTGTTTTTGAGATATCTATCAAATTTAGTTGAAAGTCATCTGCAGACTCAATAGTTGGAGAAGGGAATATTAAACTTCATGGCCAGAACACAGTTTAGGAGTGTTAATTACTAAAGTTCGTGTGTTATTGTTGATGCTTTCAGACCAATTTTTATTGATTGGTTTCATACATATCACATGTGTTTAAAGTACAAAGTTGTCACAGCTTCACTGACAAAATGATGCACTGTAAAGATGTAATAAGCTCCCAAGCAAATAATTCCTAATTATTATTTTTTATTTTTCTTTTTCCTTGTGGAAACCCTTGGTCCAGGCACAGCTCTACTCACAAATCACATACAGGTTGGAAAGTTTTGCTAGCATCAACAACACTGGAGACGTAATGTGCTGTACTGACTACAGTACCAACTATGATTTCTTGGTACAAGTTCTACATTGTCAGCACACTGCGTTATTAAAATTGCATGGAATCCTCTGTACATTAGTTCAGAATTAGCCCCCTAATTCCATATTCAGGGAGGAGAATATTCCTAAATAAACTTTCTCATAAAATGAGATTTTAATTTTTTTCAATCATATTTTGATTTCCACTTACAAATGCAAAGGTTGGCAATTATTATGTCAGGAATATGGACCTATGTCTGTGACCACATGTTTCTGTGTATAAAGGCATCTTCTGTAAACCTGAGAGGCTTAGGAGTTAGCTAGCCTGTGTGTCTCCACAGCTGGATCTGGCCTATGTTGTGGTCCACCCTTAGAAGACCTGACTCGTACATATGACCAATGCTTCCAGGGCAGCCAGCAAGTGAAGCAGAAGTACTCATAGACTTGACTGTTTCTCAGCAGTGTGGGAGAAGTTTCCAAATTGTCATAACTGAATGAGACAATAATGTTAGCAAAATGTCCTTCCCCACTGTGTGTGGGTTGGACTAGATGACCTTTAAAGGTTCCTTACAACCTAAACTATTTCATGATCCATGGATTAATGATTTTTTTTTCCACTTTGATTTATCCTTTTCTGTGAAAGCAGGACTGAAACTCCTTTTTCTTACCTTATTTACTGATGTTGATGGTGTTTCCCTAGTCTTACAAGGCATGCAAGAGCAGAATTTACTGAGCTTGGCTCAGTAATACTCTGTTGACCAGTGGTCAGCATGTATATTCTGTCATATTCCACCTTATACCAACTGTACTACATAATGTACAAAAAATCAAGGGTTTTCACTGCTAGTATATAATGGCAGTAGCAACTATATTGCAGAAAGTAATTTGGTAAGGGTTGATGTTCTCTTTATTCTATGACTTCTTTATGTTCTGGTTATGATTTCCAAGCATTAGGTTTTGGCTCTTTTTTTCTCCATAGGACATGTAAGAAAGGTCTGTTGATGAATAGTCAACCACTTTAGAAGATGTTTGACCTATTCAGTATATTCTGCTGCAGTGTATTCTGATACTTACTTTGTAGGTAATTGTAGTGTATAGTAATGCTTGTTGGAGTAGTGTGTTGGCATCTTAGATAACCAGGTCTATCCCACCTCAAGGTTGAAAACTATGTACTCAACTCCCTCCCTGAAATGTTTATACATCAACGCACACAGCCTGGGCAATAAACAGGAGGAGCTGGAGGCCACTGTGGTACAGGGAAACTATGGTATAGCAGCCATCACAGAAACCTGGTGGGATGACTCTCACAACTGGAGTGCTGCAATTGATGGGTCCCAACTTTTCAGAAGGGATAGGCAAGGAAGAAGAGGTGGTGGAGTGGCTCTCTATGTTAGGGAAACATGAAACTATGCAGATTAATGAAGGTGACGATAGGGTTGAGTCCTTATGGGTAAGAATCAGGAGTAAGGCCAGCAAGAGTCATATCATGGTGGGAATCTGTTATAGACCACCCAACCAGAATGAAGTGGTAGATGAAATTTTTTATAAGCAGTTTAGAGAGGTTTCATACTTGCTTCCCCTTGTTCTCGTGGATGACTTCAACTTCCCAGAATACAATACAGCAGGGAGACAACAGTCCTGGAGGTTTATGAAGGGCAGGTCCTGCCTGACCAACCTGATCTCCTTCTATGACAGTATGACCCAGCTGTTGGATGAGGGAAAGGCTGGGGATATTGTTTACCTAGACTTTCTAAAAGCCTTTGACACAGTTTCCCACAGAATTCTTGTGAACAAACTTGCTGCTCCTGGCTTGGATGAACACACACTCTGCTGGATAAAGCACTGGCTGGGCAAACAGGCCCAAAGAGTGGTGGTCAATGGAGTTAAATATGAATGGTGACCCATCACAAGTGGTGTTCCTCAGGGCTCAGTATTGGGACCACTTCTGTTTAAAATCTTTATTGATGACCTTGATGAGGACATAAGAGTGTGTCACCAGTAAGTTTGCAGATGACACCAAGTTAGGTTTGAGTGTTGATCTTCACAAGGGTAGGTAGGCTCTACAGAAGGACTTGGATACATTGGATCAATGGGCCAATGTTAATGGGATAAGCTTCAACAAGGCCAAATGCCAGGTCCTGCACTTGGGTCACAACAACCCCAAGCAATGTTAGAGGCTTGGGGCAGTGTGGCTGGAGCACTCTCTGGTAGAAAGGGACCTGGGGGTTCTAATTGACAAGCAACTCAATATGATCAAGCAGTGTGCCCAGGTGGTCAAGAAAGCCAATGGCATCCTGGCTTGTATCAGAAATGCTGTGTCCAGCAGGAGTAGGGAGATGATTGTCCCCTGGTACTCAGTCTGGTGAGGCCACACGTTAAGTATTGTGTCCAGTTTGGGGCAAAAAGGAGAGATGTGGAGGTGCTGGAGCAAGTGCAGAGGAGGGCAACAAAGCTGGTAAAGAGCCTGGAAAATAAGTCTTATGAGGAGCTACTGAGGGAGTTGGGGCTGTTTAGTTTGGAAAATAGGAGGTTGGAGGGAGACCTCATTGCTCTGTACAATTACCTGAAAGGACATTGTGGAGTGGCTGGTGCTGGTCTCTTCTCCCAGGTAATTAGTGATAGAGCAAGAGGGAATGACGTAAAGCTACGACTGAGTAGGTTTAGGCTGGACATTGGGAGAAAATTTTTCACAGAAAGAGTGGTCAGGCATTGGAATGGGCTGCCCAGGGAGGTGGTTGAGTCACCAACCCTGGATGTGTTTAAAGGTCATTTAGACACAGTGCTTGTGAATATGGTTTAGGGGTGAACTTCGTAGGGAAGAGTTATTAGTTGGACTTGAAGATCCTGAGGGTCTTTTTCAACCTGAATGTTACTGTGATTCTGTGAAATGGTTCTTCACCTAAAAAAGGTGTGCAGTAGGGTGTGGAATATGCACATGAGGAGGTGGCTCAGACACAGACGATGGGGCAGGACTATGCTGAAATGTTTGCAGCTGAGTTGAAGAGGAAGGTGGACAGACAGTGCAACAACCAAAAGAATTGGTATCCACTCAGTACTCAGTCCAGCAGCTGCCACTGCAGTACTGACAGCTGCTGCAGCCCAGGGGAAAGTGGTTTGGTACAAAGCATCTGGCCTTTATGGTTTCAAAACTGCTTTGCAAAGGTTAGAAGCTGAAGATGTAAGCCATTTAACTGAAGCTTCCTAAATCTGAGTGCTCATTTTTGGTACAGTGGCTTTGTTGTTTGTGCAACCTTCCAAATGTGAAACTTGTAGCGTTCAGCTATTCTGAAATACAAGCAGGAACCTCCCTGGCTCTTAGTGAGGCAGAGGGATGCGTAGAGCAAAGGATGTGGATAAAGGTATAAAATAGAGGCAAAAAAACTTGTGGGGAATAAGTTGCTGCCTCAGTAGGTCCATGTAAATAACGAACAGCAAATTAAAGAGCTTGTCAACAGCTATTTTTCAGGTAGCACTTCAATGAGCAGGGTGGCTTTTCAAGACTTAATTTTTTTGGGATGAATCTCTACAGACCTGAAAGGAATCTGAATTGTCTGATTTAAACAATTTGAGATAGGCATACCGTAATTTCAAAACATAAGCCTTTTACTATTAGATAAGTTGCACACTCCACTCTAAGTAGGGAAAGACTACAGGTGCCTTTTCAGCCTGAATAAAGACTTTACTATTTGATTTTTTTTCATACAAATGGACACTGAATAAAATACCCTGACTGAAGAAAAAATCTGGCAATTGCATATTATGCTGGGCTTTCCTTTTTAGGCTTTAAGTGAACTAAAATGAACTTACTGCATCTTCACGTAAGCACGCCGTGAATATAATTGTAGTGTAATTGCATTTCACACTGGTAGTTGGCAACCTTCAGAATAAATGTAAAATTGTGGCAGACTTTTGTTAATTTATTTTTGAGATTAAAACCAAACCCAAAACATTTTCCCAGTTGAAAGTAACAAAACAACAATGTCCGTGTATGTAAACAAGGATTTAATATGAATATGATGGTTTCAGAACCTTCTGCATGTCCATGTACATATTTTTTCTCAGGAAGAAATATTTTCCCTTGTTTAAAATTCTACTGTTCAGTCTTGGTGATGGAAATCAAGAAATGTGAAAAATGCCAAGGCAGGTATGCTGTAGTCTAGGTTATTTATCTTGGAGCCTCCCAGGACAATGAATTGTTTTCTGATGGAAGCAATTTCTTGTTCTAGGTCCTGGGCTAACAGATTATTTGAACTGCTCAGCATCATATTTCCATCTTCACCCTTTTAATGTTCTCTGCTAACACACCGTAATGGCACTCAGTGGCTTCTTGTTAAATGTGAGATAGAAATACACTGTTTCATTTATTCTACCAAATGAAGGAAAAAAATACTAAAAAAGGCTGCTTTCATCTTCATGATATGAAAGATGTTGGGGGATTCTATATCACTGCAGGTGTCAGCACATTTACAACGTGCAAATTGAGTATGTTAATGATGTTCCAAAATGTTCTAATCAGTGTTTATTTTGTCCTATTTTATGTATAGATTTTAATTTTTTTTTTTATGTATGTGTGTGAGATACAGGAAACTTGAAAAGCATAATAAAGCAACCAGATTGAAAAATAGGTTTCAAGTTAACTACAGAGATATGTGTTTTAATGAAAATATGTGATAAACACATATAATGGGTATTCAGAGTAGTCTTTCTAATCTGTTTAGGAAAGTGGTGTTTTAAAATATTTTGTCTGCAACTATAACAGAAATCCTGATTTTCAGCATAAACTAGAGAGTGTGCTCTCTAGTGTTCAAGGAAAAACACATTGACATGCTTAAAAATGTACCAGAGAATTCATATTTACAAGTTTTTATTTAACCTTCTAAACTGAGCTCCTGGAAACTTTTCAATATGTTTCATGCTGTGAGCATAAATTTTTATAGATGTATTGCACAGAATATGGATGATAGCCATAAAGTTGCTACCAGAAGTTTAATACTGTGCTTTCCATTGCTTTCCAGGTTGTGAATGACCATAAAAAGTCTTGCAGGCTTTCTAGGGAAGTTAGGTGGAATTTAGATTAGGCACTATAGGTGATAGACAAGCTTAGGCAGAAAAATGACTGAATTCTCCCCAGAACACATGCTTCCCTGTGTATCAGTGTCACTACACACACATTGATAGTTAATATAACTACACAGGGAAAGTTGAGATCAAACTGAGAACTCAGTAAAGAGTGTAAGTGCTTTCACATAAAACTGAGTATTAAATGATATAAAAATTCTGTCTTGATGTAAGATATCCAAATATTACTTTAGACATAATTTAATTTAGCCTATTATTAATGTCATCATAGAGATTCCTACAATAAGGAAATAGCTGAGTTTGTTTTCTGAGTATTACTGCACACTATACTTTTTAACATCTTCCTTAGGCGTTGTATCATGGTAAGCCCAAGTGACACTGAATTAATGTACTGAACTTGTACTGAACTTGCTAGTGAGTTGTTTCTGTCATTTTGAAATCATTTTTTTAAAAAGTAAGCAATCACTAAAGAATGCAGCATTTGTGTACTTAGCTCTCACACAGACAGCTTTGGTAATATTTGAAGACCAAAAAAGCAGAATTGCTTGCTTTTTATTTAATAGCAAGTATGCCACACATTACAGAACATCTTGGATTGTATTCTGTTTTGTGTAAAAGAAATTATTTTCAGTTTTCTTCCACACATATGCTGTTCTAGGGTTTTTTGAATTTTTTTATGGTTTGGTTTTCAATCTTTTTTAATATTTATCAAATGCTTGGTTTTATTTGCTTAAAGATTGTCTACATAATTGGCAATGATTAGTGATTAAATCTCTATTTTTTTGGCATTAAATTAATTTATGAATGTTAATATACTGAACTTGTTCAAGGCACTAAATGATAGAAGGTATTATGGTGCAGCCCCTAGGTATGCTTTTTTTAATAAGAGTTTATGTGTTAAATCATGATCCCACAGAAATCAATGGAAGTCTTCACCTTAGTTTGAAGAGCAGCTCAATCCCTCTAGTGTCACATGGCATTTGCCTGTGATGCAACAAAAAATGTGATATTAAAATTAAATATATCAACGAAAGTATTTTAGGCAAAAAACTAATGGGGAGATGGATTTGCTGAAATGCAGTTCCAGGGAATAGATTTAAGCAGAAACTGGCAGAACTGAACAAGCTATTTAAAAGTCTGTATATGATGAAACTCCCAGTTAAAATTCTGCAAGTTTGATGGAAAAGTTATAGCCATCTTTAGGTCTCGCCTGAGCTAACACTAGTCACTTGTTTAGCAGATAACTCTGCAGACAGTGACCTTGATAATACTTCAAAGGTAATATTTGTGCAAGGATTAACAGTTCTGAAACACCTTCCCAACTAAATGAGAAACAACCATGGGTTTTTTGTGAAGACCAGACCATTTGTGTCCACTGTTTTCTTTCAAACAAAACTATTTTTCTAATTGACTGGTGAAGAATACTAGATTCTTATTTTTTTTTTGACTGTCCTATTTATTTTTCATTTTTGCCAGACTGTATCACAGCTGTATTCTGTATAGCAGGAAATGAAAAGTTTGTATTGTGGGAAAATGGCTTTAAGAACACTTATGATAGAACATGAGAATTCTGAAAGATCCAGCCTAATTCCCTAAGAAGAGCATCATCTCAGTGTAAGCAGTAAGATGACGCTCTAGAACAAGTACTAGAATTTCAAATGTTGTTCTTGGTCATGTCAACTTTTAAGATATATTTGAGTCCTAGATTATCTAGAAAAGAATAATAAAGCCCAGAGATTTTATTCATGGTTTCTGATCTTTGCAAATCAAGATTGTTTTCCTTACCTTAACATCTTACTGCATCCATGTGTCCAGGGCTCAAGCTAGTAACAGCCTGGAGTTTTGGTTGGACCTAGAATTATCTGCAATGTTCTTTCATTCTTTTATTATTCTTCTGCTTGATAATAATTGATCTTTATAGAGGTGTGGACAACTAAACTTTCTAGCAAATAGAAAAATACCAAGTTCCAATTCTCCTGTTCGTGTTTGCAGTTGCCACTATTGTATTTGGTACATATTCAGTATTGTTTACTCAACCAACCCAGTCCTCCATTGCAGACAGAGGTCAAATATATAAGGAACTAAAGTCTGTAAAATTTAAACCAGTCTTTCTCATGGGAACAAAACACCTGTGTGTTTGTACTGTTTGCAACTTTAATTTTCAAAACCTCAAAAATTATTTTCCTTGCAATGCAACTGAATATACACCGTAACAATAAAGATAATTAATTTTCTAATGCATTTTGAATACCTTTCTTTCTGTGTATCAAACTAGGGTTTCACTGAAGATTCTGAACTTGACTAAGATGTCACAGTTGCAAAGACAGTGAGCACAGCATTTTATTACTGCAGAGCACAGAATATGGGGAATTGATCATTTTTCTTCTCTCTCCCATGTGGTTCAGCTTTTGGCAGGTTGGCTTGCTGCATACAGAGTCTGATTGATCTCTCTCCATGTGGAAATGGCAGGTGCTTGTTAGGCCCCCAGTGGGATGTACTTCAGTCAGCAGTGATTTCTCTTCTTTCATACTGTATTGTTAATAGTCTTTGTCTTTTGGTCTCTCAATCTTTAGCCAGCAAACAAAACTGAACCTGTTAAATATATCCAGCATTCCATGTTTTAATTATGGTGCTTTAGCACACAATCACAAACACCAAGATTTTAAATGTAGTGAGTGCATGACATAGCGTAGCTGAATAGACATAATGCTAACTCAAAATACTGCCTTGCAATTTCTCCCCTGCCTGGCCCGGATAGCCGTTCCTTTTATGCACATACATTAATGTGCGGATGAATCGCAGCTTCATGAGGTCTGCTCTTTATCCTTTTCATTTCCACTAATGCCGGAGTCTGTGGGGAACACAGGGCTGGATCCTCGAGGTATAAACGGCCAGACCCGAACGTAGGGATTTACATCCACCATGTCTGGTCAGCCTGATCTAGTGTGGGGTGTCCCTGCCCATGGCAGGGGGGTTGGAACTAGATGATCCTTGTGGTCCCTTCCAACCCTGACTGATACTATGATACTATGATACTAAAGCTTTCCAAATGATGAAATTCCAATGGATGCCATTTTTTATGGAACTTTGGACTTTTTGTTATTCATGAGTAATAGAATGGACTTCTTGACAAAAAAATAAATTCATCTTCATTTAGGAGGTTTTGCAAAAAATGTGTTTAAGTCATGGATCTGTTAATGAAATACAAGTTTATAATACTGATCTGTTTTACTTAGGGTATTGGTATTTTTTCTGAATTATTTACTGAATGTATTTACCCTGTAATGTTAGAAGCACTAATTTCAGCTAAGTTGTCTGTAGATTATTAGTTTGGAAAAAGCATCCTATTATTAATCAATGCTCAAAGATAAAGGAAAACTTAGGCTTAGGGAGTGAGACAGATGCTTTTTAACCCTTCTTAAAGGAGTTAAAGAAAAATGTCCCTCACCAGATTGGAAAGAAGTGGAAGATTAAATGGAAGTATTGTTCATAACTACATATAACAGTACAAATGTGTACAAAATACACAAATCCATAGTCCACCTTGGCCATGGTATAAAAAAAAACACCTCATTAAGCCAAAGCTTTCCACAGCTTCCCTCCAAACCAGGCCAAAATACAAAAGGCTTCAAATGCCCACACCCCCACCCGCAAACCCACCTCCTTTTAAGTCCCTATCCAGGCCTGAATGACGCAGCTAAAAAATCAGCTTGCCAGCAGGACTGAGCCCCACAACCCTGCAAACCCAAGATAAGGGAGCCCATGCCAGGAAAGGAGCAGGGAGAGAAAAAAGGGGCAGGACAGCTTTTGCTGAAGAAGATGCAAGCATTATGAGAAAGGAATAACAAAAGTTTACACTTTCTGGTCCATCCCTGGACCTTTCTGGTCCTCCTGGAGGTCCTCAACTCTGTTTTTCTTAAAGGGAACCAGCTTCAAACTATAACTTACAAAACAGATTTTAAAACATCAGGTGGTGACATTCCGAAGTGCTTATCTAGATAAGTGCTTCTAGTAGTCTTCGTTTATAAGATTGTACTACAATTCTAGGGCAAGCTTGTCTATTGTCAGCTGCCACTATTGTTGCCTGCCAGTCATTGGATCTTATTTTATCTTTGCTTGCTAGATGGGAAAATGAATGATAAAGACGATACAGATCTTCACAGGCTGTGACTAAGACTCTTCTCCATTAATCTTTTCCTAAGATAAGATATGTTAACTTCCTGAACTGCTCAAAAGTTCTGTTTTCGTTCCTTTAATTATTTTCTCAACTGTTCTCTGTAACTCCTCCATGTTAACAGATCTCCTAGATGACAGCTTTAGCGAGGATGAACAGACTGTTCCAAAACTGGCTGTATCTTGGACAGCAATGCTCTACTGATTCAGTAGTGAAGGTCCTTCCTTTATGTGCATGTTAGGCAAGTCTCTTACAGGAAGATTGTGTTCAGCTGGGTCACAGTCCCACAGCACTTTGCAGAGCTATTTTAGCCCAAAATATAGTATAAGATCTTTCAAGAATGCCAGTCATTCTTTATCCATGTTGATATCTTATTTTTAGCCACACTAAAATTCTGTCTTTTTTCCCTTTTTTTTTTTAGCTATTCACACCAAGCAATCACAGTTGCTCTGTAGCAAGGGTCACACCTGCTCATTTACTTGCTCACATTATTTGTGTTCCTGTATATTTTACTGGAGGAAAGGTGGGGTGTTCATTGCATTGCAAGTTACATACATCTAGGTTAAAAATTATAGGGCCAAGAAGTGACCTATTTGCAAGAGAAAAAAGTTAAGGTTTCTAGATATGCAGACAGTGAAGGTGCTCTATTTATAATTACAATTTTCTAGGCAGCCAACTAGCTAGTGTTAGTTTGTTTCAAATTTTTTTAACCTTTATAACTTAAAAATCCAGATGTCTTTCAAGTAGGCACAATTTCCAAACTGAAGGTTATCATCATTTTGATTGATTGAAGGATTCCTTTGCATGCACAGAGAAAATGTAAATGCATTGAAAATAAAAGTTCATGTATAATGTATCTTTCTTTATGATCTTCCAGTTTAACAGTAGGCTGGATAGAAACACAGTTAACTGGGGCATTCTATTTATACTACATTAAAAATCTCATGTCTTCTACATTTTAGAGGCTGGTGGGGCAGACTGCTTCCTTTGTAAACTTAAAAGTCATAGTCTCACTTTTAGTAACCAAGGTAGCATAATTATGATTGGATGTTGACTGCTAGTAATTTATCCCAGAGATTTTTAGATAGCATTGATTTGTATAAAATCTTGGTGGTGCTTCATATAACCAGTAAGAAACTTCTAGTCCTAAAAGTGGATTAGTTACTAAAATTCTAGGTTTGGTTTTGGTTTGGTTTTGATTAGTTTGTTTGGTTTTATTTGAAGAACAGATTTGTAGACTTCTATATTAAAACCAATAAGGTAGTCAAGATTTGGCTTTGCTGTTGGAGTATCTCATGCCTTCGGCATAATTTTACAACTTAAAGCACACTGCTTTTCTTTTGTGGAAAGGAAGAGAAAAATTCATAGTACATTGGAGATATTTTCTACTTCATAAAAATATTGGAATAAAAGTTTTTACCAATCCTTGAGCACTGCTTAGGGAATCTTGACAGTCCTATGCCTGCCCATCCTGATTTTATTATAGGAAAATGTTCCTTTAGATAGTTACCCATGACTGTAAGAAAGGCAAAAAAGACAAAAGTTATTGTGTGAGGTGAAAAGTTACACTATGTGAAATATTCACTTGCACTTAAGATGCATGGAACTGAAAGACCTCATCAATGGTGCTCAACAGATATAGATCAGAGGTATGAAAAGGAGGTAATATTTCTCTCATCCTACTAAAAGCATTTACCATTAAATTAGTACATTAACAAAGTCTGCCTATGTATCTCAGATTTATGCTAATTTAGGACAGTTACAAACATTCTTGCTATTATTCTATCCACTTACATGCATAGAACTGTTCTGTTGGATTTCTACACTTAAGGTGGCTTATGAAACTGAAATTTATCATTATGTTCCTTGATCCAAAATATCAAATAACAATCACTCCTGCCATTGTACAAAGTACCTTCTCCTCCTTTCTTGCAGAGTGAGTAACATTTAGAAGGTTACTACTACAGTACTGAACAGAAAGCTGGAGATTCAAAAACATGCAGGAAGATTTATATTCTTCAAAGAGACATCTTAGTCTCTGTGCATGGCACACAGCATTACAAATCCTACTAATCTAGATGTGAGATCTTGTCTTATTTCAATTCATGCTGCTGCCCATGGGAAATTGCCTGAATGAGCACTAAATAAAAATTAAGTAAATTCCTAGTAATTTGATCCTTGTTTTATCTGTTAAAGTCAAGAGAATGAGCCTGGATTCTCTTTCTTATGATTTGTGTAGCTTTTTAATGTGCCTGAGCTGTATTGTGGAGAGATCTGCTGCTAGTTGGATTTCTGTGTGCCAGCTTTGTTACACCACAATATCTTCAATTCACAGAACAGAAGTTTCATTATAGAGGTAGCAAAATCAGGTCTGTTCAGGCTAATGTGGAAACACTTTTCCTGAATTCTCAACAATTTCCTCTCTTAGCTTAGTTATTGCTGCTTAACTGTCCTCAACTGCATTTCAAATACAAACTCAGTACTGACAAACTAAAAGAAATTTCTTTATTGTGATTATTAAGTCACTTTTTAAAAGTAGTGCATTAATATTGCCATAGCAGAGAGGCTGCTGTAGTAACAAAAGAAAAAAAAAATTTTAAAAAACCCTGGATTACACAAATTGGTCAGTTTGCAGTGTCCTTACACTCTGTTATGTCAGCAAGTTAGTTTTCACACTCTTAGCAAGCAGAATAAAAGATAATATTTATATCTTTCATTCCAAGTTGTTGATGTGGCTTTTTGTTTTTGTGCTTTGTATTTATTAAATGAACACAGATTATATTAATTTGTTAATAGCCTTCTTCATTTGGATTACAACTTCTGAGAATTGTATTATAAAAACAGGGATTTTAACTTTTAGGATGATAAAACCTACCTGAAGATGACTGATAAAGCTGACATTCATCTGTGCTCTAGTTTGCTAGACAAGGCAATGTGTGTGAAGTGCTTAGCTTGGTAAATAAAGAGGGATGTTCTTCTACAGGAAAGCAAATCTTGCATGAAGTTATAATCACTACTGTATTGTTCCTGCAAACCCAGCTTATGTGCACCAGCATAGGAATCAAGTCACCTCATGATTCCTTCACATTCAAGAGCGTTTTCAGAGACAAAAGGCAGTGCACTTAATAATTTTCAGAACCTAATCTTCTGAGTCTACCTCAGAAATGACAGATACGTTCCTGTTCTAACAAAATGTGCAAGCTGTCAGACAGTAAGTGTACTTAACGTGCTGCACTGTATAAAGTGCCATCAGGATCCGTCTGTATAGTAGAACACACATATTCTCTGTGGTTCTGAGAATTTACTTTGATTTCACCTGAGGCAGAGGATTTTATTCTGGCAAAATTAGAATGCAAAGGCACTTGATTTTCATCCCCTTTGAGCAATGTGAATTCAGGAATTGTTAATGTTGTTCATTTTAAAACTGAAGAGTGGTATTAAGTACTTCATGTCTAACATCAGGAGTGCTTTCACAAAGAAGAAACAAAAGATATGATTCTAGTCCCACTTCTAAAAAGTGAATTCAATCATAAAGACTGAAATTAACAGAACTGACAAAATTTTAACATTTGAAAGGACCTTAAAAAGTTAAGGTAGTTTATTCCTTAAAGTTTAATTTCTGATAAAATAGTTCTTTCTATCTTACCTACTTACACTGTTATAATATAGACTCATAGAATCATTAACGTTGGAAAAGAACTCTAAAATTAAGTCCAGTCGTCAAGCTAACACCACCATTAAACCATCTCCAGAAGTGCCATGTCTCCACATTTCTTAACACCTTCCTAGATTGTGACTCTATCACTTCCTTGGTCAGCCTGTTCCAATGCTTGATCAGTCTTTCAATAGATGTTTTTTCCCTACTATCCAAGTTAAATCTCCCCTGGTACTACTTCAGGTGATTTCTTGTGTTCTATCACTTGTTATTTGGGAGAAGAGACCTAACCCCACCACGTTACAGCCTTCTTTCAGGTAGTTGTAGAGAGTAATGTGGTCTTCCCTCAGCCTTCTCTTCTCCAAACTAAACAACCCCAGTTCCCCCATCCACTTCTCGTAAGACTCCAGGCCCTTCACCAGATTCATTGCCCTTCTCACAGTATCACACAGTATCACAGTATCACCCAGGTTGGAAAGGACCTCGAGGATCATCGAGTCCAACCTGACACCGCAGACCCCATGACTAGACCATGGCACCAAGTGCCACGTCCAATCTCCCCTTGAACGCCTCCAGGGTCGATGACTCAACCACCTCCCTGGGTAACCCATTCCAATGCCAAATGACTCGCTCGGTGAAGAACTTCCTCCTCACCTCGAGTCTGAACCTCCCCTGGCGCAGCTTGAGACTGTGTCCCCTTGTTCTGGTGCTGGTTGCCTGGGAGAAGAGGCCAACTCCCTCCTGGCTACAACCACCCTTCAGGTAGTTGTAGAGGGCAATAAGGTCACCCCTGAGCCTCCTCTTCTCCAGGCTAAACAATCCCAGCTCCCTCAGCCTCTCCTCATAGGGCTTGTGTTCAAGGCCTCTCACCAGCCTTGTTGCCCTTCTCTGGACACGCTCAAGTGTCTCAATGTCCTTCTTAAACTGAGGAGCCCAGAACTGGACACAGTACTCAAGGTGCGGCCTAACCAGAGCAGAGTACAGGGGCACTATGACCTCCCTGCTCCTGCTGGCCACACTATTCCTAATGCAGGCCAGAATGCTATTGGCCCTCCTGCCCACCTGAGCACACTGCTGGCTCATATTCAGGTGGCTGTCGATCAGCACACCCAGGTCCCTCTCTGTCTGGGAGCTCTCCAGCCACTCCGACCCCAGCCTATAGCTCTGCATGGGATTGCCATAGCCAAAGTGCAGCACTCGGCACTTGGACTTGTTGAAAGCCATCCCATTGGACTCTGCCCATCTTTCCAGTCGGTCGAGGTCCCTCTGCAGAGCCTTTCTACCCTCTAATTGACTAACATCTGCCCCTAACTTTGTGTCATCTGCAAACTTGCTGATGACTGACTCTACCCCTTCATCCAGATCATCAACGAATATGTTGAAGAGGACAGGGCCCAGCACTGATCCCTGGGGGACACCACTGGTGACTGGCCGCCAGCTGGATGCGGCACCGTTCACGACCACTCTCTGGGCCCGGCCCTCCAGCCAGTTCCTAACCCAGCACAGAGTGTAGTGGTCCAATCCACAGGCTGACAGCTTAGTCAGCAGTTTGCTGTGGGGGACGGTGTCAAAGGCCTTGCTGAAGTCTAGGTAGACCACATCCACAGGCCTCCCCACATCCACCAGGTGGGTCACCTGATCATAGAAAGAGATCAGGTTGGAGAGGCAGGATCTGCCCTTCCTGAATCCATGTTGGCTGGACCTGAGCCCTTGGCCATCCTTCAGGTGCGCAGTTATTGCTGCCAGGATAATCTGCTCCATCACTTTCCCTGGCACTGAGGTCAGGCTGACTGGCCTGTAGTTTCCAGGTTCCTCCATCCGACCCTTCTTGTGGATGGGGACCACGTTGGCCAGTTTCCAGTCATCTGGGACCTCACCAGTGAGCCAGGACTGGAGGAAAATGATGGAGAGTGGCCTAGCTAGCACATCCGCCAGCTCTCTCAGCACCCTAGGATGGATCCCATCTGGTCCCATGGACTTGTGGATATCCAAGTGGCTCAGCAGGTCCCGAACTAACTCCTCATGGATTTCCAGGGTATTACTCTGCTCCCCGACCCCAACGCCCAGCTCCGGAGACCACTCGTCCTGAACTCCTGCCTTGCTGTTAAACATTGAGGTAAAGAAGGTGTTCAGGACCTCAGCTTTATCCTCATCCTCAGTAACTGTGTTCCCCTCCAGGTCCACTAGGGAGTTCAGGTTCTTCCTGCCCTTCTTCTTATTGTTAATATATTTATAAAAATGCTTTTTATTATCTTAAATGCTTTTTATTATCTTAAATATCTCTGGACATGCTCCAGCAACTTAATGTCTTTCTTGTAGTGAGGGGTCCCAAACTGAACACAGTATTTGAGGTGAGACCTCACTAGTGCCATGTACAGAAGCACAATCATTTCCCTGGTCTTGCTGGCCGTATTATTTTGTTGGCCTTATCGGCCACCTGAGCACACTGCTGGCTCATGTTCAGATGGCTGTCAGCCAGCATGCCCAAATCCTGTTCTGCCAGGCAGGTTTCCAGCCGCTCTTCCCAAAGGCTGTAGGGTTGCATGGTTATTGTGACTCAAGTGCAGGACCTGGCATAAACTACAGAGTAAGCCTTAAGGTGTATGCTTTTACTGTGAACAGAAGTCGTCATTAAAAGATCGAGATTGCGAATACCCTCAAATATTGCAGAATACATATGTTTAACATCTTTGTTGGTGAAATTCAGTGCCTCCTCAGGAATTCTGCCAATGACACCAGACTGTGTGGTGTGGTCAACAGTCTGGAGAGAAAAGATGCCATTCAGTGGGGCCTTGACAGGCTTGAGAGGTAGGCTTATGCAAACATGTAGTTTGACAGGCCAAGTGCAAGGTCCTGCAGCAGGGTTGGAACAGTCCCAAGCACAGACATGGGCTGGGAAATGCATGGGTTGAAAGCAGCCCTGCAGGGAAGGACTTAGGGATGTTAGTGGATGAAAAACTGAATGTTAGCTAACAATGTACACTTGCAACCCATAAAGGAAATCATCCATGGCTGCATCAAGAAAAAGTTTGTCTAGCAGGTTGAGCAAAATGATTCTCCCCTGCTATCCACGAGACCCCACCTGGACTACTATGTTCAGCTCTGGGGTTCCAAGTGTAAGAAAGACATGGACCTGCTTGAGGAAGTCCAGAGGAAGGCCTTGAAAATAATTAAGAGACTGGAGCACCTCCCATTTGAGGACAGACTCAGTGAGCCAGGGCTATTTAGCCTGGAGAAGAGAAGCCTCCAGGAAGACCTTACAGCAGTCTTCTAGTATGTAGGCCTGCAGGAAAGACAAGGAGATTCTCTTTATCAGGAATTTACAGGACAGAGGTAACAGTTTTAAACTGAAGGAGAGTGGATTTAGATTCACTATTGGGAAGAAATTCTTTACTGTGAGGATGGTGAGACAATGGAAGCCATTGATACCCTCTTGGAAGTGTTCAAGGCCTGGTGGATGAAGCTTTGAGCAACCTGATTTAGTGGAATGCATTCCTGCCCATGGCTGAGGCATTGAAACTAGATGATCTTTAAGGTCCCTCCCGATTCAAATCATTCTATGATTCAATACCATAACTTGCTGTTCTAAGAGTACAATTGAATTGTTACTGTTGGCAAATTCTACTTTTTAAAAATAGTACCTCAATTATATACCAGCCTTTCAATTATATACACTAGCAAAAAGCTATTCTAGTAACCCAGGTGTAAATGAGCATTTTGAAGTGTCACATGAAATAAGTGGTGAATAATAAACTAGAAATATGCTTAAGGAATCGCTTTACTATCGTTACCATGTACAAATTATACAGGAAGAACTGAGGGCTGGCATCTGTTTTTTAGCTCACTTCTGTGCACTGCAAGCTTAATATTGTTGTTTGCCTACAGTTATTTTTGCACTTATTAAGAATCAGTCAATCATACATCTCCTAAACAAAAGAAAATTATTTGATATCTGCATTTACTTAGATGGGTCTTGAAATGTCCAAATTACGGTTTTCATATGCAAAAAGTCCAACTTCCTACATTTCTCCTAATGCCATTTATTATTATTTTTTTTTAAATCTAGCTACAAACCATTAATAATGCTTTGTAATTTCACAATTTGACTCATGAGAAACAGAGGATTTGGTGTCAGATCAATTACATTTCTTACTTACAAATTCCTAGAATTATATCTAGGTTTGCTTTACCAGTATTCAACCAGCAATACCTTCTCTGAAATGCAGGTGATAATAATTGTTTCCACAAAATATATCTGGGCTCCACTGATTTTTTTTTTTCTTTTGTATTTGTTTGTCTTCCTGAATAGAGAGGACTAAAGAGATTAGAAGTTGCCGTATATTTTCAGTGTCTTTCATTTGGAAAATATTTTTTGAGAACATTATGACATCAGTGTTTGGTCACAGAATTTCAGAATTTTTTTGGTTTGGTTTGGTTTGGTTTGGGTTTTGTTTGTTTGTTTTCTGGTAAGATCACAATGCAAGGCTACATACTGCCTTTCTTCTTCATTCAGCTCTGTAAACTGCAACCTGAGCAAACCTTATGTATGTATCCTACTTTTTAGAAATTTTATTCTCAGAACTGATTCTTCAAAACAAAACCCTGTTTACATTGAACCTAAACCAGGCCCAAACACCTTTATTGTGGGAAAGATGAGAGAAGTAGATTTGTATTTCATATTCTTAGCGCTGTTGGCTTACAGTGCAATTCTAGTTCCATACATTCCAGGACTTCAACAGCAGAATTTTTATGCTTAATCCCCAGATTATTAGGGAAGGCTCCTCAAAGAGCTGTTACATGAGGAGAGATAGATACTATGATTTGGAAAGGTCCTTGAGCTACTGTTCCACATGAGAGTTTCTTTCTAAACATTCTGGGTTTCATTTTAATATGTGAATCAGAAAGAAGTGCAATTCTTTGAAATCAACATGGTTGAGTCACCTAATTAAATATGATAAGAGGTTTTAGTTTTCGGTTGTTGACTGGGCTCCTGTAAGGTGATGAGGACACAACTAAATTGCAGATAGATGAGTTGTGGATGAAAAAGACAGACTCAGTTAAGTGTAGATATCAAGACCCCCATTTCTATCCAGTGGAGAGAAGCAGACCTTAGCAGGGGGAGACTTCTCTCATCCTTACAGTGTCTAGTGCATATGGGTAAATTAATACTTTTCTAGTTTTTGACTGTAAAGAGAGCCTGAATGTGACTGTGATGAGGTGAAGATAGATAAGGTGAAGTCTAACTTGACTTAAAATATAATAGAATGTGTCATGTGAGAGACATAATCATTCAAAAAAATCTTAGATTAAAAAAACCTAAGTATATATGCAGTGCAGCACAGGTATATTTAGTCTACAATGCACAGTGTTCGCATAAGCATACAGCACAAGGAATAAAATGGCATTCCTGAATGACACGGCTTGATGAAGAAGGAGAACATGTCCTCAGAAGTGACAGCCTTTCTAAAGAATGACATGGCTGTTGTGTATTGCTGCCCTTTTTGTTTTTAACTTGGTAAGGAATCTAGTCAAAATAAATCTGAAAAGGAGTTTTTAATTAGATCAATATCCCAATCTTAGAAAGTTTAACTGCATTTCACTTCAGTGATTCTTACGCTGATGAAAGAAGTGATGCCACTTAGCGACAGATCAGAGATAAAATGTCACTAACTTTAAAAGAAAACAAAGCCTCCCGAAGTTTCTCATAACGTATTTTCAAATAAATTAAAACATTCTCTTGACTTTAGGGTTAAAACAGGACAGGATTCTGTGGCCCTCACTAAGAAAAAAACTGCTAATGGCAAAGCAGGCTTTCTGCTTTTCTGACAGAGTAGCAAAGAAGAATTTGGTGTAGCCTTAACAGTAGCAGTGCCAAGAGAAAAAAACTATTAATTCACTTAGGGTTTCCTATGTATTATTATAATGTCATTTCTTACGGACTTAAATAAACCAAATCACACTGATTTAAACTGAAAGCACTAGGGGAACAGAGCAATGATGCAGAAGGAGGCTACTGAATGCTGAAAATAGGGACTTAAACCCCAGAACTAGATTTTTTTTCTCTCTTTCTCTCTGAGATGATAATGTCAAATGTTCCTTTCAAGAATAATAGATCAAAACAGTTCATACAGAACTGTGCATTTTCCCCCAGATTTGTCCCTTTTAATGTTTACATAACAGGCAGTCTGATGGAAACCTACATCAGAATATTAGAGACAGAGATAAGTATGTATATGTATTATATGTATACATATATATGTGCATATGTATAACATATCTGTATGCACCTTTACAGATGATTATGAAAGACACCAATTAGGAGGTTAGAAATAAAAATTAATCAAGCCTTCCTGTTCATATTCTTGCAATCTGCATTTTTTAGTATCAGTTTTGGTTTAGAGAATTAATGCTCACATCAGAGAAATGGTCCTGAGACACATTTCCACGTGCAAGTCAAAGATGTTTTGTTATTGATGATTCAATATGTTGTCCAAACAAAGACAATCAGATTCTATTTTGAAATAACAGCAGCATCTACTGCCCCCAGCATTGCAATTGCTGTGGGTGTGGGTGCTAGCTGGGCAGCCTCAAGGTGCAGCTGATTGTCATGTTACAGCAGACTTAGTAATCAACAATAAAAGTGCAAACCCTAATCTGACTCTAGGGTGGTCCTACCAATCTGTTTTGGCCCAAGTAAAATGATGTAGTATGCTATGGTTGGTCTCTCATCAGAGGAGCATAGCAATACCATATGTCAACAGTCTTTCTTTGTGGCCCCACGTTGTGATTTTAAAAATAAGAAGGAAACAAGTGATGTAAAACTGTGTTTAACTGAACAGTGCTGCTCAGGTGGAAACAACAGCAGGCAAGTGCTTACAAGGGCTGCTGGATAACAGGCTTGTAAGGAAAATAGTGTATGGTTCACATATATGAAGGGAGCAAGAACATATCATAGGAAAGGTCATTTCATGAAAACGTTAATGGTAATTTTTAAAAAGAATTACAATGTTTTGAAATCAAGGAAGAAGATGGGGAGCTTTTTGAAACACCTGTACAACCCAGGTCTTATGTGTTCTTTTTTACTTTTTGTGCTCCAACTCTTTTTACGTTGGAATGTAAGCCAGGGATTTTTCATGTTTGGTTTTGGTTTAGTGGTTTGGCAAGGGGTAGGGGTGGTTTCTTTGGGGTTTGTTTTGTTTTGTTTTTTTAAATATGAGAGTGCAGGTTTATCAGGGATAATGCTGAATATCCAGTAAGGTTCTTAAACAATGTTTTTGTCTTCTGGTTGGGGTTTACAGAACCACAGCATGGTAGGGGTTGGAAGGGAATATTTTGTCTACTTTGTCCTTCAGTAATGTTCTACCAAGGGAAGTAAAAATGCAAGAGCAAATACAGAGGTCTCCTACATCACTGAAATAATTAAGCCTAGCAAATGAACTCCTAAGAATGCCTTACTTATGCCAGGGGCCAGTTTGGTTCCCAGCAGCCTTAAAAAATTTAAGAAAAAAGGTGACAAAAAGGTTAAGGAAAACATGCATGACTTCCAATGATTGTTCTGCTTATGGCATTATATGGAATATATTGCACAAGCTTACCTCTTTCTGAAGAGAATCGCAGCTTTGGAGAGTGCATGCCACAGGGGAAACTGTCTTTTTTTTAAAGGGTTGTTAAAGGCCACTGCCTGACTAGGTGGGAAAATGAATGAGAATTGCAATACCCTGCCCAGTAGAACAATCGCTGTAACAATTATTCTTACAACAAAGTTTTTGTTGTACATTTATTCTTATTTTTTTTGGAAAAGCATAAGGCATTAAGATTGAATTTTTGGGGAGCAAGAAAACATTAAATGTACAGAAAATATCAAATACTCTCCAGCCTCTGACTGGCCACACATGTGAAAAGAGATGTGTCCCCTTCTCTCTTGGTGGAATAGAGGAATAAATTACCCTTTGCAGCAGTTTCACTCTTTAAATTGATTGTAGGGATGATTTAAAGGACTGGATTAATTGACTTCTTATGACTATAATGACTAGAAGTATTAATCTTGTGAAGTCCAGCAATAGGAAATGTGGAGTTTTATAGCCAAGGAAAGGAGCCTCATACACCAATACAGGCTAGGAGCTGACAGGATGGAAAACATCTGTGCAGAATAAGGCCTGAGAGTCCTGATGGACAAGTTCTGCATGATCCTGCGTAGCTCCCTTGCAGGGAAGACCAATGGCTTCCTAGGCTGTGTTAGACAGATCATTAGTAGCAGGTAATATAAAGGTGCCTTCCTCTCAGCTTACTACTAGTATGAGATATAACCATTGTCATACTGTATCCAGTCTGCAGGAGACATGGACTTGCTGGGGCAAATCCAGCAAAGAAACATAAAGATTAAGATCGTGGATCATCTGTCATATGTGGACAGTCTGAGAGAGCTTGGGATTGTTTAGCCTGGAGATAAGAAAACTCTGATGTGTCTTATCCATATCTCTAACTACTTGATGACAGGGAGTCAGACAGTCCTCATTCCTGCTCAGTGAAAGGAGAAGAGACAGAAGGCACAAACGGAAATACAGGAAAAGTCACTTACACACAAGAAAAAAAACCTGCTTTGAGAATGGTCAAATACAGTGGGTCTGTGGAGTCTCCATCCTTCAACATATTCACAACTCAACTGAACACAGGCCTGAGTAACTTGCTTTAGCTGCTCCTGTTCTGAACAGACATGTAGGGCTAAAGTATTTCCAAATGTCCACACCAACCTCAACCACTCTGCAATCCTGAGATTCTGTGACTCTGTGGTAAAGTCTGTTGTAAAAAAGGTGAAGGATGAGCACAAGAGCACATTTTTTTAACTGGCATTGGACATTTGGGGTTTTGCTGATTTACCTAAGCACAGATATCAAAAATGTAGATGTACAATGCATCCACCCTAGCCTCTATCTGTAATGTACAGAGAAATGAGCACTTAGCAATGTGCTGGCCTATCTCAGATTCTTAACTGATAATGAGACAGATTACTTTCTGGAGGTAGGGTTTTTTTTTCCTTCCAGTGACTGCAGTGCAAATTCAGTGTCCAGTTTGTTCCAGGGATCTAAAAGTCAGATATCAAGAAAACTATAATCAGTCATGAAAAATATTCAGATCTGTGCTGGACTGTATTAACTCTCATATACCTACTGTAATACTTGTTTCATGCTTAAAAATATGTAAGATATGCCCCTATTCCTATATTCCACTATGTAGAGTATTTTAAAAAATCACTAAACTATCTGGGAACAACTGAAAGACTGAAGAATGGTACTGTGATGGTTAACATACACAGACTGTTGATCTGAGAACTGTTCTATGAAGTTTATCTGAAGTCACAATGCCTGTTCTTATAATTTAATCAGACATTAAAGGGTAGAGTCATTATGAACATACCCTAAAAAATGGAGGTGTATTCTTTATGCAGATGCAAATGTCTGTATTTGTGTGCAAATCAAGGGTTTGAATATATGAACATCAAAACTGCATGCACTGTCTTACACCAGAGGGAACACAAAGAGGAGCTGTGCAACAGTGGAATTCCCTCAAGAAATACTCTCTGATTCATCTGTCACAAACTGAAGCCTTTTCAGAGGGTGCCAGACCTCTGGAGAGGGGTTGCTGGAGGAGGAGCTCAGCCACAATTTTAAATGGTTGAGAGCTTGTTTATCACTGCTTAGCTTGATTCTGCCAACCTTGAATTCCCTCCCCAGTATTGCTGTGGTTCTCACCTACAAGAGTAGCTTTTCTATGTGCACACCCATGTGTGGCTGACCACAGCCTGAAGAGTATCAAACATATTCTTACTTATTTTTCATGCTGAATATGCCTGATTGAATGAATCATCAGTATAATCCCACTGAATTCAATATCTCATGTGTTTAGCCTATTCTATCCAGTAGCTATCAACAGCTAAAACCAACTGCGTGAGAACCACTGTTTTTGGAGAATTCAGATATCCCCTTTTCATGCTGTGTTGCTACACAGCAAATGGAGGGAGCTAATTTTAACTAACTACTTTCAGCACCAGTCTTCTGCTAATGTCAAGGTCGATATGCAAACAGAGAAAGTAGGAAAGTGATGTTATTGTTGAGCATCATCAGAAATGAAAGCATATAGAAAAAAAATCAAAACAAAACCCACACATTTTCCAACTGGAAAATAATGTATTTTAACGCATTCAGCAGGTGCTTGTAAGCAAAGGAGAGAGAGAACCTTTGAAAATATAACTGAGTCATTCATAAATTGTGTTGGATTCTACTGAAAATAAATCAAGTAACTTAAAAAAAAAGATTCAGGCATTACATAATTCTTGTTGTAGTTTGTTTCTGCCTTCAATTACAGTTGGAATCAGTGCTCTTATTTTACACTAACCAGTCTAAGACAGCAAACTCGGGCCATGAGCAGGATCTCATTTCTTGGCTATATATTTAGTTGCATTTAACTTTTCTGTAGAACAGTTTCTTTAAATCATCATCATGGCTTCTCAGGTTAACCACAAGGGTTAATGCAAGACTATGTGTATACATATGCTTTAGGCCAGCCTGTGTGTATAAAGCTGATATGTATGTAATAGGTATCACACAACTGTTTTCTTTTTTTAAACATGTGCCTGAAGCAGAGACTGATGGGGAAAAGAGAAGGAGGGATGTGGAATGGCAGGAAGTGTTTCTTTCAAATCTTCACACTTCATCAATTGATGTGACCTATCTGAACTGCATCTGCAAAAGTCACTGTAACTACATTATGTATAGGACTGCAAAACTAAAAGAATAATTAAAGAGTAAAGGATATGGCATAATTTATTACATGGTTTTAATGTAGCCTCTAAGCCAAAATCTTCAACTTCACTTAAGAAAGTCAGTAAAAGATGTGTTAATACAAATTTCATTCAATATTTTCAAAAGTGTGTTATGAGTAATAGTAGGAAACATTGTCATTCCCTTCCCCCCACTGCTCTTTCTTGGTTAAGACCTATTTTTGAGCTGTTCTCATTCAGAGAATGAGTCGCTACTTTTGGCTTTGTTCCCAGAGTACTGCATACTTGGTGCTGTGTGAGGCATTGCCTTTTGGGGAAAAGGGAGGAGAGGGACTGAATCACAGCATTTAATTCTTAATGATTGTTCTGCATGGTCAAGAGGACACAGAGGAGGCAATGCTCTTTATTTATTACTTACTGTTACAGCTATTGGCATCCAGCCCTTTTAATTTAGTTATCAATACTCAATGCATTTAATCTTTTACTTTAAAGCCAATCCAAAATAAGTACTAGCCAATGGGCATTTGCTAAACAGAAATATTGGTGGATAGAAATTATTTAAGGCAGTGCTGCTAAGGGCATACCAGTACAAGTTCTAAATAAGAGTTTATTTAGTATTCTCTTGACGAATCTCATTTCTTTATCAGGACAAAATATCTGATAGCTAATATATGTGGAAAAAATCATAGGTGCTGATAGTAGATGAGTTTTTCAGATTATCCCATCTGTCTTCCTGTTGGTACAGGACACTCTTATAAAATATATTTCCTATTACTAAATGAAGCTTGGATTTCAGTATCCCATGGAGTGGGATTGCTACATTTCAGAGGTTACTGAATAACTGGAAAAGTGTCAGTGACTGTAAAGTTTCTCTTAATAATTCTTGTCTTTGTTTGCACACTGTTTTCTCATTACATCCTAGAGTACTGTATGCCATATACTGGCTAATTCCATTCTTTTATTGGGAGATTTGCTATTGCAAGATGTTGCTATTCCTCCTTTTCATCACTTGTCCATGGTAGTTAGAGCACTAAGTTCTTTGCAATATTTAAGTGATTCAGGAAGTGAAGACCTGAGTATTTATTACCAATCTCTTTTGTTCTCTGAAGTACTACTTCAGTTTTGACAGTCTACTTTTAAGTATGGAATTGATTCATATGAACACAGTCTAACAAATAAAGTGCCTTCATAAGATAATAATTGCCTTTCTTTCCAAGTATTTACCTGCTGGATTGTAAAATTTACTATGTGGAACTTCACTTGCTTAACAATGAATCTAAGGCCTGCATCATTTGTAGAACGTGCACTGCAGAAGCAACTTTAACCAACTGCTTAATATGTGTGCATAGAAGAAAGAAAATGCACACCATTCAGTTCATAATGCTGATTTCATCCTGGTCCCACTTCGAGGTCATGTAGGGAGTGAGTTGAATAGCTCTGTGGATCCATTGATCAAATGGACTAAGGCTTCACTTCTTTTCTCCATGCATATGTGTCCAACGCTATTAGACATGTCTCAGGTATACCTGCCAAGCCTCCAGCCTCTTCTTCACAAGAGTGTCCCTGAAGACCTCTGTTATATCTGCCAGTGCCATCATGACAGTGTCTGAAATTCCCTAAGAAGACATTTTAAGTAGAAAAGCAGTTGACATGTGTGTTTAGACAGCTGACTGAAACTCCAGTATTTTACTGACTAAAATGTATAGCTAATTCACATGTAGATGCCTAAATTTGATTTATCAATCTGTGAGTCAGATCTCATTCACCTCAATGTCTACAGCTAAATGAGATGAATCTCATCACTATCCAGTAGGTATTGAGTAGAAAAGGGCATTTAAAGAAATAGATTTTACCACCTGGCTTACTTTTTGTTACCCTTCTTTTCCATTGCCATAATTTGCAATGAAATAGTCTGTTGCAACATTGTGTTTATTAGGGCCACTACATTTTGTACTTTTAGAGACTTGGGGGTGCTGGTGGACAAAAAGCTCAACATGAGCTCTCAATGTGCACTTGCAGCCCGCAAAGCCAATCAGATCCTGGGCTGCATCAGGAGAAGTGTGGCTAGCAGGTCGAGGGAGGTAATCCTCCCCCTCTACTCAGCCCTGGTGAGACCCCACCTGGAGTACTGTGTCCAGTTCTGGAGCCCCTATTACAAGAGGGATGTGGAGGTGCTGGAGCGTGTCCAGAGAAGGGCCACAAGGATGATCAGAGGGCTGGAGCACCTCTCCTATGAGGACAGACTGAAGGAGTTGGGGCTGTTCAGTCTGCAGAAGAGAAGGCTCCGAGGTGACCTAATTGTCACCTTCCAGTATCTGAAGGGGGCCTACAGGAAGGCTGGGGATGGACTTCTCAGGATGTCAGGTAGTGATAGGACTAGGGGGAATGGAATGAAGCTGGAGGTGGGGAGATTCAGGCTGGATGTGAGGAGGAGGTTCTTCACCCTGAGAGTGGTGAAACCCTGGAATGGGTTGTCCAGGGAGGTGGTTGGGGCCCCGTCCCTGGAGGTGTTTAAGCCCAGGCTGGATGAGGCTGTGGCCAGCCTGATCTAGTGTGGGGTGTCCCTGCCCATGGCAGGAGGGTTGGAACTAGATGATCCTTGTGGTCCCTTCCAACCCTGAATGATACTATGATACTATGATAGTTGCTTATTTTGTAAAGAAGATACCCGGCAGGTGAGGTGAAATAGGACAGCTGAGACAGTTTAATGGTATAATGTCTTATTAACTGGTATGCAATTGCTTTCACATTGTTCTTGGCAAAATCTTGGCTTCAGATTGAACGAGGTTCTCAAATAGATTAAGGATATACTTTTTACAGCAATTCCAATAGTACTATTGCAAAATAAGTTCTGTGACTTACACCGGTATATTAACTTTTCTTTTCTTTTCTAACAATCTATTTCTCATAGTGAGTTAAGTACTGTCAGTTTGGTGCCCCACAGAACTTAATAGCAGCTTCACTTAATGTTTGCTATAATCAAAAAAGCAGTATCAACCACACCAAAGGGAAATTTAGGGATTCTCATTAAAATTCAAGTGTTTTTTTAAAGCTTTAAAACATATCTTTGCATTCCTCCTGGAACTCACTGACTGTAAACTAAAGATTAAAACACACCACCAGTTTAGTACTAGATCACATTTGAAAAATTATCCTCAAATCACAAAGATTATGAAATATGAATGTGTTGTGCTAGAGAACTTGGTTGTTCTCACTTGAGAATATTTTCTTATTTCCATAGTTGAGCTGGTACCTTTTCAAGGTATCCTGTCTGCTTTTTTTGCCTTTCATCTACCTGGAGAATCCAGGCCATTAACAGTGACTCCAGCATCTTTGGGAGTACTTTAGCCATGAATTGAATCTTACGCCCTGTTTCACACACTTCTGCACTCCCACAGGGTAGCTGTTCTGTCCCAGCTGATTAGCTGATGATGAGAAACTGAGTTCAAGGAAACAGTTGTTTAAAATCTTGTCTAAAATGTCATTTAAACACACAGCACAGGCAAATTCTTCAATTCACTTAAAATATGGGGTTTTGTTTAACATGTTTAAACAGATTTCCTGCATAAGGAAGCAACACACAGCTAGCTGTTTGAGTAAAGAAAACAGTGCTGATTGTAGGTAGAGATGAAGATTAACATCTGCTGAAGTTTGTGGTTTTCCACTTCATTCATTCTCTTTCCCTCTATTAGCACCCTTTTCCCTACATTCCAGTTTTAAACATCACAAATATCAAATATGACCTCCAGGAGAACTTTATTGATGGAGCATTGTTAGCTGTGAGTCCCTTGTACGACAGGGGCAGCTAACTAGGGCCAGTAGTGTCACCAGACAATTATTTATCATGAAAGAATCGTTTTATGATGTGCCTTTCCTAAGTAGTTGGTTGGATTTTTTTCCATATACAAATTATCTACATTGGAATAATCATGGAATGCTTCTTCAAGTGCCACGTGTACAGCATCAGCTTTAAATTGAGTGCCTGCAATGATTTTTTTCCCCTTTGAAGAATTTTTAAAATATTACCTGGTTTAGGGAATGAAAATGTCTCATACATTCAGCTCTTTTGTAGCCAGGTAGGGGCTGGTCTCTTGTCCCAGGCAACCAGAACAAGAGGAAACAGTCTCAAGCTGCACCAGGGGAGGTTTAGGTTGGAGGTTAGGAGGAAGTTTTACACAGAGAGAGTGATTGCCCATTGGAATGGGCTGCCTGGGGAGGTGGTGGAGTCGCCGTCACTGGAGGTGTTTAGGAGGAGACTTGATAGGGTGCTTGATTGCATGGTCTAGTTGATTAGGTGGGTTGGATGATAGGTTGGACACGATGATCTCGAAGGTCTCTTCCAACCTGGTCTGGTCTATTCTATTCTATTCTATATACTTCAGTGAATCTTCTGTAGCAGAAAATAAAAAAAAAAAAATTAAAAAAAAAAAGGAATGGTAGGACACCTAAGAGAAGAGAAGCTATTGTTTAAAGACCTGCAAACATTTTCTTAGGAAAATTAAAATACATTCTAGTTTTTAAAAGTATCCATTAAATAAAAAGAATGTCAGTCACTATATAGAGTATTACATAGAATTACATAGAATAAACCAGGTTGGAAGAGACCTTCAAGATCATCGCATCCAACCCATCAACCAATCCAACCCACCCAAACAGCTAACCCATGGCACCAAGCACCCCATCAATTCTCCTCCTGAACACCTCCAATGATGGCGACTCCACCACCTCCCCAGGCAGCCCATTCCAATGGGCAATCACTCTCTCTGTATAGAAATTCTTCCTAACATCCAACCTAAACCTCCCCTGGGGCAGCCTGAGACTGTGTCCTCTTGTTTTGGTACTGGCTGCCTGGGAGAAGAGACCAACATCTGCCTGTCTACAACCTCCCTTCAGGTAGTTGTAGAGAGTACTGGAATTATGTCCTGTCAGCTTCTTTCTCTGTCACTTTGGTTGCTCTGTATGAAAGAGCTTGTGCATAATGCTTCAACCAGAGATGCCTTGGGAATCTCAGGGCTACAACAGAGGAAGCTTGCAAATAACAGCTTCAGAGGGTGACATTTATTACAAAAAGAAATTGGTGAGTATTCTGCAGCTAAGCCAGTAGTGTGGCTTCACCACCTTCTACTCAGAGGTTGACTTCTTCTCCTTTACAGAGAGGATACACTGACCCACAGTCCCAGGAACTCTGGTAAACACATCATGATGAAACTATCATCATTTCTCCTCCCCAAATGAGTACTTTCCTGTCTGTGAAAGACTCCCTAATCACAGTGTTCAAAACTGTTGGATTTAAACAGCTATCAATAAGTAGCTCCTTTTTTAATGCACTCAAACAATAGTGTTTGTAAAATTAATTATTTGTAAAAGAGGTACTCTTGAAAGACTGAGAAATCTCTCTAGTCAGTTTTAAATTAAGCTCCCTTATTGTCTGTGTGTATGTGAAGTAGGTGTTATTACACAAAAAGCATGGACTTAAAGTAGCTTGATACAAATACATATTTAAGAGTTTAACAAACCTCCAAGAAAAATAATGGTCTTGATAAACATTAGAATAGCTCACTTGCAAGCTTTTTTGTTTAGTTGTTTTCTCCTACTTGCACTTTTAAGGGACTGATGAAATGCACAGAGTAAAGAATCTTATTATAATACCCCAGTAGCAGGGAAAAAATTATTAGTTCCACTAATAAGTTTAGCATTTCTTGAAATATTTTATTTGCTATGAACTAAAACATTCAGTGCCAATTTAAAAAAAAATAGTGAGAGCTTATGTATGCATATTAAGATCTGTTATGCTATATAAGTACATCTATATCTATGTAAGAATAATTTGTCCAAACGGCCTAACTGTATAGCTCATTATGTAATGTAGACTCCTATTGTATGTATGTAATTTTGTCTGGACTTCTGCTATAGTCAGTAATTAAATAGCATAGTGATGGGTTTATTGCAAGTATGAGAAAGTGCTAGGCAAAACAGAAATTATAATGAAATTTGAGATGTCAATGACAATTAGCTGTGTTATGAATATTCATTTCATATTCATTCTGAATAGTGCCATTTTTCACTATCTTTAATGACTGAACAGTGTTTCAAGAAATAGCAATATAAATAATAGTCATGTGATAATTAACATGGTCTTTCCAGAGTGTTGTAGCACTTGTCAAGTGCCACGTGGGCTGGAGCAATGACTAGAAAGTTAATTTTCAGACATGGCCAGCTCAGTGTGTTTAACAGGGCCATTTGACATTCTTGCAGAATTGCTAATTTACAGGAAGATAAAAAACTACTTGTAAGTGGTTTTACTCATGCTGCAGCCTCATTACAGAGGCTGAGTGCTACACTGAAATTACACAAGTGTGAGTCAGGACCCCACATGAAAGCTGAAAAGAAATGGAGTAGCATTGAAGCAATGCCCTCAAAGAGCAGCCACCTCAAATTAGTCTTGGGAAATGGGATTCTCTGTTCTGTTCTCAGATTGTCACATGGATATTGGTAGAAAACTAATTATGTGCTTAAATATTGTGGTTTTGTTTTTTCAGTCAGGGTGGAGGCATCTGTGATAGTGAAAAGGGTAGCATTCTTTGTGCAAAAGGTAGTCTTTGGCTATGTGATCTTAGTCTTTTTTTCAATACTTAATAGCATTCGGCTGCTATCCTCTAAAAAGGTTGTAGTACAACCCACTAAATGTATTTCATGCAATACCAATGTGTGAAACCACACAGTCCATAGAACAATAATGGGATGTTCCCTGAATGTTATGAAAAAAAAGTAATGGTTTAAAAAAAAAACAACACCACATAGCTGAAAACTAAAGGCCCTCAGAGAAATAGCATCACATAGAAATTTTCCTTCTAGATTACGGAGCAGTGCAAAAGGGCGTAATATTGGTTAAGATAATTCTGGAGGAACTCCTTTGTATAAGCCTAGTATGAAAATAAGTAAGACAAGTGTATTATCGGTACTCCTTCTGCATTTCATAGATACCTGTATTTTATTCAGTATGCTGCTTCATCTTGCATGTGAGGGAATTTGAAATGGTTTTGCATTTTTATATTTGGCCTTTATAAGTACTGAAAACATTATGAAAAGGTCAGTTGTAAAAGAAAAAAATACTTGGATTGCGTGATCGTAAAGTAATTTTGTTTAAACTAAGTGGAATAGTAAATAGAGGCATCTAATGAAGAGTGTCAGTTTTGAATAGGGAAGCTGAGGTAGACAAAAGTGTTTAATTACTCATGTAGACAATGGAGCTCATATTAACATTTCACTTAAATGTGAAAGAGGCCTATAATCTTGCATGTCCAAAAATGTTCTTGAATATGTACTCCAAGCAGAGAGCTAGGTGTTGCAGAAAAGCTGAAAACTGAATCAACAACCAAATCTTACATTAGGATTAAACAGGGAAACTGCAAAGTATGTAAAACCTTACATCTTGTAGAATAAAGTAAGTTGCAGAAGTCAAACTGAAATTAAACTTTTATGGGGCATTAAACTTGACAATGTGTTTACTTACCATGAAAATACAAAATTAAAGAAGGAGGGGAAAAAAAGATCACTCAGGATATGTAAAGTAATACAATTCTTGCCCTCAAATTTAATTGTAAAGCAGGAATTAGCACCAAGCCCATACAAAGCCAGATACAGTCTAGCCCAATTTATCATCTGGCTTTCAAGTACCAGGGGGCAATAGGAGAAAAGAGTAACAGATGTAGCCATGTGTACAGTATCGAGTGGGAAATAACTCTGAGAAATGTTTTACATTTAACTTTAAAACGTTAAGAGAATCACTTGAATGACTGTCAGGCAGAAGGTCATTCAATCCTTGGAGAAATAAGGAAAAATGTCCTACATTGTGTCTGGAGATAGCTGAGATACAGATGGTACTTTAAGCAATCTCTCTGACCCAGAGGTCTAATTCTATTTTGAAGCTGACTCTCAAACCTAAATATTTTCTATTTAGTGTAACAGGAATCTGTAACTTGCAAGATGGTATGGATTTATACATTTAGAATCCAGGAGGGATCTGTGCTACAGACAATGTATTGCAACTATCTTTCTTCCTATGTACGTCTAAGAAATCCACTTCTACAACAATTGAAAATTATTCTTACATGCTGGGATATATCTTGATACTATGGGGATACAATGTGGAAATGAAGGGCTTACAGAGTTTTCCAACCTTTTTAGGACTGAGTGAAATTACAGTTTTGCATTCAAAGAAGTATAAAGGTTTTTCCAATTTGACCTAATATCCTGTCAGTTAGGAATAAGGTCTAGTGGTGGTTAGTGACTGGTATCCTTACAACCTTCCAGCAGTGAGAAGGGCATAATGAGAAGCAATTAATTGGTGAAACAGCAAAGTCTGATACAGGCAAAGAGCACCCTTAAAGACTTTGCCCATGAAGGTAGCTCAGATGTCCTGTCTGTGGCAACAGTGAATCAGGTGCCTGAAATGTTACAGTACAAAATGCAGCAGTCAAAGCTCAGGAGGTTGCCACTGAGCAGTGTAAGAATAAAGCTGGTCAAAATCTCTCACTTAACAACTGACGCTGTCAAGATAGAAAAGCAGAAATGAGGAATGGTGATTGCAGTAATCAAATATCCACATGACTAGGTCCAACCATGATATTGTCCAATGTTCTGTAGCAATAGTCCTAGGCAGATCATGACCTGAGCGTCCAAATAAGGATATGTTCTTTTCTTAGTACTGTTTACATAATCTACTTTTTCTCTGTGTTTATGAGATTGCTGTTCTTTTAACCTTTGCTCGTTTTGCTAATAGTGTCTACAGTTTGTATTACAGAAAGCTGCTGCTATTAAATTTTGCATTAGTTTACATCTTCACTTCTGTTTACTTCTTCCACAATAATGTTTTCACATTGTGTCTTTACACCTTCTGTATACAGTGGTGAGGATTTTGCTGTTACTTTTATATACAACCTTTTCAGAGAAATTTCATTCAAAATAATTGATGTTTTCTTCAGAAATATACCAAGGTACAAAGCTCCAAAACCATCACAGCCTGATCCAAAAAATAATCACCAGGAAATTTATTTTACAATTGACAGTTTTGCTGTATTAGCAGTTTGATGAGAGATTTTGCAAACTGGGGACTAAAACTAGTAATAAATGGAGTATGTGCTAGACAGCTTGCATTTTCCAATTACAAAAATAATCTGATCAAGTCAGAAAGAGCAACACAGAATGAAGGATATGAACAAGCCAGGAAAAGGGTTAGAAGGTATAGGCTCATTATGAAAGTTTGTTAAGATACTTATATTAGTAATGATCAAGTTTGAGAAAAAACATGATGCACAAAGATTTTTGCCTTACATTATGTCGTGAGATCAGAACAGTGAAAGGCCTTTTTGTATTAGAAATAGGAAACATGGAAGCTGCACTTCTGTAATTCTTAATGTGATCATAACACATATTGTGTGTGTATGCACATAGCTTAACAAAATACTCCCCTCAAACTAGAAGGATGCAAGGATATTGAAAATACTTGTCACTGGGGTAGAAACACTACTTTGATAACATTTAAAATTCTAAGTCTAGATGTACACATGAAATACTATATACATAGTGCTAAAATTGGCCAAAAGAAACTCAGATTTCTGCTGGGCTGTAGCATGCTGTATATGGTAGATTTATGTAACCCACAATAATCAGTATATTAGTTTAGCCTGAAAATGCCATTGAAAGGTAATGCGGGAAAGAAAAAACAATAGTGAAAGGATGCAGAAGTAAGTGATACCAAAAGCTAGCTGAAACACCCAGTATTGTACCTTCTTGGTCAGTACACCTAGTATAACTTGCAGAAAATCTTTATTTATGGTGTACAATATAGACTGCAAGTAGCCATGCATACAAATATCACCTTGAAAAGTGCCATTGAGCTGGCACACCAAATGCACCCATTGTAGTTGCTAACACCGACAGCACTCATTACAACCTATCATAACTGCGTTGTATGTGCCTTTCAGTCTCCTTGGCAGCTTGTTCTGTTTGAGGGCTGATTTGTAAAGGGACTATTTTCTGAAAAAAGGCAAAATGTTCCAATGATGGGCCGGGGGAGAAAATTGAAATGCAGAAATATGATAAGAAATATGATGTTTGGCTTTGTTTCAGTCACTTCAATACTACATTGTGTAGCATGTTCAGAACTGCTAGGTCCTGAAAGAACGGAGATTTCAGCATTGTCATGGTATTTAAAAACAAGACAAATGACAGCAAACAAAAAAAGCCTTCATATTTTTCAGTCTTGGTGGAGCAACAAGATTTGATTACTTAAACTGGCACTGTCAACACAAATTCCCTTCAGGTATTTTCTTTGGTGTCTCTGCGTATTGTATTAGTGTAAGGTATGTGCCATTCCAGAAGTTTATCCTATCTTGCACCATAGAATGGTTTCTAAATTTATACAGCCTGAAGCAGCAGTTGAATTGAAAGCAATGTCTTTGTCAAAGAACAATGCTTTATGTCATAGAAGATATAGTTGATCCTGAATGCAGAAAAAAATAGCTACATAGGAATTCAACTCAGAAAGTTAACTTTTACATCAAGGTTTGAAGTTTCTTGTGAAACATTTTGCCTTTTTTAAAGAAGGTGAAAGTAAAGTATTTCAATAAACCAGTAAAAATTAACACCTTCAGATGATATCACAGTAGCACAAACCAAATGGCAACTCATACAAATAGTAACCTGATTACATGGATTTAGAAGCATCCCTTAAGTTTAACATTGCCAAGTTGTTCTTGCTAAGCAAATAAAAAGCACCATCAAAAAGGTAATTCATGTTCCTAACTAACAATATTAATTTTTCTGAGTACTAATAAACTTTGAAGTCTGTGTAGTTTATTATTAACTGTATCACTTTGTCATGACAAGAGCTCTTTCTGATAGAAATGCCACTTCTGGACTGAAAAATAATGTGATTTTTTGAGTTAAGGGCAGAAATGTTAATTTTCATGCTTTATCAGACATGTTCTCTTGCTTTTTGTTAACTGTATTCATCTGGTGTGTTTACCTAGATATCTTGGTCATGTAAACTGAACAAATTCTCTGTAGTGGAGTCTGATGTTGATAAACAGCAAAATTATCAGCCATTGAACAACTTGGAAATTAGGCTTCTTTAGAGAAAAAAAAAAAAAAAGAAAAAATACAAGATTTTCTTAGCTTAAATTGTAGTGAAGGAACTGAAGAGCCAACAGGAAAACATCATGAACTCGTTAATCATAATCTGAGGGACCTTCAGAGACATCTGTGAGAGTGGTTTTTCTATTGATCCACATAGTGGAAAGAGGTGATTCACTAATCCTTTCATCCCAGGTGCTGTGGACAGTACAGAACAGGCTGAGCCATCACAACAATAGCTGACAGGCTTGACCTCTGATAAGATAATAAATTCAAAGTTCTTTAGCCAGGAGCTGGATCTGCTTAGTCTGTCTCTGAGGAAAGATTGTCCCGCTTGAGTTATAAACTTTTTATCTACTGTTCTGTGCTGTAAATCAAAATGTTCTCAAGTCCCTGCAAAGAAAATGAAACATTGTTAGCTTGTTAAATGAAAAGGACTGAAGGCCTTCATAATTAAACTTTATTTGGAACATCTTCTATGGATGTTGGATGACTCTTGTGAACCCTCTTTAAAATTACAAATTACGTTCTTAAACCTTGATATCAGCTGCTACTTCTAATACTGAAAATCAATGCAGATTAATATATATCTAAAATTATCAGCAGCCATCATGTCAGCTCTTGTACACACCTAAGCTGAATACTACTTGTCCCTAAAACTTGCCATTCCAGATGAGTGGGGAAAGATATGTTAGATAAAGAGAAGGGGAAAGGAGATAAAGTTAAGAAAACCACTTAACATCTGATGTATAGCATTTGTAAAGTTAAGTTAATTTTAGCAAATTAGTTATTACATTGTAAAATATGTGGTAGCAGGCAATAGCTGTCTGGTTCCTAGGAAGATAGGAAACCCTGTCCTCCTGAAAATGGCATTTTTTGAAGTAATGTCATAATTTTTTCAAATGTAATAACCTTCTTCTGAAGGTTACCTTACAAAGGCCAGTTCCAACATGAGGAGCCTACAGATCTGATGAAATGGTTTACATTGTATCCTTTATGTAGAATGTCTCTTAGAAAGCAATCGTTATTTTGTTATTTTGCTTTATTTTGTTTATGTAAAAGGTAAACAACTTCTGATCATTGTGATTTTTTTTCTACATGTGACATCTCCTACTCAGCATGCAACCTTTACCATTAAGCACCTAGGACAGCAGGGCAGATTTATTTTTTCTTTGATACATGTATCATCATTCATAGAAGTGTCCTTAGTTTCTGACCTTAACATGACTACAGCTCCCAGTAGCCACTCAGACCTACATATGGAATGTTCTTACTTTCATTTTTTTATTAAATAAAGATTATATGAGCAATATGAAATTTCATGAGCCTCAGTTGAAGTTTTTTTGTTGTTGCTTTTTGTTGGGTTTTGGTTGTTTTGTTTTCATACAACATGAATGTTAAAAATGGTCTTGCCACGGAGGAAGTGCTGTTCAAAACCACAGACATTTTCAGTACATATGCTGCCCTTGATAGCTGCTCACCCACAACAGAAATGCCTTAAATTTCACTTTCCTTCTTTCCAAGAGTAAAACGTGATTCTGAAACTAGAAAATTTCTGAAAACAGGATAGTAGGTTTTCGGCTTGGACTTCTGTCCTGTTAACATTTATTTTTTTAAGCTTTTATTAGTGATCAGTCCATCATGCACCTTTTATACCTTTAATTTTCCATAAAGAGTAACATCATTTTCATTTATATCCCAGAGATCAAAACAAGGCTAGGAAGTTGCTATATGCCTGATGCATATAGCATATAGTACTTTTCAGGATCAAAATCTGTCTCTCTCTCACCTCCTGTCTGTCCTAATGAGTGGGAGACTTTCATTCACTTCATGGGCTTAAAACTGGTGGGCAGTACTGAGTCCCAAGTTAGCTTTAGAAATAAATTGGGAAGACTGTGCTGTAATATGCAATATGCATCAGTGACAGGGATAGCTGTGTGAAACTGGAAGGTGCCACAAGAGGTGCTCAACTACATAGAAGCTCCTTGTCATATTCCTGTGATGAGCCATACACAGGCAGTACTTTTCTTCAGGCAGCTGTATGGGACTGAACAACGCTTAACTCCTTTTGTGCAGTATAGCCCATTGTGGGTTAATGGGGAAGAAGTTGGAGCTGAACCTCCATTCTGCCCAGATTCTTCATTTTTTCATGTTTGTTACATGTAAAATCCAATAAAAAGCATCCATTTATGTCTCCTGGAGTTTAGAGCCAGGATGCAAGACAGCTTGTGGGCTTCATATAGGAGCAGCATGTCCCCTGTGCTATTGTGGACAGTTTAAAAACTACATTTCAAAAAAAGGTGGTTTAGATGCTACCCCCAGTCCAAGGGAAAGAACTAAATGGTGGGGAAATTTTAAAGTGTAATTATTTTAAAAGATGGAACAAGGTTACCATGAGAAGTGGCTGTCACCCATTTCAAGAGACCTTTCTCCATGCATTTTCAATTATGCATTTTCTACAGGTAATACAGAAAAAATGCTGCAAAAAATGCATTATTCTTAAATCTAACAAATGTCAGGATGAAACTGGCAATAAAGTATGCATTAGTGGGTTGTAAATGCAGTACTCAGAGGGCATGAAGCATTTATAAAAGTTTCTATCTTCATCTGGTCCCATCTAGTGTTTCCAGAACATCTTACAGAGATTATCAAGAGCATCTGGTTGAGCTCTTTGAGAGCACATCTGACTTGAGGCATTCCAGTTCCTCCTGCATGCCTACAGTGTAGTTTTTCTATGAAAAACACCTGCAAAATGGCTTTGCAATTTCCACTCTCAGTGTGCTTCAGGATTCCAAATCAAGTTAACTTCATTAAGGATAGAAACCTAGGTCTGCTTCTGAATTAATTCTTGAAGAAAACATCTTTTGTGGAGACACCCTTCAAACACAATGTGGAGGGTCAGCTTGGTGAATGGTGAGGATGAAGAGGTGTATGGTAGGATATCTGCTCGCTCATCATGCGCAAAACTTTTCAGTATTTCTTGTTCCTAGGGAAGATGTTCTTCTTGGATTTTGTAATGCTGTATTTATCATATTTACACTGAAAGGCACCTGAATGATATTTACTAAGTAAATAGTCTGTTATGGTACAGCATTCAAAATGTTAAGGATCATTTTCAAAAGTAGTTTAGGCCCATAGGGGCTAAAACCTGTCCAGCTTTATTCTCTCTGTCTTCCTTTTCATAATTCCTAAAGAATATAGCCCATGGTCAACAGAGAGGTGAGTACTTTCTAAGAATGAGGGCAAGAATGTGTATTTAAAAGTGGTTTTCAATGGATTCAGTGTGGTTATTAAGGCACAAATGTTAATGGAAACAGATTATTCAGCAGCAGCACCCAGGGAACAGAACCATGCTTTACTTGAATCTTCAATATATTTGTGTGTATGCTGTTTCTGGTTTATTGACAAGGCTTAAATTCAAAGCTCTGTTCTTGCCTTGTATCTTTTGTCTTTGTCATTTGATAAACAGCCACGTTTTCTCAGTAAAGTTGCTTCGAGGCATGTTATTTCTGCACATGCCCAGAGGTCTGGCTACTGTGTCAAAACTGAGCAATTTAGTGTCTTTTCTTGTAGCTAAGTGTGTGTGATATCTACTGAGTGCATATTCTCTTGCTTAAGTCTTAACTGAGGCTGATCCAGTGCGTATTGGTACTCTGGGCTTCTGTGCAAAGCACTGAATCCAAATGTAATTTCGTCCAAAACCAGAGAACAATTGCACCAGCCACCGTTTTGTAACAGTACTACAAAGGACTCAAAGTCAAAGCTTGAATCCAATCCCTCAAGAGTTTTTCTAGAGTCTGAATGCCGTTTTGCAGTTTAACTACCTGGGGATTAATAGTTTGGGGAATCTCCGGAGTTTTGAGCTGTCCAAATTTCTAACAGGTCAATTTGTTAGGAGTCAGTATTCTGCTCTACCTCTGCCTGTGCAGACTTTTCCAGGAGATTGCAGAAGATTGATTCTCTTCAAGGAAGTGACTAGCCTGCTGCAATTTGTTGCTGTGTGAGGTCATTCCAACGGCTGCCACCCTGATTTGCTACTGGGAGCTGCAGTTTCTGGTGAAGAAATGTATGCAAGCATCTGTCATCACTGGAATCTGTTCAGGTCTATTGGCATTCAGTACACTGAGGCCTCCATATATGGTGTACTGGGGTTAATGAACTGAACCCTTAGGCCTAATTAAAAGTAGTTACTGAAAAGGCAAGAAACTCAGGTACTGTTCTCTTCTCAGTGTAGGAATTAAATTAGATTTGTCTCTCGAGTTAAGGTAAGGGATTGCAAACCCTTCTTGGTTTAATTGTGCTACCATGCAGCCAAAAGCATTGCAAAGAGGTGGGAAAATGTGGTACTGCAACCTAACAGAGAAAATGTTATTTTGTAATGATCCTTAAAAAAAAAATAAAATAAAGGAAAATACTTGAATCTGTGAACAGGTTGCCTTTGCACTGTGAGATGTCCACCAAAGAAGTAGTAGCCACAACATGCAGACTCATACAATTCAGCTAAGTACTTCTCTGATATAATAAAATTAGTAACTCTGCTATGCTAACAGCCATGCTGCTTCCAGATATTGCGCCTAAATATCTCTTTAGTCCCCTTACTGCTTTCTGTGATTCAAAGTATTAAAGTGTACACCCTATTCCCTCTTCAGACTCCCAGTGTCTAACTTTCTTTTCAGTTTATAGGTAATAGCTATAAACTACTTTAAAGGTAGAATATGGTCATCAGCTGATCTTTTAGATATTACAGCAGGCCATCATGCCTTGTGTATGATAGTAAGAACTGAATTGTGAAATCTACAGCTGATTCAGACAATTGATCAGTCATAAGTCAAAAGCTTTTTATTATAGATATTAAACAGCAGAAATTTAATCAACAAATAAATCATTACATTTATTTGGCAAAATGAAGAAGGTGTATTTATTTTAATTATTTGTCACATTGTAAACCTTAAGGACATACCCAGAAGTTTAATTTGTCTTTCCTGAGACTGAAGCACTTTTCTCCCTTAACAAACTTGCCACAGTTTTCAGTTAGGGACACTATATGTTATATTTTCTATGAGCAGAGTATTCTTTACAGAGATATCTGGGAAATAAGCCAGTTAAAATGGTCTCAGGAGAATCTGCAGGACTGCAGAAAAACAAAAACCATATAGTTATGTTTAAGGACATGAATGTCTCAAATTAGCACAGCAAATGGCAACTGATAGCTTTTGATGAATCTTGGCACTAATTTCAGATCAAACCAAATCTGGCTTTAAATCAAAGTATATTTATCTCTTTGTCGACATGAATACAGATCTGAATCTGCAGCTTCTGAATTATGGCTACTTATAATCCATTTTCTTTCTTTTTCAAAATGTTAATGCTATTTGTGTGGGTTTTGGCCTATTGGACAACTGTGTATCTTGTAATTGAGCAGACCAGTGTCATCACTAGGAATAACAGGATCATTTTAAAGTCACCCTGATGGCAAAGCGTTCAAATGCTGTGCTCAACTGCCGGTCTGTGAGTGCCTGCTCCATCTTTGAGAGGGGTGACCTCTAGCAAATATTGATAATTTTGGTGTTGTTCTCTTTTTCATCTGGAATCAACCCAAAATGTTCCAGATGTCAGAGCTCTGATTTACTGCAGTGCCAGCTTTTGAACAAAAATTCCCAGGAACAGACCTTATTGGCGAGATATGCAGATACTCTACTATTTATAGAACAGTAGTGTAATCAAATACCAATGTAAGTACACCTTTAAATGGAAAATCATGGGGAAAAGCTCTTTTATGACCCATTGATATAGCTGTTTTGCATTTTGAAAGTCTATCTGAGGAACAAGTACCACAGGTTAATTAAGCATACTTTATCACAGTAAGTTTAAAGACTTGATGGTGCATACATTATTAAAAAAATGAACCCTTCTTACTGCTGCCTTTTAGTCAGGTCATGTGCTAGTGTGGAGATTTTAAAAGGGAATGAAGAAGATTCAGAAATAATTTCAAACTGTCCTCACTCAAGTGTTTAATCAACAATCAGAGCAATAATGAATCATGTTTGTTAAAAGTTGGAATTATTAATTCTTCCTGAAATTGACAGGATTAAACACCTTCTAAAATTTTAATGATATCACATTATTTCTAATTTTTATTACATATCACATTGTTTTATGGCATATCAGTAGCAATTATAATGTTTCATTCCTACTTATGTGTTATAATAGGATATATTGATCAAATAAATTTTTAGACACACATTTTATTTTGTTATTATCTTATTTTTAAATTATTTGGGCCTAATGCTATCTAACACTGATTAAAATGTCTAGATCAAAGTGTCTCCTGTCTATGCTGTAATGAAAAGAAGCTAAGCATCAAATGTACTAATTAGAAAATCATCTGTTTTCCTGTTAATTTTAGCTTGAAATATTTTTTTCTAGGGAGATAAAAACATCATCTTACCTTTAGAAGTTGCATAGCATACACTTTTCATTAAAAACAAGCAAAACAAAAAAAAACCAACCCACATCCAAACCTAAAACCATAAAACCCAAGGAAGATACCTTAAAAAAAAAATAAGAAAGGTGATATCCTGATTCATTCCCTATATGAGGCACTTAGTAGTTAAGTGACTTCAGAAACTAGTTATTGGTAACCTTCTCCATCATCAATGGAGAGACATAGCTCCTTCTGAAAGATAAGGTTTCATTCCATTTAGGTGACAAAAGCAATTGTACTATTTCCTTAGAAACTATGAGACTGTACATTATTAGAGCATTTTGTATGATTTATATTTTCTGACTAGAGGCATCTGAATGAGATATCCAAGATACATATATGTGCACGTAGTTCCACTGAAAAAAAAAATGTATTGCCACCTCAAGATGTGTGGCTTTCCATAAAAAGTGCCCTTGACTAGCAAAATCCTAAATTAGGCTTTTAGAAATCAAAAGGTCAATGGGATAATTATTAGAGGTCAGGTTTTCCATTTTCCAGGTAGGACTGCTGTGTAGTTTCACCACAATACAAAAATACACTGTGACACTGTAAATAAGACATCTCTGTCAGTTCTTACTAACAAGTGATACTAGTTGTTTAAGTAAGTTATGTCAAAATTAATTGTATATACTTCTAATAGAATTAGAATTAGAATCAATAAGATTGGAAAAGACCTCAGAGATCATCAAGTCCAACCTGTCACCCAACACCTCATGACTAACTAAACCATGGCTTCAAGTGCCACATCCAATCCTTTTTTGAACACCTCCAAGGACAGGCACTCCACCACCTCCCTGGGCATAGCATGTACTTCTAATAGGGTACTCGGGGGATGCAAAATTGAAAAGTAATTGATCCGCTTTAAAATGAAACTTTAACTTTTCCAGTATTTTTTTCTCTTAAAATTGTTCAAAATAATTTTTATATACTCATGTACCTATTGAGTCTAATAGTGATAGACTACTTCATGAGCCGAGTTAATAACTGCATGTAGGGGAGAGTTGCACCTAAGCCTTACAAACAGATGTTATTGCTGGAGCAAATTTCAAGCTGGCATATTGCACATCTGTTTTTCAGTAGCATATTCCACAGTGATCTCTGTAAATCTGTAAATCCCACAGAATCTGGGGAGCACACTCACATTACCTGCTACATGAAGTAGATTTCTTCTCCTAATTTTAAAAAAAAAGAAAAAAAAAACACCAAAACCACCACCAACAATAATAAAACATCTTTCCACCCCACCCCACCTTTCTGTTTAATTACTGAAAAAGGCCCAATGTCAGAAGAACACAAAATATTCATTGTTAATTAGCCCTGGTACAGTAATTTCTCCAAGAAACTCATAGGCTAAGCCAGACCTGTTCTGTGACAAATAGAAAGGTCTCTGCTCTGATAGCAGAAATTCAGACTGTATGATGTCATTTGTGCAATAGTCCTGTTCTACTCAGAACGCAATTCCTGACCTCAAAGGAAACACTGATCATGGCTTCTTCCGTCTGATGTTTATGACATGTTGCCTAGCATGTCTGGCAGAGTCAGTGATACGTTTTCCTCTTTTTTCTGTTTTGTCTCTTGTTTCTCTAGCATCTGAGTTTTGTGTGATTTCTTATAAAACATTCTCAAGTTTCACCCACACAGGCCATCTGGACTATAGATAATATTTTAAGACCTATCCCCTTAACTTTGATGTACTTTCTTGTAACTGCTAAAACATGGTGATATCTCTTCCTTCTGTCTTGAGAACCTCCCCCTCACAAACTCAGATATATCAGAGGAGCCAAAGGCTTGCTGCTACCAGCAGCTGAAGTCTTTCAAATATCATGTCTTCTTTCAAATCTGAGAAAATCTAAGATTAAAAAAAAAAAAAAAAAAAAGAAATCTGTGAATTCTCAACAGCAAAAATTGTATCATAATGAAAGAGTAAAGTCATAAAGCTTAAAATATTGTATTAAAAATAAATGTCATGTTAGTTGTTCCTGGAGTTAGTTTGCTGCATTAGATTATGAACGCAGAAATGATATTGTAATGAACACCACAGGCACTGTGTGATCCACCACACTGGATTCACTGATGACATTGTCCAATACTATATCTTGATCCCTTTCTTCACCTGAAGCTTATTTGCTTCTTAGGTTCATTGAATTTCATCCTAATAATTGTTCTATGAACCAGCAAGGTCAATTCTACACCTACAATTGGAACAAGCAAGGAATGGAAGACTACATTTTACTCTGCTTTAACCCAGAGGAATCTCTAAATAGTTGTGACTGTAATGACATTTCTCTTAAGGATGGACCCACACAAATGTTTCAGGATCTGTCTCATAGCCTTAGCTAACTGGACTGTGATTGCTTGCTTCTTAGGCACATGTACTGATGACAAGATTGTGATTTTGTTCACCTTTCCTGTCATCTGTGTGATTCAACCCATAGGAAATGCTCAGTTACAAGAATATGGTTTGGGCAGTGTGGTGGGTTGAAATTCCTCCCCCCAAAAATTAACTTTGCCAGACCAGCTCAGCATGAAGCAAATGGAAGCTGTGTTTACAAGCAAAACTTCACTCCACAATGGAATGCAATGAATATGTACAAAATATACAGTATTTGCAATATTATACAGATATTTGTAATTAGCAAACAACACAAGAACTGCCCTGGTCAGAGAGATCAGGAAATCCGTTCCACTGCCCATCCTCATCTCCGTCCCCATCCCAAGAGAGAAAGGAGCAGGCACAAAGCAGGGGTTAGACTCATCCAAAATAATTCAGCCAAGGTCAGCCAGAAGCAGATTAATGTCTCCCGTGTAAAGCAAGCAGAGAAGAGGTCAGAAAAGAGAAAGAATTGTTTTGGTACAGCTAATCATATAGCAGATATTTCTCCAATGAATTTGTCTAGAATAATCTTTAGTTTTCCTTTTTACACCCAATAGTGATTTATTTTTTCTACTTTTGTGCTCAAAATCTGTAACTAAAATTTAAAGGCAGTGATGCATGTGGAGTTGCACTAGGGTCTAGTGGGTCACTCATGAACAAATGAGACCCACTGAGTCACAAGGAGGAGCTTCTTTGAGACTCTTCAGATTGAGAAAAAAAAGAATAATGGCAGAGTTCAGTCCACAGAATCACAGAATGATAGGAATTAGAAAGAATCTTGGGAAATCATCTAGTCCAACACCCCCACCAAAGCTGGTTCACGTACAGCAGGACAGCAACTAGGTGGGCTTTGAATGACTACAAAGTTGGAGTTTCCACCACCTTTCTGGGCAGCCTGTTCCAGTGCTCCACCACCCAAGTACCTCCTAATGCTTAGATGGAACTTCCTATGTTCACATTTGTGCCCATCACTTCTTGTCCTGTTGCTGGTCACCACCAAAAAAAAGACTGGCCCCATCGTCCTGACACCCACACTTGGAATATTTATAAATACAGATAGGGCCCCCCTCAGTCTTCTCTTCTCCAGGCCGAAAGTCCCTGAGTGCCTCAGCCTTTCTTCATGAGAGATGTTCTAGTTTCCTCAGCATCTTTGTAGTCCTTTGCTGTACCCTTTCAAGCAGTTCCCTATCCTTCTTGAACTTGGGAGCCCAGAACTGGACACAGTCCTCCAGATGAGGCCTCATGAGGGCGGAGTAGAGGGAGAGAAGAACCTCCCTCAAATTGCTTGCCACACTCTTCTTGATGCATCCCTGGATACCATTGGTCTAGGCCACAAGGGCACATTGCTGACTCACGGCCAGCCTGCTGTCCACCAGGACTCCCAAGTCTTTTTCCACAGAAATGCTTTCCAGCAGATCAGCCCCCAAATTGTGCTGATACATGAGGTTAATACTTCCTAGGTGCAGGACCCTATAATTGCCTTTTTTGAACTTCATAAGGTTACTCTCTGCCCAACTCTCCATCTTCTCCAGGTCATGCTGGATGGCAGCACAGTCTTCTGATGTGTGAGCCACTCCTCACAGTTTTATATCATCAGCAAACTTACTCTATCCTTTCATCCAGGTCATTGGTGAATATACTGAACAGGACTGGACCCAGTACTAACCCCTGACAGACACCACTTGTTATGGACTTCCACCTAGACTCCATGCCACTGACCACAACTCACTCAATGAGTCATCCTGGAACCCTTTCCCCTTTAGAGATAAGTTTCCTTGACTCATATTTCCAGGGCAGCCTAAGTGTCCCAAGATTCTAAGATGTGTTCAGGAGTGCAAACATGTGACACATGGCCTTTTGATACAGCATCTGGAGATCAAGGGAGATACCTAAGTATGTCCCACAGGTACTAAGCATCTATGTTTAGGCAGAATTAAATTCTAGGGTTTCTTTTTTCCCTAACTGAGATTGATTTAATCATCCTATATAAATACCTACATTTAGGTCTCATAATCATTTCATATCACTCAAGAAGACTGTTAAAAATGGGCATTTGAAGGGCTGTTATGGAAGAAACACCAGGCTACAAATCCCTAAATTCTGCCTGAGGGAGGTTACTAAAAAGTAGGGGATTCACCCCACTCTTATGGCAGGTACATGAAACTAGAAAGGAGATAAGGTTCCCCGAGACTAGTATCTTTGTCAAGAGAAGAAAAATTTCCTTCTTCTGCTCCCTAAAAGTTGTATTGCAGCTGCTTTTATGTAGTTCTGTAGTTTCTGTGTAGAATTTATTCTGAATTACAAAATTTCTTGACATTTTACACAGTTTATTTTCCCTCTTTTGTCATTTGTTTTCATTCTAATGCAGAAATCTGATCACCGTAGCACTGCATGTCAAAATATTACAGAAATAGGGTAGGGAGAGTAACGGTAATCTTGCCAAAGAATTTACATCTATTATGATGCACAGTGTACAGAGCCTTCTGCCTCCAGTAGACACTGACACACTGGTTGGTTTTTGAACTACTGCATTGCATACCTCTCTAGTTTGTGTTAAGTTTAAATATATTTGCATTGTTAATCAGAGTCCTACGCAGTATAATGCATTTAAGTGTTTGCCTTGCCACTAAGGGCTTAAAATGTTACAGTTAGCTAGTTTGGTGTAATGATTCTTAAATTCCATCTCATTCTTGTTCCCAGCTTTAGCATGGTCATGTAGAACTTAAAACTGCAGGATGAGAACAGGTGTATAAAGGGTATTGTAGTCAGGGTTATAAGAATAGATTGCAAAACAAACAATTTCCTGAAAGCACGTACAAGAGCATTTGAAAGTCTACAAGTCGTATGGATATTTTGTCATTAAAGAGAGGATCAACATACACTGCTGTCAGTTTTCCCCTCACACAAATCTGGAAAAAAATAGTTTGTCACTACATCTTCCATTGTGCTTTCAGAAGATTTATAGTTGAATGAAGGATTAAAGGAACAGTAAAAAAAACTTGGTTTTAATATGACACGAGACAGAAACAGTGACTTTTTAAGGTCTCTATATTTTACATTCCTGAAGAAACTCCCCATTTCTGTGATGAGGTATTTCAGAGAGATTTTCACATTTCATACTGTGTCTCTCAGACCAGGAACTAAATCTTATAATCCTGTTAACAAGGATGCAATGATTTATTAGGCTAGGAATTTTGGGGTTTGTACTAAAAGTGAGCAGAATCAAGATTCAAAGAGCTGAGCTAATCATTACTGTTTCATGCTTGTGTTGTTTTCCATATATACATTAGGGTATTGCTGAAAACCAATTGTGTTTTAGTAAAATTTACCTTTGGAAAATTTGCCCTTCTTTGCAATGGGCATAAGGACTAAGAGCAGCAGTGGGCTTTCTTCTGTTTATGTGTCCACATAGATGTGGACATGGTCTTTGTTGAAGACCACACTTACATTTCTGTGTGCAGTGGATGCCTGTATGAAGAAGAAGAATGATATATAAGTTCTTGGTTTTCTTTTCAAACAAGGCTATGAGAAACTGAAAACCTTCCTGCATTCATCTTAGCTGACCAACCTACATATATATATATATATTCTTTACTCTCAGTTGTCCACCTAGTAAATTCTCCTTAAGTCATAGACACAGGCTAAGCAGAGTAATTTTAAATATTGAGATTTATTTCCCATACATAACATATTTATAAAGGTTGCTTGTTTATAGTCATCTGCTGTGCTATATTGCTTTCTGGAACGCTGTGAAACATGAGTGCTTCCTTAAGCAATAAATTATTGGATGGAAAATGTAAAGCAGATATCATATATTGCTGGTGAATACTGAGCAATTGAAATTCCTATTTAAAGCTTATGACTTTTAATTCATAATTGCATCTTTTAATGGATGAAATATTCTAAATACTCCCCCCAAAAGCACATTGCCTTTTTGGTGCATTACTCATTTATGGTTTATTGTCACAATCAGTCTTAGGAAATAATTGTTCCAGGTTTTTTTGAGACTAACCTTGCTTCAGACCATCTGCCTGCCAATCAGATGTCATTCACAGATGCCCCTGGATAATCTTCTCTTCTAATTAGGGAAGACAAAGTAAGAGTTTTGATTTCTCTGTGTACTTCAGCACTGGCTGATGTTGCTTGGTTTTTAGTTTGGGTTGGGTTTTTTCTTACCTTTTTTTTTCCCTCTTAAGTACACTAGTAAACAATAAATCACCCTCTTCATGAGATATTCTGTGTGGCAATACAAGCATCATTTTAAGGAAGATCATAATGTCTAATGGATTTTTATTAGAATAGAATTAACCAGGTTGGAAAAGACCTTTGAGATCACCAAGTCCAACCTATCATCCAACACTACCTAATCAGCTAAACCATGGCACCAAGCACCCCATCCCATCTCTTCCTAAACACCTCCAGCGATGGTGACTCCACCACCACCCTGGGCAGCCCATTCCAATGGCCAATCACTCCTTCTATGAAGTACTTCTTCCTAACATCCAGCCTAACCCTCCCCTGGCACAGCCTGAGACTGTGTCCTCTTGTTCTGGTGCTGGTTGCCTGGGAGAAGAGACCAACCCCCACCTGGCTACAACCTCCCTTCAGGTAGCTGTAGAGAGCAATAAGGTCTCCCCTGAGCCTCCTTTTCTCCAGGCTAAGTAACCCCAGAAGCACACAGAAACATTAAGGCACTTCCTTACAAGAAGGTTTAATGTAATTTAGGTTATATCTATGTTAAAAGTTGTTAAAGAGTATACTTTCTATATAGGTGTGAATATTCAGAGTTAAGTGTACATTAATTGGCTGCATTTAAATAAAAGTAGATTCTTAGGTGCACTGGTGTTTTGGTGTGAACCTGTCACCTACCTTGGACAAAAAAGAGTCAGAAATGGTAAATCCAAGTTTCATAGTTTCCATATAGTTTCATAGTTTCATTCAGGGTTGGAAGGGACCACAAGGATCATCTAGTTCCAACCCCCCTGCCATGGGCAGGGACACCCTACACTAGATCAGGCTGGCCAGAGGTCCAGCTCTTAAACACCCCCAGGGACGGGGCCTCGACCACCTCCCTGGACAACCCATTCCAGGGTCTCACCACTCTCATGGTGAAGAACCTCCTCCTCACATCCAGCCTGAATCTCCCCACCTCCAGCTTCATTCCATTCCCCCTAGTCCTATCACTACCTGAGATCCTGAGAAGTCCTTCCCCAGCCTTCCTGTAGGCCCCCTTCAGATACTGGAAGGCCACAATTAGGTCACCTCGGAGCCTTCTCTTTTTTCAGTACTCTGAGGAAAGCTCCTGGCTATTCTTACACAGTTTCAATTGTGCTAATGTTGCAGTTGCTTCTTTTATTTTCTTTGCTTTTTTCTTTTTCTTTTTTTTTTTTTTTTTTTTTTTAAGAGTAAAAGGGAGACAGAGATGTAGTAATTTTTCAAGTTTAAAATGCCATGCTAGTTACAAATCTTTCATAGGTTTACCTGCTACTAAGCTTTGTATAGGTGCAGGCTTCTACCCATTTTAAAAGATCAAAGGAAAATCACATAGAACTGGGTTACTGCTCAAGGCCTTTAGCTACAGTTATTTAAGTGTATTTGTTTTTCATGTAAACTACAAGAGATGAAAGCACATTCTTCTGCATTGTTACACCTTGCAAGATATCATCATTCCTTTTCTATCTGCCCTTTCACAGAGGGCAGAATGAGACCTACCTGTCTTTTTTGTTATCCACAACAAGCAAAAATGCCCCATGATCGTTTTTGGACTCAAGGGCTTTGAATGTTCTAAACAAAGATCTCTTGCTTGTCTTTTCTGCCACTTCCATTGCTTTTCCATAGCATATGTTCAGATGCTGCAAAGCATATACACCTAAGGTTGAGCTCTTAAACAAGTCATCTACATGACCCAGGGTTCGACATGTTTCAGGTTACAACACTTGCTTCTAACACCTTCATTCATTGTAAGGATTATTTACCCACTGCCTTCACTAGTATCGCTTCTGAAGTAATGGGCAATTTGGTAGAAGGAAGGAGTGCAAGTTCTGACCCAGCACATTCCAAGATCTTCTATATCCAGCAAAGGCAGTATGAAAAAACCAGGATTTTAACAGAATAAGAAATTAATAATCAAGGTGATAGTCCTGGAAGATGATCAGAGGAAGCTGAAAAGAAAAGTCTAGGAGTGTTATTTAAGGGGATAAGGCACCTTTTGGGTTTAGTTCTGAACAGGTTATTGATATTAAAATAATTGTTATTGGAAAAAAAAATCTCATTCACAAAGAGTCTCAAACTTAAAATAAGTACTTGGGGTTTGTGTATGTGTTGAGTAGTAGAAGTGAAAATAACCATACAGTGGGTTTTAAGGAAAATGTATGTTCTCTTAGAGGATGCCTGTAATCACTATATTCTGCTGTCTGTAACACCTGAATGCTACTTTGTTGGAGTGCAACACAGGAATATACCTGTGTGTATACTACCTGATATGCTAGACTGGATCACAGATGTTAGGGATTGGAAGGGACCTCTGGAGTCCACTCCACGCACACACACCCTCCCCCTAGCCAGAGCAGGACCATAGAATCTAGTGCAGGTCACACAGGAACACATCCAGATGGATCTTGAAAGTCTCCAGAGAAGGAGACTCCACAACCTCTCTGGGGAGCCTGTTCCAGTGCTCCCAGTGAATAAGTTCCTCCTTATGTTGAGGTAGAGCCTCATGTGCTGTAGTTTATATCCATTGGCCCTTGTTCTGTCACAGGGTGCAACTGAGCAGAGCCTGTCCCCTCCCTCTTGACACTCAGCCCTCAGATATTTACAAACATCTATTAAATCCCCTCTCAGTCTTCTCCTCTCCAGACTAAAAAGCCCCAGGGCTCTCAGCCTCTCCTCATAAAGCACATGCTAGTCTCTTAATCATCCTGGTAGCTCTCTGTTGGATTCTGTCAAGTAGATCCCTGTCCCTCCTGAACTGAGGAGTCCAAAACTGGATGCAATATTCCAGATGAGGTCTCACTGGGCAGAACAGAGTGGGAGGAGAACCTCCCTCAATCTGCTGGACACACTCCTCTTAATGCACCCCAGGATCCCATTGACCTTCTTGGCCACAAGGGCACATTGCTATCACATGGATAACTTGCTGTTCACCAGGTCTCCCAGGTCCTTCTCCACAGGGCTGGTCTCTAGCAGGTCACCTCCCAGCCTGTACTGGTGCAATTTATTATTCCTTCCTAAGTGAAGGACTCTGCACTTATCCTTGTTGAACCTCATTAGGTTCCTGTCTGTCCAGCTCAGTCTGTCCAGGTCTCGTTGAGTGGCCACACACCTTCAGGCATATCACCCAAGCCTCCCAGTTTGGCATCATGAGCAAATTTGCTGAGCAGACTCTGTTCCCTCATCAATGTCACCAACACAGATGTTGAACAGGACTGGACCCAGCACTTATCCCTGGGGGGCTCGACTAGTTACAGCTCTCCAGCTGGACTTGGCACCATTGACCACCACTTATTGGACTCTATTATGTAACCAATTCTTAATCCATCTCACTGTCTTAAGAGCTGGTTGCAAAATAGAGTCCAAAGATTGCTTTCATAAGCATTCAGTCACATGCACAGACACTGAATTTGACCAGTCTTAGTATCTCTAATGCTGCAATTAGTTTGAACTCAGAAGATGTCCTTCCCTAAGGTAGCTCAGTGAGAGAGAGTATTGTTCTACTTCCATCCTTCTTTTTCTTATTCCTAATAACCAAAGACACTTTAGATTAACTTGTCTGGGTTTTTTTCCTTTTTTTGTTTTTTTTTCCCCCCTGAAGTTTAAACAATTCAGCTTGTGTATATGACCTGCATGGAGAGGAACGGAGATAAACAGAGTACATTTTCAGGAGGGATTAGGGAGTTCTCATAAGTGCAACAGGTCACTGCTACTGCTTGGGTCATCAACAGACATTTACATTTTTATTCCTGTAAAGCATGAGGTATCTCACAAGGCAGTGTAAGGTTTTCCTTGGATATTTTAATGATTTTATAGGTTTCTTTCTGCATTATATATGCTTAGCTATTGAGGGACCTAGAATATACAGCTGCAGCAGCAGAGGGGAAGGATGTTCTGTTTACCTGACTTGCACCAGTAAAAGGCTTGGAACTCTTTTCATTGTGAGTAGATTTGTGAGACAGACTGGCCCAACCCCTATCGATCTTTGCAAATTTTCTCTGGAAAACAAGCAAAGAAACAAACAAAAAACAACCAACCACCACCACCACCAAAAACCCCAACGACAACAACAAAACCCAGCCAGAAGTCATTTACAGTGATAATTGATATACAGAATCCTAAGACTCATTGAACGATTTTTAAGACTGTAGTTGAAAAAGTGAAATATTCAGTTTAGAGAAGTCGTTCAGCTTTTATGTAACACTGAAACCTCTTTGCTATGACCAGTTACTTTGTAGGCACTCGGAACATTTCCAAAAAATCAGTACTGGAAACATGATAGTTCAGAGTTGTCATCACAGAGCAACAATATAACTTTGACAGGGAGTCAAAAATAATTACTTTGGCTCTCTCTGACTCTCATCTTTATTCTAAAAATACAGAGAGTAAACCAGATGAAACTACTGAAGCTTTACCAGAATTGAAGTGGAATTGTTGATATTTATGTGGATTCCATTTAAAGTAAAAGGTCAGGCCAGACTTACTTGAAACTCAGTCCTACTCTGGAAATATTTGCCAGTAATAGTAAGCCTGGCTCAATTTTCTTGTTTGCAATAAGAAATTCAAACACTGTGTAAACAAACTCAGTCCTAGAAACTACTGCCAAAGGTTTTTGGGTGCATTTCTTTTGACAGAAAAAAATAAAAATGTGTAACTCAGCAACTTGCATAACATTTTCCTTTGTATTTGACCACAGAAATGAACCAACAAATTATTTTATTTTGTGTGCTATTAGAGCACAGTTGGACATAGACTGTCCCTTTTTCTAATCCCTCCAGAGTAAGATGAATTAAGTGGGCAGTGTTATGGTTGCCCTAATAAGCTAAACACACTCAGGACATACTCAAACCATCCAAGAACTATAATAGGATATATATGATGATGTGAAAGGTATTATTTCTCAGGCTCTCTATTATCTATTAATATGCAGTCAACAAATTAGTTTTCTTCTTAAGCACATTTCTGTGGAGTACATGGGATCTTGGGCTTTCACCATATAAACAGATAATGTACAGTAGTATTTTCATCTCTGGTAGTGGATGCCCACTCAGCATCTTTAAGCTGAACAACCTCATGAATTCTCCAAACTTACAGTCAGAACATCTGACTCCTCCAGAAGGACAGTGACAGACTTGTGCAATGGTCCCTAGAACTGACATGAAGTCTGTCTAGAGACAAACAGAAGTACTATGTGATTTGTAACCAGGCTCTACTTAACTCAATACTGCTGCAAATTTTCTAAGTCAAGGGAAAAAGAAACAAAATGCAACACATCTTTCCCAAGCTTTAAAGCAGATTTATATATGTAGCTGTTTCATTTGCAGTTTTTATTGCATAATTAATATTCTAGTAATTGTAGCCAAACAGTCATCAAGAACACCATTTTTGTTTAAGCTTACCTATCATGGATCTGGTACTTTTCATGGGTTTTGTTTCAAGTTTTCGATTCTTGGAGGAAGTTTACTAGAATGCCTGCCTCAGACTTCTGGAGGGCAGACCTGAACCTGTTTTGGAGACAAGTTTGCAGAGTTCCTTGGGAGGCAGCGTGAAGGGCTGGACATTCTTCAAGAAGGGAATCTTAAAGGTGCATGAGCAGTCCTTCCCTGTATGTCAAAAGAGGAGATGCTAGCAAAGAAGACTGACCCAGATGAATAGAAAGCTTTGGCTGGAACTCAGGATAAAATTAAGTTTGCAACTTTTTGAAGAAGGGGTGGGCAACTCATGAGGTCTGCAAGGATACCACAAGGTTGTACAAGGAGAAAATCATCCCAACTAGAAGTTAATCTGGCTACTTCTGTTAAAGGCAATAAGCAGGAAGACTATAGAGGATCTTCATCCTTTATTGTATGTGAGGGGAAACATAGTGACAAAGGATAAGGAAAAGGCTGAGATGCTTAATACCTCTTTACCTCAGTCTTTAATAATAAGACTAGTTGTTCACTAGATACCCAGCCCCCTAAAGCAGAAGGCAGAGATGGGGAGCAGCCCCTGTTATCCAAGTGTTAGTGACTTGCTATACCACTTAGACACACATGTCCATGGGGCTGGATAGTACTTAAGGAGCTGGATGAAGTGCTCTCCAAGCCGTCACTTATCACAGTCCTGGCTAATCGAGGAGGTCCCAGTTGAATGGAGGTTAGCAAATGTGATTCCCATCTACAAGAAGGGCTGGAAGGAGGATCTGGAGAACTGCAGGCCTGTCAGCCTTACCTCCATGAAGAAGAAGGTTGTGGAGCAGATCATCTTGAGTGTCACCACACAGCACAGACAAGCAATCAGGCCCAGTCAGCATGGGTTTATGATGGTTCCCCTGTACTCAGCACTGATGAAGCCACACTTAGAAAACTGTGTTCAGTTTTGGGCCTCTTGCTACAAGACATTGAGGTACTGGAGTATGTTCAAAGAGCAACAAAGGTGATGAAGGGTCCAGAGCACAAGTCTTATAAAGACTGACTGAGGGAGCTGGTGTTATTTAGTCTGGAAAAAAGGAGGCTCAAGGGAGCTGCTGTCCACAACTATCATAAAGGAGGTTGTAGCAAGGTGGATGTCAGTGTCTTTTCCCAACTAATAAGTGATAAGACAAGAGGAAATGGCCTCAAGTTGTGCCAGGAGAGGTTTAGAATTAATATTAGGAAGAAAATTCTTCACTGAAAGGGTCATCAAGCATTGGAACAGGTTGTTCAGCGAAGTGGTGAAGTCAACAGCCCTGAAGGTATTTAAAAGATGTGTGTATGTGGCACTTATGGGCATGGTTTGGAGATGGTCTTGGCAGTGTTAGGTTAACAGCTGGACTCAATGGTCTTAAAGGTCTTTTCCAACCTAAATGATCCTGTGATTCTATTCTATGCTTTGAGCCATTAGTGTAAATAGTAAAGAAGTCCTTTTTGTGGTAGTTTTGGGAAACCCTCTTACTTGATCTGTCTGGTTTTCTGAGGAGTGATCAATTTACCTGTAATGAACAATGAAGGGGCAAAAAAACAAACCAACAAACAGGAAGTGGGTCCTCTTCTCTGGACTGTTCCTATTGTCTCCTGTCCTCTTCCTCCTGTGTTGTTCCTATTACCTGTCTTACTTGTTTTTTCATGCCTTAATTTACAAATGATGGTTAAACTTCCCTGGCTAACCTATGCCTTTTTATCCTATTCTCATTCCATTTTCTCCTGTCATTGTCAAAAGCTGTAAATTCACCTCCTGTTCTCTAATCTGTTCCTCTTCCTGTTATCACTTTATTTCAAGCCTGCTCTCTGCCCTCACCCAGCATTTTTAAAATGTGTAATTGTGCCTCCTTTCCTCCTTCTTTTAAAGTATTGATACCATATTCACTCAGCAGGGAAGTGCGAAATGGAGACAGTGTTAGCAAGTCAGAAAGGAAGCTTTTCTATCCATAAAATGACAAAGCAGCAGGTATCTGCAAATGAATGTGGTTGTACCTGAATTCTCTCTCCATCCTGGGACCAATATGGTAGAGTAGCACACTAGTAAAACACTGAACAGTCCATCAGCAGTTTACACTGTTGCTTTTAGCTTTGGGCTATTTCAGCGTAATTCCAGAAAGATGTATCTAAGTCAGCCTGATTCTTAACATGATAGTAGTTTACTTTCAGACCTAATAAACTACAAATCTTTTGCTTTGTGCCTTACTGCCTAAAAAATATTGCTACCTTAAAAACTGTGTTCTTTTCTAAAGGGAACAAAAATAGGGAGTATAGTGGAAAGCCCAAGAAAGAGTACAAGGGAGAAAAAGAACAATTAACAGAAGCAAAACTTTAAAATCTTTTATTTTGATGAATGTATATTTTAAAAAGGGAATATATCACAATAATCAACAAGGTTTTTTGCCTTCAGCCTGTCTGAGGCCATGTGGTTTGGAGATCTGATCACTAGTCCGAAAAGGAAAGGCTGTTTTCAAGATTTCTGGGGTGTTTTTTCCTGGAAAAGGTGAGAGGACAAAAGTAGACATACATTTTATGCCTTATAAAGAAAATATTTATCTGTCTGTCTTTCTAGCTGTCATCTATCTATCTATCTATCATCTATCTATCTATCTATCTTCTATCTATCTATCTGTCTTTCTTTCTACATACATAAATAGAGAGATCCATGTTTCAAGCTGTCACTAAATTAATTTGGAGGCAGGTATTTCTTTAATTTACTGCTCTGAGGATTAGGTTAACTCTAAATTTAATACACAGCTTGAACTGAGTGAATTGAATTTTCTTATCTATTTTGCTCTTTCACATTCACTGTTCAGTATTTACTGGAGTTATGCATGGCATTTCCATCAGTAACAAGAGTTCTGACTATTTGGAGACAGAACAATGCCAAAGCAGAAGGTGGTGTTTGAACATTTATACTGCATCTTGTAACAATCATGCTTGCTTAATACACCTCAAAACATTTTGTCTTCTATACTATGTAATTTCTAAACTAATACTTTGGGTGAGCATGAGTAGCTGGAGTCTTGTATTAGTCAGTCATTGCATTCTCATTTGTGTTTGTGCTGTCTTCTAGTACACTTTTTTTTTATAGTAGTGTGAACTGCAGTTCTCTTTTCCTTTCAAACCACTGCTTCTATTCCACTCTTTCAAACAGGTTCATAAGGAAGTGCTTCATCTGTTTTCATCCTTTTGCCGTTTTTATTTTTACACTGTTGTGTAACAAAAACAATTTTCTGATTGACTATTAATAAACATTATTTACAGTAATTTGCACTTGTAATTGTATCACTAGAGGGCAGCATTGATTAAATTAGGTGCACTCTAGTGCTCATGGAAACAAAGTCAGAAAAGCCTCCAGTGCTGCATTTTTAATAAATGGTCATGGCTTCCATGTCTATTCTTCACCATACCCTGTACATAAAAATCAATAGTCATCTTAATCGCTGTGTGCATTAGATATTATTATATACAACTTTAATACAGGTGAAAGAACACATTGTGATTTTTTAAAGAAAAATAATGTGCATGGACCTTAATAGAAATTAGGTGGCATTCAAGTTACTGTAAGTTGCCATTTATATTCATGACTGAATTAGAAATAATGACTAGTGTTATTTTTTTTTTATAATAAAAACGTAGGTTTGTTCATATGTCAGTTTTCAGTAAAAATGCTTGCTGTGAAAAATAAATACCTTCAAATATATTAACTGTCATCTTGAAAAATCTCAGAACAATGTATTTTTAAACAATAGACAACAAAGATAATCAGGATTGTAAATTAAGACACTGACTTATTTTTTTCTTATTGATTTACAGGTCTCCTGACAAATGCAGCAACACAGAATCCTCGTAGGAGTGGTTTAGGCTCTGTGTGAGCTACTTAACTTAGTCAAGTTTCACTGCTGTTGATCATCATCCGTTATATGTCATCAACTCAACTGTCTGTTTCTCTGTATGTCATGAATGACAGCATAATTCCTCTACATTATGAGCTAAAGTTTGTTCTACCATACTAAGGATCACTGGACTAAGGAATATAGAAAAAGAGATATACCTGGGCATTAGCAATACAAAAAAGTTCATGGTTAACGTTTCATCTGCGTTATACACCACTGATGGACTTGCTGTTACCTACATGTTTTAATCCGAAGAGTCTGCTACAATGAAGAGTATCATCCCAATCAGCCTTAGAGAAGACTGTTTTGCCTATGGGAGGACACTAAGGTGCAAAAGAAAAACTCTTCTTGTGCCCTAAACTGTCTGAATTGCTTTTATTTTCTTATACTTTCAGTATATACAATAGACCAAAGAGCAAAATCTATTTTAAAGTGGACACAATCTTACTATTGAGTTATGTCATTAAATTGTAGGAGGTCTCCACAAAGACATTCCAGCTTTCAGAAAGCTGAGATGTTGGTGTCCAGCAGAAGTCTTTATGGAAAGCTGCAGTAAAAGCATACTCAGTGACCTGCTCTTGACATGCCACGTTTGAAAGAACATAATGGAGCACCGAGAGAAAACAACCTGTGTTTGAAAAAACTTGGACAAAAAGAACACAAACTGTCTACATGGCACCTTTATTCCTCTGTATTTAGATTGACTTTCTCGTACTAAAATCATTTTCAGTTTTAACCAGTTAAACATGTCTCTTCTACAGTTCCATTTTTGATAGTTCAAGTTGGATAATACAGTATTTGCAAAGAGCATGTTTGGTCATCTGTGGCCTATGTCTCATCTGATACACCATTTAGCACCAGAAAGCAAATTAAAGAGAAAACAAAAGTAACACTTGTTTGAAAGAGATCATTAAATGTATTTTGAAAAGCCTAAAGTTATATATTTAACAGTTTTTATATGTTGTATATTTGTAGAGAATCCTATTTAACAATTAACGTGATAACTCTGACGGTCATGACAAGTGGTTCAGAGTTAAGTTGTGTTTTATTACTTCAGTTGTCTCTGAAGTGACTGGTGTCGTTTGCTTTCTTCCATTGGGACATTCTGGATGTAAAGCATGACCAGAGAGGACTGTGTAGAAAAAGCAAAGAATAATGTTGTTTATATTACATAAATGCATTCAACCATTGCACTGTTGGAAGGCATTTTTTATTTTATTTTTTGTCTTTATGTACTGATAAAAATAGAGTGTAAAATATTTTACTCATTGCTCTTCATAGCAAGGTTTTCTTTTCTCTTTTTCTTTTTTCTCTTTTTCTTTTTTTCTTTTTCTCTTTTTCTTTTTCTTTTTCTTTTTCTTTTTCTTTTTCTTTTTCTTTTTCTTTTTCTTTTTCTTTTTCTTTTTTTCTTTTTCTTTTCTTTCTCTTTTTCTTTTTCTTTTCTTTCTCTTTTTCTTTTTATTTCCTTCCTCCCTTCCTTCCTTTATTCTTCCTTTCTTCTTTCTCTATATTCTTTTCTTTCCTCCTCTTCCTGTCTCTCTCCTTGTTTCTCTCCCCCTCCTCTTATGTAAGGGTCAGTTCAAAGCCTGTTCTTTGATCTCATTTTCAGTGTTTTACCTCATTGTTAGAGAGCCCACATTTTTGGCATTATTGGTTAGTGAAAATTTAGCAAAGACAGCATAGACAAGGGGGAAATTATGATAAAGCAGAGAAACAAACAAAATCTTGTTCCTTTTTACTGTACCTTTTGGTATGTAGGTTTGGTAAATATTGGTATGATGCAATCAAGGGAGCTTAATTTCTTCCTGGTAAATATATTATGGTTTCAAGTATACTACCTAATACTCCAATTAACTTTTAGTGTTATGCTAGTTATATTCTACTAAAGAAAACTATATAGAGATTTTTCAAGTGACCATAGATGAAACATACAAAAATGAAAAGCCGATTAAAGAAATTCTTTTAAGGCCTGCTCTAATCTGAGGCTTATTTAATGCAGAAGTTGCAGGAAACATAAACTATAGATAATTTTGTCTTCAAGTAAAATAAATATTTACAAAATTCTTATTTAATCTTGGGATTTTTGATCAGTGTCAAAGTAACAATTGAAGCCCAACCACTTGAAAAGTGTTATGGACTGACTGCACTATAAATGAACAATGTCAGGTTTAAAATGTCTTGCAATAAGTGATGGTAAATACATTTACTGTACATGTAGACCTCAAGACCCAGATCCCTCACTCTACTCTCTGTTTTGATTTCTTTTAAAGGGAGTGTAGTAGCCTTATTTAGTAAACACAGAACAATTAAAGATGTTACATCATTTTTGTTGCTTTACAGTATTCAGTTTTGTGTTGGTTCAGCTAAATTATGAAAAATAAAGAAAATCCTTTTATAAGTGAGACTTTTGTTCCATGAGCATAACATCATCAAAGGAATTTCACCTGATCATAAGTAAGGTGGGGCATAGAGAGGAAGACTTAGCAATGGAATGGGAAATTGAGGATATGGGTTATGTTTTGAAATTGAAGTTTTATCCTTCCTTTTTCATATCTTTCTGATGTACTTGGTTACAGATAAGATTATGGTCATTTATTTTCTGGAAATCAGATTGCACTGGAGCATCTAAATCTTTACACCTAAAATCATACCTTACAATCAGTTCTGAATATATAAGATTATTTCTTTGTTTTCTGAGTGCTTTAAATGCTTAACAAAAAGTAGATGTGTGTTGTTGTTAAAGTCTACTCTGGACAAGAATTATCAAAGACAAAAGATTCTGATTATTCATCAGAGATTAATTCTAGTTGCTGAGCCTCCTGTGTACAACAGACACCTCAAGGCACTTAAAATACATTTTGTACTTTTCCCTCCTCCTCCAAAATGTACAATTTAAAACAAATGAAATATACTGGCTGCCTTTGTCACTGTGATTTACTACTCTAAGATCAGTGGTGAAATGTTTCTCTCTCAGGAACAATGTTTTCAGAATATTGTGAACTTCTAATTTTACAAAACTAAGTTACATAAAAAAAAATAATAATTGTTTGTTTCTGAAAGTATTTTATGTGCCTCTTCCAAAGCAAAATTTGCAAGACAGAGGGGAATGTCTTATTTGAATGCTATTAAATATCCTTTATTTCTCAGCTTGCAAACAAGTAAATTTTTCAAAACACACTTGGAAGGGAACAGAGGACTACCAAGAAAAAAAGTAAAAAAGAAAGAAGTAAAAAAAAAAGGCAAGCATAACAGACTAACTAAAAACAACCTCTAGAAATGCATTAAAGTTTTAAACATTCATTGAAAAAAGCTTCTCTGTAGCTTTCCGTTAGCCCAGGCAAGGACATACTTCATTGCTTTGAACATCTGGGATATCAAATGGAGCAAATATAAACACACTATAGCAATCATTGTGACATATAATTTACCAATTTCATAATTATGATTTTACTTTTTCCTTTTTGGTGGTGGTGTTTTTTTTTTCCCCCATGAGAATTCATTTCTTCTCTGCAGCAGCTCAGGTTTTATGCATGCGGTATCCTCACTCATTCACTTGTTTACTGAAACTGTACCCACATGCTGTTGCATAAATCTTTAACCCAGGCACTTAGTATCTAATATAACCTATTCATCACCATCATGAGTCCTAATTAAAGTTTCCAGAAGAAAATGAAGAATTCAACACTGTGCCTATAAGGCAAGGAGGAACAGCTGAACTGGAGGGTGGTAAATGGTTGACAGGGAAATCACTGCACTGCCTGGCCCACTGAACTAGTAGAAACAAAAAGCATAAGCCAACACTGAATGTAGACACAAGAAGCCAACACTCAGAAAAACATAAAAAAAAAATAAAATAAAATTGCTAGAATATTTATTCAAGGTGAAAAAAGAGAACCAGCTTTTCTCACATAACCCCAAATATTATTAAATAATGTTAACAGCTGAAGTAAAACAACAAAAAAAAGGCTGTTAATTAAAAAAAAAAATCAAACAATCAAACCTAAAATGGAAAAAAAATATATATATATTTAATAAAGGGAACAAAGAAAAGTTCAGCAAATAACTTTCAGAACAGTCATGAAGAAGTTCAGCAGTAGAAACTCTGAAGGTGTCTGTGTTAGGAGCATAGGGTCCGATAAAATCAAAGGAGCAACATAAGCACGTGCAGAGAGCAATTTACGTCAGCTAAGGAGCCTGAGCACTACCTCAAGCAATGGTCTAACTTGCCATGAGCCTGTGTCTGTTTTCCTTCACTGCACAGGAAGAAGCATATGGATAGTGCTATACACTAAAGGAGAGAGACAGGTGGTTTAGTGTGGCTTCTAACACAGGCATAACAATATATGTCAGCCACCTAAGACAGACTATAATGATAGGAAATGTTGATGTTAGCTGTCATATGAAATTAACTTTCTCAGTTGTGAAGGTGCCAAAAGAAGGTTGACAGTAGCATCTTGAACCAGCTGTTAACATACAAAAACATTGCACAAAACAGTAGCTCACAGAGCCCCAGTGCTAGTAAAGAGTGCCTTACCATCACAGTGACTAATGCAAGTGTAGTATATCTACTCCTGTGTATGCAGAAAATATTCATATGGATAGATGAAAACAAACTTGGGCTACTTCTGTCCACGCTCCCCAGTAACTGCTACATAAATGTATTTAAGCAGCCTCCAGAGCAGAAATTACATCCAAATCTCATATTCATCTAATTGAGATGCTATTGGCAAACAATTAAAAAAAAAAAAAAAAGTATAGTGAAACTTGGAGAAATTTATGTTTCATTTGTCACAAGTTACAATTCTTCCTCAATGAAGCCATGTAGCACTTAGTTTTTGCCACAGATATATGTGTTTCTTCACAAAATTTCGAAGAGACTAACATGAAGAGGAGGCTCAGGGGAGACCTTATTGCTCTCTACAACTACCTGAAGGGTGGTTGTAGCCAGGTGGGGATTGGTCTCTTCTCCCAGGCAACCAGCACCAGAGGACACAGTCTTAAGCTGTGCCAGGGGAAGTTTAGGCTTGAGGTGAGGGGAAAGTTCTTCACAGAAAGAGTAATTGGCTATTGGAATGTGCTGCCCAGGGAGGTGGTGGAGTCCCTGTCCCTGGAGGTGTTCAAAAAAGGATTGGACATGGCACTTGAAGCCATGGTTTAGTTAGTCATGAGGTGTTGGGTAATAGGTTGGACTTGATGATCTCTCAGGTCTTTTCCAACCTTATTGATTCTATGATTCTATGACAGTGATAATTTAACTTCCACCCCATGCAAAGCAAATCAAATAAAGGTGAGCTCTAGAACAGCATCAATAGCAATGTAAATAGCAATGACCTCACTGTGTGCAGGAAATGAATACCCACAAGAATGAGAAAAATCACAAATAACTGCAATACCACCCCAGCTCCTCATTCTTACTTGAGCTGTTACAATCAGGTGAATCTGCAATGTTTTGTACTTGATAGCGCTTAGAATTACATGCACTCATGCTTGTTTTCATTGTAATAATTTTTGGAAGCTGATAAGACTTCTCAGGCTCCCCTTCAAAGAAAAAGAAGAAAAAAAAAAAAAAAGAAAAAAAAAAGAAGAAAAAAAAATCTATAAAAAAAAAAAAATAAACCAACAACCCAGGAATGCAGAGACTAATAACTGGTCGTTACTATATTCCAGGTATTTCACACTACATGGAGACTCCGCAGACAGCAAGACAAATGGAGAAAGAGTAGAAAGCTTTGTCTCAGAACAATTAAACCTTATGGCAGAGGGGAAAAAAAATCAAATCTCTTTAAGAGCTTGAGAACAGAGGCTTTGCAGATGGATTAATCGACTAACCTTCCAACCAGCCAAGAACAACCTGAAAGGGCAGGGTATATGTACAGCATTTAAGGACATCATTCTCACTTTGGAAATTGTTTTATCCTATTCAGCTGATTTGTAGACAGAAAACACCTACCTGAGGTGAATATAGTTATGTCTAATGTCATGTAGTGTAAAGGTGAGAGAAGGAACACATACGAGAGGTTGCTGGAATTATTAAAGAAAGACCATTTCAATCATTATTTAAAAAAATAATGTTTAAAAAGAAATATTGTCAATCATGCCATGTTGGTTCAGTTTAACAGACATAATACTGATGCTAAATATCTTCACAATTTAATCAGGAAAAGCTTCTATACAGGCACATATTTGCAGGAGTGGAACCAAGTTACCCTTTTCATTTCTGCTGTCTGAAGGTAGGGCTAGGATCTTTGGAGATACCAAATGCAAATGGGAAACACCTGTTGCCAGTATATTAACAAGGCCATCAGATATTCTTGCTACAAAAGTGATGCTATGTTTTATATGTTATTTAGTCCTCATTTAAGTTAGTATCACATAGCCCAAGGCCTAAAAGGATCTAAACTATCACCTGTAATTATAAAACCTGTAATTTCTTTAGGTTGTAAAGGTGTTCCAATGTTTATAGGAATTATGAATAGCTGAAACCATACTTTTAAGCTTCTGGCACAGAAGAACCAGAAGATGAATGCCTGTTTCCTGTTCGAATGCAAGAGCCAGCAGCATCTGCCAGTTTGAACATACTGACTAGCAATCTTTGAATGTTTCCTTTCAGCTGTGATGATACAAAATTTACTTTGGATATTATTGCCCCATAAACATCAGTCTTGGAAACAAGTCACTTTACAGTGGAAAATCATTATCAATGCACAGTTTTAATGTCCTTTATGTATACCCAGAATTGCAGTGAGCCATGCAGAAATCTAAATTATTTAAATTCAGTGTGATTGGGTGCACTTCTTTTGGAGAAAAAGCAATTTTTTTTCATTGAGCTAAGCCACCAGTAGAAAAACTCCTAATAAGAAGTTCAAGCAGAGTTGGAATTGGAATTGGAATAGCCAACTATAGTAGGAATCTCTCTTTTTTTGAGCATTGCAAACACCAGTGTACTCTTTTGGAAAATGATTGCCAGGAAATGGAGTGTTTTTTTGGTAGTTATTTTCCATATGATAGTAATTTTTCTGCTGAGTAGGCCTTACCAGTGTTTGTGAGATGTCTGAGCAATTTAATTTCAGTTCAGCATGCTGGTTGTATATTGAAAGGAAGAAAGGAAGGCTCATTTGCTCTGGCTGCGTCACTCTGTTTCAAATGTTGTCATGGAGGAGAAGAGACATTTTGGGAATAAAAAATGTAAAGAAGAGTCACAGCTGAACACAAAGAGTGTGGCTCTTTAGGGACACAGGAAGTTTCTGAGAAGAGCAAATGGCCACACTTTGCACTTGCTGAAAAGATGACTCTTCTAGGAACCTACATGGGTTGCTGTAGAGCTTCTTCCAACCCAGGAACACATGGAATCTTTCTAAACTAATAGAGAAATGCAGAAAGTCAAAGGGGAAAAGCTATTCTGAAATCTTTATTTTAACTGTACCCATTGGGTTAGAGTTCCTCTACATTGGAAATGCCTCGTGCTTCACTGATTATCAAAATCTAATACTATGAGATGAAGGCCTTGCTAGACCTTAACTTTACCCTGCTAGGCCTTGACTTTGCTTACCTGAACAAATCTGTGTAAGTGACTTCATGACATTGGCAGTTTGTATTATTTTGATAATAAGCTCTGCAAGCTTGCTCTCCTCTCCACTCCTTTTTCTCCCACTTGGGAGACACAACAGGTCTGCCAATGGGTTAGGAATAGTTACAGCCTATAGCACTGTGTAAACATACCCACTGCAATGACTACAAACAGTTCTAAAGGAATTATTTTAAGGATGTTCAGTCTGATTTGGCTACTGGTATGGTTTTGACAATGGGGAGTGTAGTGCAAATTAAAAGCTGAAGTTGTGGTATTGCCTCTAGCTGTGTATTCCTATGCACCATGAGTCTTGTTTGCTTTTTGCTTACTTGTAAAGATGCCCTGGGTTTGGAAACAAGGCAATCAGCTCGTAAGGCCAATTTGCATCCAACAGCAACTTTCAGTGCTCTGAGAACAGCTCTTTCTCAAGAACAAACATGATCTGGAGGTAAAAAATGTAAAGAAAATGGCATTGCATCTTGTTTAATTTCATAAGATTATGCTTTAAACTGTTACAAGATGAGAGCTTTCCCAAGTTTAAACATTTAGCCACTCAGGGAAATACTTCAGAAGTCTGTCTAAAGATCCTGTGTGGTGACACCAGCCACAATGATCTTTAGCTTTCACTATTATTTTCCCAAGAACTATATAAAAGCCACACACATGATCTTCATCAGCTCTTCAGTGCTCCTAAAAAGGAAGAATAAATTGCAGAGTTTTCTAATATTGAGACAGACATGTGTTTCAGGATCTCTCTGTAACCAGTTTCACAACAGGTAAACGAATTTTAAGGACATTAAGAATGTATTAATTCCTTTGACAGTGAGCTGGCTACAGGAAATGTGTGCTGTACAGTGATCTATTGCTCAGCTGTAGCATGCATCAGGTTTCAAGGCAAGACTGTATTGCTATATTAATTTCACAGAAAGGTTTCTCTTACTAGAGTGCATTGACCAATATTTCAGCCCTACTTAAACCAGATAAAACAGCCTGCTTACTACTGTACCAAGGTAATTAATTGAAAATGTACAAAATAAAATCAAAGTAGCCTACACCTAGTTATTAAGAAGTCTAGCAGAGAACTCTTACAATGACAGGTAATATTAGCCTCTGAGCCTTTATGACTTACATGGTAATAAAATGGGGTTACACTTTTGAATCAAATTGATAACATAACCAAATCGATTTCATTAGTGTATCTGTCATATTTGCTGTTAATGATGGCTAACAGAGGAATAGAAACTGACAACGATCCCTGAAAAACTGTGCAGTTCAAAATTATATTATACTGGCATTCATGAATTTTAATACCTTTTTTAACCATGATTTTTTGAACTCCTATTTAAAATTTGAAGCTTACAAGAAGAGAATTAAACTTTCTAGACCTGTCTCAGTTCATATTATTTCTATTGTTACAAATTAATAAGCTCAAGAATGGAAGACATTTACTCTAACTAAAACAAAAATATCCTACTTGAGATTCTCTTGTGAATGTTTAAGGGGAGCTGGATGATTCTCCACTGCTAAACTGTTGACAGCAGAGTAATTTCTCTTGAATGACTAGAGACCTTTAGGAAACCCAAACTGCTGTTTAGAAGACTGTTTGCGGTAGACTCTATTTGTGTTAACAGACTTTGGTCCTCTGGTGGGTAACTCTTTAATGCCAATGCAAGTTCTGCAAAAATCTCCAAGTGAATGTACCTCCTACCATGAATCATGACAGGTCTCTAATTTTGTTAGGAGGGATTAAACATATGGGACTTAAAAGTGTACAGTGAAATACTAATCTCAGAGCAGTAACTGAGAATATCAAAATACCCATACATAATGAGGCAACAATCTCTTTGTTGGTTGAAAATATGACATTTACAATTCCTCTATCTCCCCTGACTCCCCCAACCTCAAGCGGCACAGGGTGGAATGGAGGGATTGTGATCAAACCATAACAGTTCCTCTTTGCTGCTCCTTACAGCTCACATTTTTCCTTGCTTCAATGCAAGTCATCCTAAGGGCTGTTGTCCTTAAGAAGAAACCTGATACTCTGTGGGTCTCCCACAGGCCACAGTTCCTTCAAACTATATCCACCTGCTCTAGCATGTCATCTTCCACAGACTGCAGGGTACATACCTGCTTGACCATGCTCTCTTCTACAAGCTGCAGGAGAATCTCAACTCTGGCGCCTACAGCAACTCCTCTCTCTCATTCTCCATTGAGCTTGGTATTCATAGGACTGTTTTTCACAATTTTTCCCCCCTCACAATTTCTTCTCCCTCACCCCTCAGAGCCATGCAGTGTCCTGCCCTTTTCCCAGAGAGGCCACTACCTTGGCTGAGGGGCTCAGGTGTGCCCTGCAGTGGGCCCGTTGGAGCTGAAGCTATGTCCAGTACAGGGCAGCCCTGGCCTCTCCTCACAGAGGCCACCCTGCAGCCCCTCCCCTGGATGTGGACATCCAATGCAACACATCTTGCTGTAACTGTTGTTTCATTGTGAAAGTATGAAGTAAGAAAAAAACAGAGGGATGCCTGTAAAAAGACAAGAGGACAACTGTGAGGAGAAATTAGCATTTCTTTACTGTGCAGCTAGAACAATCTAATGCTTCTGGTGGTGTGCTCTGCAGAGATAAAGGCAACAACATGCAGGTCCAGCAATGTGAATCCAGCAGGGAAGTTATCTCATTTGGGTTTTTCCAGACAATCTGAATGTTCTCTCCCAGTGGTTCCACTGGACAATTTTATCCAAAAAGCTGCACAAAACCACTTGCCCTCCTACCTGCTGTGAGTGTATTTGGGTGTTTTATTTCCTCCTTTAATTTTTATTCCCTCACAGCTTTATTCATTAACTGCAGCACAGGGGATTTAGCCTGCAATCCAGTACATTTTAATAGCAACTGTCTTCCGAATAAAACTCCACTGATCATCAATGCCACTTAAGTAACAACTTCAAACAAACATAATATACAAACTGCAGACATCAATGTAAGAAAACTATGGTACAGTTTCTTAACAGAGGTGCTGAGACCTTGAGAAAAATGGGAAACAAGTAAGTCAGTGAAGCCAACAGAGCCTAGCTTTATTTCCTTGGCAATCTCATTTTGAACTGAGCGCAATTCCCTTTACCCAAGCCTGTGACATCTCCTGTCCCTGGGAATAATTGCATTTTGAGTGGATTAAATAAGGACAAGCAAGAGCCTTTGAAAAAGGCACCCTTATTCAGCCAACTATAGATATCTGAGGCATAGACTTTAGAAGTTCTTTGTAGTTTGCCGAAGAGAACCATATTGAACTTACTGATATGGAGCTGCAATTGCTCATAGATTCATAGATAGAATCACAGAATCATAGCATCACAGAATGATTTGAGTTGGAAAGGACCTTAGAAATCATCTAGGTCCAACCCCACTGCCATGGCCAGGTACAACTTCCACTAGTCCAGGTTGCTCCATGTCCCATCCAACCTGGCCTTGAAAACTTTCAGGGAGGGGACATCCTTAACTTTTCTAGGCATCCTGCCTCTATGCTTCACCACCCTGACAGTGAAGAACTTCTTCCTTATATCTAATCTAAATTTACCCACTTTCAATTTAAAGCATTTCTTATCCCATCACTATATCCCCTCATGAAAAGTCTCCCTCCAGCTTTCTTGTAGGTCTACTTCAGCTGCCAGAAGGCTGTACTCAGCACTGGTTAGGCCACAGCTTGAGTACTGTGTCCAGTTCTGGACCCCTCAGTTTAGAAGAGCTTGACTTGCTGGAGCATGTCCAGAGAAGGGCAACAAAGCTGATGAGGGATTTGGAGAGCAAGCCCTATGAGGAGAGGCTGAGGGAGCTGGGGTTGCTTAGCCTGGAGAAGAGGAGGCTCAGAGGAGACCTTATTGCTGTCTACAACTACCTGAAGGGTGGTTGGATGTTAGGAAAAAGTTCTTCATAGAAAGAGTGATTGGCCATTGGAATGGGCTTCCCAGGAAGGTGGTAGAATCACCATTACTGGAGGTGTTTAGGAAGACACTGGATGGGGCACTTGGTGCCATGGTTTAGTTGATTAGATGGTGTTAGGTGAGGTTGGACTTCATGATATCAAAGATCTTTTCCAACCTGGTCCTCTCCCCTCCCCTCCCCTCCCCTCCCCTCCCCTCCTCTCCGCTCCTCTCCGAGCACTAGTAGGGGGTGCAATAAAAGCCAGAAGTGGTGCCACTGGGCAAGCAAGGGGAGGATGTTGTTTTAATGAGTTTTCAATGCTATGCTCCTGTCATTCTCACTGCAAAAGGAAATGTCTGGCTGGGGGCAAAAGGGATTTATGGAACATAGAGTTCATCCTGTAGCTTGTAAAGTTTCCTGTTCTAGAATTTTGTTCTGGGTTGGGGTGCTTCCCTTTTCCCATGGTTTACTCATACATGCAGTTCATGTGTAGTGTGTTCCCCTGTCTGCCACATAGACAGGTATTTTTCTTCATATTATTTTGTATTATATAATATTTTTTTTTCTTAGCTCAACTCCTGATGGTTTTCTTTCTGTTATCTTATCTGCCTCCTAGATCTTCTTTCTTCTTGTCCCACTTAGGAGGTAGGGGGAGGGAGGGGTGCAACAGTGGTTCAGTTTTGATTTCTTTTCATCCTCGTACAATCATGAGAGTAGAGCTTGTTTACAGCAGAGTGTGTTAAACCAAGACAGTGATCCAAGCTCTTTCTCATCAGAGCAGGTTCTCTGTCCCTCTGATGATCTTTGTGGCCCTCCACTGGACTTTCTCCAAAATGTCCACATCCAATTCATAACTTTGCATTTGCCTGTGTTTGCTGAAGAGTAGTCAGTTCGTTTAGATTATTCATTCAGATCAGCTCACTGATTTTGAGGACTGGTACTGATGTCTATTGCTGCACCTATTCCATGTAAAGTCAGTAACTAACTGGGAGATGGCCCTCTTCTTCTCCACCACCTGCCTCCCTCTTTCCCTTCCAAAGCAGGAAGAAGTTCAACGATCCATATAAAGAAAAACTAAAGACAGTATTACTACTTTCAAACATGAGTTGTCTGTGCAATTCTTATGCTGCACTGCACTGTAATCCTGATTCCAGACTACCTTAGTAAGTGATAGCTAGGATCACCTGAGTACCATGAATTAGCATAGCACCCTATGTAGTGTTACTACTTTCTTACAACTTAGAGCAGTTGCTGGTTATCAACATGGTTTCACCATTATCATGTATTACAAATTTGGTGGCCTTTTATAATGGAATTACAGCATCAGTGGACAAGGGAAGACCAATTGATCATCTTCCTTGACTTGTATAAAGTATTTAACACAGTCCTGCAAGACATCCTGGTCACCAAACTGGAAAAACATAGACTTGCGGGATGGACTTTTCAGTGAATAACAAATTGTCTAGATGGTTGCACTCAGAGAGCTGTAGACAATGGTTCAATGTCCAAATGGAGATTGGTGATAAGTGGAATCCCTCAGAGGTCAGTACTGGGACCAGTGATGTTTAGTATGTTTATTGGTGATATGGACAATGGGACTGAGTGCATACTCAGCAAGTTTGCAGATGACACTAAGTTTTGTGGTCAGGTAAACATGCTGGAGGAAAGGGAAGCCATCCAGAGAGACCTGGACAGGCTTGACTGATTGGCCCATGATAACCTTATGAAGTTCAACAAGGCCAAGTGCAAGATTCTGCACCTGGTTTGGGGCAATCCCAAGTACAAATATAGACTGGCTGGAGAATATCTTGAGAGCAGTATTTAGGAGAAAGACTTGGAGATGTTAGTTGATGAAAAACTCAACATGAGCCAGCAATGTGTGTTTGCAGCCCTGAAGGCCAACTGTATATTCAGTTGCATCAAAAGAAGTGTGACCAGCAGGATGACTGATGATATTCTCCCCTTCTGCTCTGCTCTTATGAGACCCCACCTGGAATACTGCATCTAGTTCTGGTGCCCACAACACAAGAAGGACATCAGACTGGTTCCAGAGTAGGGCCACAAAGATGGTCAGTGGCCTGGGGCACCTGCCCTGTGAGGACAGGCTGCTAGAGTTAGGGTGCTCAGCCTGGAGATGACAAGACTCTGGGAAGACCTTATAGGTCTCCTTTCAACACTATGAGAAAGCTGAGGAGCGACTTTCCACAAGGGCCTCTAGTGACAGGATTTGTGGGGCGGGGGGGGGGGGGGTGGGAATAGCTTAAAGCTGAAAGAGGGTAGATTTAGACTGAACATTAGGAAAAAAATCTTTATAGTGATCATGGTGAGACAATGAAACAGGTTGTCCAGGGAAGTTGTGGATGCCACCTCCCTGAAAGTACTCAACTCAGGTTGGATGGGGCCTTGAGCAACCTGGTCTACTGGAGGGTGTCCCTCTCCATGACAGGTGGGGTTGGAACTAGATGATCTTTAAGGTCTCTTCCGACCCAAACCATTCCAGGATTCTCTGGTCCCTTCCTAATAAACCCCTTCAGAATTTAAAGTGTTCAGGGGAATTATGCAGACTACTTAGCTGGCTTCTCAGAGCTGATACTTTTCTGGCAAAATATAGGAGGCTGGGATTCGTAATACGGCAATATGCTTTGCTAACAGGAAGCTGGTCCTGAAGTTACAGGGCTATCCCTGTATGACAACAAATTTAAGCTGATAACATTGCTGGACTCATGTCAGCTCTGTGAAGGATAATTTTGTGATATACCATTGTATGCATAAAATGGAGAGACGTATTTACTCATATGCTTGGTACTGGCACAGCAGATGCTGATGTAGCTAAAGTGACAGCCATGGCATAGCAAAAAGACATAAATTATGATCTATTGCCAAGTTTACATTGTCTGTATACTTGGAACATAACCTTTAACAATGCTTCCTTATATAGGCTTCTTTGATTTGTTTCCCTTTCTAAAAAAGATTAGTGTGTTTCCCTATAATGCATTCAAAAGTGCATTCCACCTTTTCTAAAATGCAAATTAAAAGAAAATTTGCATGAGTATGGGAATTAGTGATGTATATAAATAACAAGCACTTAATTTGACTAATACTTCAAATTATACATAGACTTTTTTGAGGCCACAAAATACAACAGCATTGTTTACAATCTAAATCTAATTAAAGGATATGCAGGAATGAACAAAGGAATCAATATCTAATATGTTTTTTCCATTTGCTTTCCTCATCACTGCTAAAATGTCAGAGAAAATGCCAATACTTTGATCTCATACATGTGTTCTGTTGGTTTTCCATTGATACAGACAAGGTCAATTGTGATAAAGGATGCTCTAAATTCTCTGGAGGTTCCTCAATTAATGGGTGGTTATCAGCCAGTATACTCAAAAAATGGCAGAAAAAAATGGATCTCAAATACTAAATATGGGATATCATAAAACAAAATACAGCTTTGATTTTAAGCATAGAAAAATCACCATAGAAAAATGTTTCACAGTTCAGAGGTTAAATACTTTGTTAGATGTTTTTCTTTGGAAGGTATCTAAAAGCTGTGGGATTCATAATAAATTTCCATGAATGTAGTTTCACAATCAATCCTGGGAAACTGCAGTGGAAATCATCCTGTGATAGAGCATGCAATTTAGTGAGAACACAGGAATGTAATATTTTTTCCCCCCTGAAAACTTAGATTCGACAATCTCAACAGAGGTAATCAACCTTTCCTTCATGCTAATGGTTGCTTCCGTTAGACTGTGCTCTTTCCTCAATTGTGCAGAGGCTGGTACTATTATTTTATGCTAAACGGTTATAAAGGATGACTTCAGACATACAGGTATAAGAAATATTATTTACATCAAAGTTATTGTCTAATTTGCATTTCCTCATGTTGTTCCACCAATTTGCATGGCATCCCTCCTCTAGAACTTCTCAATGATTCTTTCTCCTCAACCTCTGACTCTTCCCTTTTTTCTAAACAACGCAGCATTTCTGGAATGAGATAAAATGTTTACTAAGAATTAAGAATGTCCTTTTGTCCCTGAAGGAAAGCATGTTTGCAAAGAAATTTTAAAAGTACACAGAAAACATCCCAATATTGTAGAAGAAGACTGACTGCTCCTAACCTTTCCAAGACATCAGATGGATATGGTTCTGACACAAATACAAATAGGATTTCCTCCAATGATTTCAAAAGGACTGAAATTTTATTCTTCTGTTTAGACTTCTCTCCACTTGTTAAAAATTTGAGTTAAATCTGTGTAATAGTGAGGAAGACAGGTACACAGTGATCACAAGAGTAGTATTAGCAATGGTGATGCAAACTTTCTGTGGTAAACAATCCATGAAAAGCAAAAGAATAGAAATAAGGTGAAGATCAGTGCAAAGGTATAAATGTCTGGGAGTATATGGAAAATTAATCAATCTGTTTTCACAGTAAGAGTGTCATTTAACTATGAGGTTGTAATGAGTGTGAAATACTAAAATGCACCATTTGACTTTATTTTCTTTGGATTTCATGAAAAATCTTGTAGCAATTTATTTGGAAACATAGATTATAATCCATAACTTTAAAACAGTTTCAGGTGACTGCATGGTTTTTCTTTAATATTTTCTCTTCTTATGCTGAACTCGAAGAAACATCTTGGAGAAAAAAAAGTATATACTCACATAGTATTTCTTTTCCAAACATTTAAAACATACTAGCTAAATGAATACTTTACTTTTATTTGGAAAATTTTATAATAAATAAATAAATGTTGGCATTTTTAGAGTTTTCTTTACTCCTATTAGACCTCAACTGCTGTAAAAAATATAAATGGCACTCAAATAATACCAGTGTGAAACAGATTGTATTTCATTAAATCTATAATAAATATATTACAACTGGATTAATCTTTGCAATTCAAATACATGGAAGGAAAAGAATACATTCTCACAGTTAATATAATAATATAGTTAACATAATATAATATATATGATGTTAGTGAAAAAATAGTGAAAGAAGTAAATGGAAACAGGAACTGTGCAATATGGCATGGTCGTGTAAAAGAAATTTCAAGATAATGGGCAGAGAAATGTCTGTTGTGAAATAAACAATGGCTAAAATTCATCTATCTAAATTTACATACCTTCAAGTTTGTCATCCTGAGCAGGATTTTATTGCCTAAGCTTTAACTGCCTCAAGGACAGGTGGGATTTTTCAGGGATTTTCTTATAGTCAGTGGAGATCTTATAATAGTGCCCTGGGAAAGATTTATGTTATCCTAAGGAACAGACCAACATTTGGCCCAGTGAATTGCTTACAAATTGCTATCATGATCTCTGCTGACTGCAGTGTGAGATAGCTCATTACAGCTAGCAACAATATGTAGCTTCTTACGTTCTATACTACTAAAATTAGGACACAATTTACCTCAAATATAAGCAGCTTACAATCCTTTCACAGCCAATAGTTCAACTCCAGAAAATGTTATATATACTAATGTAGAATTTGTGCCAGTGGTCAGAGAACTGAATCACTTTTTAGAGACTGTAGAGGAAATTTAATTGTGAAATTTATTCCAGATATCTAACTTGTTTGTACTTCTACATTAACTTATTTGTGCTTCTACATTTCAAGATCTTTAGGTGGATATAAGTAGAAAAAAAATCTCTTCTGCTATGGTTTAGGGTATTTCAATTCCTGTCAGTATGCTCTTTGCTTTATAGTGTAAAACATAAATTATGATTTTATATTTGATTTTCCTACTAGTCACATTTATGTTGTTAAATGGATGATATAAATTCTATAAAATACAGAAATTAATCTAGGACTGATAATTTCCATGGTGGAAGTCTTTTTTTGTAAAAAAATACTACTTATAAGATGAAGTGTATTTTTATGCTTATGAAATTCCTGAGGTACTGGAGGAGATAGATTATCTACAATATGAATTTTATCCATCAAGCTGTTCAAGTAGAGCAGAAAACAAGGACAGAATCCTATATGGACTTTCTGTAGTTCCACTGATCTCAGATGGGCTGAAAATGGCTAATTCATTTAGTTATGAAGTTGGGATATAGAATTTTTCCTTCCTTTTGTTAGTGTAAATGTTCTAGTAAAAAAAAATTTCCACAAAATGTGTAAAGAAGAAGGATGGATTTCTAATCAGACAAACATAAACCACACATACACAAGCCTCAGATTGTGTTGTGTTGCGCTCTTTTAAATTACTTGCATAAGAATGGTGGTAGGATAGTCCACTGATTATGTAGGTATCACAGGACCACCAAACACAGAGGCATGAAAAGTCTTTTTTTGCCTTCATCATGGTAACTTTTCCACTGTCATAAAAGCAACACAGGCAGAGTGCTCAGATTCTATATGAGCACTTTAGAAGCTTTGCAGTCTTCAAGAGGAATAATAATGCTTCCAAAAGTCAGCAATTGCTACGACCTCAGTTTGGTAATAATCCCACAGCTAGCCATGGAAAATCTGAACATGCAGTCTGACAAAAATTCCCTTTTCTTCTTTCCACCAGCTGTTTAACCATAGCATAGCTAGCTGGTGGACAATGCAACTGACATTTTTCTGTTGTGTCATTGAGTCAGATGAGGTAAATTTGCTATATGTTGGATGCATCATTGGACTTCACCATAAAAGTCTTCCATAATTCCATGCTCCTTCTAAAGGCAATGTAACAAAAAATAAAATTCTCATGGATAGTCAAGAGCCTTTCACTCTAATATTCAGTGACTTCAATGTTATATCTTTGTAAAAATCCGTAGTATGTGATTCAAACAGAAACAGATGACACAGTCACCCCTCCATGACTATTGAATAGAAATGTAAATTAGAGTATTTTGAATCAAATAATTCACGTGCCTCTTTCTTTGTAGACTGAAATAAATGAACATGAGGTCTAAAGGCTCAGTAGGGTGTGGTGATTTGAGAATAATTTATTGTCTAAAAGAGTAACCAGTCAAACAATGTTAATTATAACACTGTTAAAAACTGAAATGCTTAGATCTAAATCATTTATGTGATAGATATTAAACACCATGGAGATGGAAAAATGCTGTAGGCAAGTGTTCTTAATAAGTCTAGTTTGGTTAATTATTGCCTGAAGCATTTCTGAACTAATTATTTACCTCCAAAAGCGACTCCGTGTTTTCAGCATTGATGTGACAGATATTGATCATCTTTAATTGACAGAGCACAGTACCAGACAGACCACACAAAGCTGAAGGTTAAGCCATTTATAGAAAGTGATAGCTGGGTCTTCTGGTGTCACACACTGCATCAGTTTAAAATGGAGACCCAGACCCTGAAACTCTGCACTTTCAGGGAAAAGGATTATTTGTCTCTGTCATCTGTCCTTTATGGTTCATTTAGCATCTTAAATAGCCTGTGTAAATTAAGTGTGTTTAGTAGCGACACAACTCCCAAGTCAAAGACGCTGTGCTGTTCAACAGGACTGGAGTATTTCAGCCTTTCAGTTAACAAGATGTACATTGCTCAACAAATAATAAAGACAGAATTATGTTGCTAATTTGTTTTACCATAGATAGCTTAAAAATTAGTTTAGGTGGTTTTCACTTTGTGCCACTTACTTTTTTTAAGCCCCCTTTGCCTGTCTTGTTTAAACTCAAGTACATCTACATGAATCAAACTGAAATACCATATCTGAGTGCATGGGCACTTGATTTTCCCTGTAATTGACAATGTGAGACCATACCACCGGAGATGACTTCATTCATAGAATCACAGAATTGTCAGGGTTGGAAGGGACCTCAATGATCATCTAGTTCCAACCCCATATCATGGGCATAGGTGGGATAAATGGGAAAAATTGTCCTTTTTTTCCTTTTTTTAATCTATAGAGGGAACCTACTGATGCTCCTAACCCATCAGGCTGTGTCAAGTGGAATGAATCCAGAGCTCATTCATCTCACTGTTTGTTTTGTTTCGGTTTTTTTTTTTTTCTTTTAAAGATGAATAGCATTTTGATTTTTGCTCATTATATACATTCTATTTTCCTTTTTCCTTCTCAACTGCCCACATGGCCAAATTGAGCATCAACGCTAAATTGAGGTATCCTCAGTTCACTTGCACAGAGTAATTCATATCACAGATTAACTGAATTCTCCCTTGTAATGTCTGCATCTCTTCACTCTTTATGGAGAAATTAAACAGAAAACCACTCCTGCATAAAGCAGTCATTCATTCTTTCTTGTTCCTTTACACTGGGGAGTACAGACAGGTTTATGCTCACAGCAATATAACAAAATAACCATGAAAATGTATTGGTTATGCCACAATTATCAATTATCTTTAGCATACACACACAAGCAAAAAAAAAAAAACCGAAACCAAAACAACAGAAAAAAAGAAGATAGTAGGAATTGAAATATATGTCTCTTCATTTTGGTTATGAAATGGGTTTATATGAAAAATGTATTCCATATAAAGCAGGCTGAACTCCAAACTAAACCTCAGGGCCTGTTTTGAAGACATTTGTATTTGGATGTTAATTTGCATTTGCATCTGAGATCCACCTTGACCTAAAGTTCATGTGCTTGTGTGAATGGAAGTGTAAATACCACTGTATGTGGAAATTATGGTGTCTCAGAATGCTGAGTCTCTTTAGTGGTAAACAGTAGTACCTTTGAAATTTGTTTCACTACTTCTTGAAGACTACGTTAGAAACAATGATATGGCTGTTCAGCATCCCTTACACCTTTGTTGGCTTATGGAGAATGTGTACTTTTCTTGGGTAATCATTGGTACCATGACAAAAGAGACCTCTGAGGCTCTGGTTGATTCTGTAAATAGTGTGAATTTCCTTTCAAACTGCTGAATTCAATGAAAGTTCAGTACTTTTTGATGTTTCCAAGCCTGATGATTTTCATTCTCTTTCAGTGAGGAAGCCACTATATTAATTTACAATACCAGGAATTCACAGTATCACAGTATCACAGTATCACCAAGGTTGGAAGAGACCTTGAGGATCACTGAGTCCAAGCTGTAGCCACAGACCTCATGACAGAACATAGCACAGACCATAGCACCAAGTGCCACATCCAATCTCCTCTTGAACACCTCGAGGGATGGTGACTCCACTGTCTCCCCAGGCAGCCCATTCCAATGACTAATGACTTGCTCAGTGAAGAACTTTCTCCTCACCTCGAGCCTAAACTTCCCCTGGCACAGCTTGAGACTGTGTCCCTTTGTTCTGGTGCTGGTTGCCTGGGAGAAGAGACCAACCCCTTCCTGGCTACAACCACCTTTCAGGTAGTTGTAGAGGGCAATGAGGTCACCCTTGAGCCTCCTCTTCTCCAGGCTAAACAATCCCAGCTTCCTCAGCCTCTCCTCATAGGGCTTGAGTTCAAGGCCTCTCACCAGCCTTGTTGCCCTTCTCTGGACACATTCAAGTGTCTTGATGTCCTTCTTAAATTGAGGGGCCCAGAACTAGACACAGTACTCAAGGTGTGGCCTAACCAATGCAGAGTACAGGGGCACAATGACTTCCCTGCTCCTGCTGGCCACACTATTCCTAATGCAGGCCAGGATGCCATTGGCCCTCTTGGCCACCTGGGCACACTGCTGGCTCATGTTTAGGCACCTGTCAATCAGCACCCCCAGGTCCCTTTCTCTTTGGCAGCTCTCCAGCCACACTGACCCCAGCCTGTAGCACTGCATGGGGTTGTTGTGGCCAAAGTGCAGCACCCGGCACTTGGACTTGTTGAATGCCATCCCATTGGACTCCGCCCATCTGTCCAGTCGGTCCAGGTCCCTCTGCAGAACTTTTCAACCCTCTAACTGACTAACATCTGCTCCTAACTTGGTGTCATCTGCAAATTTACTGACGACTGACTCAATCCCCTCATCCAGATCATCAATGAAGATGTTAAAGAGGATGGGGCCCAGCATTGATCCCTGGGGGACACCACTGGTGACTGACTGTCAGCTGGATGTGGCACCATTCACCACCACTCTCTGGGCTCGGCCCTCTAGCCAGTTCCTAACCCAGCACAGAGTGTAGTGGTCCAAGCCATGAGCTGACAGCTTAGACAGCAGTTTGCTATGGGGGACAGTGTCAAAGGCCTTGCTGAAGTCCAGGTAGATCACATCCACAGGCCTCCCCACATCCAGCAGATGGGTCACCTGATCATAGAAGGAGATCAAGTTGGAGAGGCAGGACCTGCCCCTCCTAAATCCATGTTGGCTGGACCTGAGCCCTTGGCCGTCCCTCGGGTGCGCAGTTATTGCCACCAGGATAATCTGCTCCATCACTTTCCCTGGCACTGAGGTCAGGCTGACTGGCCTGTAGTTTCCAGGTTCCTCCATCTGACCTTTCTTACGGATGGGGACCACATTGGCCAGTTTCCAGTCATCTGGGACCTCTCCAGTGAGCCAGGACTGGAGGAAAATGATGGAGAGTGGCTTGGCCAGCTCATCTGCCATCTCTCTCTGCACCCTAGGATGGATCCCATCTGGTCCCATGGACTTGTGAGTGTCCAAGTGGCTCAGCAGGTCCCGAACTAATTCATCACGGATTTCTGAGGCATTACACTGCTCCCTGACCCCGTCACCCAGCTCAGGAGGCCACTCATCCTGAACTCCTCCTGCCTTGCTGTTAAAAATTGAGGCAAAGAAGGTGTTCAGGACCTCAGCCTTTTCCTCGTCTTCAGTCACAGTGTTCCACTCCAGGTCCAATAAGGAGTGCAGGTTCTTCTTGCCCTTCTTTGTAGCATTAATGTATTTGTAAAAATGCTTTTTATTATCCTTCACAGAGGTGGCCAGCTTCAGTTCCAGCTGGGCCTTTGCCTCTCTAATTTTTTTCCTACATAATCTAACAGCTTCCTTGAACATACCTCGAGAAGCCTTCTCCTCCTTCCAAAGGTGATACAGCCTCTTTTTTCCCCTTAAGTCCTCCAGGAGCTGCTTGCTCATCCAGGCTGGTCGCCTTCCACGACAGCTCATCTTTTGGCACATGGAAACTGTCAGTTCCTGTGCCTTCAAGAGCTCCTGTTTGAAGTAGGCCCAACCAGTCTGGACCCCAACCAGCCTGGACCCCTCGGTTCTTGAGGGCTGCTACCCAAGGAACTTTACAAATAAGTTTCTTAAACAGGCTGAAGTTTGCCCTCCAGAAGTCCAAGGTGGAGGTTCTGTTGGTGCTCCTCCCTGTCTCCCTGCATATTGAAAACGTCACTGTCTTGTGGTCACTGCACCCTAGGCAGCCTCCCACCATCACATCTCCCACCAGCCCTTCTCTATTGGAGAACAGCAGGTCAAGCAGAGCCTGGCCTCTGGTAGGCTCACTTAGCTGCATCAGGAAGCAGTCCTCCATGCACTCCAGGAATCTTCTGGACTGCCTCCTCTCTGCTGAATTAAGTTTCCAGCAGATATCTGGCAGGTTGAAGTCACCCACAAGGACAAGATCTGATGATCTTGAGACAGCCTCCAATTGCTTGTAGAATATTTCGTCAGCCTCCTCATCCTGGTTGGGTGGTCTATAACAGACTCCAACCAGGATGTCAGATTTGTTAGGCTACCCTCCGATTTTAACCCTCATTCAACTTGCTCTGTTACAATGTGGTGATATAATTGCAGAGATTATTTTCATACCGAGGATTAGTCATATACCACTGAATTAAAGGTGTTTTCTATTGCTCTTAAAGAATGAAACCATGCAAAATGACCTGATGAACTTCAGTAATGAGCTGACCCATCAACATCCCATAATGACTGACTTTTTACTTAAATATTTCATTCTGAAGAGTACTTGTACTATTTCCTAATATACCAGTTGACAAAAGCATTTCAAAACCCCCTCACATTATCAGTGTACCTAAATTAAAACTGATGGATACTGAATTATGGTTCCCAAATCTACTATGTACATACTGTTAAGAGAATTGACTTGAATTTTTCATATATTATTTAAAAAAATATGTAAAAATGGTATTTCTTGAACTTCAGGTGCTTATTTTGTAAAAAGGTGGTAAGACATGCAAACAGTAGCCACAGGTACTTTCTTAGGGAAATATTTTCTTCTAGTTTGTGAATTGAAGTGTACAATGATGTTTCAGACTGCAACACAAATATTCATATGAATATATGTAAAATATCCCAAACCAGCCAAGTCTGTCTTACTGTTCTTGGATAGTTCAGTTTCTGTAAATGAGTATGCAAAGTGTATGGGTTTGGTTATTGTCATGATGACTTGTTGCATGGACAATCAAAGCAGCTTTTAATTGAGAATCAAGAGTAACAAAGGGTATGAGAACAAACAAAAGATCAAGCAACAGCAGCAGACATTCTGTGAAAAAAAATAAGCAAAAATGAGTTGCTTATTAATAGTGTGAGTGCAGGAAAAGAAGCAACTTCCAAATGAGTTATCAATTGCAAATACTCAAAATATGAGTGGATGAATGATAAATCCCTCCCTCTACCCCCAAAAGTTCTGTTGATTTTCTCTGAGGCCCATCCACAAAAATTTTTGACATTTTTGATGTTTATGTCTCTGTATTGGTTATTCTTCTCAGAGACTTCCTGAATTCAACTGAGAAGTTTAATTCTTTTCCGTCAGTTTTTCTTCATCAGTATCTGATTAAAAAGTCATTATTAAACTACACGTTAACACTATATGACATAGATATTTAAACTGCCAATTCAAAACTGAATTCTAGTTTTTCGCTCACTGTTGCTTGTCTAGTCTTTTATTTATTAGCTTACTTGACTTCTGTTTGTTAGCACAGTGATGTTGTTTTGCAGAAGCAAACACACTACAAAAATGTCACTTTGACAATCAATTAAAAACAAAATTACACGTTCTTTGTAAGTCTTTCATTCACTTGCCTCTTTCTAGTGCCCATCTTATTTTAAAACAGAACTAAGATAGTAGTAATTTCTTCTTTTAACACTAGGTGGAGTTAGCTTAACTTCTGAAGTCAGTTCCCAGGAGTCAAACATTTTGCTGATCTTCAGGACTTTTTCTCATAAACAGTATAACTAGAATATGACCAAGTGAAGAATCAGAGTTTTGGTTTGTGTTTTGTATTTCTTTTTAATTTTTAATTTTCTTTTTCTTTTTTCTTTCATTGCAAACACACATGATGTAAAGGCAAAGAGGTAAAATCCTTTTATTTTCATATTTTGGAGTTCTGTGCTGAGCTCTATAGAAAAAAAAATTATCTTTAAATTTTCACTTTAAAACATTTTCTTGAAAATCTGTGTATGTGATGATGCCTTTCAAGCATGTCTAATTCTGCAGCAATATAATTCCAAAATACTATTTTTATAAATAGTCAGCTTATATTCTTAACTGCAATCAGGGAAATATAAGAACAAATGAATGACTGGTTTAATATGAATTTGTAATATTAGAAACTGCTGGCCTAAAACATCTGAAGAACTTCCCCACTGATGTAGGACTTAGCATGCAACTGATTTGTCTTAATTTTTCTGAACTCATTTCTGTTCTCCTTTGAGACATGTTTTCCCTGAGAACTACCCAAAGGATTTATTTGGGAAAATGTGAATGAGATTCTGATGTTTGTGATTTTTTCCTGTTATTGACTGTGAAGGGCTGATGATACCAAATATCAAATGCCACCCAACTGCTTTCTCAATCCCCCTTCTCAACAGAGTGAGGGAGAAAATATGAAAAAGCTCATGGGTCACAATAAAGACAGGTAGAGCACTTACAAATTTCTCTCACATACAAAACTAACTTGGGAAAATGGATGCAATTTGTTGTGCATTAAAATAGGCTTGTATAGTAAGGAGCAAAGTCAAAATTAAAGCAACACCTTCTTTTTTCCAGGTTCAACTTCAGTCCTTCATTCCTAACCCTACCTCAGCCACTTCCCAACAAGCAGCCCAATGCAAGTGGAAGGCTTGTGGTCCATTCCCTCTGCTTTTCCCAACATACAGATATATCTGTAGACCAACAGCTAGATTGTGAGTGAAATCAACACCTGGTCCACAGAAGAACTTACTCAGACATTCTCATCTTTATGTAGGTAGTTAAATCCACATGCTAGGTTGGAGCATGGCATTTCAGTAGGGAAATTCATACTCTGTTCAAATAGATGCATCAGTTCTACAGTACTCTCTGCAGTTAAGTAATTAAATATATGGTAATGAAACAAGTGATTCTATGTATACATGATGTTTACTTCAAAACAATCTCCATTAGCTATTTCTATGTTTCATTTTGTTCCCATAAATTTCACTCCATCCATTGGGATCAGTCTCAAGTAAAAAAAAAGTGTCAAAAGTGTTAATATTTCTCAGATTCAGCTCTAAGCTGTCTCAAGGGTTAGTAAGACTCCATGAAAAGGTGTCTGCTTGGGTCTTGATGAACTGTTTGAGCTTCACAGTTAGGGGATTGAGTCAGTCATCAGTAAATTTGCAGATGACACCAAGTTGGGAGCAGATGTTGATCTGTTAGAGAGTAGAAGGGCTCTCCAGAAGCACCTTGACAGGCTGGACAGATGGGCAGAGTCCAAAAGGATGACATTCAACAAGTCCAAGTGCCGGGTGCTGCACTTTGGCCACAGCAACCCCATGAAGTGCTACAGGCTGGGGTCAGAGTGGCTGGAGAGCTGCCAAAGAGAAAGGGACCTGGGGGTACTGATTGACAGCCAGCTGAACATGAGCCATCAGTGTGCCTAGGTGGCCAAGAAGGCAAATGGCATCCTGGCCTGCATCAAGAATAGTGTGGCCAGCAGGAGCAGGGAAGTCATTGTGCCCCTGTACTCAGCACTGGTTACGCAACACCTTGAGTACTGTGTCTAGTTCTGGGCCCCTCAATTTAAGAAGGACATTGAGACTCTTGAGCATGTCCAGAGAAGGGCAACAAGGCTGGTGAGAGGCCTTGAGCACGAGGAGAGGCTGAGGCATCTTCACCTATTTTTACAGATAGAGAGAGATGAAAATAAAGACTTCTTGTAACATCCTTCAAACTATTATTTGACAAGGGATAAATGTAAAGACCAAAAATGTTAGACTAGAAAGAAAGTTAACTCAAATTGTTGTTGGAAATATTTGTGGGAGTAAAAATATTTTGCTACTACACAAGGAAAAGATCTCTGTCTATGTAATTATGTGCCACCTCACCCATGGCACAGAACATTTGTTAGTAAATGGTTCCTTGCACTGTGGACTCAATAGGATTGTCTGTGTATGTGTAATCAACTGTATGAAACGATGGGAAGTGCATTCTGAAACAATGAACTACTGTGTCTGGAGCATGACATGAAACTACATAATGGGGTGTGGAAACATGCCTTCTTGCACACACATGGTTCGTTTCATCCAGATAAGGGAGTCAACTCTGTAGCTGGCCTTAGGAACACATTTTCTGAGTGCTAATGGGCTCAAGTTAATGCTTGGCATAAGCTGGATGAGCTTCACAGATATTCTAGTTAGCACTGCCAAGCTGTACCTTTCAAGCTGCTGATCATAAAGCCAGGGTTTTTGAAGTAAATCATGAAATGTCCTTTTCCACAAGACTTCAAACACTATATCACCATTTTTAAAGAGAGAAATTGCTTTAAAGAAACATCAAAAATATGTGAAACATTATTAATGCTACATAGACACAATGCAACAGTTATCCAAATCCGTTATAAATGTCTCAGTCTTTTCTGTAGTTTGGGGGGAAAAAACCCAACTTATTTACTGTTAAAGCAACTCTTGATTTACAGTTGTTCAATCATTATGATCTGTATCTATGGCAGAATTCACAGATCTGAAGAGTATTGATAGTCCTTTGTGCTCTATTTTAGTTAGAAGGCTCATGCAGAAAGCAGCAATGATGAGCAAAGAGCTGCTGGTTATGCTCAACATGAGTCAGTGGTGCTATGTGACCAGAAGGTCAAGCAAGGTGATTCTTGCTCTTTACTCTGTTCTTGTATACCCCACCTCTAATCCTGTGTCCAGTTCTGGTGCCCCTATCATAAGAAGGACACAGAGCTGTTGGAGGGAGTCTAGAGGATGGCCAAAAAGATGACCCAAGGTCTGAAACACTTCTTCTATGAGGACAGGCTGAGGGAGCTGGGGCTGTTAAGCCTAAAAAATACTCCAAGAGGACCTCATAGCTGCCTTCCAGTACCTGAAGGTACTACCAGGACTACAGGAAGGCTGGAGAGGGAGTTTTCATAAGGGGGTTTAGCAATAGGAGAAGAAGGAATGGCTTTAAGCTGAGAGAGAGCAGGTTTAAACTGGATCTTAGGAAGAATTTATTCAATATGAAGGTGGTGAGACTCTGGAATAGGTTTCCCAGAGTGTTGTAGATGCCCCCTCTCTAGGGGTGTGTGGTGAAGGCACATTATGCCCAGATACTGAATCTTGTCCCAGCATGTGAACAAGTTCCCCCTCCTTCAGGAGGAAGACAAAAGCCAAGGCATTAGCCAGGCCAGCACACACCCAGCGCATGCAGTGCTCGTGCTGACACCAAGTATGGGCATAATTCTAGCTTCACACTTTCTATAGGCTGAAGCCAGTTGTTTATGAGAGTGCCCATTGGTCAAGCCCAGCCTCGAGGAATCTATAAGTATCACCCCAGTTGGTAAACAAGTTGCCCCCTCATTCACTTTGTCTCCGTGCTTGCTTGAGAGAGCAACTCTCAAGCTGCAGCCTTTGCCATTGAGCTTATTGTTGTTAGCTTCTGTTATACCTGCATGCATACTGAAAGCCTCTGCATCCTGAGAAGCAGAGAGGGAGGACCTTAGTGTCACTACAGCCAGTCGTACCGACCAGGAGAGCCCACTGTGCCACCGGAGGACTGGACCAACCCCCACGGGTAAGATCTGCCCAGTTGCTGGGGAGAAGGGACTTGATCGATACCGAGTCCACGTATGCCTAGCCCTGCTGTAGCGGGAGAGGAGCTGCTGTGTGCCGCTCTGAGCCCTGTGAATGTCAGGGAAGACTAAGGCATTGTTCGTGCCTATACTGCACTGAACCCAGGACCACTCCGAGAGTCCCGTTGCTCCTTTAAGATCAGTAAACGAGAATCCGCTGCCTAACACAGCCGCATTCTCTCCCCCAGGCTGTTTGCATCAGCTCCAAGAATCGCCATGGTTGGGCTGACCCCATAGCTCTGCCTGCTGCCGCATCATCGGAGCCCACCTACCAGCCACCGTCATCCCACCCTGCCGTGCGAGCTGACTTTGAGGGCTGACCCCAACCAGGACCGATCCCTGTTGTCTGGAGGGAATTGAATATCTTCCACGTGTTTTCCATCCACTAGCACTCAGTTCAAAGTATCCGCGTCTTTCTATGCATCCGTTGATGCATAGAAAGATTGTAATATTGCTGTGTATAGCCAGAAGCCACCCGCGTCCTGCCGAGTCGCCATCTAGTGGCCAAGAAGCGGTACCGCACCCTTCGTTATATAAATATAGAAAGAGTCTGTAACTAGTTCAATTAAGTTATAATCATAACACTAAGCCACTTGTGGAATCTATTTCACGAACGTGCACTAGAACATGTATATAAGTTGGTGATTCATCGGTTATTAATAGTTTGATAATTAGTAAAAATAATATTTTCATAATTCACATTTCATATTCATAAATTGAATAACCTCTTCACCACAGGGTGTTTAAAGCCAGATTGGATGAGGCCTCGGGTAAACAAGTCTAGTTGAGATGAATCCCTGCCCATAGCAGGTGGGTTGGAGTAGGTATCTCTGAGGTCCCTTCCGACCTAAGCCATTCTATGATTCTATGATATCCTTCTATGATGGGGTGACTAACTGGGTAGATAAAAGAAGAGTAGTACATGTAACTTGACTTCAGCAAGGTTTTGGACATCATCTCCCATAATATACTCACAGGTAAGCTCAGGAAGTATGGTTTAGATGAGTGGACTGTGAGCTGGATTGATCATTGGCTAAACAATAGAGCTAAGAGGGTTGTGATCAGTGTTTCAGAGTCCAGTTGGAGACCCCATAAGTAGTGATGTTCCCTGGGGGCAAGTACTGGATCCAGTCTTGTTCAACATCTTCATCAACAACCTGGCTTGTATCGGTAATAGTGTGGCCAGCAGAACCAGGAAAGTGATCATGTGAAGCCATACCTTGAGTATTGTATTCTGTTTAGGGACCCTCACTACAAGAAGGACACCGAGGTGCTGGAACATGTCTAGAGAGCTGGTGTGGGGTCTTGAACACAAGTCCTATGGGGAGTGGATGAGGGGGTTTGGGCTAAGTGTTCAGCCTAAGTGGAGGTTGAGGAGAGACCTCATAGCTCTCTACAACTACCTGAAATGATGTTGTAGCAAAGTGGCCATGGTCTCTTCTCTCAGGTAACAAGCGATAGGGTGAGAGGAAATGGCCTTAATTTGCATCATGGGTGATTTAGATTAGGTATTAGGAAAGATTTCTTCACTGAAAGGCTCATCAGGCACTGAAACAGGATGCCTAGGTTGTTAGGCCACCATTCCTGGAGATGCTTAAAAGATGTTTGTGTGAAGTGTTTAGGGACATGGTCTAACAGTTCTGTACAGAGAGACATTAGGGCTTTTCCAACCAGGTGATCCTATGATTCTGTGAAAGTCTGCAAGAGTAGAGGCTGCTTAGCTTGGAAAAGAGAAGGGTAAGAGGGGATCTGATCGATGATTACAAATATATTAAGGGTGAGTTTGAAGAAGATGGCTCCAGTCTCCTCACTGGTGCTCAGTGATAGGATGAGGGGCAATGCACATAAACACAGGAAATTCCACCTCAATGTGAGAAAAAATCTCTTTACTGTGAGGGTGATGGAGCAACGGTGTGGGCTTCCCAGAGAGGTTATGGAACCTTCTCCTCTGGAGACTAAAATCCCACCTGGATGCATTCCTGTCTGGCCTGAAGGTGAACCTGGTTTGGCAGGTTGGGGGGTGGGGGTTGGACTACATGATCTTCAGAGGTCCCTCCCAACCTTAACATTGCGTGATTCTGTGATACTTATTCAAAATAGTGTATGTGTACATACTAAATGGAAATATGCACATTCTGTTAGTTCTTTCTTTATTAAATGCATGTTAAGAGCTGTATGTGAAATACCGTACAATCTTGCTACCTGCTACAAAGCATGCTGTTCATGGATTTGTTGAAAGGTTTTGTTTGAATCCTAATCAGTATAAGCAATAAGATTCATAAATAATAGTTGTGAATCTTTATGTTTTATAACATATTTTGGCTTAGACCTAATTGAAATTAATAAGAATCACACATGATTATAAAGAAAACAGTAGTTTCTAACAATTATAAATGCTTCTCTCAATTAAATTGTTATCCTACGAAGTGGAGGATAGCATATTATACAATCTGTATACTGTAACCTCTCATTGCAATGGAGTTTTCATGTTTCACCAATGTTGTGGGATATGGTACTATCTCTTCCCCCCCCCCCCCCCCCCCTTTCACTTAATCTTGTTCTTTCACAGTTTAAAGACTTTCATTGAATTGAGTGTCTCACACCTTCACATCACCTGTTTTGTCCTTGGTACAACCTTTTGTTTGATTTTTTTTAACCAGAGTTTACAGAGCTGTTTTAAGGTATTAGAAACAATATGTTCCATCAGTCCTGTACATCATTTTAATTTTGGATGTGGAAACAATAAAGGTATTTATCTGGCAATCAGTTCAAATGCACTAGTGAGAGCTGACCAAACTGCCATTGTGAATATTTGTTCCATGCATACTGTTCATGAACAGTTTTGTAGGTGAGCATAGTTCTCCCAGAATCAACAGAAAGGGCATCTGCATTCAAATCCCTAATTCATTTCTGATTACACTGATTGCCAGCCTAGTCAGAAATCTGTAGTGGCTCTTCTTCAGTCTTTTATGCAACTCGTAATTGTATGGACAGTTGATAATAGCCCATGGCACTGGACTACGTACTCAGTTATTTATTCTTCTCAGTCTAATAATTATGCACTCACAAAAAGTGAACTATCTTCAGAAAGACAGGATTTTTTTCAATGTGTTTAGCTCATAACCTGACATTTATGGAACTCATTCGGGACAATGATGCACTGGTTTTGGTCTTAAGCAATCCAATTCTCCTCTGTCATATACTGAGTATCCTAACAGTCAGACTGCCTTTGTGCAATCTCTATTACTTGTTTTATTATTTATAGGTGTGGGTTTTTTTAAAAAAGTTGATCTAAGTGGATGACCTAATTCACATTGGTGTCCATCTTTTTGGCTATGTTACTGAAAGCAAGTAAGGGGCAAACAAGCATTTTGGCCTTAGGCTTAGAAGAAGCTGTGCTTGTATAATTAAAGACCTAGCAGACTAATGAATTAAAATAATTAGAACTGTATATACATGTCTTGCTCTCTGCCTTTCTCTCAAAATATAGGAAGGTTTTTTCCCTATAATTTGCTAATACCAAATGATTTTTTTATTAGCTTTGAATAGAAATCACTTGACTGAAATTGATGAACAACAGGGAGCAACACAGTAATGCGGGATGTTTTAGCAGAATCAAGACACCAGCAATACAAAACTGTATTTGACACTGAAGAGTAATAAAACTAGGGACTCATAAGGAAATTGATTAAAATATATTTGTGAATTTAACCAAATGTAGTGAAGAATAAATTGAAGAAACCTAAACTAAGATGATTAAGATACCTGCAAATAAGAAATGAAATAATTATGCAGTGATTTGGAAGAGGTAGGAATTTAAAAGAAATATTCTGGTTTAGTTATAATAACAAGGGATTCCATCTGTTTTGGTCAACCCTATGCACAACTATCTCAGCATTTTCTAAAGATCTTAGAGAATAGGAAACATGTCTGAAGGTTAGAGGAAAGTCAGTGTCATCCCAGTCTTCAAAAAGGACAAGGAGGACCCAGGGATTTACATGCCAGTTAGTTTTACCTCCATCCCTGGAAAGGTGATTGGAAAGGTCATCTCTAAACATGGGAAGGAACATCTCTCTTTTGAGAAAAACCTGAGGGAGCTGGGTGTCTTTAGCTTGGAGAAGAGGGGACTGAGGGATAACCTGTGCTAGATTCTATGGTCCTGCTCCAACAGGAACGTTGGACTCAATGACCTTTGGAGGTCAAGCTTTTCTCAGTGATGTCCAATAATATGTCAAGGGTCAATGGGTGCAAGGTAAAGCATATAAGGTTCCACGTGAACATAAGGAAAAAACTTTTTCAGAGTGAGGGTGGCAGAACACTGGAACAAGATGACCAGAGAGGTTGTGGGGTCTCCTTCTCTGGAGTCATTCAAAACCCACCTGGATGCACTCCTGTGTGATCTATTCTAGGTGATATTGCTCTGGCAGGGAGGTTGGACTAGATGGTCTTCTGAGGTCCCTTCCAACCTCTAATATTCTCTAAATCCATTAGTATATGAAGAATGTTATTCAGGAGTAGCCAGCATGAATTCATTAAGGAGATATAGTGCTTCACTAGTCTGCTAACATTCTATGATGATATGACTGGCTGGGTAGATGAAGAGAAGAACAGTTTATGTTGTCTTTTGACACTGTAAAGTGTGAGGACACTGCATAAAGTGTCCTCGTAGACCAGGTTAGGAAATGTGGATTAGGTGAGTGATCAGTGGATTGAGAACTGTCTAAATGACCAAGCACAGAGAGTTGTATCTATGGTGCTAAGTCTAGTTGGAGGCCTGTAGATAGCAGTGTTCTCCAGGGGTCAGTACTGGATCCAGTCTTGTTCAATATCATCAGTGACCTGGATGAAGGGACAGAATGTACTCTCAGCAAGTTTGATGATGATATAAAACCAGTAGTAGTGGCTGATACAGTAGAAGGCTCTGCTGCCATTCAGTGAGATCTGGACTGGAGAATTGAGTGTGGAGGAATCTAGCAGAGGTCAACAAAGGCAAGTGTAAGGTCCTGGCACTGCAGAGGAATAACCCTATACATCAGTGCAGATTAGGAGTTGACCTACCTCTTTGAAGAAAGATCTGAGAGTCCTGGTGAAAACAACCATGAACCAGCAGTGTGCCCTTGTGGTCAAGAATAACAATGGTATCTTGGGGGTGCATTAAGAAGTGTGGCCAGCAGGTCAAGGGAAGTTCTCTGGTTCTCCTCCCACTCATTTCTGCCCTAGTGTGAGCACACTTGGAGTACTGTGCTGCCCAGTTGAAGAAAGGCAAGAAACTACAGAAGAAAGTCTGGTGGAAAGTATCTCTCTTTTGAGGAAAAGCTCTTTGAGGAAGTGGCTCTTTAGCCTAGAGGCAAGAAGACTGAGAGAGGATCGTATTAATACTTATGTATACCTAAATTGCAGATATCAAGAGCTCTTCAGTGGTGCCCAGTGGTTAGACAGAGGCAACAAGCACAAACCGGAACACAGGAAATTACATTTTAACATCAGAAAAAACTTTTCTTTAAGGTTGACAGAGCACTAGAACAAGCTGCCAAGAGAGGCTGTGGAGTCTTTTTCTCTGGAGATATTCAAAGCCCATCTGGATGAGCTCCTGTGCAACCTGATCTAGACAAACCTGACTTGTCAGGGGAGTTGGACTAGATGATATCCAAAGGTCCTTTTCAATTCTTACCTTTCTGTGACCCTGTAATATTGATGATTATAAATTATTAACTGAGCAACAAGTACAACATTTTTTTTATCTAATTCCAGAGAATATTAAACTAATTATTTTTCTTAGACATATTTGCTCTCCTGTAGGCACACAGACTTGTAGATTGCATCCAGAGTCAATGAAATGGAAAAAGCATTAGAAAATATTTCATTCTGTCTTAAAATACTGAAGGCAAGTATAAGAAAAGCACTGTGCTCTGTTTTCCAGCTCTGAGGCTGGAACTGTGAAGATTAATTTAGATTACATGATTGATTTGTAAATGGCTAAAAGTAGCCTAAAATTATCTAAAATTATAATCAAAGTTAAAGCAATTTCAGATGCTTTTACTTTAAGATATATCTCATCTCTTTCCTTCACTTCCCTCTACTTTTATGTCTGCATTTGGTGGTGTGGTGATGCCAAAATCATGCTGATTATGTAGATATAAATAGGCTCTCGTTCCTACTTATTAGGAGGCATACCACAGAGAGAAGAAAAATAATATGCTAAACCAAACCAAAAAAAGTCACCCAAACTCAGAATCAGACATTTTTAAGATTTAGTGAAAGGCAACTTTAGAGCACTTGGCTATAGTCTTAATATGCATAATGTTTGGGCCCCTAATTTGGTAAAAGAATCAGTGCTCTCTGCACCTGTATACTTACTGTGGAATTCCTGATCTCTTCTGCCTTGTGATTAGGAACCAGCTCTAACCTGCTCTGTCTCCTTCCACGGAAATGTACTTCTTGGATGGGAAATATGATGGAAATCTTGCCTTGAATCAGGACCAAAACAGAGACTTAAAGTTCAGATGAGTTCAAATACCCTGGCTGATTTTGGTAAACCCATGGATGGGCTCTAAATCAGTGTCTATGTTTAGCCTATATCTGGGACTGAACTATAGGCTCAATGGTCCTTCCTCAGGAAAGGGGAAAAGAAAGATATAGTAGTGACTTAAGTGTGATGTAAATAGTATGAGTTAAGTGGTAGAATGCTTTCCAGATTTTGCTCGGATAGAATTGAAGACCAGCCATGGGCTGCAGGCCATTATCAGGACAGATTATTTGAGTTGGCTCACAGGCGAATTGTGCTCAGTAGGAAGAAACAACTTTGCCGAGAAAAAAGGAACTTCCTTCTAAAGCCTCCTGCATGGGCTCTTCTTGCCTCTCCTGCTCTTGACTTCTTTCCTGCGTAGTGTGACAGCTGCATTTTTGTTTGGCTTAGTGTATCTTTATATATCTTGTGTTGACATTGGTATTAATTTGTCTGTTTCATTCACTCTGTTTTCATTTCAACAACTGTTTTCATTTCAACCCTGTTGTGTGTGTTCTTTTTTCCTGATGCTCGGGAGGGGTCATTGGGTGATAGAAACTGCTACAGTTTAACCCTATATGTGTGTTAAATGTTATCAGAGCTATTTTTAGGACTGAGATTTTATTTGGTCTCAGTTGGATCTCAAGTGTTATTTTTAGAAAAGTGGTGCTCAGATGGTGCTGTAAGTTTCATACAAATCACAAAGTTGTTAAACCAAAGTAGCTTACTATGGTTATATGAAGTTCTAGAGAAGCTTCTTACTACTTTTCTTGTTTCATGGCACTTATTCTTTATATTTTGAGAGATGTATTATGTTTTCAGGGCCCTACAATAGCAGACCAAATCTAGAATGCTGTGTAGAGTGGCCTCATCAAAATTACCAAGTCCTGACTTTTTTACCCTTAGTTACTTATGAACACTAAGGTTCAAGGAACTAGATACCTCATCAGCCTCTATGATATGGTTCTGTAGTAACTGTTTGCAATAACTGTGTTTGCTGGTAGTAATTCTAACCATATTCCAATTGCACTGCAGCTGATCTGCTGGCAATGGCTGTGTTCTGGCTGTAACTATATAGAATAGAATAAACTATAGAATAGAATAAACTGGGTTGGAGGAGATCTTCAAGATCATCGTGTCCAATACATCATCCAACACCATCTAATGAATTAAACCATGGCACCAAGCACCCCATCAAGTCTCCTCCTAAACATCTCCAGTGATGGCAACTCCACCACCTCCCCAGGCAGCCCATTCCAATGGGCAATCACTCTCTCTATGAAGAATATCTTACTAACATCCAGTCTAAACCTCCCCTGGCACAGCTCTGGAAAAGATACACTGACAAGCAAGATCCAGCTCTTAGCCTTACAACAATACAGAAGTTCCTGGGGCAAGCAGCTTTCCTCTCTTCTCAAAAACACTCAGAATCTTTGGCCAAAATGTCTTCAAAGTCAACTAAACACAGCAACTGAGAGACAATTCCTTATCTTGCGGGTACTGTTTCACTCTTGTGTTTCATGACATATGATTCCTTGATTTCCTTCAAAATTCATTGTTTTCAATAGAAGTGTACACAAAGTATTAAAAACACGTGTGAAGCTTGATCTGTTCCTATGTGCATTTTAGCCAACCCTGAGATGTAAATACTATATGTGCTTTATGTTAGTGTGATTTCAATTATATTTGTGTGAATGCTGCAAAGGAAAAAAACATATTACATGCCTTAAAATGACTGGCATTAATGCCAAGAAAATAGCATTTGTTCATTCAATTGACAGTGAGAAAACTGACATTCAAAATTTAGAAAACAAATTTCAGAGAATTCATGAACTTTTGTTGGGGATTCTGAAGTCAATGTGAACTGAAAATGAGACAGTTCTATTTTTGGTTTTGTTGTGACCAGCTGTGTGATCCCTAAGCAATCACACCACCTTTCTTTGTCTCCATTTCTTCTGTCACCCTTTTTCTCTTGTTTAGAATTGAATGTCTTTACAAAAATCTATATGACACATTTGTAGTATACACCATGAAACCACTGCAATATAGATAATGATTATAATGAGTCCAATTTTAACTCTGCTCTCAGCACATAAATAAAAGAAATTTCCTCATTTTCTGTAATTTAAAAAAAATTACTTGTTATTAATATTCTTGTGAACACAACAAGCAGTGCTGAAGATTGATCAGGCTCATGTCTTCATTCTGAAACTTTTTGGCTGGATTTCATCAAATCAACTTGCAGCCAAGCTGGAGCCCAAACAACCAACCAACAGAAAAGACAGTCTTCTAATCAGGGTTTTCTACAATGGAACACTTCCATTTGATAAATGAACTAATTAAGCAAGTGAATAAGTATAACCTAGCACTGTGAATGACATTTATAACTATGAAAAAGCTTCAGCTCCACATCAATGGTTCTAAAAACCCAGCGAATTCAAGTTCAATTAATGAAACACATTTATGTAAATGGAGTTTTACTGTGGTTAGAAGTCCGGTATGATGCATGCTTGTGTGTGTGAAGATGACAAAGAAGTGTGAAATGAGGTTATTCCACTTCTGATTTTTTCAAAAAATATCATCTATTTCACAGACTGCAGAAAGTAGCAATGATTCCTGCTCTTTATGAATGCCCTTTTGTAGAAGCAAGCAATATGCCACAACACCTGTATCCTCATCTTTTCTTGAATATCCTGAATCCATGTTTACTTTCTGAAGAAAAAAAGTATTTCAAAAGGTTGCATGATATAGAAAAAATGAGCAGAATGAGAAAAACAAGCTCAGATTCAGCTAAATGGAGCTTTATGGCCTCAGCTGTACTTTTTGCGCTTTGTCTAGGATTGATCTGACAGCTTTGGAAACAATGAAAGTCGTCTCACTGGTTTCAGGGAAATAGCAGTGATCCCTGAGGTTGCGTGACTTTGTCAATGCACTGCCTCCTCCACAGAACCCTTTAAACTGTGGGTTTATCTTAAATACTATATATATATCAAACAAAAAGAACCATCATGTAAGGAGGTAGGAGTTTGTTACTGGAACTGAAAAATGGAATTTGTATATTTGTTTTACCAATACTACATGCTGCTCATGGCTGTCTGACCTTCAGCTGCTTATACAATGCAGGGTGATTTTAATTTTCGTAATATTTAAGGAGGTGCTTCTTTTCCTATTTTAATTATTACCTCTTAGTAAATTGTTGTGGGAGTTTTTCCTTAAAACACACTACCCATTTTAATAACTTGTCCAACTTATTTTTTTCACTATGACTTTAAGAATCATCAGTGAGCTGCCAACCAGAAACAAACCCAGGTAGTGAGAGCCTCTGAATGGATCCTGTTGAAAAATTGCTGTTTAAAGAGAAAACTGACTTAAAACAAATGAACATAAACTGAAAGACAAAACCAACCAACCAAACAACTTCAAAAACAACCTTCAAAAAAAAAAAAAAGGAGAAATCCTAATCACAAAATGCCTGCACTTTCAACCTAGTTATGGTTTATTTTATTTTTCCCCACCACAGAACAGTTTTCTCCACTGTACAGTTATTCTAAGAATGTCTTTATTCTGGTAAATGTGCAGTGAGACACCAAGGCTCTCATATAGTGTACAGTGTACAGGCACTCTTGTTTCTACAGCATGTGATCAAAAGGAGTACTCCTGAGGGTAGGAATTGATTTGTCTAAGTTTGAAATGGAACATTGACAAATCTAATTTGCAAGGAAAAGGCTGTTGAGTTTTGTGCCACATTCATGTAATGGCTGATCATAACTGGATTTCATTATAATGCAAATACAATAGATACTACAGTACTATAGTTTAAAAGAAAAAAATAAATCCCCCAAATTATAGCAGTTTTGATGCAATAAATTCTTTTTCCATAGACTGTTTTGGATTTTGGTGCATCATTACTTTATTGGTTTGGTGTTTGTTTTTGTTTTGTTTTGTTTTTTTTTCCCCAATAACTCTATCTACTTTTTCCATTTTCCATTTATTATCCCTCCTTGTCATCTACCTGAGACATGTTTTTTGCTATTCCTGCTATTCCTATCCATGCAACACAATTTTAGGGGAAAGAACAAGCATCATACTAAGAACCTTGGTGATCTGTTTTCAGCTGGGTAACCAGTTGGGACAACCAGTTGCATCTGCTGGTGAGTATTCAATACCATGCTGACATCATGCCAGTTTTAAAATGAATGTTCTGGGTGGAGCAAAGTATCATGCGGCTTATAGTTCAGATTGTACCATGAGAGGCATCCTGTTTCTGGCTGCTGCTTCTGATTTCCAGGTTTGGAGTGTTGATCTTTTCTGGTGGTCTGGCTGTGCAGTGGGAGGTTATTTTGTCTCTGGCTTCTGCTGCTGCTTATCCTTTTGCTGTGCTTTTCTGATAAACAGGAAACAGTAACTGTACATTGATTTATTTCTGTTATCTCAACTCCTTTTCTCAACCACAGGACTTTTTGTGTTACTTTCCCTCCTGATCTTCATGTCAGGGGCTTACTTGTGAGAGCAGAGTTGTCTTAAACAAGTACACTCGCAAGAGTAACAAAACAGGCCTTAGAAATTGAAAAATATTAATTACACTAAGCAATAAGAAGTCTGAGATGAGACTATTCTTCAGGAAAGAGACTATGTTTGCACAGTTAATACATTGTTAAGATTCACTTGCTTTCATGATATGTCAAATCCATTGACTTTATTGTAATATATTAGTTTAGTTGCAACCTGTTGAAACAATTGCTGCAAGTGGAGGTTCTTGTATGGTTGATAAATATAGTTTTAACACAGGTTAAATTGACTGTAAAGGTGCTTTATGGGTTATTAGCTTCACCAAATGCATGAATATGGGAAATGAAAAACAGTCCTGTTAAAGTTACTTGTTATGTATGGAATAATAATGACTTTCTGTGGTTATTCTGCAGAGCCTCCTGTAACACAGTAACACATTCATAAACTACAGTTGTGCAATAAGCAGTTCTTAACTATGGTAGTTTGGAAAAGTGGTGAGGATCACAGATACCGTTACAAGTTCTTTAGATTAAACTGTAGACTGCGGTGCTTACATATTGTGTAGTGCATTTTGGACTATTTAGCAGGTGTATAATGTGAAAGTTCTCTTTAAGCATATGATGTGAACATAGGCATAATATGGCACAGAGTTTATCACCATTCTGTGATATATACATATGAATTAAAATTAGTTGGAAGTTTACTTTTCGTTCCTTGTAATTAGAAAGTGACTGAGTTAGTAAACCCAAGTGACAATTATATGAATCTGAATTATTCTTTTTAATTCTTCAATTATTTGCAGGGGTGGGATGTTGTTGCCATTTTTTGGGGGTGGGTGGGTATGGTAGTTTTAGACTATGCCTTTAAATTTTTTTCACAGATCTCAAACAGAAAGTAGTAAAATGTAAATAAATCACTATTGGGTGTAAAAGGGAAAATAATGATAGTTCTAAACAATCCCATTGGGAAGATAATAGACTTAAGCTAGTAATGTAAACAACTTCTCTCTCTCCTTGCCTTTCTGCTCTGGGAGATACTAACTTGATGCTTCTGCTTGACCTTGGCTGCATTGTTTTGGCTAAGTCTAACTAAGCCTCTCTGCTCCTTTCTCTAGTCCCTTTGTGTACAGAGGGATTAAGAGGGGCTCAAGGAGGGAGAAGCTGTTAGTTTGCCCTGGTCTTTGGCCACGGGGATCCTTGTGCTGTTCATTAATTGTAAATACCTGTAAATATTGTAAATACTGTATATTTTGTACATACTCATTGCATTCCACTGTAGATTGTAGTTTTTGCTTGAAAACACACAGCCCTCATTTGCTTCGAACTGAGCTGCTCTGTCAAATTTAATGTTGGGGAGGAATTTTCAACCCACCACAGGGTAGGGTTTGTGGTGGTTTTGTTGTTGGTTTTGGTGGTGGTGGTGTTGCTGTGGAATTTTTTTGAAGAAATCCTTGTGCTCCACCGGCCATAGAAACAAAAAGGAATTGCAAATCTAATTTGATGCCAAGTCGTCCTCTGTTTAAGAAGTTCTGCTTATTTCCTAGGACAACTTGTTTTTCAGAAAGAAAATATCCATCTGACTTTGAATAACATGTTTTCTGTTTTGTTTTGGTTTAGCTTCTTTTCTTTTCTACCATATGCCCAGTAGCCAGTCCATCAGGTTATGCTAATCTTTATTGCAGTACACTGACCTTTTTGCAGACTGCCCCATGCCACAGTATTAAGGGATAGGAAGTAAACATTCATTTTGCTCAGTGCCTTCATGGCCCCCCCTTAACACCCGTACCTGAGATTTCTGGTCTAAAATTGCATTAAATTGAAGTGGGTAGTAGTGTAGAAAAATAAGAGTGGGAAACAATCAAAATGTGTTGCAAGCTGAGAGCAATGCTCTTTTGGGAGAAAGAAAGGGAATATAAAATGTTAGGCAAAGTCACTTAGAAAATTCAGCTGCTGTGATGCATTCAATATCACAAGGGAAAGGCATTTTCTTTAAAAGAACAAGCTGCCAGTTGAGACTATTAGCCATTCTGTTAGTCCTACATAATAAAACTAAATCTTGTAAGCTCTACAGATAACAGATGGACCAACAGAGACAAATTATTTGTGATGCAACTGATAACGAGGTTGAAGCTGAATTATTGTGAGAAATGGACTACACTTTAAGAGAGCAGGATATTGTTTATGAGATTAGTGAAAACTTGAATTCCCAAATGAAAGCAGTGAAAGAAATGAAGTGCATCTTGTTATGAACATGCACTGATTCATAAAGACAAAATACAGGGGTAAATGAATGACAGAACTGATTTGTTGGTAATAAATATGAAGGCAATCACAGCACAACACAGTTGTCCAGTGCCAAGGACACAGAGTCATGGCAACAGTTGTAATCTGTAGACATATATAATATCCTGGACAAGTTATAATGTACAAAACTATTTTTTTCCCCCTTTATATAGATACACTTGGATGACAAAGCTGTGATGACATCACTAGTCAACATAGATCTTGAAATGGACATATGTGATTAAGAAAATGATGGACAATGAATATTGGAGGAGAGCATAGAATGACTTCAGTGAAGATATGGAAAATATGGTATTTGTAGAATGTTAATATTTAAAACTAACTCACTCTGCATAGCAGAATTGATCACTATTTCTGTTGCTTTGCAGTATGTTCTACTTTTCTGCTATTTAAATCTCATACATCTTTGCATTTCGTTTGGATATTCATAACAGTCATTGCTGAATACTGGCTTTGTCACTGGGTAAAAATATTAATCTTTTCTAACTTGCTTTATAGCAATTAAAGTGTCATATCTTTCTAGCTTTTATACATACCACATTTTTGTTACATTGTTGATCTGTATAGGATGATGTAAGTTTTCTTCAGGGTAAGAACTGACTGTTCTGAAGCCTGCCAGTTTTAATCTATTCATTTTTTTCCCTTTTTTCCTTTTTTTTTTCTTTTTTATTTTATTGAACAAACTCTGTATTGTAGGGTGATTTTTTTACAGAGTATCCCAAAAACCTCACTCAAACCAATAATCATGTGTTGATAGGTGAAATTAGTTTCAGAATTCTAATGAAGCTCAGCAGCTGGGAGATAGACAGCTCATCTGAAGATTAAATGAGAAAAATTGCCACTTTTGCTGGTTCCTTTAGAAACTCATTTACATTCTGTCAGCTCTCATTAGGAATGGAAACTGCGAATATTGAGGGAAATATGCATGAGTTCAGTGCTGAAATGGCCAATTGTGATCAGTTCCTTCTTGCTTACAAAGCTGCCAGAACATTTTATGTAGTTGTGCTTTCTGGAAACAATGGGTGATAATCTGCTTGCTTTTGACTGTCTGCTAATGTTCTGAATTTAACATAATCAAAAGAACTAATACACAGTATAACAAGGAGAACAGAGGATAACAATATAATCCTAAAGATTGAGATTAATATTACTGTGTCATCTATACAGTGTTCTGCCTTTGTTTAGTTTAGTTTTGTTTTTCCTTGCCCCTTTTTCCATCCAGGTACCTGCAGAGCCTCACCACTCAAGTCATAAAGGGCAATGGCTGGGTCTGGGAAAGTAAATGCAGTAAATGCAGATCAGGTCTATGGACACCTAGAGAACCTAGAGGTACACAAATTGTGAAGTTGTGGCAAGTTCCCACAGATTGGAAAAGGAGAAACATAACCCCCATTTTTAAAAAAGAAGATCAAAGAAAGTCCAGGTAGCTAGAGACCTGTCAGTCTCCCCTTTGTACCGGGCAATATCATGGAGCAGATCCTCCTGGTAACTGTGCTTAGGCTCACAGAATATGCCAAAGTCATCAGTGATAGCCAGCATGGCTTCATAAAAGGGCAGTTTTTTTCCTGATGATTCTCATGGCCCTCTATGACAGAGTTACAGCCCTGGTATACATGGGAAAAGCAACTGATGTTATCTATCTGGACTTGTGCAAGGCATTTGACACTGCTCCACATGACATCCTTGTCTCTAAGTTGGAGAGACAGGGGCTTGATGGATGGACCACCCGATGGATAAGCAGATGGCTACATGGTTGCAATCTGTTATGATCATAAGCTAGATGTCCAGGTGGAGAGCAGTGACAAGTGGAGTTCCTCATGACATCCTTACTGGGTCCAGTGTTATTAAACATCTTTGTCAGCAGCATGGACAGTGGCATTGAGTGCACCCTCAGTGAGTTTGCTGATGACACCAAGCTGGGTGCTGCGGTGGACTGATATTAGTTGAGGATGCCATCCAGAAGGATCTTGAAAAGCTTGAGACATGGGTCAGTACAAATGCATGAGGTTCAACAAGCCAAAATCCTGCATCTGGGTAGGATCAACCCCAGGCACAAATATAGGCAGGGTACAGAGTGGATTAAGAGTGGCCCTGAAGAAAAAGACGTGTGACTATTGATTGATGAGAAGCTCAACATGAATCAGCAGTGCTATGCAGCCAGAAGGTTAAGGGAGGTGATTCTTGCCCTTTACTCTGTTCTACATACCCCACCTTTAATCCTGTGTCCAGTTCTGGTGCCCCTATCATAAGAAGGACACAGAGCTGTTGGAGGGAGTCTAGAGGATGGCCAAAAAGATGACCCAAGGTCTGAAACACTTCTTCTATGAGGACAGGCTGAGGAAACTGGAGCTGTTAAGCCTAGAGAATATTCTGAGGGGACCTTATAGCTGCCTTCCAGTACCTGAAGGTACTTACTACCAGTATTACAGGAAGGCTGGAGAGGGAGTTTTCATAAGGGTGTCTAGCAATAAGACAAGAAGGAACAGCTTTAAGCTGAGAGAGAGCAGGTTTAGACTGGATATCAGGAAGAAGTTGTTCAGTATGAAGGTGGTGAGACTCTGGAATAGGTTTCCCAGAGTGTTGTGGATGCCCCTTCCCTGGGATTTTCAACACCAGATTAGATGAGGCCTTGAGCAACCAAGAGTAGTTCAGAGGTGTACCAGCTCATGCTGGGGAGGTGTCTCTGTCCGGAGACACAGTTATTTTAAATATTCCCGTGTTGTGAAATTAGAGGCACAAACGAGGCCAAAATATCAACAGCTAGACTATTTATTACATAAATAAAGTGGACATAAGAAGGGGAGAGGGAGAAAATAGAGAGGGAGAGAGAGGAGAGAGAGAGAGAAGAGGAAAGGAATTATATTACCACACCCCTCATCCTCCCCAAGACAGTTTGAGTCTGTGGAGGAAAGATGCTGCAGGAGATGTTGGCAGCGGCATGGTCCGTCTGCTGTGTTTTCCTTCATCTCCGTTTTTCTCCCCGTTTTTCTCCAAAGTAGCCAGTAGTGGCTCCAGTCTTTTATACAGTTTTTAGTCCTTAGGTATGTGTCCAAGTATTGTCCCTCAGGAATTCCAGGGCCAGGAATACATCCTTAGGTAAATATCCAGGTATCATTCCCCTGGAAATCTTTCTGTGTATTTCTGTGTGTTTGGGCAAGAGATCTGGATGGGGGATAGAGGGGGGCCCTCCGCCTCCTCCGTCTCCCTCCAGACAAACCCCCACACTCATTACACATCAGGAAACAGGTGGTGAACCCATTGTCTACCCTTTCCAGGGTACTTGATGGGTGGAGATTATCTTGTCCTGAAGGCATGAATGGCTGGGTCATTGTTGTAGGCCAGCTGTGGCCCAGTGAGCAATGTTATCTTTGCACCTTCCAAGAGTCCTTTTAGTGGCTCTGCCCAAAACATAATGTCTGGGCAAACAGCAAGTGATTTTATCTTTGTTGAGTCACACCAAGAGGGACAAACTTTTAGTCTCTCACAGGAGGTTGAAGTAGATGATATCTATGGTCTCTTTCAACCTAAGCTATTCTATGATTCTTTGATTCTATGATATTTGTTATTTTCAATTTTGTTCTCTCTAAATGAAGGGTGTAGAAGATTAATAATCCCATAGAAAGATGGCATAGGATAGTCAATAAATATTTTTGTACTGTATGTGCAGGAGAACCTGGTGACAAATTCATAGCTGCAATGAAGTAGCCATATTTTCCATTTTAGCAATAATTATGAAAATGGATAAATAGAAATGGATACTTTTAAAAAACACCAAAACAACCTTTTGGATTAAAGAACTGAGTCCTAACAATTCTAAAAGAAAGCAATATTTCACAGTATCACAGTATCACAGTATCACTTAGGTTGGAAAGGACCTCGAGGATCATCGAGTCCAACCTATCAACACAGACCCCATGACTAGACCATGGCACCAAGTGCCACGTCCAATCTCCCCTTGAACGCCTCCAGGGTCGATGACTCAACCACCTCCCTGGGCAACCCGTTCCAATGACAAATTACTTGCTCGGTGAAGAACTTCCTCCTCACCTTGAGTCTAAACCTCCCCTGGCGCAGCTTGAGACTGTGTCCCCTTGTTCTGGTGCTGGTTGCCTGGGAGAAGAGGCCAACCCCTTCCTGGCTACAACCACCCTTCAGGTAGTTGTAGAGGGCAATAAGGTCACCCCTGAGCCTCCTCTTCTCCAGGCTAAACAATCCCAGCTCCCTCAGCCTCTCCTCATAGGGCTTGTGTTCAAGGCCTCTCACCAGCCTTGTTGCCCTTCTCTGGACACGCTCAAGTGTTTCGATGTCCTTCTTAAACTGAGGAGCCCAGAACTGGACACAGTACTCAAGGTGCGGCCTAACCAAAGCAGAGTACAGGGGCACTATGACCTCCCTGCTCCTGCTGGCCACACTATTCCTAATGCAGGCCAGGATGCTATCATTTCTAATGATGCTTTTTAATAAAGATGAGTAGATTATTGCACATAGTCTGGCACTCAGGAGAACATACTATCATCACCAGAATGATACATTACATGTACAAGTTCTATCTACAGAGTATGCTAAATGGCTCAGATCACCCAGGTAAAAACATTTGCATTACACTTGAAAGGAGATGATTACTTTAAAGCAAATGATGCTGCAAGAGCAGTCATGATAAACATCTAAATTAAGCAGACATTTTAAGAGTGATATGGTGCAACTCTGTGGTGATACTAAGAGTGAATAGAGAAATAGAAAAGACCAGGAGTGTTTAGAGACGTTCAGGGGTAGCTCATACAGCTGCAGATGTAGATTTTCAAGTGGTGCAAGCCTTTCGATGTGTCACCTGGTAATCTTTACTTCCTTACTTCCATGCTTCTAAAGGATATAGGTAAAGAAGTCAGGATTTAGACACATCTTGGAAAGCCCATTTTGGAACTTTGGAGAGAAAGTAATTTATAAAATGATATAGAATCACAGAGTCATAGAATCAATAGGATTGGAAAAGACCTCAGAGATCATCAAGTCAAACCTGTCACCCAGCACCTCATGACTAACTAAACCATGGCACCAATGCCATGTCCAATCCCCTCTTGAACACCTGTCGGGTCTGGGATTCCACCACCTCCCTGGGCAGCACACTCCAATGGCTAACAACTCTTTCTGCAAAGAACTTTCTCCTCACCTCAAGCCTAAACTTCCCCTGGCACACCTTGAGGCTGTGTGCTCTTGTTGTGATGCTGGTTGCCTGGGAGAAGAGACCAATCCCCACCTGGCTACAACCACTCTTCAGGTAGTTGTAGAGAGCAATAAGGTCTCCCCTGAGCCTCCTCTTCTCCAGGCTGAACAACCCCAGTTCCCTCAGCCTCTCCTCATACGGCTTGTGCTTGAGACCTCTCACCAGCCTTGTTGCCCTTCTCTGGACACGTTCAACTGTCTCAATATCCTTCTTAAATTGAGGGGCCCAGAACTGGACACAGTACTCAAGGTGTAGCCTAACACGATTAGGTTTATTTATTTAAAGCACCAGAGAATCTGGAAAATAAAAATCCCAGACACCATAGGTGTTTTATAGAATCAGATTACTGTGCATGAAACTAGCAACAACTAAAAGCAGAAGGCAAGTTAATACAAGCTTAAGAAACAGTACACAGTATCAAGCACTGGAATACCTTGTAGATATTAATAGACTCTTCATAACTCAAAATCCTAAGTATGTTTGTAATAAAGTATTGTGAGACACTAAAAGTTGGCTCTCCTGGTGTGACTCAACAAAGATAAAATCATTTGCTCCTTGCCCAGACAATAGCTGATATGTGTTGGGCAGAGCCACTGGAAGGAAGGTGCAAAGATCATGTAGGAATCCTGTCTACCAATCCTGGATGCAAATCACCTTGAGATTGCATCATGATAACACTGGACTGCAGCTGGCCTACAACAATGGACCAAAGGACCCATCCATTAAGCCTTCAGGACAAGACCTAAGGATGAACGCCTGGTCCCTGAATTCCTGAGGGACAATACTTGGACACATACCTAAGGACCAAAAAACTGTATAAAAGACTTGAGCAACTACTGGCTTGTAGAAGAAAAATGTGGGGGACAGTGTCCTCTGGACTGGATGATTAAAAGAAGAAAAACACAGAAGAAAAATAGAGATGAAGGAAAACACAGGAGATGGACCATGCCGCTGAGAAGGAAAAGCCTCGGACAATGTTGCTTTGGAGAAAAGAGGCCGTGGAGCCTGGAAGCTCTACCAACCCAGGCTGCCAGAGGGCCACAGCTCTTCTCCAGCCAGAGCCTCAGCACTGTTCCTGTACTAACCCAACATCTCCTGCAGCACCTTTCCTCCACAGACTCAAACTGTCTTGGGGGGGTGAGGGGTGTGGTAATATAATTCCTTTCCTCTTCTCTCTCTCCCTCTCTATTTTCTCCCTCTCCCCTTCTAATTTCCCCTTAATTTATGTAATAAATAGTCTAGCTGTTGATATTTTGGCCTCATTTGTGCCTCTAATTTCACATCGTGGGAATATTCTAAAAGAACTGAGTCTCTTTCCCTCTCCAGACTGAGACAAGTATACACTGCTTTCCATATCTATGCCTAAAAGGCATTCAGTGAAACACTAGTAGTATTTATGTGTCTGTTTATGCTTTCAAAAACTTGAAAATTATAGTAATTTATATTCCAGAAATTTTAGGGGATTTATAATATACTTAAGAAGGGTAAAAGGAGGAGCTACTCTCCAGTCAGCCTCACCTCCATGCACAATAAGATCATGGAACTGATGCTTGTTTAAGCTATGTCAAGGCTTACAGATGCCAGAGAAGTGGTTACAGACAGTCAGGATGACTTCACTGTCAAATTGTGCATGAGTAATATGGTGGCCTTCTATGACAGGCTGCGCACATCTGTGGATGAGAGAAGAGCTTCTGATGTCATCAGGCTTGATTTCTCTAAGGCCTGTGTCACAGTCCCATGAAACCTTGTTGTCTTGGTGGGAAAGACAAATGGTGGATGGACTACTCAATGGATAAGAAATTGGCTAGATGGCTGCATCCAGAGTTGAAGTCAACAGCTCTGCGTCTGAAAGGAGATTAGTAACAAGTGGTGTCCCTTAGAGGTTTGTGCTGGAACAGGTACTACTCATTAAGTTTGTAGATTATACCAAGATGAATAAGTGCAATTGATTTGCTTGGGGGACCAAATGCCATCCAGAGAGTTCTTGTCAGGCTTGAGCAGTGGGCCTAAGCTCAGGAAATTCAGCAAGACCAAGGTCCTACAGCTGGGCTGGAGCAATATAAAATAACAATAAACACTGGGTTGTTAATGGACCTAGAGCAGCCCTGCAAAGAAGGATTTGGGGGTATTGGTGGACAGGAGAAGCGATGATGATTTTAAATTGAAAGAAGGTAGGTTTAGATTAGATGTAAAAAATAAATACTTTACTATGAGAGTGGTGAAACACTGCAACAGGTTGCCCAGAGAAGCTATGGATGCCTTATGGACATATTCAACATCAAGGGTTTTGTGCAACCTGATCTAGTTGAAGGTGACCCTGCTCACTGCTAGGGTGTTGGATTGAATGATCTTTAAAGTCCTCTTCTAATCCAAACCATTCTATGATTATATGTTATGTCATTACTTTCATGTTTTTCCCATTTATATCTAAACAGAGAAAGAAATGCCTTAGCATGTCTTAGTGTTAAGTCATAACTCAACTGGCCTCAGAACTGAGAACTGATATTGGTTTTAATTGCAATTAAATTACATGCAAGTGTTGTTTTAGAAGGCTAGTGATTGTAGATCCTACTATTTAATGTTAATCTAAATGACAGTGAATAATTCCTGAAGATAATTTTCTTCTTTGCTTGGCTTTGGTTTTGATACCTGTTATAAAGTGCTTGCCAAAGAAACAAACACAATTTTAAAAAAGTTCGAATCATATTGATTTTTGTCTGACATCTGATTTATATAGAGGAGATTTCCATAGATAAACATGATCTGTTTGCATTGTTGGCGTGTCTCAGTTCTTCACTGATGCTCATAAGTTAAGATGCTTTCTTCATTAATTTCCTTACAGGTCAATGACTTACATAATAGTTCTCTACTTTAAGCAGTTTTATACTCTATAAATTGCATAATATATTAAAAATATTATCTACACACAGCTTACTATCTGTTAATGAATGGCTGAGTGAGTAAAATGAGTGTTGAAAAATGAACAAAGATTTCATAAGGCAATTAAGCTCAGCATTATGTTAGCATTACTCTCATATTTGCATTACAAAAGAGTATTGTAGAGTCAGAAAAGTGATATGAAGACAGATGTGTTATTATTGTGAAACTCAACAGCCTTCATAACTGAGTTCTCTGTTCTGTTTATACTATGATGAAAAATAACTTGTTTTGAAGCTATAACATTCAGTATGTCAAGAATAAACATTTATAAATGTGCTGCTAATTTACAAAAGAGGCTAATAAGGATGTGAGAACATGTTGACCATTTATACTAGATAACTATTCTACAACAGTGAAAAAATGAAGCTGTCATACAGAAGGCAAATATATTACCCTTTTTCAAGTAAGAGCCCAAGCCTCTTCTGATATATTTTGCATAACATCTTTATTACTATTATTTAATATTTGTATTGAAGTACAACCTGAAGAACAACTCATTGCACTATTAGAATAGAATAGAATAGAATAGAATAGAATAGAATAGAATAGAATAGAATAGAATAACCCAGGTTGCAAGAGACCTTCAAGATCATCGTGTCTAACCTATTATCCAACCCACCTAATCAACTAAACCATGCAACCAAGCACCTTATCGAGTCTCCCCCTAAACACCTCCAATGATGGTGACTCCACCACCTCCCCAGGCAGCCCATTCCAATGGACAATCACTCTCTCTGCATAGAATTTCTTCCTAACCTCCATCCTAAACCTCCCCTGGCACAGCTTGAGACTGTGTCCTCTTGTTCTGGTGACTGGATGTATAAAATAACTTTCTAGTCTATGCTGTAGCATTGTTTTGAAAAGGAACATGATGAAGGAGCAGAGAGATGGAAGCTCATTGAGGGCTTTGCAGTGGAGCAATGGATTGAACCAAAACCTCAGGCAATTGTCATGATACATATTAGTCAATTGTCATGTTAGACCAAGCACAGTACTGTGTTGAAATTTAGGAATTCTATTAAAAAATAACCTGATGGAATCCTTGTAAACTTTGTTCCTCAGTACTAAATGCATGCATTTTTGGGGAATCTTGCTCAGCCTCTTGGCAATTAATCTACAATCAGTCAGTAGTTCTGGTTTCCTAGTTGTGCAGTTCTGCAAACATTGCTATGCATGGTGCTGAAAGCCATGCTCTGATGCTGATCAAGCAAGATCTTGAACTAAATTCAATAGAGCTTTGAATATATTGCTTTGGGATTTATGTTAACATATCTGAATGGTGTTACAGTGTGCCCTGTTGACATTTTACTTAGAGACAGGCTGTCTGAGAGAGATAACTTAACCAGCAACTTTGCCACTTGGCTGAGGAGCGTAACTATTCTCCAGTACTGCAACACCAAACAATTTTTCCATACTGGCTAATCTTGAGCCTTGTAGATCAAACCCACATGTAAGAGGCTCAAATCTGTCACTGTTTGAGACATGGCTCTGTTTTCTTTAACCAAGAAGAAATGGTATATTTTGTGTTCTAATTGGATATGAAGTATGTGAAGAAAAATTAAATAATCGGAAGATTAATGATGAACGCTTGCTGCCTCAGGCTTGGGTGCCTCTAGCATCCATCTTTTTAAAGCTGTGAGGTAGGGAATGAGAATTCTAGCACTGAAAAACAAGACCATAACAAAAAAATGTTAGTACATCCCCTAAAGCAATGTTTTTCAGACTTTCCAAGTAGGTGTCTGGTTATTTAAAACTATATTTTCATGACTGCATCCCTTACAGTTGCTGTAAAAGCAAATGCAGAATTATATCCATGGGAAGCCAATAGAATCTATTTGTGTGTCTCTGTCTGGAAAGGCCATCAGTGAATACTTTCTCCTGTGATTCAGGTGCTCAGGAGTAGCTGAATAAGATTATCTTCATTTCAGATGGTAATTGCATTTTCAGCACTTCACAAGTACCCATTTGCCTCTCACAACAACATGACTCTGGGAAACTAAAATGAAGTACCTTTTCTGCACTTGTATCTATTAAATTGTATACTGTGATGCTCTTGTGTTTGGTAATGTGCTGAACCTGGTCACTTAAGGAGCACCATTCTTTTTCCCACTGTCATTTAAAACTTCTAGAGGGTTTGAAAGGTTTGCCCTTACAGAAGCCATACACTATTGGGTTATAATTGGATGAATGCTCTATCGCTTTGTCTTTAATTAAATCTGGAACCAGTTTCCTTTCCTTCCAGATATAAGACTCACTGGTCTGTAATGCCAAGGATCTTATATGGCTTTTTTATTTTATTTTTAACCTAAGGTAACAACTTCCCAATCTTTAGGAACAGTGTGTGGTTTATGAAGGATATATTGCATATCCTCATTGTTACCTCTGCTATTTCACACTTCAGTTCCTTCAGAATTCTTACATCAGCACCATCTGCTCTCAGTGATTTACTACCCTTGAATTTTTTTGAATTGCTCAATAACATCTTTCTTAGAGACATCAGCCTTTTTTAAGTCCATGCATTAATTTCTTACCAAAGTTATCTTTGAGTCAGGAGGTTTCCTTGTTGCTCTGCTAGTGAATATGGATGTATATTTAATTTTTGCCTTACTTTGATTACTTTGTTCATTACTTGACGGTTCAAAGGACTGGCAGTTGTTACATTTTTGTTTGTCAGTTTCTGAAAAATCTTTATATTTCTTCCCACAGTTTATCTTGAAGGTCTCTTCCAACCTGTTTTTTTAATTTTATTATTATTATTTTATATTTTGATGATCTTACTCAAAATTTTTCCTTCTTTATTATTTTCCCTAGTTATCATTTTATTTTTCCTTTTCCTTCTTCTGAGTTTAATGCGATATATATAGGACTATGTTTATGTTGATTTATAGCTTTATTGTGTTAAGCACACAAAAAAAAGTGAAGGTTTGGAATATTTTGGAGCTCAGGCTTGTACAGTATTAAGAATTAGTATATTAATATGAATTTCCCTTGATGTGGTAAGTGAGGTGTGTTTATTTGTACCTACCTTTCTCACCAAGTGTCTAAGTAAATTATCCTAAAAATTTCCACCTTAATAAAGTTTCTGTACATGAGCAACTTTGGTCAGGGAGGGAAGTCTAAGACAATAGCTTGGTGTGGGCAATGCCCACACATGACTGGTCTTTGATATGTGTAATTCACAACAGAGTGAAAGGAAACCTCAAATTTTTACAACAGGGCATCATTTTTATATCCAGCTTTCCTTGTGGAAAGCTGTTCAATTTAACAGGATATAACCAACTCGAAAGCCCACTGGGACGTGGTTGCTTCAGAGTTCACCATTCCTCAAGATTTCTAAGCCAAGTCCTTTTATAGAAAAAAAAAAAAAAAAGAAATTAAATAAAAAGAAGCAGTATTATTTCTTAAGGCTGCAAGGAAGTGCTTCGGTGACTTTATACATCAACAAGGTCTTCTGAGCACGTTGTGAATATAGCTTTTTATACAGGCATGCTAAATACGCATATGCTGACTTGACAAGAAGCACAAGGTAGCCTGCTAATTTCTGGCCTTAGCTTTCTGGAGGATTTGGGTGATTCAGAGCACTGTAGTTGAAACACAGCAGACAGGTATCTTTCTTCCAGAGACCAGTCTGATAGAGGAATAAAGTCAACTGCAAGTAGCAGCAAAATTATGCAGCCTCAAGATTCCTTTGCAGTTCATTTTATACTCAGACTCACATAATTTCCTGAGAAAGCATTTTGTCTTAACTCAGAGTTTTTAACTACATAGTAGAAATTTTCATAATACCTGAGAATTGTATTGACTATCCTGTTCTAGGTAGGCATGCTGAAAAGATGCAAGTGCTGTCAAGAGAAAGCCTGATGTTCCTATGGTAGCTTTTTTTGATTAGGAAAGCATGATTTTTCTAAAAGACAATCAAATATTTTCCTGATGTTTTACATTACTATAGCCCAAGTTCACGCCAAGCATGTAAGAAAGAATGGAAAGAGCTGGTGCATACTATAAAAGTTGACCTTTTTTTATATGAAGACAAGATATCTGTCCTATCAACATATTTATTTATTTAATATGATTAGACTTCTAAAACACAAGTATAAATGAAACGTTAAGACTCAGTTTAAACTTGGCACCCAAACTAATTGCTTTAACTGAACATATGATTATAAGTCACCAGCTACTGAGGGACTGATAGTTTATGGTTACTTGTGACAACAACCTAACTTCTGAAGCCATGTTTTTAAGAACACATGATGCAGCCCAGAGTAGATAGGGCCTAAGCCAGTTTTAAGTGTGATATCTTCCTGCTCTGATTCTTAGCTAAAAATATGTTTTCCAGGGGTCGAACACTAAGATATAGACAGGTTGCACTTAGGTATTCAACTGTCTTTTCACCAACTTTTTCCAACACCATTTTATTTTATTCGACCACTCCTCGTGAATAGCTAATTTTCTTATTGTGAAAGATTGCTTAATAATACATCTACAGCATTATGCTATTATGCATCTGTCTTTCTTTATTGATTTAGAACTACAAGGGTGACCTCCCAATATAGCTAATTTAATCTGCAAAAATAACCTTGCAAATTGACTTGCCAGAAAGTAATATTAGATTACATCTTTGTTCTATTGAACCTGGCTGTCATTAGTGATTCCCTGTAAAAGATTTAATCAACAATTGTAAAAATTTCTCTACTAACGGTGTCAGGTTTCATAAAGTATCTATTTTATTAAGAATTAGTGTTGCTGATTCTGGTGGCTTTGCAGTATTTGGGAAGGAAGCCTGGATCTGATTCAAATTCAGATCACTTATTGTATTGAAGTTTGGTAGAGCTCAAAAAGTGCTGCAGTTGCTACTCTGGGTATAAGTCAAGAGTATATGGTTTTAAGAAAAGGTTAATTCTATGAATTTGGAGCATTTTGTTTCATATGAAGAATAAGATTTAGATCAATAGAACAATTTTCAGCAGTCACCATTAATGTGACTAAATTTTTTCTTTTTACCTAAATAACTATACTAATTATTTTAGACGCCGTATATCACCATAATGCTAGGGTCAATCTTTAGAGCAGAATGAGTATGTGATGGTACTACATACTGTAAATTGTTCTGAAAATTTCAGTACTAAAACAACAAATCAATTTCAAACGGATTTAAAAGCCAAATAAACTTGGTTAAATACTCAAGCAAAGATGAAACAGCTATACTGAAAAGTTGAAAATTCTTTGTATATAGCTGGAGCAATCCCTAAAATCATACAAAGATAACTGAGGACAAACAAGAAGATTCTCTAATGCCTAGGCTGTACAGGGTCTGATGAATAAAAATCTTCTAAGAAAGCTGCAGTACAAGTATGCAGTCCATCATAATGTGCACAGAGAATGAAACAAACAAAAAAATGGGGTAAAAACCCCTCAACATACCAACAAAAAAAAAAAAAAAACAAAACCCACAAACAAAAAATCCCTTTTAAAGATTAATTGTATCTTGAATTAAACAATCTTGTCTGTTTCCCAGAAACATTTGTCACAGATTGGAAAATACTTGTTTGTCAAGAACTAAGTATTTTCCAGGGCCACCACTAGGTCCAGGCTGAAACAATATAGTCTGTTGTGAAGAAAAATGAAAAATCCTAGTGTTTTTTGGGGCTAAATAAAGAACCTTTCAGTCCCACTGCAAAGGGCATCAGGGCTGGAAAAGGCATGCAAAACTAACAGCAGAGCTGCATCAAGAGTCCTCCCCTCACAGCTCTCTCTTCTGCATAAGGTATGGCATCTGTGAGTGCAGGGTCAGCCCACCTCTGTGATTAAGGTTAAGGTGCAGAGACTGAAAAAATCTAGAGCTATGGGGGCAGTGAGGATGAAAGGTGCTTTCTTTAGAGTAAGACTGTGTAGCTCCATTGGTTTCAGCAGAGAAGCTCTTGAAGTGCTGAGTCTCTGTCAGTTTTTTTCTGTATGAAGTGCTATTCTGTGTGCTGAATGAATTTGCCTCTTCAAGCGATAACGTCCAATATCTGAACATTCAGCACAGGAAAATTAATTTAAAAGCAAATTCAAGTGTTTTTATAGACAGCATAAAACTGATAAGGTTATTTTTACAGATAGCTTTTGGGGAAGGGCTTGTGCTGATTAATTATGCTTTTCTCACTAAGTGACAAGATAAAGTTTGGGTGTAATCAATATGCCCTTAAAATATTATTAGGATAGCACATTTGGCCTCTATCAAGCTCCCGTACCATCTAGAAATAGATACTGTTGGTCAGATAGACCTATAATATAGTGAGCAGCCTGAAAGGTGATGAGGTGCTTAAATCTCTTTGAAACCAATGGATGTTTTGTTGTCTGAACAAACCTTGGATATTTTTATACAACAACTGATATAGCATACCCTCAGATATATGTACGGTGCAATATATGAAGAAGGTACATTTACTTTATTTGATCCCTGCAGGATCTCAAAAGTTTTACTTAGCTTTTGGCAAAAATAAATGGAATAGAAAACATATATTTTTATTTGTATTACAAAAGCATCTTCAAACTCTGACCAAGAGTAGGAAATCAGTGTATCAGATAGTGAGACAAGTTATATTCCTAAGTACTTACAAATTACATAAAGTTGATGAAAAATTATATTATTATCCACACTTTGTAGATGTGCCACTAAAACATAAGGAGAATGTAATTTGCACAAGGTTAGCTAGCTGTTTTTTTTTTTTTATTATTTATATTTAACATCGAAATAAAACATTCATGGAGAAGCATTAAACATTGTTATCCATCTAATGCATTTATCACAGTGAAGTCCTTGGCCATGAGTGGCACTCAAAAGCACTGTGTTAATCAAAGAAAAGATGATGATGATTGGCTGGATGATCACATATAGAGGGTAGTGCTGTTCCTTACAATGAGGGTGGTGGAACACTGAAACAGGTTGCCCAGGGAGGTGGCTGGGGCCCCATCCCTGGAGATACTCATAGTGAGGCTCGACAGGGCTTTAGGCAACCTGATCTAGTGGAGGATACCCCTGCTTACTGCAGGGGGTTTTGGACTAGATGCCCTTTGGAGGTCCCTTCCAACCCAGACCATTCTAAGGTTTTATGATTCTATGATAAATGCTATTGTTTTAACTCTCAAAAATACTTGTGTTTTTTTCTGAAAGTGCAAAAATATAACAAAACAACAACATATAGGGAAAAGTATTCTGATTTATGAGTATCTGTTTAGATATATTGTCCCTCTTCCTACTTACTCACCTCTCCACACAGATTGCTGCTGGCAATCTTTTCCTACCTATTCAGAAGACCTTCTCTGATAACCTGACAAAAGACACCTCTCTGATAGTATGTTTTCTTCTCTAATGGCTATGCATACCATGCAGCTGCAGTCTCTAACTGGTAGGTAGTGAGTAATGCATTGCTTTATTTTTAGAACAAATGTAGGTAATGGCTGTGTTTGTGTTTCTCATGGCAAAGTCAGGAGGGAGCTGTGACTGTTAGAGAAGCAAATTCAGTATCTGTGAATTTTCTAGCTGTAAGTTGTAACAAATAGAGATACTGAACTTTGACATAGCTTTGAAATAAACAGTAAATGGTCTTTTAAAGATAGTCTTACACACTGAGTATTGATCATTGCAGGGAAAAAAAAAAAGAAGGAAAAAAAAAAGAGGAAAAAAAAAAAACAGAAAAGAGAGAGAAAAAAAGGGACCAGATTGGTGAAGAAGCACAATACATGAGGGGTAAAACTCCAGGAATGGTAATGAAAGAACAGAAGATTTTTAAGCAGTGTTTAGTCAATTAGATCCTTCATCCTTCTGCTTTTGTTGCATTTTTCTATTTTCTGTTTAAAAGGCAATTTTCTCATTACCGCTTAGCTAATTTTGGTGCGTACCTTCTATTGGTTATGTGTCTCACATACTTCAGTTCTCATTCTTTTCATTATCTTCTTGTTCATTGAGCTATTCTCTTTATTAATTTAATTATCTGCTTTCACTTTCCTGCCATTCAATTTTATCTTGAATTTGTCTTTATACTCTTCTGTCATGTCACTTTCTTCATGTTTAATTATTAACCCTTTCCAGCACAGGCAAAGGCAACATTTGCCTTGAGCTCAGTGAGTTTAGGAAGGACTTTTAGCTATTATTAAGGCATGCATGGTAACTGAAAGTGATTTGATGACTGTAACTTCCTCTCAGAGTATGCTGTGGGTTGTTGGTGCAGATCTTGCAAAAAAATGTCTTCTTTCATCTTTGCTATAAAGAAGATGTAGTATAAATATATAGAAGGTTTTAGTGGATTTGGGGTTTCACATCCCCGCCACCCCCCCTTTTTTTGTGTGTGTGCGAGGTGCAGAACAGTAATATTAGTTTCTACAATCTGAGGTCAAAACGGGCAACTGGAACCTGTGCTACAAGTTATCTCACTACCTTGCTAACTTTACCATGGCATCCTAAAGACAAGGATAGGCTTATGTGACCAGAGAGATCCAAAGTATAAATAACATGGGCACTATATTACTGGTACAACTGTCATCAGTATTGCTTCTGCTAGTAGTGAAGCTGTTTAGACCTTCATGTACTACTTACACTTGCAGTGTCTAATCACCAGTCATTCCTCTGAAAGTGAAAAGCAGCCCTTCCAAAAGAAGAATCAAGAGAACATACCATCCACTCATGCCCATTAATGAAGCATGAAGGTGTATGGCAGAAAGGAACCTGTATTCTCAGGGAAGGATTATGTATTTATTCTGTTTTCCTTTAAAGTTTTAGCACAGCTGAACCTGACTGCTTGCCCCCCCCCCCCCCCCCCCCCGTCTCCCTCTCCCCCACTGGCAGGAGGTAAAAAGAAGGAAAGTGGAGATTTTTAGCTGAGTTACATAAAATGATTTACTGCTCTATTGCAGAGATATCAGACTACACCAAAAGAGACAGGGGAAGGAAGGAAGAAAGAAGAAAAAAAAACCCAACAAACACCAACTGAAAATTGCTGAAAATCACACAGGAACCCACGCCACACACACACACATGAAACCTGAAAGGGAGAGACTCTCCCAAACACTAACTACGTAACAGCTCGCTGGTGCTGCATTGTGCAGCCAGCATTCCTCAGAATAATGTGGGATATATAGATGATGCAGCTTAAACCATTACAAGCATACTACTTGAAAGGAGCAGCAGAGCAGCATGGTAATACAGCTTGGATTGGGATGCAACTCTTTTCAGTTTCTAACCAGTTCCTACTTTAAAAAAAAAAAAAAAAAAAGAAGGAATGAAGTCTCAGGTACACTAAATTCAAATTTCTTTATTTGATCCTTCTGGAAAGATGAGTCTAAGGCAGTGGCTGGGTAATCCACTCTCTGTAAAAAAGATAAATGATACATTTACACACACATACATATTTATGCATAGATACTGAACAGTGTAACTGATCTCCAACAGTAGGGCTCAGAAATAAGGCCTAACTATAGCTGATTTGTCTTGAATATCTGGATTTTAATCACAACCAAGTAACAGGCAGAGTGCCATCAAAAAGTACTAGCAACAAAAAAATATTTGCAGGTAAGCAGGTTAGATGATAATTAAATCTTTTCTCCCCTGCCCTAGTCATGAATCTTAACTTATGCTTGGATGAGTATCAACAGCTAATTATAATTTTACTTCTCCAACATTTCTTCAAAGCAGTACCAAAAATGGATCAAGGATAAATAGAATTTAAATTTTGATTTATTAATAACATCTATATTCACAGAGACCTTTCCCACTGTCAAAAAAAAAAAAAAAAGTGATATGGTGATATGATACTTTTACTTTATTACTTCCTATTTCAGTGTACTCGCTATTTAAGGGTCATAATGCATAAGTGTATAAGGCTCCACAGAAAGCTTCAGATCCCAAAAAGGAATTCCATTTGAAAGATAATGAAATGTAACAAAATTCTTATAAAAGGTGTTGGCATTTAGATTTGGGACTTGGCACAAATTTAATGCAAGATTTATCCTGGACATCAGTAAGGACATAGCAAGTGATCTAATACTGGGTATTCATTCTTGAAATGCATCAGTCATAATTTAGCTGTCTGTTTCTCTCTTCATCAGGTCCTTGATTCCAGTCTCTTATTTAAATCACATGGGTGTGTTTCCAGACGCACATATTCTACCTCTGCTTCCCATTTGGAATCTCTTCAAGCTTTGCATTGATCTTCTCTGAGTTCACCATTTCTATTGTTCACCTAGAACTGCATCAGTATTTTGATTTTCTTTATTTTCTCTGTCTACTTCAATTTTGGGCTGAAATCACATCGGTTTTACATTAACTTTTCAATCACACTTATCTCAAATATCTATTTTTACTTCTTCCTTTAAGTAACATCAACTTTCATCTTTATATAATTTATATAACTATCTCCTACAACTTATTCTTGGCTTAAAAAGGATTTCTCATTTGTATAAATCTCTGTATTTGCTATGTTTGTAGTAACTCTATGCAATAGGCTGAATTAGAAAATAAATTTCAAATAGCTTTCTTTATGGGAATACTATAAATGGCAACATAAAATATTTTAAATAGAATGTTTTTCCTTAACAAAAGACTTTAACAAATTCTTCTGTAGGTAATAGGAGAATTTCCAAGTAGCATTTAGAAAAAATGCAGAGACAGCACTTTAGAAGAAATATACTCCCATGCTATTAAACTCAGATACATTTTTGTATGATAGCTCAAATAAAAGATAAATTTAGGACCCAGGTTAAACTTTAAAATAGACATAAATTATAGACTGCTGCTATTTTTTGTAACACCTCTAAGTAATGTAAGCAATTACCAAGCTGATCTGAAAGAAGGCAGGCAAGACTACATTTGGCTTTGACTTAATCAGTAAGGAAGAACAGTTGACTAACTCCACTAGAGTTACTTCCTCAGGAAAGAAACATATCTGTTTTTTTACTAGCAAGGAATGCAGGGCCAGAATTGATGCTATGCCAAATGTCCTACTGATATTAATAGGTCTGCATTTCTAACTATTTACTACCTGTTATTCTGTGACATTTTGCAAGTTAAACCTGGAGGTTTTAGAATTTTATTACTCAGCTAGGCAGGAAAATGGATAGAGACAAAGATTACATCCTTTCAAGTGGGGGACTATTTTCCTGAATCAGGTTCAGTGTCCTGCTGAACCCAGATATCTGATCTAGTTACTCCCTTTTACCTTCATAGCCAGTGGAAAGAAAATGACATTTCATGAGTATGTCTTATTTCATCACATGAATGGCACCCTACAAACATGTCTTCCTCTGTTGACAAGAGGAAGAGGACTAAACAAATCCTGAGACAATTAGGTCAGGTATAGAATTCTACATCCAGTATATCTTCAGCTCTGCGAGATGAATCAGAATCATTTAGGCTAGAATAGACTGCCAAGATCATGAAGTCCAACCATTAACCTAATACTTCCAAGTTTGCTGGTAAACCATGCCCCTAAGAACCATATCTACATGTACTTTAAAAACCTCCAGGAATGATGAGTCAACCACTTTGTCTGGGCAGTCTGTTCCAGTGCTTGATTACCCTTTCATGAGCAAATTTTTTCTAATGTAACTTGAGGCCATTTCTTCTCAGCCTGTTGCTAACTACTTGGGAGATGTCATAGGTTGAGTTTTAAATCAGCTGTTATTCAAACCATTCTGTCTCATGCCAGCTTCAAAATGAAAGTGCTGACTGGAGCAAACTATCACGGAGCTTGAAGTTCAGATTGCAACATAAAAGGTTTCCTGTTCTGGTTGCTGCTTTGGGTTTTGGGTATTGTCTCTCTTCCACTAGGAGGGCAGCCAGAGGGGGAGGGATGGAGGGGGTAGCTCTCTGGCTTCAGTTTTCAGCTCACGGGCTTGCTGCTGCTTTATGTCATGCTTTTTCTGTAAATTAGCTAAGGTAATTGTGCATTTTGTTATCTCATTCATATTAAACTCTTATCTCAGCCTGGAGGGTGGTGTTTTTGTGTGTTACTTTCCCTTACTTCTGTGTTATAGGGAAAAGTCTGTGGTAAACTTGCACAGAAGGACAAATCAACACCCATGTAACTAAAATCTTCTTTCAGGTAGTTGTAGAGAGTGAGATCTCCCGTCAGCTTCTTCTTCCTTAGACTAAATGACCCCAGTGTCTCAAGCTTGTCCCCATAAGACTTGTTCTTTAGACCTTTCACCAGCTTTGTTGTCCTGATCTGTATACATTTCAGCAACTGAATGTCTTTCTTGTAGTGAGAGATCCAAAACCGAACACAGTACTCAAGGTATAGTCTCATCAGTGCCAAGTAGAGAGGACGATCAGCTCTCTAGTCCTGCTGGCAGCACTGGCACCTGGCACACAGCTGGCTCATATTCTCCTGTCAGCCAACATACCCAAGTCCTTTTCAGCTGGTCATCTTTCCAGGCACTCTTCCCCAATCCAATGTATTGATGCATGAGGCACTTTCTACATTGGTTCTCATGCAGTTGGCCTCATCCCACCAATCTAGCCTGTTCAGGTCCTCTGCAGAGTCATCCTACCCTCAAGCAGATCAACACTCACACCTTATTTGGTGTGCAAACTTAATGAGGGTAAATTTGTTCCCCTTATTCACATCATTGATGATGATATTAAAGAAAACTGGGTCCAGTATGGAGCCTGGGAAACAGCATTTGTGACAGGCCCCTGACTGGCTTTAACTCCGTATATCACCACACTTTAGGTCTGGACATTAAGACAGTGTTTAATCCGGCAAACTGTCCACCCATCCTAGCCAAGAGCAGTCAGTGTCTCTAGGGAGACGCTGTGGGACGTGGTGACAAAGGCTTTACTAAAGTCCACGTGGACAACATCCACAGCCTTCACCTCACCCATTAAGTGGATTATCCTGTGTTTTAAAATTACCTGGGTTTAAAATTGTTTTTAAATTATCGGCCTGAGACTGGAAGGCTTAGAGTAATTATAACAAGAGCTGAATCTACAAGTTAGTGCTGCCTAGTTGTGATGGGTTGAAAATTCCCCTCCCAACATTAAATTTGCCAGACCAGCTCAGTTGGAAGCAAATGAAAGCTGTATTTAGAAGCAAAACTACAATCTACAATGAAATGCAATGAATATGTACAGAACATACAGTATTGACAATATTTACAGGTATTTACAATAAATAAACAGCACAAGGGCCCCCTGGCCAAAGACCAGGGGAAGTTAACAGCTTCTCTCTCCCTGCACACCCCCCACACCCACACTCCCCCTTGTACACAAAATTGACGAGAGAAAGGAGCAGAGAGATATTAGAACTTAGCCAAAACAACACAGCCAAGGTCAAGCAGAAGCCAGCAGAAGTACAAAGTTAGTATCTCCCAGAGCAAATAAATGAAAAGAGAGATAGGTTGTTTTGCACAACTAGTTTAAGTCCTTTATCTGTCCAGTGAGATTGTTTAGAACTACTATAATTTTCCTTTTTTATACCCAATAGTGATTTAATTACATTCTACTACTTTGTGTTCAAGATCTATGAAAAATTTTAAAGGCATAGCCTAAAAGTACTACACTAGTGCAGAAAATGAAATGTGTAAGATATCTGCTTACAATGTAATACATACATAATTATGATAGTGCCTCCAGTCAACTGTATGAAAATTTAAGATTTTGATTCCTAAATTAGATGGGAAAGGAGATACAGATGAACGAGATTATCAGAGCAAAAACTTTGTCATCCTTCCAATGCAAGATGTCATCCTTCTGTTTGTTCCCTCTTCATCTTTGCAACTCTTCCACATGAAGAAGGAAGGATGATCAAAAGGCTTTGAAATTACTTCCTTCTCCTTTGGTCCACAATCCAAGATGAAGGTCCTGCTGTGAATAACTTCTTCTGTCCCTGATTATAGGATATAAGATGGAAACCTCACTGAGAAACAGAACTGAATCTGTCACTATCCAGCTGATACAAAAGTGATTGACTTAGGACCCACATTTGAAAGTGGAATCTGTGAAGCATGCAGTAAAGCTGGGAACATGTGAGAACTGAACAACTTAACCGATGAAAGTAAAAGGAATGATGGTCTGAGGGGACAGGTCAGATTCAGAGAAACAGGTCTAATTCCAGAGTACTGACATGAATAGATGTAGGAAGAGAACATTCTTCAAGGCTGCCATGAGGATAAGGCAGGGGTCATAGTCATTTTTCTGAGATGTGTAAGGCACACTGTATTATTACATAAATCACTTCAGGAATAACCAGGAATTACAGAAGACAGTGGGGGGAAAAAAAAAAATCTTCACACAACTTCATCTCTAACAAAATGACTGTTTAATTAGTAGCAGAACTAAGGAAGCCAAATTTTCTGTAACTTCTTTTGCATATGTTTGTACCATTCAACTGTAGCATTCATAGGGCAGTTCCCACTATATCTCCACACTGTCTCAAGTTCCTACCCTTTCTCTCTGGGATGCATTCACATCCTCTCCATTTACTTGCTCTGCCCTTCCTTCTCAGCACCCTTAACTTCTTGGAAAATGTGGTCCCTCTCCAGAAGGAAATGGGAGAGCCTGGCATCCAGGATATGGAGAACGCTGGGGTACTCAATGAAACTTGTGCCTCAGTCTTCACTGCCAAGTGCTCCAGCCACATTGCCCAAGTCACAAAAGGCAAAGGCAGTGCCTGGAAAAATTAAGAAATGCCTACTGTATTGGAGAAGTCATGGCAGTTCAGTGAAGCTCCCACTGACTTCTAGAAGTGAAATATAACCCCATATATGTATAAAGAAAAAAGGAAAAAAAGGAGAACCCGGAGAACTACCTTACCTCAGTGCCCCGCAAGATCATGGAGCAGATCTTCCTGGAAACTCTGCTGAGGTGCATGGGGAAAAAAGTTGTATGTTGACAACAAAACATGGCTTCACTAAAGGCAAATAATGCCTGGCAAATGTGATTTTACAGTATGGGTGGATAATGGAAGAACAACTGAGGCCATCTACCTGAACTTGTGCAAAGCATTTAACACTGTCTGACACAACATCTTTGTTTCTAAATTGTAGAGGCATGCACTTCAGAGATGGACCATTTGGTAGGTAAGGAATTGGCTGAATGGTCACACTGCAAGAATTGTAGCCAATGACTCTACATCTGTGTGGAGACATTCCTCAGGGGTCAGTGTTGAAACTGGCACAGTGTAACATCTTTGTCAGTAATGTGGATAGTGTGCTCCCTCAGCAAGTTTACTGACCATACCAAGCTGTGTGGTGCATTCAACATGCAGTTAAGGATGTGATGCTGTTCAGAAGGACCTGGACAATATTGAGAATTGAGCTGGTGTTAACCTCATGAAGTTCAGTTTGAGCGATATAATCTAGTGGAAGGTGTCCCTGACCACAGAGGGCTGGAATTATATCATCTTTAAGGTCCTCTCCAACACAAACCATTCTATTAGTCAGTGATTGTCTCCTTTCTGTAACTTAACATTAAAAGCTGAGTAAAAGCCTGCATCATTGAAGGCAAGTTCTTAAATTTAATTCCACCACCCCCACCCCCCTTTTGTTCATAACATGCTTTTTGTTGAAAAAGACTGGTGGGAGTTTAAGCAACCTACCCTTACAACTTGGATGTGAGGAGCTAAAAACAGCTATTATGCTCGCAGTAAAAGAAAAAGCCACTCTGGCTTGAATGAGAAGTTAATACTTGGAAGGACATCTTAATCTTAACTAACCAGATTATTTTGGATGTTGAGGTATGAAAATTTGTGAGTTGGCATGGCAAAACTTTTTGAACCAAGAAAAGAAAGAAGACTATGTCTAATCATGAGCAGAATACGGAAAAGAGTTCTCATGTGCAAAAAATAAGAAATAGCTCTAAATAAAATGCAGATAGGTTTTTTTTTTTGCTGTATTTACAATAAAGTCCCTATTTTTTTTAATATATGCTTTGTAATACCTGCAATTTGCCTGGAATAAGAAAATCTATATTTTTCTTTTTCTTGTAAATTATTTCGTTATCACATTTACTCTTAAAATGTTTGGCAGAATTTCCAAAGTGTATATCATTACTCGGATTGACTTAGATCTTTGTGGACAATGGATTTCAATTTTGTAGCTATAATTATTCCTTTACACTGAACTTACACTGAATTAATTCCTAATTATAGGAATGTTTCCATGAGATTCAGCCAAGACTGAAACTCACTGCCTTCCATGACTTCAATAATATCTTTCTAAAAGCAGCTTTGCTAGTTAGACTGAGCTGTACCAAAATTAAAATAAAAATTTTTGCTATTACATCCTCTAATTTAGGAGTGATCAAGAATTTAGGAAATTAAAAAAATTAAAAAACTTAACAGCCAAGAGGTGCACAAGTATTTGACATCAACACCTTAAACACAGCAAGGGCAGTTTTGAAAGAGTGAGTCCTGACTGAAAAAAAATCACAGCAAAGTGTACTGTAGAGAGTTTTACTATATTAATCAGGACATAGAACAAATGTCATAACTGATTTATCTTGATTTTAATCTCTATGAATAGCTTCTAAATGCTTTAGTCATCACTTACGATGTTAAGGAAAGCTAAATTTACATATTTTCCTTTGCAGTGTAGTGAGGAGTTTTAGCTTGTTATTTTTAATCACACCTCTACTTTGGCTACAGTTTAAAATCTGTCATCCACAAATCCCTGATGATTACAGTGTTTCTTAGTCTGCTGAAAATACTTTTGCCTTTGGCTGCCCTTAGGGCTGAGGCTAGATGAGCGCAGTGAAGTATACCAAGGTCTTGAATGGATACAGAAAGAATGCTATTGGGGCTGCCATACGTAAGAACTTTTTCCTTGAAGGAGGGCAAATAATCATTAGAGTGTTTGAATACCGGGAAAAAAAAAAAACAAAACTCAAAAGAATTCAATATGGAAAAATAATAAAAAAGAAAGTACTTGTATTAATTTAAACCGCTTGTATTCTACACCTCAGCAAAAACGTTCAGCTCTTTTAATAAACATGTATGGCTTCTGAGAATGTAATATATGAATGAATTGTTAATAGTTACTTAGCTTAAAAGAAAGAGAGAAAAAAAAATCCTTCACACTTCCTGGTTGTACATGCATCTAGATCTGGTAATTTGTATTCAAGTAGGACCATAAGCAATTTTTACATTTCTTCATGAAGCAATTTTGTTTCATTATTTTCCTCTTTTCATTTTTGTCTTGGTTGAGAAATGAAACATTGTGTTCTTTGGATCTATGCCATGTGGGTTGATCTAAATCCGTTGTGCATTTGGATTGTTGTTGTTGCTAGTGATCATCACTCTTTCTAGTCAACAATGCTAAACATACTAGCCACATTGTAGACTAGAAGCTGAGTATCATTTTGTGTGACACCTACAATTCAGTGTTCTGTCTGATGCAGTTTAGATGAGGATGTGTTATGTATAGTAAATATTTATATTATCAGTACAGGAAGCCCTGGAATGCTGGGCATCTAAAAAAATAAAAATATTTTACAGTTTGGGTGTGCTGTGAAGTGTTTGATTTCCCAGGTTCTTTGAGTTCCTGTTGGGCGTTCACACACTGTGCAGCCTGAGGGCCTATACAAGCTTGCATGTTCGTAGTTCCTGAGGCTCCCTATGTTCTCTGTGTTCCTCTGAGTCAACCTGGTCACTGTTCTTTAAATCAATTGCTTTAAAACTATTGGTCACATCCCTAAACATTAGTAGTTACTGCATTTCTCAGCAAGAAAAAAAAAATTCTGATTTCTTGAGGTGTTGGATTTCACTGGGACTGCCACAGTAACTGTAAAGGCAGGAGTCTCCACATGAACAGAATAAAAATATTCTTGACACAGACACAAGTCAACAAAACATAGCAGTAGGCCAGAGCAGGAGAAGAGGTAAAATATGAAAAGCAAGCTAAGAACATAAACGGGCCCTAATATCTCACTCTAGAAATTTTAGATGCTCCAGATTGTTAATTGTTTGCCGATCTTGCAACACTAAATTTGATATATACCTCTGCATAAAGAAATGGGATAAAGATCAGAAGTGTAGAGCATTGTGTGTAATATAGCAGTGCTATTATCCTAATATCAGATGAAATAGCAAGAGATGGCTGAGCTTCTGGGCATGCATATTAAGTAAGACGTGTGTTTCTATGTCTTTGATATGCCTCAGATGAGTTTGTGGACAAGTGAAAATGAGAACTGTATTGAAATTTACTTCTGGAACACATAGGCAGAAAGTTTAAAAGTATGTCTTCCTGCTATTGGATAGCAAAGATTTTCTGAAGTTAAAGACTGAACAGAAAAGGTTTTCCTTTGTGATGTTGTTTTCACAAGAAACCACTGAAGACATTATAATTCCAGTAGAATACAAGAATAAGGGTGTAAAAGAGTACAAAGACAGTCATTGCATCAGAAAGGGACAGTGATTTAAGTATATTAAGGATGTTTTTCAGTTTAAAAACACACTACTGTGATACCGCATTACTTCATATAATATGTTCGTAAAGTTTTCTTTAATTGTAAATACACTGTGATGAAAAATTCTGATTGGATTTTTTATATATATCTACAGAGCTTTACAATATCCTTAATGATAATTCTATGACAAACAAATTTGTGAATTCATTCTTTTCCTTATTTACTCTTTTGACTGTTCTCCTTACACAAAAATAAAAGAACATTGAGTCAGTGGTAGTAAGATTTTGTTAAGTAGAGTGGATGGTTAAACTTGTTATGCAGTCTGACTAGAAATGCTAGTAATTTGAGTTATTGAATCTGGCTGGAAACAATGGCATTAATTTATGTTGACTTTGTCTCAGTGCTCAAAAATGTTATTTAACATAAAGATAAATTCATTAAATCCTACTATTATAAATTTTTATTAAAGCAGTAAATCAAAACTAGACAATGAAGAATGTAAAATAATACATATTTTTAAGGAGGTCTCTTTGATTTTCTCTAAGCTTATGACAAACAAGAAGACATAGGCCTGGATTCAACCTTGGTGTAACTCCACTGAAGTTAGCTGAGATGTACCAAACATGGTTTTGTCCCAGAGGGCTTTCAGTTCATTTATTTTAAATGAAGTTTATGCATATTTTAAAATGAGCATTGCCCTTCAGAATGCCAAAGCAATGAGTGTAAAAAGGAAGACACCCTGAAAGCTAAAAAATGTGTGGTAGAAAGTATTTTAGGTTCCAAAATGAAACAATTTAATCACCTTTTCAATCTCATTCATCTGGCTCTCACTTCGCTTAGGCAATGGAGTGAATTAAACAGGAAATTCACTGTTAGTCTGACATCCTCATTGTACTCTCATTGAGAGTCTGATGGTAGAAAACACCAAAGAGAAAGAAGGCTATAGATGAAATATATATATAAAAAAAAAAAATCTCTTTTTTAGGTACCAATATGAAATAATGGGGTAGCATTCAGTGATGACTTGGTTTCAGACAAGAGAAATTCTTATAGCGTATAGGTATTTCATGTGGACTGCTCCAAAGGTTCAGTGGAAAGGATGGAGATGACACTAAATTTTGCACTACTATATTGTGCCTAGATTGTATATGTTTTCCATGAGGTCCTAACTCAGATTCAGTTGGGACTAAATGAATCCTGACTCCTAATTTCTACAGAGTGCCTTTAACTCTGACACTGTGCAAAATTTGTGAGATAAATTAAAGAACAAGAGAAGTATGATTTTGAAGACCAGCAGTGAGATCTTCCACTAAATGTAAGAAGTACTGGGATCCTCTCCCTGGTCTGTGGGTTTCCTGTGCATTTTACATCACAAAGACAAAAGAACCAGTGCAGAAGAAGTAATTGAACCAAAACCTGAAGTTAAAACACCAAAAAGTGGTGTTCTCGTAACAGATTCATACCAAAGACCAAAAGAGGTCAGACATACATGTGAACTAAGGATTAGAATGTTTTGATCAACAATTTGACAGCAGTTCCCAGAATGTTCTGTAGATATTTTGTTAATTTTAGTAATCAGACATGAAAAACATAACCAAAAATCAAACAAACAAAACACCAAACACATGCTGTGTTATTAGGTTAAGATTTTGTGGAGTACAATTTTAAATTTAATTCTTTGTATTCCATTAGAATTGAACTTTGCCTCATGGGTGGTTCTGGATCTATCTGTAAGTGCTATATCACTTTTAAAATTAAGTTGTGATTCCTTGATCCCTATCTTGCTTTGTTACACTTGCTTGAAGAAGCAGAAATAATGTTACATTCTGATGCAAAAAATTAGCTTCTATCCAGTAATACCTGAAAGGAAATATGTGGTAAAAAGGAAAACAAGCAAACAAAAACTATAAAGGCCACACAGACTCCATCCTTGGAGATTTTCAAAGGCAGGTTGAGTAAATCCCTGAGGAGCCTGATCTTACTTTATTGTTTGACTCTGTTTTAACCAAAAAGTTTGACAGCAGATCTCTTGAGATGCCTTCCAAACTGCATTATGCTATGATCCTATTATCCTAATACTAATGAGGTAGACCAAAACGGCTGCTTTGGAAACAAAGGAAAATGAATTTTAAATAGTAGACAGACATTTCCTCTGCTGATGTTTAATGCATAGATGTCATTCATGATCCATTATACCTTAAAACTTAATTAACAATTTAAAATAAATATTTCATCTGTCATCACCTGCAATTCATGGGATTGGCTAGACATCCTAATTTCAGATTTTGAAGTGCTGTTATCTCAAGCATTGAAATTTAATAAGAACCAATGGAGTTATTCATTAAGGTACTTAATGTCTGAATAATATAGATTAGTGCCTTAGAGTTTGATCCATAGGTATTACATACAGGGAAAGAATTTTTTTCTCTTTTCCTCTTAGTTTATTCTGATTTCTATAGTTATTTTAGAAAAAGATCATAGTAACATAGATGGTAAGATATTTCTGGGATGGATTTTGTAGATTGCTTTTATTCTGGCATGTTTCTAGATATGGACACAGGTGACAAAAATGGTACCAGCTTTGGGGAATGCATGCAGACACATCTCTTTTCTATATTCTCAATTTGCTG